>NC_141696.1:1282981401-1283581401 GCF_964263255.1 Lissotriton vulgaris
TGCACAATATGTGCCCATGGCTTGTAAATTAAATGCTACTAGTGGGGATGCAGCACTGATTGTGCCACCCACCCACATGTAAACATTTCTCAGGCCTGCCATTGCAAAGCCTGTGTGTGCAGTTTGAACTGCCATGTCGACCTGGCAAGTTAAACCTCTTGCCCAAACCTTTCTTTTTAATACTTATATGTCACCCCTTGGGTAGGCCCTGGAAAGCCGAGAGGGCAGGGTGCAATGTATATAAAAAGCAGGACATGTTCTTGTAGGTTTTACATGTCCTGGTAGTGAAACACTCCTACATTAGTTGTTCAAGGCCTATATCTCCCATAGGATAACATTGGGATTACCTTATTATACTTTATAAGTGTAATTTCCAAATAGGAAGCTATTATTGGTTCATGTTTGGTTTCACTAGAATCCTAATTTAAAATCCTAATTTAATGGTGATGTCAGATTTTAATTTACAATTCTGGAATTGGAACTTTTAGAAAGTTGGCATTTTCTTTTCTTAGGTATTTGGTGCATGCAGCCTATCTCTGGTTGCATGAATGGGTTGGCAGTTGGGCTCTGTGTATTCGATCTAGACAGCCACGCACAATGAGAGCTTAAGTGTGAATTGATGGGTCATCCTGGCAGGATGGGAGGGAGGAGCTTGAATAGCCTGTTACACCTGGATAGGCTGTGTCCTATCCACACAAAAAGGGCAGCATTAACCCCTGCAGTGAGTCTGAAGCCAGGGTAGCAAGGGAGGACATGTGTGCACTTCAAAGGCATGTCTTTGAAGACTCAACCTCTTCAAAGGCACCACTGGGTATAAGTACTGGACCTCAGACACTACCACTTAAGTACACTTCTGGACCTGTGGATACTCTGCTGGGATGAAGAACTGCTGTGCTTCTGAAAGGACTGCCACTGTACTGGACTGCTACTCTGCTGTGCTGACCTGCTGCCATCTGGTCTGGGTGAGAAGGACTGAACCTGTATCCCTTGAACCCAGAGTGACTCCAAGGGCTAATTGGCTGGCCTCCTGATCTGAAGCTTCAGGGACATAACAGGCTTCCACCAACCTCACACCAGCCCTGTCAAGTGGTGCCACCCAAGTCCTGGACCCTTGGAAGTGGGCCTAAGGTGCTTTCAGCGGAACCAACCCATCTTCTCTGGCTGAGTGGTGCATCCTTGAGCCGAATGGGACCGCCTTAGTTTCGCCAAGCATATTAGGAGTTTCTTCTCTGCCCGGGTTTTCATGGTGCTTCCTCCTCCATGTAAACCCTGGTGGAGAGGAAGCAAAGGGGGCCCTACACGCCCATGCCTCACGCCCTATGGATGCACACAGGGGGGCACAACATATGCCCCCTGTGTCCATGCACAGACGTTCCAGCACGGCATGGACCTTTCAGTCCATGCCGTGCTGGAACTGTTATTGATGTTCCCTTGTGGTGCCTATTTTATAGGCACCATAATGGGAACACCAAAGGAATCGTCCGCCAATTACTAAAAAAGTAATTATACGGCAGGTGGTTCTCACATGGGTTTGCTGGTGGGGTGGTCCCACCGCTGCACCGTCAAACTAGTTATCGGCCCTTAAGTGGTTGTACTTTCCGGTTTAGAAAGGAGGGTTTTGGAAAATATCTTTACACTAGGCAGCCAGACATCATTTGTCTCGAAGAAATGCACGTGGGTAGAAGAGGCCAGCACAGACTAAGACATATAACATAATCTGCGGTGTTTTACACATCCACAGGTACTAAGCATAACGGGGTGGCAATATTTATTTCTCATGCTCAATAAGAAAATCGATGAGAATGGCACATATTTACTTCTAAAGGGCTCAATAGCGGGCCAAGCAGTCACCAAAGCCATACTATGTTCCCCAATACAGCGCTTGATCCCTTCATAAGGGGATTTCTTGATACATTGGTGGGCTTATTGCGAACTGTATCACTGTTATATCAGGGAACTTGGATATAATCCGCAATTGTCTGAGAAACAAGCCTTCCACAGGAGCAGCTCATATGTGAGCATTCCTAAAATAAAATATGTACGAATAAACTGAAAGTGATGGTGATTAGAAATGTAAGAAGGGAATTACACATGCAAGCCGAAGAAAATACTACTCAGACTCATGCCACATATACACTTGCATCATTTACATCACAGTGCACAGCAGTGGAAATCAGAACAATAGAGGTCTCAGGTCATGCCCCGATATATATAACTATACATTCGAGGAAGGCCCTAAACATGCACATTGGAGATCCTACACATTGTTTCTGAGCGATCCAGTGCTAAGGGTGGGAATTGACCAACAAATAATCAAGCACTTCGCCCGACAAGAGGGGAACGGAGGTGTCTTGAGAGCAGATATGGGAAGCGTTTACGGATGTAACTAAAGGGACATGTTTAGCACTTCCAGTGCATTACAACAGGGTCAGGGCTCTGGAGACCAACAAACTGGAGGCAGAACTGAAAGCCATAGGATCTCAGTACGAAGCTCATCCAATAGTACAATTTTGCCTTCAGATAACAACACTTAAGGGCAGATCAGCATCATGTGTGTGAATAGGGCAGAGACTTCTCTGCTAAACCTAAAGAGACACTCGAGTGTATCCGGGGCACAATATTGGCTAAGCAGTTGAGAGGTAATTTACATCTCAACTGCTTAGCCAAGACCTCAGGTAAAAGAGAAGGAGAATATATTAAAGACATTAAATATTCCACTAGCAAGTTATTAATAAGACGCACCGATAAACTGGGTTTGGAAATCCTCTACCTCCTTATATACCCCTAAAGTATATTCTACCTCTCTCCAGCAAAAATACATTCAGAAGTCCACACTGCCTACGCTTATACCACAAAGAGAGGACCTAGAAGCCTCAAAACAGGAGAATGAGGTTAGGTCTAAAGGTGCTAATGGGCAATAAGACTCCTGGGCCTGATGTTTTTTTTACTGATATCCATAAAACATAATTCCCAGGTTGGTGGCCCTGTTTGACTGTGCAGAGATGGGGAAGGTAACATCATCTATGGGTTAAGCTACGATCACAGATGTCTCCAAGCTGGGTTGACACTCAGAACTACGTGCCTCATACAGGCAGAGGGCTCTGCTTAACATTGATGCAAAAGTGTTCTGCAAAATTGATCTACAAAATTCGATTTGATAAAATCCTACGAAAATAATTTATGGTGATCCAAGTGGATTCTTAAAAGGCAGACGGTCACCCTTTGCCAATCCTCCCACCCCCTCACTACATTGTCTCACTAATTTGATCTATCATCAACTGAAGCATTCTGCACTGATGTTTTTGTCTGAGCAAGCTGTCGTCTGACACACCTGTGATCTGGACAGATGTTGAACTTGCCTAAATTCCATATCTGCTCTTTTGGATCCGTCTCCAGTAGTGATATAATTAAATTCAGTACCGGACATGTTTAAAAGGTACCTGCAATTCTTCCCATTACATACCGTCTTTACACTCAATCTTGCCATAAATTACTCTTCCTATCTCAATTAGGCTGAACCCCCAAAGTCTAACTGGCCTTTCCTAATCACGTCCATGCATTAAAGAAGTGGCATGCACATCCCATAATGTCTGTCCTGGACGACGCTGAAATATATTAAAGAGGCAGAGGCGTATATTTCTGTGTTCACCAGTACCTTACGCCACTTTGCAAGCCCTACCCCTCCTCCTACAACTCTTCTCCCTGTGAATAAACTTATAGTCACCAAAGAATACCTGGTCCAGATCTTTTTCTTTAGTAGTGATTGACAAATGGACTCCAAAGGGTATTTCAATACCCATATAAGCCAATCTCTTTTCAATGTTTGAGTCCCTTCCTTACTGTCACCCCTCTTGATCTGACTCTGTCTTTGTACTCTTCATCCGCTTTAGCACCATCTCCTTCTTTCGACTTTGCAGCTTTCTCCGTCAGTATAACCATATCTGAGAGTAACTCTATTCTCTGATAGAGATGTCTAGCCTCAGATTCCTTACCTTTGAATTATCCTGAGGCGCCAGACTGGATTCGGAATTGTTTTCTACCGCAATACCTCTGCGCGTCGGTAAAAGGCGTCAAACTAATCCATTTCTGCGCATCTTCACGGATCTGGAGAACAGTTCCTCTGGCCATTCTCTCGTCATTTTGTTGACGGCATGGTGTGCTTATTTCTGGTGTCCTCAGAGTGCTGTGGATGACAAATGTTGTACCTCGTAGTATTTGTTTGTGGTGTCTGGGTTTTCACCATGACTCCGAAGAGTGGGGGGCCTGTCTCCAGCTTCGGCCGTTGGTGCTGCAGGAGCGCCGCATGACTCTCCTGGTGGTGTGGTGGTCGCAGGCCCCACATCCGTCATGGTCTTCTTCTTGCTCCGAGAAGGCAGTGCTCCAGGAATCCTTCCTGCGAGCTTCCTTCGTCCTCAAAGTTGTGGCCTTACCTGCTTTAGTCACGTGCACACTGTGTCTCTGATGTCTATCCAGGTCCTCGGGTTGAGGAGTTGGAGAAAGAGTCTACCCCACGACTTCTGGTATTCCCTGACACCGGGGCAACTCTGGATCAGTGGAGCAAATATTATCTCTCCCGACATGCTATATTTGGTTTTCCACCTCTTTCTGGTGCTCGTCCCTGCCCCAAGGAGGACAGAGGAGCCTTTGCGGTTCCCACCTGCGACGCGGCTCAGCCTGCTCCGAAGTCGATGGTGCCAATCCCAGCGACTGTATCTCTCCTCTCCGACGTCGACTTGTTGCCACATCGACGCCAGATGACGTCTGGAGCGGCGTCGGCAGAGTGGGTCACCATGGGCAACCTTCCTCCTTCTTTGCGCCCAGCTGTTTTCACTTTGGGAGACCAGTGTTTTGATGGAGTCAGTCATGACATGAGTGATGCTGCTCAGCTTCCTCTGGAGTTTTATTGGGTGTCTGAACTAGGTGAGGATGGTGGCCTCAAGCCTTTCCCCTCCACGAGCTTGTTTTCTCCTCCTACCCTAGCTACTGAGGCTAGCTCTTCTTTCGCTGACCTTCTGAGGAGGGTTGCAGTGGTTCTGGAGCTGCAGCTCCCTTCTGTGGAGCTGGCCATTGATCCCTTGATTGGGGTGCTTCATCAGGGCCAGATGGGGGCCGAGCCTGTGCTATCCTTCAGTGAGTTCCTATGTGATATTTTGCTGGGCTCTTGAGCTATGCCTGTTTCAGGAGCCCTGGTGGACCGGTCGATAGATCATAGGCACCATCATGCCCCTGGCCACCCAGTCTGCCTCCTCCAGCAACCTACTCTGCGCAGCTTTGTGGTTCAACCTGTCGCAGCCTCCCCTGACATGGGCGCCCTTCAGGACGTCCCTCCAGACAGAAAGTCGAGGAGTCTGAATAATCTTGGCCGGTTTATCTTTTCTGCCACCTGCTCAGTTTTGCCCTCACTAAATGCCAATTGTGTTCTGGGCCATTTTTCTCACATGTTGTGGGATTCGGTCTCGTGCCTTCTACCGTCGCTCGTGGATGAGGCCTGGGCCACCCTCACCCAGTTACTCCAGGATGCCCAACAGGTAGCTAAATTGCTGATTCTGTGCCACAGATTCTATTGGGCGTGCCATGGCTCTGTCACACTGGTGCAGTGAAACTTGAGGGGCCCCCCCTCCAAGGTACACGGAGGGTCCCCTCCAGACTCAAGCTGGAGCTCTCTGGACCGAGTACTGTGCTGACGGGGCTCCTAGATCTTGGGGGCCCCATTGCACTGTGGGGGCTGCGGGGGTCTGTGTTAAGCCACTGCTCTGTCAGTGACACTTCCCTGGCGTGCCAGGCTACACACCTCTGGTTTTTCAGAAGCTGTTCAACCCACCTTGGTGGACATGCCTTTCGATAGTCCCCATCTGTTTAGCGCTCACGGCGATTCCGCTTTATACGGTTTTCGGGACAGTCTGGATGGAGCTGGCTCAGTTTGCTATACTCTCCTCTTCCTTTTCTGTGTGAGCCATTCTAGAGAAGTGTCTATTGGCTTCTTCCTTTCACTCGTCACCTCCAAGTGGCATCGGGTGTGGTGCTCATGCCCCAGGAGGTATTTTATTTATTTGAATTCTTAACCCTGTCGATGACAGATTGTGGTCCCTGGTTATTTTTTGGGACACATCTTCTTATTTTGGACCTGTTGGGTTTCTACACCAGAGGCTGCACAGTGTTTTTTTTGCTTTCTATCCAAGTTCTCATTAGGGTGTTTTCATGGTATTGTGTGGGTGCATGGTTGCCTCGTTCCCTGTCCTATAGGGTACTACGTCTGTATGCCTTACATGTATTCCTCCATATGTTTCTGACACAATGGTAGCCCTTATAGGGGACTCCACATACCATGCAGATGGTGCAGGGGTTTCTTCATGCTCCTGCCCCCCGTTTTGTTGAGTGTTTCGCCACACCAGCAAGGGAGTTCTTTCCTTCCACTCTATCTTTTGCCCTTCTTTCCTAGCGGACACAAGGGAAGGGGCATGGTTCTTGGTCTAAGTTGGATTGTCTGCTCCTTACCTAGATGGTGTTCCTTCTTTACTCACTACAGGTGTTAGCAGTGCTTGTGCTAGTTCTCGCTAAACACGGTCAAGACAGGCTCTTGCCCTTTCTCTTTCTTTCTTTAGGTTCCTTGCATATGTACCTTATCCATATCTGGGGATGGGTGGACTACTCTGCCGACCCTTTCTCTTCTATACCTCGATTCAGAAAAGGGGGTGGTGATGAACAGAGTATCTGAATTAAGCAGAACACTCCTACCCAGTCAACAGAACCTGGCTACATGCAAATTAGTCTGTCCCTGGCCCAGTGCATCATGGGAACAGGGCAGACCAAACTACCAAGCCAATTCTTTTACTGGAAAGGAAACAAGCTTCCGGGGACCGGTTTCTGGCATCACAGCCGTCGTCGGCCCGGCTTGCTTGAATCCTGATGGTGCAGTGAGCAAGGGACTCATGTCTGAGCATACCCTTCCACGCTTTTGGTGGACAAAACGATTCAGAAAAGGGGGTGGTGATGGACAGAGTATCTGAATTAAGCACAATACTCCTACCCAGTCAACAAATCGGTCCCCGGAAGCTTGTTTCCTTCCCAGTATAAGAATTGGCTTGGTAGTTTGGTCTGCCCTGTTCCCATGATGCACTGGGCCAGGGACAGACTAATTTGCATGTAGCCAGGTTCTGAGCTGGGATGGTGCAGTGAGCTAAAAAAACGATGATGGATCAAGCCCTGATCTTTGGACTGGGTAGGAGTGTTCTGTTTAATTCAGATACTCTGCTCATCACCACCCCCTTTTCTGAATCCTTCTATACCTCAGCATGGCCTGTTGTAATCTGCTTTTGCCCTGCACAAAGCTGCTGTTGCTTTCAGACAATGTTTTTGTGCTTGTTGGAGTCTTTTTGATAACACCTTGGATACCAACCCCAACGTTTCGTTACTGACCTGCCTGTTCTTCAGATGTGTCTTCTACCCCTTTTTGAAGTTTATAGCCATTTTTAATCTTTTATTTCTTCTCGGGCATGCGTTCCTTGGCCACCCACTCTGGATTGGTTCGTATGGAGGGTGGTGATCCTTTGGGATTCTTTTCCAGGTAGTTTCCTTCTCTTTCCACAAGTGCAGATACAGTTCCAACCCCTTGGGGGTTTCTTTCCCCATGAACTAATGAGCATACCAAGTACGATCTTGGGTGATGTCAAGATCCTCACTCATGATGTTACATGGCTTGTTGTCTGTGGACAGGTCGTCCCGTTCAAACTGGAACTTTTTTTTCCTTCTGGCCTCCACACTTGTTAGGCTGTAAGCACTGCCTCTGCATCTGTTACTTCAGTTCTTTACACTGGTTCTTTGGTTTGGACCTTCACTTGTGGCGTTGGTCTTTCAATACTGTTTCCTCTGTCTTTGTCCTGTGTTTCTGCCAGGTCCCTTCTCCATCTGCTATTCTTTCTTTCAAAATGGGGCTAACTACCTGAATAGGCCTCCCTTGTGTTGGCCTTGTTCAACTCGCCCCGTTTTACAGTTTTCCATAACCTAAAATGACATAACATGTGTATTTGTAAAGTGCATGTTCACCCATCAGGGTATCTTGGCGCTGAATAACAGATGTTAGTAATCTTTGTTTCTGGATTCCAGCGGGGTTGTTTCTCCCCTACTGTTTTCCTTTCAACTGTTCCTCTGCCGCCTGATCGTAACTCTTCATTCTGTAGTGTTGTTTTCTGTCTGCTTACTTTGTTTTCTGGGGTGCGTGGTTTCACCCCCTCTATTCCTTTTATACGGGGCCATGTGGCTGGTTGCTAGCTTGTCGTTGTTCCATTTTCGGCATATGACCGATGTTGTGGTTGTTTATATGTACCCTTCTTAGCCACATGTTATTATACAGTGTAAATTTCTGTATATGTATATATATTTTCACACCTATATATTTCTCTATTTCATACCTCATTTTATTAGGTATCTCTATAGCACGTCGTGTTCTCCTGCCTCTCTTAGGGAGGAGTGTGTTTTTGCTTACGGTGTTGCGCTTTTCCTCGTGTCCTGGAGAGACCTCCGCATGTTTGTTGCATTACACGTTCTGCGCTCCCCTGCCGAGGGTTCTACTATGGAAAGTCACAGAAAGCTCTCTTCTCTATTGTAGTTTTTCCTCTGGCCACGCGTGGTCTATGGCCATAATTGTTGTTGTTGCTTGCAATGCTTTTCTTAAACTATTGGTTGGTGCTCTTTGCATTGCCTGCTTCTATGGCTAGGTGCTTTGGCTCTGATGTATTTGCTATTGTCCCTGGCCTTCCGCCCCTTTCTCTTGGCCTGGTTGACATTAGGGGAGCGATGTAGTATTATGTTTATATGGAGTGTTCTTCCATGGTGTCTTTTTTCCATGTTTTTGCATAGTTGCGAATTTTAGTTCCACATGGTGGGATGTCTTCTTCTTCACCTCCCTCCCTGGCAACTGACCTCTCTCTCTCTCTCATTTTTGTAATTACAGACCGGATAGCCTAGTCGGGGGTCTTTCGTGGGACCGGTTCACAGACCCTCCTCTGGGGATGGTATTGCTTGGGTAGCTCATTCTCAAAGGTAAGGAATCTGCAGCCAGACTGCTCTATCAGATCCATAAGTTACTTACCTTCAGTGGCACCATATCTGGTAGAGACAAGATCTAGCCGCAGATTCCTTGGCAACTCACCCATTCTCCCCACTCTGCAAACTGATTTTCCTTTACTTTCCCGATGCTTTCTTTTCGCTCCGTGCCTTTCATTAATTATAAAAAAAAATAAAAAATTATGAATACAATATATATAAAAAAATATATATATCAACGTTTTCCATAACAGTTTCTATACGTGGCTCCGCATTTTAGCACGGAACGTAGTTGGGGAAGACACAGATGTCAGCGTGTCAGGAGGGGGCTTATATGGGCTCTGTCAATGTCACATCCAGTGGACAACGTTGTTATGGAGTTGCTCGATGCCCTCTACTGATGCGCAGAGGTACTGCTGTTGAAAAATGTCTATATTCAGTCTGACTCCTGGGGATAATTCAAAAGTATGGAATCTAGATCTTGCCTCTACTAGATAAGGCGTTACCGAAGGTAGGTAACTTTTTATTGACAGTCTTGTCCATCACTGCAGCACCTTTACCTGATTGTTGCTGCGACACATCATTATCTCCCTCCCTAATGCCTACTGATTTATTCTTAACCACCAATCAGAGATACCTTGCTGTAACCGTTAACTGCCGACAGCTCTCTCTCAGATCTGTTCATCTGTTTGTTCTTCTTGTCTTTTGCCTTTGTATGTTCAATTGAAACTACATTATCCTGCGAAGCACCAAAACTCCAACCCCCATTTTTTATGCAAATCGTTACACTATCCTCCAACCCCCAACATCTCCTCTGTGCTTGCAAACATTTTCACCTTCCTCGTACTAATCCACAGTCTCAGTCTTACAACTCCTCAACATCATAATCCAGTTCCATCATCCCAGCTCTTCCACCCACCCAGTCTTCCAATTTATGGTTGGCATTCCACCATCTTCCACTCCCCGACGATGCACATTGCCACCAAAGGTAAACCAGAACATGACTCCTTCGACGTTGGAAGGGCAGCACAGTACCTCTTCTTTCCTACAAGTCCATTGTCCGAGAGATGCCTGCGGCTCTACCAGCAACGTGGCACTGTCGCTAACATTCTCCGACAGAACTACTTTCCTTCTTCCTTTCAAGCCGCTCCTGCCTGGAACTCAAACCCATTGCCCTCCTTGCAGTACCTCATCCCTGCCCAAGGGCCCCCTACTGACTGCCTGCCACCCTTCCTACCACCATACTTTAAAATGTCCCGGCCTGTAGGAATTGCAAAGGGTCTCTTATAGGGCCCCCAATGTGAACAATATTCTCCATTCTAAAATACAAAATTCTGATGCCATCACCCGGAAGCATATAAATAGCCCCAGCAGACCCCGCGCTGCTAGGAAGTGCCCAGCTGCAGGTGCCCCCCCTCGGCACTGTTCACAGGCGGCGGCTGAGATCTCCTGACTAGGTCCGGAGCGTGGGGTACCCCCCGCTATGTACTTTGCAGGGGGGCCTCTTCAAGTTTTGTTACTCCACTGCCATCACCAGACTAGTTCTAAAACAGGCCAACATGACAAGCAACTAATCTGACCAACCACAGCACTGAAGAATCTAGTAAAAAGAACCCATCCTTCAACCTGACCATATGTAAAACCTCTGGACACCCCTGTCCCATGGATGGAACAACCTATCCCTCCTGGTACCTGTGTGGCCAGCATTTATTTATTTGTATCTAGTTTTATATAGCGCACTCATGACCCCGGCGGGTATCAATGCGCTTTACAAATGATCAAGGACAAAAGGAGTTAGGCAAGTGGGTCAGTAACAACAACAGTGATAAGTAAGATACTGGTGTATACAAGAGGAACAATGTATTGTGACACCGCAAAAAAAGATTTAAATTAGCATCTAGGAACAAAAAACAAATAGTGATGTTGAGAACAGTTATAGGATCAAGTGCAAAATACTTTGTAGCAGCGCCACTCAGTCCATACAGGAGGAGAAAAACCATCTGTGTGAAGAATCAACAACAAATGGTACTGAGTGGGAGTAGAGAATAATGAATGATAATTTAGTCTGGCCGCTATTATGTAATTAATACCCTAATATTCAGTCTGCTTTATAATGTATAGTTAAATTGATTGTCGTTCCCATCAGTTTGTAAGAGAGATGTGTCATAGCATTAGTGTGTGAGGTTGGTAAAGTATGAATGAATTATTGTTGTAGGCATGACGTATGAATGATTTGCTGTTTTTATTAACAGTCACAATGACCATGTATTTGTACAAAAACAATATATTATGGATGCACTGTTGTCTCTTTTTTTATCATAATAATAAATAAGAATATATTTTTCTGTATCATGTTATTCTTGTCTCTCTGTTGTTCCTAGTATGTGCCTCAAGGTTTATGATATTAATCATTAGTTGCCTGAGTTTTTCTTATAGTTAAATTATTTTATCTTGCCTTGGCGCAAATATTTGTGTAGCAGCGGACCCTATTGTCTTTACACCTACCAAGTGGGAGTAGGTACATTCATATCTGAGGGTATTCATCAGCACTGCATTCATTTCTTTTTTTAACGATTCTGTTGAGGGATTCAGTCTGATTTCCAGAGGCAAGAAGTTCCAGATTCTCGGGGCAATACCAGAGAAAACTCGATTATATGTTTTCTTTCTTTGGAATTTTTTTTAAGTTTTAGCAGCAGGGTGCTGGAACTCCTAGAAGATCTGCTACCACCAGAGGGTTCCAGTTTATGAGCTAGTTACAAAGGGGTGTTATGGTGAAGGGCCTTGTGTGTCATGCAAGCTCGCCAGACAAAACATGATGGGTGCTGCCCGGGGCTCCCTACCCATCAGGTGCTCACTGTAATTTTCGGGCACACATGCACACACTCACGTATGTCTGCTGCACTGTTTTTACATTCTCCCCTGACTCCATCTGACTCTTTGCTTCTCTCTAACCATCGAATTTCATTCACTCCCTTCATTTCCTCCTCACTATCTACCCCCCTGTCCCTGTGCTGTGTCCTCTTTTTTGAAAGCCCTTTCATATCTCATACCCTTCTTCTGTCTTTCTCACTTCCTGTCTGTCTCACTCTTTCTCCCAACCCATTCTGATGGTATCCTCTCTGCATATTCATAACTGAACTGTGTTAGAAAGGTAGGAAAAAGAGAAAAACAAAGGGATATGGAATCCTACCGAAGGACAAAAGATAACACTGCTTTCATGAACCAGTGTTTTACCTTCATTAAGCTTTTATGATGTTTACATGCATGGCTTTTATTGAGCAAGAGTTTTATGAATGCATACAAATTACTATCTACTGCTGATATTAAAATACGAAGCTGAGTTCAGTTTCCTCTGTTTTCCAGGAATGTATCCCAGAGGTTTTGGAATTCAAGCAGAAGATGTTTGGACAGCTGGACGCCCTTGCCAGTGATAACGTAATATTTAGCAGCTCTACCTCTTGCCTGTCTCCAGTAAAGATATTCACAGGACTGAAGCATGTTAAAACATGTATTGTGGCCCATCCTGTAAGTACTGCCGAGAGCTACATGTATGTGGAGGAACATATCCTCAATTGAACATAACACAATTGCTAGTAGTAACGGAGGTCTGTACCCATAGAGGATGACTGGACCATTGGTCGCGTAGTTACACTAGTAGTAAGATTTGTAAGTTATCTTGCAATATCAGATTTATTACAGGCTCAGGGTCCTTTTTTCTTTCATATTTGGTCATTATGTTAAAAGATCAAAACATACACATTTGGAAATATAGTGTTGCTTCCTTAAAAGTAAGCCTTTCCTATATTAGAATTGCACTTGTCTGGAAGTATCCACTTCATGGGCTAAGAAAATTAGGGTCTAAAAAGTGCTAATAATCCCCTCATGCCACCACATGGCCACTTCAAAGCTCTTAGGCTTGCCAATCTAGAGGCAATCTACATTCCACTGCACAAACCTAGAGTCTCTTAAACAATTGTACTCTGAATACCTCTCCCTCTACATATAAAAGGCAAAACTGTAAGGAGAAATCAAGTTCAATAAGTCTGTTTTAACGTGGCCTGCACAGTTGAAAGTTGTTTATGGACATCTATGCCATTTCCGTCATATACTGAGGATACAATATCCAGATATCGAATCTCCTCTTGTCTAATTTGTGTTAAATGAGCCTGGCCTTGCGACGGATCAAGCGTTTCTTTCAAGTACAGAGCACTCACCTTTATAAGAATTATGCTAAATCTCCTATTTAATGAGTTTATGACGGCTCTGTACATATTTATCACTAGTTATAATTTTCATTTTATTGGTATTTATCTGGATTTATTTTTTGGTTGTTATAAAATTTAGGTTGCACATAGTATATTTCCATATCTATTTAACTGATCAAAGAAAACTGATACGTCAATGTCTGTAGATTTTTAGAGTGTCAATTTGCCGTGATTATCAATACCTAAAAGGGCCAGGGGATCAGGACACATCCCCCTTTAGCATTACAATGTGCCTCAATTTTTCGGGTAAATATCTTTTGAGTCCCACAATGTATTCTTACTAATGTTTCAGTGTATAAAGTATGAAGTAGTGTAAGGAGACACTCTGGAATCCCCCAGCCTCACAACTTCACCCACAACATAGTATAATTCACTGTATCAAAGTCAGTAGTGAATGCCAAAAAGGCACAATTTAGTGGTTGTGAGCTCATTCCCACTGCCCTTTGACCAATAAAGGTAGGGCTATACTTGCATTCAGGGCAGATGAACAAGGTTCAAAGTCTCTCTGGCTTGTTCATAATACATCATGTGCTCCAGGTCCCTCCCTTTAAATTCCTCAAATGATTTGGCAACTCCTGCATTGACCAGAAAGTTAAAATGCCTTGTACAACTCTCTCACATGCCTGGCAGATACATTGTCTCCATACCTTTTAGAAAGAAACAAACACCAAGATGCTTTATAAAATCAATGTGCTGACTTAAATACACACTAAATGTTATAGACGTGGCTCAACAATCTCCAATATACTTGATTCATGGTGCTACTTGCACAGACAAATAGACCAAGGCATCCTTTAGATCCTGAAGTTATTTTACTGCCTTTTCTGCTGCTATGCAGTAGCACAGTTTGTTGTCACCAAAGTCCTTAGAGCCTACAGTATGTGCAGTAATTACTTAACAGGCTTCTCTCCCATGACCAGCAAGAGCAGAAATAGGCCCAGATTAGAGAATAATAATAAATCTAACCCACTTCTTTTTTGATATCTCGAAGTTGAAGAACTGGGCAATTTGAAATCAGTGCAAAAAATGGTAATGAGGTTTGAAAGGTAGGTGCTTTTAGTGCCCACTATTAATATTTTTCTGCTACAATTAAATCTTAATGAGGTGCAAAAGAATATCCACCTGTGCACATTCATGTCATGGGGTGGGACTGGACCGCTGGAAAGATGAGTTTGATCACTGGGAAATTCAACAGGCGGGTTTGGTGAGAGAAACAATGAAAAGTTACTTGCAAGATCAAATTTATGGAAAGGTACAAAGATGGGAGTTAGAAGCAGGAAAGAAGTTAAGAATATTTGACAATAGGAATGATTGAGGAAAGAAAGGAAATATAAGCACAGGAAAAAGACCATCCCTGTGATTTTGTACAGATAAAAAAAGAGTGAACACTGATAACCACTGATTTTTACAAATTTTGAAAAAATGTGAAAAAACTCCACCAGAATTCGCAATAAACATAAACTGACAACAGGAAAGCCTAGTTATACCTTAACATTGTCCAAGGTACCATACAATTGGTTGATGTTGTTTAAATAGTTTAATTGTACATTAAACCTACACCCTTGCCCCTTATTCAAGGAATTCAGTACATCCTCCAAAAGTCCTACTGAGCCCTCCTTCACTACATTCACTATTACTTCTCATCTCTTTAATATTTCTGTTGCTCTATTCCTGCCTAGTTTTCCTAGCTTTATAATAGTGATGCTCGACAATCCTTGCAACCTTATTAAACCACTCAGCTCCCTGAGTTGTAACCAATGTATGTTTTTTTCACTCAGCTGCATAAATGGCATTGGTATTAGTTTCTCCAAAAACACCTCATAATCACAAATTTGCAAAATTAAGAGTTTATTTGGCTTATATTTTCATTGCCCTCGGCTCATGTGTGATCCTATGTGCCGGATCTAAATTCCCCTCAGCCCAGAGGATCCTATTACACACCATATTCTTAGCAATGTTGTCATACTCATGGGACAAAACTCTGAAGTCAGTAACATTGTTGATGTCGTAATGCAGAACCTGAGGGAAAAGCTTTCCAGTTATTAAAAGGTAATGTACTGATAAAAATGATGTGTGACCACATCTAAACAACTATCGTGGAATATCCTTAAAATGAATCCCTACCAAATTACGGTGTTCCAGCCAATTCATAACAGATGTTTATCTACATTAAAAAAATGAGTGGAAGTTTCTAAACCTAATTTTGTGCAACATTACGCATTATCTGCAGCGTTTACTCAATGGGCATTGATTTCAATCCATATTCCCCACGTTGTCTCAAGTTCTTCTAGTGGATGATTCCATTAATACAGTAAACCAGCTCCATCTCCCAGGTTTCTTGCAACCCAATACACTAACATTTAGAGAAAAATCATTCCGCTCAATAATTCAGCTAAGTGTGGCTCAATGGTTAGAACGGCAAACCCTGATGCAGAGGTCTAGCCCGGGACCAGGGTTCAATTCCCCGCCTCGGCGGGTCTTGGGCTCAAAATTCCACGGACCTGATCATTCTCGCCTCGGTGCCTATTCCAATCATGGAGTCCCACTCTGCAACTTTGGGCAATAGCTTGCTTAATCTCCACAACGGCCCCCACAACGCTAAGGATGCCTGGCCTCCACCTTGGGGGTGCCCAGGAGTGGACACCTCACAGGGAAAGCCAGGATGGGTTCCACAGCGGTATTCGTACAAGCGCCTTGAGACCCTTGCGGGTGAGTAGTGCGCTATACAAGTATCAATTTACATTTTTACATTTACAATCCAGACAAAGTATGGAACTATTCGGGTCAAGATATTTGGGAAGTCAAGCCTGGAGAACCTTGTAGAGCCGTGATGAGGGAGATGTACCCTCTTCTGAGCCCTGCCTCTTCTTAAGCAGTTCCATGTTGTTTTCTCCATACCAAACAGCAAAACAAACATAAACTTCTCCAGTTAGATCAAAACAAGGACAATAAGTTTACAATATTAAGGAACCATAGATCAGACAAGTTTGATTTATAATTTATTTTTCATCAATATAAATATTTGTATTTTACAATAAAAACGATTTTTTATCAAAGATATACACATGGATTTTGTGAGCTCCACGTGAGTTCAGAATATACATAAACAAAACCAAAACAAGGAGCATAACAGCATAGCATATTTGAGAGAACAATCACATTCTACACAACACATACATGTCAGGACATTGGACACAGATAAAGCACAATATCATAATGATTATTCCATATTATTTTTAGAATTGTCTTACAGCTTTAACCCTTCTTGTGTCCTTTCTCTCATTTATAAAGTAAAACATATATAGACAGAATTGTGTTTTCTTCATAGCATCCTAATCTTCTCTTCAGGCTCCAAAAATGTGACCCTGAAGTTTTGTTTCTTTCTATCTCCCCCTGCATCTTCCCCATCGCAATCCTGATCCCCAAATAAGGGAAAATGTGAGATGCAGTGCTGAAAACCAATGGGGCTAGACTCATTACAAAATAGGTAGGCCAGTACTCCTATGTCCTGTAGTGCTCCACTGTACCTGCCTCTATGGTGGTTGCACCTCCTAGGATGAAAATTAAATGAACTATCTGAAGACCCCACAATGATGCACCCAGGGTACAGAGGACCCCCATACTCATCGACGCCATGGCAGGGGTAGTAAGCGCTATATAAATACAATTACAATCTGATACTAAGTGCTTGTTGGGGGCATTTCTCTCTTGAATGATGAGGCCCACTCCTTTCTGATTCAGGCTGAGTGTGTTCAAACACACCACTCTTCTGCCCTCTGGTGTTAATATGCCTTCCAGCTGCCCAGTTCAATTAGGTACAAGACCAAGGCAACAAGTCGGGTATCTACTGGCAGTCAAGGGGCAGTCAAGTGGCAGGGAGAGGCAGACATCTGGAGCATGAGTGCCACCAATTTAGAAGCGGTGCACAGGACAGTGGAACCCCTGAATTATGGCGATCTCCAACCCATCCGAGTGCGGTTTCTCTCAGATATGATGTAGTTGCAAATTTTCCCAGATCTTATGCAGTAATGTTGGAGCTCATGGCACTAGACAACTACGTAAAACTGTCACTCATGTGGCACCTTCCATGGCCACACCGCCCATGAGGCTTAAGTCGTTTCAAAATATAGATAGTGAGAAGAATGCTAGTCTCCTGCACTTTTGTAGAAAAATTTAGTGAGGGAGGGAATAGGAAAACTGAGCAGCTGTCCAATTAGACGTTTCTGTGGTGGAAACAATTAGTCCTATCTGAAGAGAAAATAGTTGCAGCATAACTTAGCAAATTCAGTTCATGAAAATGAAAGTCGATAATAAAGTATGATGTCACTGAGGCTTTGGGCCACATCTTGATTCACAACCTATAAACCGGTCGGAGAATAAGAGACGAACTGTCACATAACCACATTCTCTGAGGATATGATCAGAAAAAAAATGTGTTTGCTGACCATTGAATAATTGAATAATCAAATGATTTTAAATTTTGTGATATTGATAGTAAATGTTTAACTTTACAAATGTTGAAAGGTATTTGCTATTCCTTTCTGGCATCAGAGATCTGTTGCACTGTGTATTTTTTTTTAGATTTCTTTTTATTAAACAGTTAGACAAAAATCGTATCAATTGATTACAAGCAGGTGACTTCACCATTTCTCAGTGACATTGTATACTTTTCAAAATACTGTACAGTTATTACATTAATGAGATCAAGGGGTTTCAAGCGCATCAGTGTCAACCTGTCTAGCAGGCGGGAGACAAAAATCGCCTCTGTAACGGTTCCATGCTTCCCACAACTTATTCCATTTCCCAGGGCATCCCCTAGCTATGCACCAGTCTAGATCCTCCTTCCACCTCCCCACGTGAGGCGGTTGACTTGCGCCCCATAGCTGGTGATGTTTCGTTTTGCTATCATAAATGCTAATGTTGCCCATTGTGTGGTGTATGTGTTAAGATCTGTGGGCTCCCAGATGTTTAGTTTGCACCTCCGAGCCTCTGGCCACATGTCAATCCCCTAGGCCGTCTGCATTGTGTGATGGATAACCCTCCAATATGATTGTATATGATGACAGTGCCACAGTATGTGGATGAATGTTCCCAGTTCCCCACATCCCCTTCTTCACTCTCTGCCATCTGTCTGACCCATTTGAACCAGGCGGGGTCCTGTTACATAAGTCCTATGCAATATTTTAAGCTGCCCCAACCTCAGCCTGGCTAGGATTGCAACCGCCTGTGGGGAAGAGATCGCCTCCTGCCAGTCTTCATCGTCGAGTTCTAGGCCATCTTCGCTTCATTTCCCTTTAAGGGTCTGTAATGGATCTTCTATGTTGTTGATTAGTTTCCTATATAAGGGGGATATGGTATTTTCTCGGAGATGCCCGTCCAGCACCCTGGCTTCCAGGGGGGAGTCTTCTGGGAGTGTCGTGCCGCTAGGGATCTGGGTGAGTAGTGCGTGTCGAACCTGCAGGTAACGGAAATACTCAGTGTCTGTCAAGCTGAACTGCATTTTAGGTGACTAAAATTTGTGGACCATTCCTTCTCCCCAGACATCTTTGATTGGTGGTGTGGCTAGTGTGAGTTTGTTTTCTCACTTCAGGTGTCTATTGGCTGCATGTCATATCTGGACGGCGTGTGCAGTTGGGCCAGTCAGCAAGAATCTACGGGGCTTGGCGTATAATGCTCTAGTATACCCCCCTCCTTCCCCCCCTTGGGAGCAGCCACCTATCCATGGCATATCCGGGATCATTTGGGTGACCATAGATCCCGTGGTTGATAGCCGCAGTAGTATTTCTTTAGGTCGGGCAGACTAATTCCCCCATCGTACCAGTTGAGAGTCAACTTTGTGAACGCTATGCGGGACCTTCCATCCCTGAGAAGCTGTCTCTGGAGACTCTCAATTTCTCTGAAATAGGTCGCCGGGATCGAATCCATTATATTTTGCAGTGCATACAAGAACCGAGGCAAATCCATCATTTTAAGAAGGACCGCTCTGCCCAACGTGGAGAGAGGAAGGGACATCCAGTGGGTGACATCTTTTTTAAGTCTCAACATGGGTGGGTCCCGATACAGGCAAAGGGTAGTTTCGAATCTAGTGTTTAGATAGTGAGATATCTAAAACCTTCAAGTGCGATCTGGATTAGGCAATTACACGGAATGGCAGGTGCGTTGCCCTGAAGGACGTAAATTACCGATTTAGACCAGTTTACCGTGAATCAAGAGTACCTTCTGAAGATTGCTAGCACTGCCAGAAGACAAATGAATGATGCTTTTGGTTAAGTATGATAAAGCAGAATGTCGTCCGCATATAGGGATATCTTGTCTTCCCACTCCAATAACCACTGCAACCCATGTATGGATCGGTCTTGCCTGATCCACGCCGCCAGTGGCTCCAGTGCCAGTGCAAAAATGAGTGGAGACAGGGGACAAACTTGCTGAGTGCCCCTGCTCAGCTGGAAGTCTAGAGACTTGCAGTGATTTACAACCACCAGGCCATTGGGTCGGAGTGTATGAGGCGAATCCAACCCGTGAATTCCGGGCCGAAGCCCAGTTTGCCTAGAACCGCAAATAAATATGGCCACTCAACCATGTAAAACGCCACGGTGGCGTCCAGTGATACTAAGGCTGCCGGCTCCAATATGTTAGGAGTTTTACCCAGAACTCCATGTAGTCGACGCAGGCTAAGGACTGTGTTACGATGAGGCATAAAGCCCGGCTGATCCGGGTAGACCAGAGTGGTAATGACTTTAATCAAGCGTGTCGCTAACAATTTTGCAAGGACTTTGGTCTCCACATTCAGAAGCGATATTGGCCTGTAGGACGCGAAGCTGGTTCTGGGTTTGCCTTTTTTATATATGACCACTATGTTAACTACTCGCTGGTCGTACGGGAGCAGTCCCTTCTCTCTACTCTCCACTAACATAGAGCGGACGTAGGGAGCGAGCTTGTTAGATCTCAGTTTATATAGTTCAATGGGGATTCCATTGGGCCCTTTAGCTTTCCCTGAATGCACACCTCTAATGGCCTGCGCCACCTCATCATTTGTCAGTGGGGACTCCAGGTACTCCCTGTTTTCGTCCGAGAGCGCGGGTAGTTTATCCCTAATCATCTCGCTGGGCTCTTCTTCAGTGAACCTGCTGGTTGTACTATATACCGTCCAATAGTAGTCTGCAATCTGAAAGAAACAGGTTAGTGTTAGATTCCTTACCTTAGAATATCCCCAGGCGTCAGACTGGAGCCGGAAAGTTTTGCATAGCAGTACACCTGCGCGTCGGTAGGCGTAGTCAGCGGCTTCACGTCCATCGTCGGCATCGTGGTCGCCGGGATGACGTCGTCGGAGTACTTAGAGGCCGCCCTAGCAAGCTGATGTCAGTTCTTCTTTTTTCCGTGCCAGCAAGCACAGGTCCGGGAAGAGCAGTACTCCTTAGTCACTTCTCAACTAACTTTTTCTGATCTATTTTGGATCTTCTCGAGTCGTTATCGACTCCGGTGCCAGTAGGGATGCCCGGGTTCAAGTCCTGTGACGACTGTAACCAACTGATGTCGATTACTGACCCCCACCAGGCCTTTATTGCCTCGGGCCGACCATGATGACAAGTCGTGCCCCGACTGCCGGGCCTTGACATCGAAAGCTAGGAGGGAGCGGTCCCCTAAGTGACTCGATATCCGGCAGTCGGCCCCGCGCCGCTCGAGGTCCTGCTCCAGGAGGAGGTCGAGGGACCGGTCACAGGGCCACAGTCATCATTGCTCGGCGAGTCGACACCACTCGTCGGGTTTGAAGTCCTCAGGTAAGTCGAGGCACAAGAAGTCGAAGAGGCGACATCGCTCTTCTGACTTCCCCCGCGCTCACGCAATGCGGCCGGGGGTTCGGGCGACACCGCCCACGCGGCTCCGCCGGAGCCGCAAGGGCTGCGTCCAGCTCCACACCCACCGGTCCCTGGACTGAACGTGACGCCGGAGGAGATCTGCGCCTTCCTCATGGCTATGAGGTCACGCTTCGTCCCGTCGAGGTGCCTTCGGGCCCCGTGGACCCATCTGAGAGCCCAAGCGGGCCGGCGGCTTCGGCCCCTACGCCGTCGGCGACTTCGGTCCTGACGCCGCAGGGCTCCTCAGGATCCAGGTCTGGGTCCGTGTCGACGCCAGTCGACCTTACGGCCCCTTCGTCGGCGTCGTCACCAAGGGTGTCGCCCCCGGCGCCGTCCTCGGGCGACATCATCCCCGATCCCCGCCCGGTCCGGATCTGGCGTCAGGCTGGCGCCGTCCAGCGCCGTCTTCGACACCGATAGGTGAGCCCTTTACCGACAATCCGGCTCCATCATTTCTTCCTGACTTTCAGGAGGACGAGGGGGATTGGGAGGAGTCTGAGGACCCTCTGGCACTGCAGTGCCAGTTGAGTCAGGACTGGACGGATGAACTTGGGGAGGCCAGTGATATGGACACCTTGCCCGACACTGTCTCTCCTCCTTATGTGGCTACAGAGGAGGGGGCTGCGTACAGCGTGGTGTTGAATCGGGCAGCCAAGGCCATGGCTCTTGAGCTCCCAGTCTCGGCTGTGAGGACTAACCTCCTCACTGAGGTACTCAAACCGCAGGCAAGCTCGTCGGAGCCTCTCCTGCCGTTCAACGATGCCCTCGCTGACGTTCTGCTGGACATCTGGTCCAAGCCCTTCACAGGCCTGCTGTGGATCGGAACGTGGCCCGACGCCACCGCCCGGCTCCGGGCGATCCTAGTTTCCTGTCCATTGACCCCACCCCTGAGAGCCTAGTGATAGGCCTCAACTTTCCAGACCGCATTCTCGACCGCCCCTCCGGATCGGGAATCCAAAAGGTACGACCAGTTTGGTAAGAAGCTGTTCTCCTCACTGAGTTTGGGGTTGTGGTCTGTCAACACCGCCTGCCTTTTGGGCCGTTACTCCCACTCTTGTTGGGATACGGCTGCGGAAGTGCTGCCGCAATGCCCGGCGGAAATCCAGGCAAAGCTAATCCAGGCCCTTGCATAGGGAAGGGACACAGCACGATATTCCACGGACTCGCTAGGCAGTGCGATTGCAATGACGGTGGCGGTTCGCCGCCACGCCTGGCTGAGGTCCGCCAACTTTTCGGGCGGTGTCCAAGCATCCCTTATAGACATGCCCTTTGATGGCGGTCGCCTTTTTGGCGACAAGGCGGACATCGCGCTGGAACGTTTTAAGGACTCCAGGGCTACGGCCAAGTCCTTGGACCTCGGCCAACGCCAGCAGACTTCCGCCTTTCGTCCATTTAGTGGCCAAGGAAGGGGCGCCCCCTCACATCCAGCTAGTAACAGGCCACAGAACCCAACTCAACGCTGTCGCGGATGTGGTAACCGCAGGGGCGGCGCTGGAGTACACAGACAAGGCCAGTCCACACCCACTCCCGCAGCATCTGCCTTAAAATCCTCCTAGTCCAAGTTTTCAGGCCCATTCAACGCCAGTGGGGGGCAGGGTTCGCCATCACCTCCTCCACTGGCGCTCCATCACATCGGACAGGTGGGTGCTGCAAATCATCCGAAGGGGCTACTCCCTCCCCTTCGAGGCAACCCCTCCAGCCATGCCACCGCAGTACCACCGCATGTCGGGGGATCAGTTGCAATTTCAGGAAGTTACGGCCCTCTTGGCTAAGGGGGCCGTCAAGCGCGTTCCTGGGCCAGAAGTAGGACGTGGTTGCTATTCCCACTACTTTATGGTACTCAAGAAGGGCAAAGGGGGCCTACGCCCTATCTTGGGTCTAAGGAGCATCAACGGCTTCCTCCGGAAGGAGAAGTTCAAGATACTGACTTTGGCTCAGGTCCTTGCTACCCTGGACCCAGAAGACTGGATGGTAGCGTTGGACTTGCAGGACACATATTTCCACATCCCCGTTCTGCAGGCCCACCGGCGCTACCTGCGGATCATGGTAGGCCACGAGCACTTTCAGTTTACTGTGCTCCCCTTCGGCCTTACCAGCGCCCCACAAGTGTTCACCAAAGTGATGGCAGTGGTCGCAGCTCATCTACGCACATTAGGGGTTTCAGTCTTCCCCTATCTCGACGACTGGTTGTTGGAGGCGGGCTCGCCCCAAGCAGTCATCTCCCACCTCCAGACTACGGCCGACCTCCTGCACTCGCTGGGGTTCTCCATCAACATCCCGAAGTCACACCTGTGCCCCTCGCAGAAGCTCCTTTTCATCGACGCAGTTTTGGGTTTTTCCCCCGAACAGCGGGGTCAGGATATTCAGGCTCTGATTCCGGTCTTTCAGCCTTTATCCCGAGTCTCGGTCAGGTTGACGCTGCGGCTCCTGGGGCTGATGGCCTCCTGCATCCTTCTGGTGCATCATGCCCGGTGGCGGATGCGGGCACTGAAGTGGGACCTGAAGTTTCAGTGGGCACAGCATCAGGGCAACCTGTCTGACCACGTCCGGATCTCGGAGGGCACTGCAAGACAGTTGAAGTGGTGGCTCACGGACCGCGATTGGGTCAGTGGCAGATCTCGCTCCCTTCCCCAACGTAGTGATGACTGATGCGTCCCTCCTGGGATGGGGAAGCCACATGGTAGAGAGCGAGATCAGAGGCCTCTGGTCTCCGGTGGAATCCCGGCTCCACATCAACCTTCTGGAGCTGCGGGCGATCCGACTTGCACTGAAAGCATTCCTTCCCTCTGTCCGGGGAAGTGTAGTGCAGGTGTTCACGGACAACACCACCGCAATGTGGTACTGCAACAAACAGGGCGGGGTGGGGTCGTGGACCCTTTGTCAAGAGGCTCTGCACCTCTCGACATGGCTGGAACATCAGGGCGTCACCCTGGTTGTTCGACACCTGCCAGGTTCCCTGAACGCCAGGGCGGACGAACTCAGACGCCGGTACATGATGGGTCACAAATAGCGTCTGAACTCTGACGTGGCACAAGATCTCTTTCAGCAGTGGGGAGAGCCTTGGTTAGATCTTTTCGCCACCGAAGAGAACGCACAATGTCATCAGTTCTGCGCGTAAGAATTTCCACGGCGGCACTCGCTCTGTGGCGCTTTTCGCCCCGAGAGGAACTGCGGTCTGTTGTACACCTTTCCGCCTATACTACTTCTGCCCAGAGTGCTGAAGAAGATCAGGCGAGACTGGGCCCAAGTCATCATTGTGGCTCCGGACTGGGCACGAAGATACTAGTATCCCAAGCTACTCAGCATGTCAGTTGATCCCCCGATTCGTCTGCCTCTTCAGGAGGACCTTCTGTCGCAGCACAGGGGACGGTCCTCCACCCGAACCTGTCCAGCCTCCACCTCCATGCGTGGAGATTGGGCGGCGGCAGTTGAGGTCATTTGACTTGCCTCCTGAAGTCTGTGATGTGATTCTGGCAGCCAGGCATCCCTCCACAAAATCGGTATACACCTGCAGGTGGAACAAATTTGTGGCATGGTGCACCGCAACGGCTGTGGATCCTCTCTCTGCCCCCCTTTTAGAGGTTCTCCTCTTCCTTCTTTCTGTTGCCCAGCAGGGCTCTGCTCTGGGCACTCTCAAGGGCTACCTCTCTGCCATTTCTGCCTTCTTGAGGCTTCCTGATCAGCCCTCTCTTTTCAAATCCCCTGTTATAAATAGATTCTTGAAGGGCATCACGCACTTGTTTCCTTCTTTTTCTTTCGTGATGCCTCAGTGGGACTTGAACCTTGTTCTAACCTATCTGATGTGCGCCCCTTTCGAGCCACTTCACAATTGCCCTCTTCGTCTTCTGACTCTCAAGACTGCATTCCTGGTTGCCATCACCTCTGCCAGGAGAGTGAGTGAGCTCCAGGCTCTACCTTCTAAGCCTCCTTTCCTTTCTGTCCATCCGGACAAGGTTGTTTTAAGAACGCGTCCTTCCTTTCTGCCCAAGGTGGTTACCGCCTTTCACATCGGGCAGTCCATCACCATGCCCACCTTCGTTCTGCCTCTGCATCCCTCAAAAGAGGAAGAGAGGCACCACCGTCTGGACCCAAAACGTGCGCTCTCCTTCTACCTTGATTGCACATGCCAGTTCCAGGTGGATGACCAGCTCTTTGTTGGTTATGTGGGCTTGAAGAAGGGACAGGCGGTGCACAAACGGACCATCTCTCGGTGGGTCGTGTTGTGCATCAAGGTCTGTTACTCCTTGGCTAAAAAGGAGCCCCCTGTTGGGCTGAGGGCCCATTCCACTCGGGCCACAGCGGCTACTACTGCCCTGGGTCAGGGAGTCCCCTTGCAGGATATCTGTCAGGCAGCTACGTGGGCCTCGCTGCACACTACTGCCTGGACAGCCAAGTCCGGAGCGATGGCTTTTTCAGCCGTTCCGTTCTCTAGGACTTTCTGGTGTGATCTTGGTCCACAGACCCACCACCAGGGTTGGTATTGCTGGGGTAGCTATTCTAAAGTAAGGAATCTAACACTAACCTGTTTCTTTCAGATGCACAAGTTGCTTACCTTCGGTAACGATATATCTGTAAGAAACAGTAGTTAGTGTTAGATTCCTTACCGCCCCACCCATCCTCCCCGTTCTGCTGACCGATATCTAGGGTTAAGGTATTTCCCTTTGAGGGCCCTAGTTTTATGGCACCAGTGTCGGTCTCTGGCATGGCTCTGTGTTCCAGGCGCGGAAAGCTATGTACAAGAACTGACGTCAGCGTGCGTGGGCGGCATCTAAGTACTCTGTCGACGTCATCCCGGCGATTGCAAAAACAACAAGTGATGGACCGAATGTGGATCAATGTCACACATTTCCCCAGTCAAAAGATCTGGGCCCAAATCCATCGTTTTTTTGCACTCCACACCACCCTGGGTTAGACAATGGCGATATGCAAATCAGCTCTGATCCTGTTGCCCCATGGGAACAGTCCAGTCCGAACTACAAAAGCCATGTCCTTCCCAGAACGGAATCAAGCATCCGAGGACCGGACCGGTTTCGAGGTAACACCTCTCATCAGCCCGGCTAGCTTGACTCCAAGTGGTGTGGAGTGCCTGGGACCCACGTCTGGGCATCCCCAGCGCACTTAGGGCGGCAATTGCAAAAACAACAAGTGATGGACCGAATGTGGATCAATGTCACACATTCCCCCAGTCAAAAGATCTGGGCCCAAATCCATCGTTTTTTTGCACTCCACACCACCCTGGGTTAGACAATGGCGATATGCAAATCAGCTCTGACCCTGTTGCCCCATGGGAACAGTCCAGTCCGAACTACAAAAGCCATGTCCTTCCCAGAACGGAATCAAGCATCCGAGGACCGGACCGGTTTCGGGGTAACACCTCTCATCAGCCCGGCTAGCTTGACTCCAAGTGGTGTGGAGTGCCTGGGACCCACGTCTGGGCATCCCCAGCGCACTTAGGGCGGCAATTGCAAAAACAACAAGTGATGGACCGAATGTGGATCAATGTCACACATTCCCCCAGTCAAAAGATCTGGGCCCAAATCCATCGTTTTTTTGCACTCCACACCACCCTGGGTTAGACAATGGCGATATGCAAATCAGCTCTGACCCTGTTGCCCCATGGGAACAGTCCAGTCCGAACTACAAAAGCCATGTCCTTCCCAGAACGGAATCAAGCATCCAAGGACCGGACCGGAGCCGCAGACGATACCCACCGATGCGCAGGGGTACTGCTACGCAAAACTTTCCGGATCTAGTCTGACACCTGGGGATATTCTAAGGTAAGGAATCTAACACTAACTACTGTCTCTTACAGATATATCGTTACCGAAGGTAAGTAACTTGTGCAACGCCTCTGCAATGGCCTGTGGGTCTGTGATCGTACTGGAATCATTTCCCTGCACTTTGGGCACCAGCCTCGACGCCCACTCCCATCTATCTAGCCACGCAATCAGCTTTTCCGCCTTATCTCCATGTTCGTAGATACTACCCTGGACCTCCCTACTCTGCGCCCTGGCTCTATCCTGGCGATGCTGTTGAACTCATCTTGCCTTAACCTCAGGAGTTGAAGGCCTTCAGGGGTTATCCCTCGGGCTATTTCCTCTTCTGATTTCAACACGTCCTCTTCTGCTCTTTCAAGTTCCGCTTGTCTTTCCCTCTTTTTCCCTGCTATCAGGGAGAGCGTCTCTCCCCGGATAACCGTTTTGTACGCCTCCCATAAGATCTGTGCGGAGTCGACCGTACTCTCATTTTCTTGAAAGTATCTATAAGTGGCTTTTGCAATATTTTTCCGAGTAGTCAGATCTTTCAAGTACCACAGATTAATGGGGCTACTCTGCCAATACTAATGTTGTCCAATTCCATCCTCAACCATATAGGGGAGTGATCTGATCTGCCCGCCCCAGATGACGTACCTCCGGGAGGGCATGAGCCTGTGCCGCTGGGACAAGGATATAGTATCTGCGTGACAGACTGTGGTGTGTATATGCTTGTATTGCGTTCTGCCTGGGTTGTGTGCCCGCCAGCTATCCATCAGCCCCATTGTGTCTAAAAATTCAGGTAGCCACCTCTGAGTGGGTCTTATTGCACAAGGCAGATGCCAGTCTAGGTTCCCCGTCCATCACCGCATTGAAGTCTCTGCCTAGCACAAGAAGTCCCAGTGGAAATGTCAAGAAAACCGAACTCAGGTCTTTGAATGTTTCTGTCTGAAGTACAGGCGGTACATATATTGAAACAAACATAGCTGTCTTCCCTTCCAATCGGTCCGAAACCCCTATATATGTACCACGCTTGTAGGACCATGTGGCCTGTATTGTGAAATGGAATGAATTTTTGATCAATATGCCCACCCCTCGTGACCCAGAGGTGAATCCCGCATGTGCCTTCAATTTATACCCTCCCCTATGTAGGGTCATTCACTTGTCTCCAATTAGGTGTGTTTCCTGTAGAAGGACACATCTGGGTTGTGTCTTCTGATGAACTGGTTGACCATTCCTTGCTTTATTTTATCCCCCAGCCCATTTACATTCCAACTGAGGACTCTGACCCCCGAGCCCTGTCTACCGCTCATCATTGTCTCTGCAAAAGTTGCTCTGTCCCTGCTTTTCCCTTTGATGGTGTCGAAACAATCAAAACTACAGACGAATCAAATGCAAAATTGAGAAACAAATCAAATTCAAAGTTAAGAAACAATACACACCCCCACTCTGCACCTCTGCTCGCGGTGTCCGCCCATCACAAACTGGCAGAGTGCCTGTCGCCCAATACACTAATACTAATAAATAACTAAAGGTATTAAAGAGGAGGAAGGTCAGCACTCCTACCCCCCCTCCCTAAGCCCATTTCAACACAAATAAATATTCCCTTCGAGATCGTAATATGTATTACTGCAGTGCGGTCATATGGTAAAAAATTACGCCCAACCGTGGGGTCTATGACCCCTGTACCGGACAACGTTCATATAGTCCGCAATCATAGTCCCTGGATCTCACTCCTGTTCCTGTGCCTCTCGTTCTCTGCCTCGGTCACGTGTCCCAAAGCCACTGGGGGGCCGACTGTCCAACCAGTCGGATGCCACTTCAGGATTTTCAATGAACCACGCTCTTCCCTTCAGCCCCCATATGCAGACGCGCCGGGAACATCATGGCGTATTTAATTCCTTTGTCCCTAAGTTTCTTCTTGACAGCGAGTAAGTTCCTATTTTGTTTCTGTACCAGCTGCGTGAAATCAGGAAAGAAAGAAAGGGTGGCATTCTCATAGCGCAAGGGGGGCGCAGCTCGGGCAGCTTGAGGGAAGCATTTCTGTCTCTAAAGTTTAGGACCAGTGCGGTCATCGGGTGCAGGGGCACCCCGGGCTTTGGCCATCCACCTGGGACCCTATGTGCACGTTCAATGGTGAGGAATTTACTCATTTCCTTGGGCTTGAGGTGTGATTAGATAAGTTCCTCCACGAACAGATCAGGGGCTGGCCCTTCTGATTCTTCAGGCACTCCCAGGATGCGAATGTTGTTACGTCTGGACCTCCCTTCGTAGTCGTCCAACTTTCGTTCGGCCGTTTCATTGAAAAATGTAAGGTCCTGTGCTTCCTGCTGGAGCTGTGACTCATCCTCCGTAAGGCTGGTTGCTTTTATGTCAAGGTATTTGACTTTTTCATTGACCTTGGTAAAATCCTCTCGGATAAGATTCACCTCTATGGAGACCGTGTCCAGCTTATGTTCCAGGGACTCCATTTTATGCCCTAAAGATGACTTGACCCCGTCTATAGCAGACAAAACATCATGTAAGGTCAGTTCTGGTTCAGTGCCTACGGATTCTCCCCCCACTTCCAGGGCGTGGCGCGGATCCGTCGGTGAGCCCTTAGGTAGGGTATAGCGATCCAATTTTTTAGACTGGACTTGCCTTATTCCCTTGGTTATCCTTGGCTGGTTCTTCCCTTCATCCGGTTTGCTCGCCATATGTACGCCGGGGAGCTGAGTATACCGGTGGTCCCTACACAAGGAGCCCTCCAGCTAGGAGCAGATGCCAGAGAGAGCAGTGGGGGACCCTCCGCATGGTGAGCCACCCAACGGGAGTGGTCTGTCTAACTGGTCTCCGTGTAACCCCGGGCTGTATAACAGAGCCTAGAGTCTCAGCCGCCTCATACCCACCACCAGTTCGCAGAGTGTCGCTTGTTCTGCTCAAGAATGTCAATGGGGAGGGGGAGTTAGAGAGACACCCGTTCCGGTCAGGCGTCCACCGGCAGGACCATCACGGCCAATACCTCTGTACGGTCCCGGTGCTGCTATCTCCCAGCATGCGCAGCGTTGAAAGTTCCCCTTGTAACTATGGATTGGTCTTACTGGATCACAGTCTCTCCCCAGTTCCTTCGCCAGCCCGCAACTCTGCTCAAACATGTTCCATGGCCGTCAGTCAATTGGTTAGGTGCTGCCTGAATTGGTTGGCCCCGATCTTGGCCTCGGCCGCCCTTCGGTACACCACAGTACAGGGGAGGGAGGGGGAGAGACGTGCCACTCACCCCCAGTCCTCAGTCGGTCCTGTAGCATTCCGGCCCCGCTAGTAAAGGGAAAATGGTACCTGATTTTAGCCCTGAGATGTACCGTGTTAATGCCCCCGGCAAAACGTCAATTGAAGCAGCCTCTTGCACGTCACCTCTCTGCTCTTTAATCGTTGCCAGTGCGTTTGTTAGTCGGTGCGCTCTAGTTCACCCTGAATCTCCCCTTCAATAACAGTGCAGAAAGCATCCACCAGTCACTGTTCGATTGGCTGGTCTATGATTCCCTCGATCTATGTACCGCATTGAGACACGGCGAGCACAGGCACCGCGGTGTCCCTAGGGCTTTTCTTCACGCCCGTCCCCGATGGTGAGCAGGCTATCGAGGGGGGGCCCTAGGGGGTGTCTCCCTCCTTTCCGGCAATAGTGTTGTCTTCTTCACAGGGCCAAACGCATTCGTGGGCGGCGATCACAGCACGACCGGCAACTTCCAGTCCGGCCGCCCAAGTCGCTCCGCTTCTGCCTCTGCAGTAAATTCAGGTTAGTTCCCGCCAGGCCCAATCCCGCGTGGCACGCATCTCCAGCTTCCCGCAAGATCGGGAGGCCGGGTTTTCACCAAATGGCACCGCTTACTGCTCACTCGCGGTTGCCGGTCTGCAGGGTCAGGATAGGCGACCGGATATTGGGCTCAGCGGACGGTAGTGTCGGAGCAGAGGTTTCACGCGGCCATCTTGGTCCGACGCTTGGCTCCTCCTGCACTGTGTATTCTTAAACCATTTTAGAAAGTAAATAAATATTTTCAAGTAAAGCACTATGTAACCCTTGCGAGGCAGAAAGTATCAGACGCCTGCCTTCCTCAGACCGTTTGTAAGTTTTAATGTAATCGTTTGTAAAACCTTTCAAGGGTCTTGTAGAGATGTACAAAGACACATAACAGCAGTAGTCCAAAGAAAGATTGTTTACATTAATGCATAGGCTATTTTTGAAAAAACGACACTTCTTTTAGTGTTTTCTTACTAAATCATCTTTTAATGAGTTGGAGCCTGGAAGTGCCAAGATGGAAACATTGTTGAAGGATCAATCACGGCTCTGACTCTCAGAACACAGAAACCCATCAGCACAGAAAGTGAGCTGTCTCACCCTTGGTAAAACACATCCTTATGAGAGGGCTGAGAACCAAAACAACATTGACCTGTTGTGAATGAATATAGTACTACGTGCAGGTGGAAGAAACTTGAAGAATTGTTATATTCGCGAGCCCATGCTGTAAGAATAAAGTCATTCAGTAATAAACAAACTTGCTTGGCTACGTGCAGCAGAAATAATAAACAGTAAATGGTACATGATGAGACATCGATTTTCAACAATATGGCGTTGAGGCCTAGCTGAAGCTTAGGGGCTCATTATGATGGCGGGCGAACATCAATCCGCCTGCCATCGTAACGGTGATGGGACCACCCGCCAGACGTGCGGCGGTCACACCAGCCCAATTAGGATGCGCCCACCACACTGGAGGCGCATCCTGGCCATTTCAAATTGCGGACGGTGCTGCTGTCCAGCAGCACCGTCCTCAATGTGAAAATGCCACAATGTGCATTTCCATGCACAACGCGGCAGACACCACGCGGTGCCTGGCACCTTGCGCATGAAAATGTAGGGGGGGACCATGGGTACCCCCAGTGCATCCCCCCCACCGAGGCGGACCACAATGGGCCCCCAATGCCAGTCACGCCTGTCTTTTTGCAGTGGAATATCCGCCGCAAAAAGACAGGCGTAAGGGCTCATCCTAATCACTACGGCGGTGCCTGCACGGCACCGCCACAATGATGCCCGGGTTTCGCAAGGCGGCCGGAAAAGGACCGCTTTGCGGGACCATGGCGGACGGACTTTCCGTCCGCCGCGGAACCAATGCAATTCCCATCGCTATCCTAATTTGGTAGATGAATCAAATTCTGATGGCGGGAGGATCGCCACCTCCAGCCCGGCGGTGGCAATCCTCCCGCCATCATAATGAGCCCCCAAGTTAGCACAACCCTACGAAATACCCTTTAACAGGTCATATCAAAGTCGTTTTCAAGTCAATAGCATCATATGAGTAGTATACATATGTAAATTCGAGTGTATGTTTCTATTCTGCACATTGTTAATAATGCACAAATAATATAAAATGCACAAAACCTCTACAGTATGATGGCCTTTGATGACCTTTTATGTAATCTGTAGTTTTAAGATCAGAAAATAGGATTCCATGCATGATCATATTTAATTCATTTCTGAAGGACAATGACAAAGAGGATATTTTGTTGCTAACATTCAATAATAATTGACTACTGGTGATATACGACTTAAGTACAATTTTCTGTATTTGTATCTATGCAGGTAAACCCACCTTACTATGTGCCACTGGTCGAGCTGGTGCCTCATCCAGAAACAGACCCTGCTACAGTTGAAACAACTTATGCTCTGATGAAGGAGATTGGAATGTCCCCAGTTAAGCTGCTGAAGGACATTGATGGGTTTGTGCTGAATCGGCTCCAGTATGCAGTGATTAGCGAAGCCTGGAGGCTAGTAAAGGTACTGCATTATTACAGCATGAAATCTAAGATGGCTGAAGATGAGGCCAGTACTAGGAATCATGCTTCTCTAAGCGAAAGAAGCTTAGATGTGTTTTATTTATTCATTTGTATACTTTATTTGTTTTATAAACTTACTGCCTTACAGCTACAGCAGATTATTTTTTCAAAATGAGGTAAGTACACAGGACAGTTGGATGCGGCAAGTGATGTAAAGTGAGAAAAAGAGTTCCATGTATACAGGAAGGTGTAATAGGTTGCCTGTAAGTAATAAAGGTGTACAGGCAGTGTGACAGAGAATCCAGCAACCCTGTGTGTGTGGAGAATGTCATCAATGTTAAGATCATCTACAACCGACACAGGTTCAACAGCCCTTGGATTGATCTTAATGTGAAGGTGAAATTGATGCATCCAACCTAAAATCGCTGGACCATCAGTCGAAACATAGACCTTTCCATAAATCAATCTGTTTTTAAAGCGAATTTCACCCTCAAAATACCTTACTAAATCAATCTTTTCACCCTGATAGCCTGTTGGATAAATGTCAGAAGTCAATAAGATCCTATCACCCCACACTTGCTTCAGTAATGACATAGGAATAATGGTCCACTTAGAACCACAATCAACCATTAAACTAATGTCCTTGCCATCAATGAAGTCAGCTTTTGGGCGTCTCTCTCTATTTTCCAGACAAGAGCCAATCAAAGTATCATCCACAACAAGAATTTTGTTTGCATCACGTTTTATGTCATGTTGCTCACCAACTACAGTCACTCTCGCACTCATTTTATTTTTGCACATTTTTGCAAAGTGACCAACTCTGCCACGTTTCAAACACTCTTTATTGTTAGCAAAGCAAAACTTTGCATCAGCACTATGAGTGTTACTTCCACACCTCGAACACACCTTGATTTGCCATTTGTTATGGCTTTGACCCATATTTTTTTTTTTGCATGACATACCCTTTTTTCCTGACAATAGCAACAGCTCCACCTTCATTGTCACTGTTATCACTATTAATTACAGATTTGTGATATACCTCTGCTACACTCTGCTCCAAACCACTTTTCTGTAACTCTAACATGCATTTTTCTGATTCCTCAACAATTTTAGCAAGCTCAATTGCAATTTTTAAGGTTGGGTTTTTTGCCGCCCAGAGCCTCTCCTAATAATAATAATAATAATAATAATAATAATAATAATAATCTTTATTTAGATATAAAACATATCTTTAAAAGAATTTACAGATTCACAGGCTGACCGAATATTAGAATAAAAACTTCTAGGAATAACAACACAAGTGTAGATATAAAGGCACGATCCATTAACAAACATTATAAAAACAGGGATTTTATCTCATAGTGTATATTAAAATCACAAAAATTGAAACAAGGCGCCAGATTGCATTGGATATAACCAAATTATGTCTAACGTTGCTGAGAATAATGCCAGTTAAATCTGTTTTCGGTGAGAAAAGAAAGATTGAGCACTTTAGCATGGTCTCCTTAAGTTGAAGATGTGATATGCTCGCTGGATAAATTTTATAAATTTTATGTTTAGCACTGTGTTTTCCGGGTTCAGAGCTGCCATGATGGCTTGCCTGCAGGACCGAACCCCCAGCCTATTCCATTCTAATTTTAATCCGGACCTGCGTTCTGTGTTAAGGGCTGGGCAAAGGCAACTTACATGCAACATGGTTTCCGCTGTTTCCCCACACCCTCTACAAGAGAGATCTTCCGATGTACGTAGCCATGATGGTAAGTCCTGCAAGAAACGCCAGTCACCCAGTCTGATGGCAATAGAGCCGCGTTTTAGGTATAATGGATATGTGCTGGCCAGATAGCAGGCTGGGACTGGGTGTCTGTAGGAATTTATCGTGACCCAGGCATGGCTATGTTTCAGAAAAAGTGCTTTGTCAGTGAGACAAGAAATCATTCTCTCACATTTTTCTTTAGCTTTTTTAAATGCTATCTGGCCTGGGTTTAGGGCCCACAAATCGCTTGCTGACATTTGGTTAATGGCATCTGTACAAAGTCGTCCGTACAAACCCCCCGGATTTATCTGGCTGATTTCTTGCCAGACTAGGGATTCTAAAGTACCTGGCTCAGCTTGTCTTAACTTGTGACACAGGTTAAGGTATGCCCCAGTGGCTGAGGCCTCGTAGTTTATTAGCCCCATCTCCAACCTGATCTGCGCTGCAGAGGCGGTCTTTGGCAACCGGAGCACCCCTTTGTAAACTTTAGTGGTCTGTTGGTTCAGGGTTGTGTTCATTTTACCACTGAAAATCTCAACACCGTAGGATAAAGTGGGGCCAACCTTTGCTCTCATTACCTCCAAAAGGGGAGCTAAGGTTGGACCGGAAAGATCTTTTGCAAGTTTGCCTAGTGACACCATTAGGGTCACTGCTTTAACTCCGATCTCTCTAAGCTGTTTTTTGTAGCTACATTTTGAGTCCAGGTGGACGCCTAGGTATTTATAGGACTGGCCAATTTCTAAACTAACATTATTGAATGACCAGCCGCCCCCTGTGTGTCGTTTCTTGCCGAATGTAACTACTTGCGTTTTCTTTAGGTTAACCTCGAGTTGGTTGCTGATCGTATAATCAAACAGTTTATTGAGGAGTCTTTGTAACCCTACCCTGGTTAAACTAAAGACAGCCAGGTCGTCGGCATATAAAAGATTGCTTAGAGTCATGCCACCCACCTTCGGAGAGTGACTATTAGTGTCGTCTAGGACCGCTGACAGATCTGCTACAAAAAAGTTAAAAATGAGAGGGGCCAGCACACATCCCTGCTTCACTCCTCTAGTTGTCATTATTTTACGTGAGAGATGTGTGCCGGTCCCCAGCTTCACCCGCACCCACGTCCTAGTGTGGAGCTGGATTATTCCCTCTAGTAGTTTCTCTGGAATCCCCCACATCTTTAGTTTGGCCCATAGGGCCTCCCTGGGGACTCTATCGAATGCTGCTTTGAAGTCGACAAAGCAGCAATGAACTAATCTTGAGGTTGCAACTGCCCTGTCAACTACAGTTGTTATTGCTAGCAAGTTGGTACGGGTTCCTGAGTGTGCCACAAACCCTGTCTGGTTCATTGGCAAAAGCTTATTGCCCTTTACCCATAACCTTAGGTCCTCTAATAAAAGACCTGCATAATGTTTTGCTTCAATGTCCAGGAGGGCAATGAGTCTATAATTGCTCGGGTGTGCATGAGATCCAGATTTATAAATTGGGTGTATTATGGCTCCCCGCCATGACTCTGAGATTGTAGCTGTTCTTAATGCGTAATTGAAGAGATTGGCCAATGTTCCTGACCAGAGGGTAATATCTGATTTAAACAAAGTTTGTGGCAGGCCAGTTGGGCCTGGCGCCCCGTCTTATTTTGCTTTTGACAATAGATTCGAGACCTTTTCATGTGTTATACTCCACGAAGGACCATGCCCTTGGCTGGTCTCAATTACGGTGGTATTTCCAATAGGGCTTGGATAATCAGGAGACTTAAAGTGATCGAGCAGGAAATTTGCCCAGTCTGATTCCGGGATATTAGCCGACCCGTACACACTGTTCCTAAGCTGGTGCGGTTAATAAGCGCCCAGAATTTCCTCGAGTTATTTTGCTTACTTTCCCACACCAGTTTACTCCAGAATTGGTTTTCATGTGCCCATTTGTCCTTTTTAATCGCTCGCATGAGTGATTTTTGTGAGGTTTGATAATTGGATATGCAATCACTGTTTCCCGGGAATTTGGCCAGTGCCCGCAGGGCCTTATTTCTCGCTTTCTTTAGTGACTTCGTTGTCTGAGATAATGTAAATTGATGCGTCGAGGTTGCCCTTTGGGCTTGATGCCTTGCAGGGAACAGATGAATCAGGTGGGAGCATAACATGGACCATTGTTCAGTTGGACTGGCCTCATGCTCCTGGCCCAGTCTTATCATGTCCGAGCTTGCCTGAAGAATATTCGAACTGATTTCTTCAGTCCACTTTAGGCGCTTTAAGTTTTCTGTGTAAGTTCCCTGAAGTGTCGATGGTGCCTTTTTGTGATACTCTGGGTTTATGTTGAAGACTGTGACCTGGGGCCTGTGATCACTTTCAATTCTTGAGTGTATTCTAAAGTCAATGATACAATTTAACAGGGGTGCGGTGCAGATTGTGTAATCCAGATGCGATTGCTTTGAGCCGTTTGTCCATGTCCACTTTGGTGGAGAGTCCCCGGCTGTTCTGCCGTTGATAACAAGATAACCTGCACTATAAAATTGGCTCACGCATAGGTCGCCTAGATTAGTTTGGGTTTGTATGAGCGGTTTAGTTTGCTTTGTGGCCTCGATGATTTGGATTAGAGGGGGGCCATCATTATCTGCTACGTTCCCCTGAAATAGGTAGGTGTTAAAGTCCCCAGTAACTATGCAGTCTGAATTGGGTTGGTCCGTGGCTTAATCGTTCATAATCTCAGTTAGACGAGCCAGATGGACCTTTTTTGTGCGTGTACTGGGGTTAATGTACACATTTAAGAGAAAGAGGGGACAGTGTTTCCGCCAGGGATCGATCTTGACCCCCTAGGATCCAGTCTTCCTTAAGGGGCCATCGTGTTATTCGGGCTTTTATAGAGTTTGATACATAAGTTGCCAGCCCGCCTTTCGAGTGGCCAAAGCGACTGTCCCTGGTTGCTGGATTCCATGTCTCAGTGAACCCGAGCACTGGGCACCCCTGTAAAGCCCAGGTTTCCTGTAGTGCTATTACTGAGTGATTCCCCAAGAAAGATTGCGTGTCTGGGTCCCCAATTTTTTGGTGTAAGCCGCTTATGTTCCAGGAGCATAGTAGGGTAATTTGTTCTGATGGTGAGTTGGATGCTGCTCCTGACTGTGGTGGCTGCGCTGGAATTTTTGTGCCGATTGGCATGATCATAGGATTAGCTGGTCATTCGTGGCTTTTATTTGATAAAATTGCTGGGATCCAGTCCCATTTTTGGCCAATGTCTTTGGAGGCTACATCTCTGAATTGGATGTTGCAGTCTTCTTCTGGCCCTAAGGCATTTTTTAGAATTGAGTAGGTTTGACCGTTCTGCCTTGTTGTCCTAGTTTTTTTAGGTGATGGTAGTTGGTTGAGGAGTGTGATTGGGTAGCCCGGCAAAGAGTATGGGTAGACTCGAATACCCCATTCCCTTAAGGTTGCTTTGTTGTTTAAAAACGTGGATGCCCACTTTGCCTCCTTGAATGTCACCAGAGTTACCTCCGATGGTTGTGTTCCTCTTGGTGGGAGGAACTCGATAGCCTCGATTTCATCCGATACTAAGCCCATGAATCCAGGGATCCCCTCTATCAGTTTGAGTATGTTTGCTCTGTTGAGGATGTCATGGCGGCCCTTTGATTTATATTCTGGGGCTAGTATGATGCAAGAGTATGATGTAGCATTGGCAGTCTCAGTCTGATGGTGGCACATTATGTTTTTATTAGGTCTCGATCCTTCATTTTGCTTGTTCTCCTGTACTATCGAGTTGGTCTTGGTCTTTGGCGACCAGCGATGGTTTGTGAGATGATCTGGTCTCTGAATGTGAAACGTTTTAGTCAGATTCTGACCCGTCATTGCAACGTCACCCTGAACAGGGGGTGTGACGTACCCTGTTTTTGGAGACACTTGGGTTTCTTTGATTCTTGATATCCCTTTTTCGTCTTTTGTTGAGTCCTTGTTTATTAAAGCTGGGCCAGACTCTTTTTTGGCTACTCGCATTGAAGGATCACTTATTTCCTGGGGACTCCCCATTATGGGTTGGATGTTAGTAACAGGTAGGTCCTCTTTTGTCTTGGGCGCAGCAAGGTTTCCTGGCAAAGGTGGTGCGTCTGTCGCACTCGGTGCTTGTTTGCTTGATGCCGTTGAAAAAAGCGGGTAGTATCCCGGGTTGGCAGCAGTTCTTGGTGCCTTGGCCTTATTTCTTTGTTTACGTTGGCGCTTGCGTTCTCTTTTGCTTAGCTGGGGTTCAAACCCTGACTGATCGTCCTGGGTGGTGAGTGTCAAACACTGGGGACTGGCCAGTGGGCCCTTCGGAGAGTTAACCGAACTGGTGGTACCTCTATTTGGCGACCCTGTCTTTCCCTGCTCAGCTTCTGCCTGGCCAGGTTGTGTGTGACCTGGGGTTGGTTGGTCCCTTGCCTGGTTTAAGCGAGAGTCTGTGCCCTCGGTTGGCTTAGTGCCTTCTTTGGCGACTGGCTGGGAAGTGGCATAATCCTGGGTCCAATATGATGACTTTTGAGTTGGAGCTCCCGGTGTGGTGCCTGTGCTGCTGCCCCTCAACTTCCTTACCTCCTGTAGAACACTGGCCAGGAAGTCAGGGAGCGATGATAGAGAATCGATTATTGGGGAGCAGCAGCATACCGACTGAATTAGTTTTGTCGACGCTTGGGCACCCATAATTAGTTTGTTCAGTTGGTCTAATTTATTATCTATCCCTGCCGTGAATACGGCTAGCGTGTTTAGGGGATCAACCTGTACGTCCAGTTTGTCCGAATGGTAGTGTAGGGCATTGACTGTTTGTTGAAATGTCTGCAAAAGTTGGGGCCAAACGCTGGAAATTGTTTGAACATCATGATTGGAGTTTAAGACGGTAGGAGAGTCATTTGCAGGGTTTTGGGTATCTTTAAAAAGATAGGACAGATCTGCTAGGGGCTGGTCACTTGGATCGATTTTAGTAGGGGTCTTTTGAGACGGGGCATAGTTAGTTCGTATGGAGCAAATGAATGCAGAACCGTGGGCGATGGGCATTGGCTTGGCTCCGTCAATTGAGCGGTAGGGATACTAATTAGGTGAGGGATTTGAGCAGTACTATTGCTCAGTGCGTGCTTTGGGCGTGGATTTGAGCACAGATTATCTTCCGGTGTGGGTCCGGCAAATCTTCTGTTGCGGTGGGAGAGTCTTCTTCTCCTTGGGAGGTTACCAAAGTACATTGTTTCTGGGTTTTTGTTGTGGAACCAGTCTGTGTTTTCAATGGGCTCGTCGGAGAGGTTTGCGACAGGAGACCACCCTGGGTGTCTGACGGCAGATGGGCCGGTTGCTGGCCCAAAGCCTCACCCAAGAATATATTCTGTTGGCTGTTGAAGTTACATGGTTCTGGGTTGGCACCACCCCGGCTTCCATGACATCCAAGACTGGGCAGTGGTTTGATTGGAGTGGCGCCAAAGGTGAATACCTCCCTGACTTGAGCTGACTTGATGTGTTCGCCTTCCCAAGGGTGGGCGTTCGGGTTTTGTTGAAGAGGGGAAGTTAATTTCCACTCCCAGAGTGGATTCCTGCTCCTGGTTGCCTCCTGGGGCTGAGACTGTTGAGGAATTTTGGGTGTAGTTAAAAAATAATTTAAAAGATCAGACTGATTTCCTTCGTGTGATTTGATCTTGGTTGTGGCCTTTTGGGAAGAGCTGCGGCACCCTTCAGGTGGAATTCTGTCTGCTGGTTGGGTTTCACTGGCTGGATGGGGGGCCATCGCCGATATCGGTTGCCTGGTCCTTTTTCGTTTTGGGACCGATACCGCCTTCCTTACTTTCCCAGACCTCATCTTTGTTGTGGCTTTTTGTTGCAGCTCTGGTCTTCACGCCGGGGCAACAGTAAGGCTGCAGGTAAATACCTCAAACTGTAGACTGCGTGATAAGAAGGACTCTAACTGCTCACCCCCAGCTCGCAGCTCTCTCCACTCAGGGAAACAAGACGTGACTCCCTGCCGTACTGGGGGGCTCTTGTGACTCTGGCTGGTCTGGCGGTACTTGCTGCTCGCTTGCTGCGCAGTCTCATGCAGGTCACGGGAGGAAAATTTCTTCTACCTCCCTGGGCTCACTGACTCCTCGCTGGATGAGCACCGAATAACCCTGTGTGCTCTCACTGTTATTCGCAGCTATTATATATATATATATATATATATTCTTGCTCTACAGACTCAACACCTTGCAACCCCTACTGCACTCGAAGCTTTGCGCCCCCCTGCCTCTTCGGGGGGTCGAGTCCTCCACTTGGTCCACTCCGCCCTCCGTGCAGGAACCCAGGTGAGCAGACTCGCAGACTCGCAGCTGCTCACTGTCCCATCCGCACGGGAGAGAAAGGCAAGGGGCTGAAAGGTTCCTTGTGGATCGTGGCTCCTCTCCTTAGGTTGGTCAAGCCCCCATGGGGCAGCGACGAGATGGAACTTTTGCAGAGGCTAGGGTGACGACAAGAGAGACGGCTCCTGTGGGGACCCGCTGTTCGTGGAAGAAAGCACTCAGCCGCTCCTGCTGAGAGAGCGCCCGCTGCATCAGGGGTCTCCCGTCCCCCGTCCCCAGTTACTCGACGTGCCTAGAGCTCACTTGTGCCAGCACTGTTTTGCCTCTCAGTTTCCGGCCTCGCAGCTCGCTCAGTTCGCTCAGCCACAGAATCGGGACCTGGCTTCTCTGGCGGCGGCGGGCGAGGTGCGGGGGTGGGGGGTGGGGGGTGGCGGCGTTGTTCTCACAGTGCTTTGGTCAGCGCTCACGCCCGATCGCACCCGTAGCCTCCTCTCCTCTCCTCTGCTCTGCTCGCACGGCGTCTGGCTTGCTGGCCCCTGTTCACCTATTCCCCAGGGTGCAGATTGCAGCTCCTCCTCCGCTGACTGTCTGGCTGGATGCGGGCAACCAATTCTACTGGAAAGTTTTGACAGGTGACAGGTGTTTTGCCAGGGGGCCCGACTCACAGGACGATCCTCGGGCTAGCTCGCTGCGACTCCCGTCTCTGTCGGGCCGTTCCCGCCAATTCCGCTATTTTTTTAGCCCTCAAGAAGCCCTTCAGAAGCTCCCACAGCTGCTCCTGGGCAACTTGCTACTCGCCAAGGCTCCCGCCTCTCTCGGGCCGTTCCCGCCGTTTCGGCCGTGTTCGGCCGGCGTTTCTGCGAGGAGCGCAGCCTGCGCTCGTGCCTGTGCCTGGAAGCCGCCGCCGGTGCTCACCGTTGCTGTCAGGGGTCTCTGTGAAGCGGTGGTCGGCGGTCGGTGGGCGGCTCTGATGGACGGCAGACACGGACTGTGAGGCTCTGTGATAGTGTCCGTCCACTGCACATGCGCACGGCTGTGCCTGCAAAGGATCAAACACACACCACGCATTGATTCTCGTGGTACCGCTACCGTGGAGCCTCTCCTGTATCTTACGATTGTTACACTGAACAATGAGTTGGTCACGTATGTGTTCGTCAGTCATTTGCCCGAAGTTACACTTCACTGACAGCTCTCGCAACTGAGCCACAAAATCATCATTAGTTTCTGCTTCATTTGTCTATTTTTGTAGAATTTGTATCTGTTTAGGACAAGATTTTCCTCCTTTGCAATCCTTGTTTCAAGTCTAGCAATTGCTTCTTTGAATTCATCTAAAGAAGCTTGCGAACCAGAAGGTAGGACCTGAGGTAGGTACTTGAATATTCTTTGTCCTTCTTTCCCTAAGGTGGTCATTAACAGCGCTTTTTTCCTTTTGGGAGAAAAGTCCTCACCATCTAACGCCTCTATGTAATTATTAAAATCACAATCTAATCTTCCCACGCAGTACTCGGATTACCAGGTTCACAGAGGAATGGAGGAGGCAAGGCTACATTTGCTTGTTGAGACATTATGAACAAAAGATCACAAACAAAAATAGAGAATAAACTGAAGAAAAGTTGCTCCTAATTGTTACTTTGCCAGTGAGTGATTCACCCCAAAAGCAGAAACACGCTTGTTGTAAGTGGCTTAAAATGTAAAATAGTGAAAAGCGTGATGACATTAACTGAAAGAATTTCCTTACTTCCTTCTTTTCAACATGGAGGGATCGTGAAACAGCAAACTAGCTTCTTCCAAATAATTGCTGTGAAGGAGTGTAGCGTTGATACTCCCTCACCGTAGGCACAACTAAAACGAAATGAGGTCGAAAACGGCAGGATAAACATGCGCAATAACGAATTGACTTCACTTCACCTTCTGTTGTAAACAGAAAACTCAAGATGGCCGCCGATGTCCTGCGTCTTGCATCGCGACGTCGCAAGGTCAGAAGTCAAATGCACAGAAGTCCCTCTTGCGCGTAATGACCTCACCTCTTTCAACGCACACCTCTTTGGATCGTTAAGACAAGAAAGAGACTCTATTCGTTGCCTTGACAACTATTGCCATATGCGTCGACTGACACAGCTCAAATCATCAGTTACTAAGCAATAAAAGTGACGCACTTCGAACAAAGCACCCTGCTCATGCTCACGCGCGAAGTAAGTTTCAACGCTCACCTCCAAACTTTCCAAAACGTCTGCTATTCATCCGATGTTGTCCAAATCACGATGGAAAGATCTGTTTTACGCTGTTAATTTTTCCACAAACCGTAGCACGCTATGGATTCTTTCTCGATGTCTGTTCTGTCCGTTTTCCGTTTTTCTTTTTAAATTGTCCGCTGTGGTCATCAAACAGCTTGCTAGATTCTTCATAGATCCCTCTTCCCCAAAATGTTGTACATAAAACAAGATGTACACGTAGGAACTTCAATGTAAGCTTTGGAGTTTATTCACAGCACAGAAAACGGATGAACAAGCCACCATCTGGCCAAGCTCCAACTGTCCCAATAGAACATCAGAAGGTAATACATAGACAAAGTTCCAATTGAAAGACACAAAGGAAAGAGCAACCCATAAATAAGAGAAATCATATTTACAACACAAGGACTACCTACACTAACATCAGACTACTACAAGTGTGACAATGCAGACTGTTTAAGGCCTCCAAAGCTACAAGAATGGTTTGGGCGGCAGGTATTAGTTGTTTTTAATGTATATTGAATTAATAAACCACTGTTGTTCTGCTCACCTCTAAATTATACAAACAGGCTAACCGTGTTGCAACTGTCATTAGTGCTGGTGTTGACTATGTAAATGCCGCTGCCGACTATCGGAAACCACTGGCTCAAATTGAGCTTTGCTCTTCACAAATGTCACATCAGGTTTCACCAGTGAGACCAAGATAAAGCTTTGAGTCCAGATTATCTGAGTCCTGTGACACACTGATAAAGGCAATTTAAGACGTCATTGTAACCATTTCGAACACTTATGTTCATCTGACAAAAACAGTATGCTTTTTATTTTTACGAACAGAAAGCATATATAATTTTTCAGTGCTCAACATAAAAAATTATTTTGAATTATTGTGTAGCGTAATGTTTATATACATAAAGGTATTTAGATATTTATCTTTAAAAGTATATGTTATGGGGGGGGCGTGGCCAAGATGGCGGGGTGAGCGGACGCTTCCTCCCGCAGCTCCTCCAGCCCGACTAGGCTCGAGCCCTTTTCTTCAGCTTCTCCCCGCGCTGATGCTCGGCGGATGAGAGGAGTGTGGCGGAGTACCTGGTGCACGCATTGATGTCACTTTTACCCTAATCGCTCCGGCGGCAGTGTCTCAAAAGACCGATCGAAGATCGAGGAACGACGGAGCGCCCGGGAGGCGGAGCGTATCGGAGTGCTGTCCATGCGCCTCGGCTGGGCCTAGTGCTGAAAGTTGACGATCTGGGTGGAGGCCGTCCCGGCACTTGACGGAGCCAAAAGTGAACTACAGGCTAGAGGACCCGCTATGCTGTGGACTTTGGATGCGCGCTTTGGCGATCGGACTTGAGGTGGTGGCCCTCTGCCTGACGTGGGACCCGGTCCCGGGACTGGAGGGCGATCGGCTTGGGACCAGGGACGGATCTGCCGACTTTTCTAAGTGACAGTGCAGCCTCGGCTGTGGACCTTATCGGATTGCCTGGTTTCTGGGGTGCCCCGGTGGTGTTGCCGGGCTCGGGCGACCTGCTCAGCCCCACCCTGCCGCCATTTTGTCCCTGAGGGGTCGGTGTCGTTGGCTTTCCCCGGAGCCCCTTGACGACGGATTTCTGCGCCCTCAGCCTCAGCGCGGCTATTTCCCTGTGGAGTGTACTGGCCGAGGCCCCTCAGTATAGATCCCAGCTGCCGTCCCGACTGGGCGCCCACGGCCGGCTGTGCCCGGACTGACCCGCCATTTTGTCGTCTGTGACGCAGCTCCCCGGACCTAACGGGAGCTCCCCACATCGAGTGCTTGCTGGTGGTTGGACATTCCCCGGAGCGGTTGGGCCTGCGCCCACCTTTCAGTTGAAGCGCTTGGAATGACTGGAAGAGGTGGTTCGAGGAAGGGGGATCGCACCCTGCCGGATATGCTTGGCAGGGCCCAGCAGCTACGGGACAGAGCACAACCGGCGCCGGGGTCTTCCTGGGCCTCGGCGGACGCGTCTGGGGGAGAACCCCCTGTCACGAGATCCTTCATGGAAGAGCTGTTCAATTCCCTCAAAGAGGACTTCCAGACGCTGAAGCGGGAAGTGGCTAGCGAGGTCCGTGAGGTCCGCAGAGAGGTGGAGGGCCTCGGTGAACGGGTTGAGACGGTGGAGACGGCTGCCCAACACCGGGACGATGAGATTGTCCACTTACAACAGGACGTTCTCCATCTCCGAGAGCAGTGCGTTGAGCTTCAGGCCCACTCCGAAGACCTTGAGAACAGGTCCAGGAGGAATAACATTCGAGTGCGTGGTGTGCCATCTGCGGACGAAGGGACTGATCTGGTGGGCTATCTGCAGGACCTGTTCCGGGAGATCCTGGGGGAGGCCGCGGACTTCCCTATCCGCATTGATAGAGCTCACAGAGTTGGCCGACAGCGCCAGTCATCGGCGCCCCCACCGGACATCTTAGCCTTCCTGCCCGACTTCCCGCTGAAGGAGCGCATCATGTCTGAAGCCCGTAGGAAACAGCCACTGACTTTCCGGGAACGGCCTGTTGCGCTCTACCAGGACCTGTCCGCCATCACACTGCTGAAACGCAGGTCCTTCAGGATTGCTACCGACTTCTTGCGTGAACAGGAGACGCCGTACTCCTGGGGGCATCCCTTTCGCTTGATCTTTCGCTGGAACGGAGTGCTGCATCAACTACGCTCCTTGCAAGACATTTGCGGTGTCCTGGGGCTCACGGCTACAGAGGAGGATGGAGCCACACTGTCGTGGAGGCGATCAGAGAGAAGAGGCTGACGGAGATCAGCGAGGCGACGATCGGCAGCGAGCGCTGGGCGTCCTGATTCCCCTACTATCAGGGCGGACATGGCCGGTGCCTTGAGGGCGGCAGCCAGGGACTTGGCCGACTCCAACGGCGTGGCCTTGACGGCCTAGACTCACTCCGGGGGGAGATGAACATAGCTTCTTCGATGCCAGGTTTGGGGCTGGGGGGGGATGGGAGGGAGCGGGTCGAGGTGAGTGGCTGGACGTCCACTTTTCTACTTTCTACGGTCTTGCCCGTTTTGGGGCTTGACTGAGACAATGGGTTGTTTGAGTTTGCATTTGGCTAGTTGCCATGGGTGTGTTTGGGATGGGGTTAGGTGTTGTTCTGAAGTTGGGGAAGTCCCGTCCGATACTGTCCATGGCCACGCTTGGCCTGCTCTGGCCTGTCCCGCGCTGCCGCCCCGCGCCCCCCGCCCTCTGGTTCCTTGCCCGCAGCATAGCGTTCCTGGTCCCTGGGTGACATGTCGTCCCTGAAGGTGGTGACCCTTAATGTTAAGTGACTGAATAATCCTGTTAAGCGCAGGGCGATTTTGTCTCTGCTTGAGGGGACGCAGGCTGACATCTGCCTTTTGCAGGAGACCCACTTGTTGTCCCGTGACTGCCATAGATTGCGCTCTGCTAAGTTCCCCACCCAGTTTTTCTCCTCTGCGGCGACTAAAACCGCGGGGGTGGCCATTCTCATAGCGAGTTCCTTTAGGGGGGAGGTGCTATATAAATATGCTGAGCAGAAGGGGAGGCTTCTAGCTTATCGCCTCCGTCTGGGAGGCATAGCGTTTACGGTTGGCTCCGTCTATAGCCCGAATGACCACCAGGAACGTTTCTTGGACTCGGTACTTGTGGATGTCACTGCCTCTCCCGATAGACATGTTATCTTAGGGGGGGACCTTAATATCGTCTTTGATTCGGCATTGGACAGGTCGGCGCAGCGGTTTCCGCAGACTGGAGAACTTTCCCAAGCTGTGAAGGCCCGAATTGCGGACATGGACTTACACGACCTTTGGCGCTCCATGCACCCCACAGACAGGGACTACTCCTACTTTTCGCATGCGCACCAAACCTACGCGCGGTTGGATTATCTCCTAGTTAGTGGGCCGATGCGTGCCGCCGCTACGACGGCGGACATTGGGGTCCTAACACTGTCTGACCATGCGCCAGTTACTGGCGCGTTTGCGTGGCCGGCGGCCTCTCCCTCTCGGGGGGTGTGGCGCCTTAGGGACACCCTTTTACACAAAAAAACGGTGGTGAAACGTATTGAAGAGGTCATACAGGATTACCAGACACACAATAGCAATACCGACACTTCACTAGCGACACAGTGGGCTGCCTTGAAGGCGGTTCTTCGGGGGGAGTTCATCTCCATCTCCTCGGCGGAAAATAGAGAGCGGCAACGGAAGAGGGATGAACTGACTGTTCAGGTTCGGGAGCTTGAGCAGGTCCACCGCCGTACGGGTGCTCCGAGGGTCTGGAGGCAGCTGAAGGCGGCTAGGAAGCTCCTGTCGGCGCTGGACCTGGATAGAACGGAATACGCCGCCTTGCGCTTGAAACATGCCTACTACACTGGGGGGGACAGGTGCGGCAAACTCCTGGCTCATCGGCTTCGGGTCGCACAACAGCGTAACTTCGTGAAGGACCTTGTGAGTACAGACGGAGTGGCCGTTTCCGGAGACGCGGAGGTGGCGGAAACTTTCTGCAGTTTCTACGAGGCGCTGTACGCTGCGGAGCCCTCCTCGCCACGGGACGCTGAGGAATATTTGGAGTCGGTGCCCCTTCCGGCGCTGGACCCCGCTCAGGCGGAATTTCTGGAGCGGGATATTCGCGTTGAGGAGGTGATTTCCGCTATAGCTCGGCTGAAGCACGGAAAGGCCCCGGGCCCGGACGGATACACGTCCTTGTTCTACAAGACCTTTTGCCCGGTTGTGGCCCCTGTCTTAACTCGACTATTTAATTCCTTCGCCGACCCGGGAGCTATCCCACCGGATCTCCTGAGGGCGACGGTATCGGTGATCCTGAAACCCGGGAAAGACCGGGCTTTATGCGGCTCGTATAGGCCTATTTCGCTCCTAAATGTCGACCTCAAGCTGTACACGGGGATTCTGGCGTCCAGGCTGGCCCTGCCCATCCCCGGGCTGGTTGAGGCGGACCAGGCTGGCTTTGTGCCCGGCAGGCAGACGGTCGACAATACCAAGCGGGTGACGCACGTTTTAGAGAAGGCCTCGCGGATCCCCGGGGAGCGGATGTTGCTAGCAGTTGATGCGGAGAAGGCCTTTGATAGGGTTCATTGGCCGTATCTTGAGCTAGTCCTCAGGAAACTGGGAATTGGCGATAAATTCCGCACTATGGTCTTCAACTGCTACAGGTATCCTTCGGCGTCTGTGCGGGTCAACGGGTGCAGCTCACGTGGTTTTGCGATCGAGCGAGGCACGAGGCAGGGCTGCCCCCTCTCTCCACTCCTGTTCGCTCTCTACATGAAGCCGTTCGCCCAAAGGATCCGCCACAATCCGGATGCTATTGGGATAAGGATGGGCCAGGATGTTCACACTGTCAGCCTCTATGCGGACGATGTCCTGCTGACCCTGGACGGCCCTAGGAGGTCCTTACCCGCCTGCATCCAAGAGCTGGATGCCTTTGCACGTGTGGCCGGCTTTAAAATGAACATGAGCAAATCGGCTGCTTTAGATGTGTCTCTGGCTGCGGACACTAGGAGGGACCTTCAACGACTCTTCCCTATGCAGTGGTCCTCGTCCCTTGTACCATACCTAGGGATCCTACTGGCACCTACGTTGCCGGCGATGGTGGCGGCCAATTACACTTCTCTTAGTAAGAAGATTAGGGAGGAGCTTGGCCGCTGGAGTAAGGGCCTGCTGTCCTGGCTGGGAAGGATCGCGGCGGTTAAGATGACGGTCTTGCCTCAGATATTATATCTTTTTCGTGCCCTGCCTCTCCAGCCTCCAGTGGGCTGGATTCGACAAACGCAGGCCGACATCTCCCGCTTTGTCTGGCAAGGCCGCAAGCCGCGGATGAAGAGGGTCCTCTCCACGCTTGCCCCGGAAGCAGGGGGCCTCGGTATCCCGGACCTCCGTAAGTACTTTCAGGCGGCGCAGCTAAGATACCTTGTAGAGTGGAGCAGGTGGGAGTCTGACAAACACTGGCTTTTTCAAGACCAGGCGGTGGCAGGCCGCACCCTACAGGAGGTTCCATTCTTACGCCGTGTTCACCGTCCCCCTAACCTATACGCTTCTTTCGTTACACGGGTCCCCTTGAGGGTGTGGGATGCAGTCTGCGAGGCTCGGGGCCTCACCACTTTCCCTTCACCGTTTACACCCATAGTGGGTAATCCTGACTTCTCCCCAGGGATGGAGCCGGGCGCTTTTTCCCATTGGAGGACGGCGGGCTGCATGGCGCTTTTCCAGATCTATGGGCCTGACGGCGTGGTTCCCTTTCAGCAGCTGTGGCAAGAATTCAGCCTGACGGAGTTGGATAGGCTACGCTACATGCATGTCCGGCATTGGGCCCTCCAGCCCCAGGTGCGGGACGCCGCCGATCGTCAAATTACACAGTATGAGCAGTGGCTGGTGACCCGAACCTCCGATGCTAAATTGATTACTGATCTGTACAAGCATCTACAACCCCCGCCGTTTCACTATTACAACCCGGGGAGGGAACGGTGGCACAGGGAGCTGGGTAGAACACTTAGCCACAAGGAATGGGACCAGATCGCACACCGGGCACGACACTCTGCGTATCATACCGGCCTTACTGATACGTTTACCAAGGTGTCCACGTACTGGTACTACACCCCAGAGAGACTGTATGAGATGCATAGGCACACTGACAGTGGGTGCTGGAGAGGTTGCGGACAGGTGGGGACCCTCTCACATATTCTTTGGGATTGTCCCTTGCTGGCCGCCTATTGGAGGGAGGTTCTGGATGAGGTGGATAAGCACTTTGAAATCGAGCTCCCGCGCTTCCCGGCGTATGTCTTGCTGGGCCTCCCTAATGGCCTGATGTATCCACTGAAGTCCCGCAGGGGCAGGCAGATTGCAATTGCATTGGGGTCTGCGGTCCAGAATATTCTTATCCATTGGCGCACCACCACTGTCCCCTCCATTACGGGTTGGTTACATAGACTCTGGCACGTGTTGGGGATGGAGAAGCTGTCGCTCACGGTGGCGGGGGAGATAGACCAATTCGATGAGCTGTGGCAACCCTTCCTTGCGCTACTAACCTCCGAGTTCAGGGAGCTCACCTGCCCGAGGTACCTTAGGCTTCTGAGGCTGACGCCGCTGGTGACTCCGGCAGAATAGGTTAAGTGGGGGGCGGGTTCTGGATGGGGGGGGTGCGCCTTTGGGGCGGGTAGTATTGGTAGTGGGCCATTGGACGGGGGGTTGGGGGGAGTTGGGGAGTTGTTCCCTTTTTCTTGGGGCAGGGGTTCCGGGAGGGGTTGGGTTGCGCTTTTCTGGGTTACTCTCATTGCTTTCTCTGCTCAGATTTGGGGTGCTGGACATGCTCAGAATGGAGATATAAGTTGCCTTTTTTATCTTTTCATCTACCAATGCTTCTCCTCTGGACTGACGAACTGTTCCTCGACAACGCTCCTGATATTGCGCTTTTTTTCCTTTTATTGTACTGTATGTAACCCTAACCTCCTTCTCCCTTTCCCCGTATTCTTTTGTCTTAATAAAAATGCTTTAAACCTAAAAGTATATGTTATAAACATAAAAAGTAACTTTGACAAGTTAATCTCTAATTGCTGAAGCGACTGTACATAATCTTTATTACCATCTTCATCACTTGAGCTATCTTCTGGCAGGGTGGAGTTTCTGGTATGGAGACACTTCGATGCATAGCCACATTACCCCGCATGCAGCAATCTTACTAATTCTCTTCGGTTTATATGCAAATGCACCCTACGACTATAATGGAGACATCGAAAGCAAGCCTTTAAAAGTCCAAATGCATGCTCAGTTACGTTTCTTGTCCTAAAGCGTGCCTCTTTATGTATACGTTGAGAATGAGTGATGAGGTCATGAATTGGTGTTCTAAACCATTCAAATAATGGATGAGCAGTGTCACCTACATTGGGATAAAGCAGAAAAGTCAATATTAAAAATATTGTACATATAATATGCTGAAGCATTCCTTCAATTGAAAAATCAGTAATTCTATGTGAAGTTATACTCACCTACAGGCCCGGACTGGCCGTGGAGGGCACCGGGCAATTCCGGTTCTGGTTCCCAGTCCGGCCCTGCTCACCTAACAACATTCGCCTTAGTGAGTGATATCTTGCCATGCTATATTGAATCTGGCTATTTCTTAAGATCATAGAATAATGTACAGATCCTGGCAAATGGGCACTTATTCATTTATGGTATGCTGCATCTTCCTATTTCTGAAATATGTTCTACTGCACTGGGTGGTATAAGTACCACGTGAGTATTGCCAAGGGCTCCTACAATGTTAGTGAATCCGGCAAACGCATAATCCTTCAAATTCACTATTTCATTGTCAGTACAGAAAAGAGTGTATTGTGCTGCAAGCTGGAGTTTGGGAACCCATGTCCTTCTCATAGTGATGCTTTGTAAGAACATATTCTCTGGATATATTTAAAGGACTGAGACACCTCCTTATCATTGTAGGCCTGCTTCTACACCTATTGGGTACTTGTGCACTTTGACCTGTTGCTGCCCTTGTAGCTGTAGAACTATAAAATTAAGCTCTCCGAGACAGAAGTGACGCAGAGCCGGTGCTTCAGCCATGGTGCTGGGTTGAAGAATTAAAAAGAGAAGTTGTTGTTTGCACAATATATATATTATGTTTTTTCAGTTGTAATGATTTAGTTGAGGCTGGTGTGTTTGACTTCCTGGATGACTGTGTTTGTGTGTTAAGGATAAAAAAAATAAAAATCTTTACAAACTTCATAACTAATTAAAAATTAATTTGTGGCGTCTTCAAGCACATTAAACAATATGTTTTTGTAGTATATTTTATAACAATCTTAATGATTCACTACTTCTTCTAAGCAGGTGGTTTCTGATGATAATAATTATGCACATCTGCATGCCCCAACTGCTACTTGTGATAGGAATTTTATTGCTGCACCAAGTGTTACCAGGTGCGGTTATAACACTACATCGTAATTGTGGGTAGCAGGTTTAACCCAAAAACATGCGATAAATCTGCTCTGCACAACTCATATTTAAGGCCTAAGAGTTGGTGACATCATAAACGACAGGGTTGGTGTCCAATTAGTTTTCAAATCGCACCAGACATAGAGCTGGCAAAACAAGACCATAATGCACTTACCCTTTATGTATTTCTAAAAGTTCATGTTAATTTAATGAAAGTTAGCTTGAATGGGTGTTTTTTAAACACGGAAATATTTGTTGTAAACAGTAAGTGACATTAACAGGAGTCTCCAACCTTTTCTGTACTGGAAGCTACTTATGTTCAATGAAACACATTGAGAGCTACTAATATTATTAGTGTTGTATAATTTCAATTTTGTTCTATGTATATTAATTCAACCAAGCAAAAGCTTTCTAATTTAATAAGCTAGGCTGCACACAGGTGAGCTACTGAAAGTTAGCTGGAGAGCTGCAGTAGCTCACGAGCTACTGTTTGGCGCCCTGTACTAGGCAATACTTGGCTATACTGTTTAGTTGTCTGTAGAAAGAATATGAGAAACAAGTTTAGTACCTACTTATGTAGTACTTAGTTATGTAGTTTGAATGGAGAGTTTTAGAACACTAATAACTTTTGCTTTGTTTTAAAACAAATTGTGTCTGGACTGCAATAGGAGCGTTCAAGTTTTTTTTTCTTCCATGAATAGAATGTTGAATCCACAATGGACAACAGTAAGGCTATGCTGAGCAGCTTTTCTTTTTTTTTTTAGAGTTTTATATAGCGCGAACTAGACCCGAGACATCGGGTATCAGATCGCTTTACATGAGCACCAGTTTTGTTACAGACGAACACATTCATTTTTGTTAAGCACAGGGAGATTAAGCGATTTGCCAAGAATCACAGTATGTTGAGCGTCGTTGCCGAGACTCGAACCCGGTTCCCCAGGTCCGAAGTCTACCACACTAGCTGTAAGGCTACATCCTCTCCCCTTTGCTTTCACCATGATGAAGAAACCAATATTTCATTGGGCTCTGTCAAATAGTTTCAATAATTATTAGGAAATTATTAAATAGTTTTCATATTTCACTTGTCTTTATACCACTGAATTTTGAGCATAAAAGCATCAACTACATATGTATTTTCTGATGCATAAGCCACACACCCCGCAACTCTTGTAGATAAGCATTGTAGTTGTTGTTGCAGTGGGACTCAGGGGACGGCAGTGCAAGGCCTCTGATGTGGAAAACTTGGACTGGTAAGGAATTTGGCCATTGCCAGCTTTCCACCTTTCCAACTTTTTCATCAGTTCTTAATAATTGAGAATATGCTCACACAGAAATCAGAGCAAAACCACAAGACCCCCAAATCCCAAACAAAAGAGTGTAGACATCTAGCAAGACTGAGCTATCAGAGGATGCTGTTCTCAATCCAAGGCTTGGACAGAAATCCAGATAAAGGTGTCAAGTTTTGTATTACTTGGACAAGTTAACAGTTTTTAGCTTAGAACACTGACGCCCACGCAGTTAGAATTATGACCTTACGAGCCAAAGTCAGTAGGTAACTTTAATCATCCGCGATGACCACTAAGCCACAAAAGCCAAAGAAAAGGTGACATATGCTCCTTTAAACAACTGTGAGTCAACCCGTGTTCTATTTCTAGAAGGAGAACAAAGGACAAGGATCCCTAATATAGGGGACAGTGGAACAAGTTCCAGTTAGTGAGACAATCCTGGATCTTCTCCATCTAGAGAAAAGAGAGAATCATGTAACCTGGAGAATGCCAAACCCACATTTGATCATCAATCTTAAGTCAGTTAAATATGGGGAGTCAAAGATAACACAAATGGAGTAATAGAAAGGACTCACTGTGAGAGGCATAAACTCTCCTCAACAAATGGCCCAAGATTATTAAGGCCTCACCTTTCACAACACAAGGAAATGTGCCTCCCTGTATTATTGCCACAATTTTAAGTGAGAGCATAGCTCCTGACATCAAATGGACTGAACTGCAGATATCAAATGCACAATCAGTAAGGTTGGGAGAGCATGTCAGGGGCAAGCAATTTTTTCAGCAGTGCAAGCTGACCTACTGCAAGAAGCCTCCTAACACAGCCTATGGAAAAACACAGTTGAGAACATGTACCTCTCCACAAAATATCTAGTGAAGGCAGATTTCATGTTAACCGCATCCGTGCGGCGCGAATTCCCCGCCCATGCTGACTCCGCCTTGCGCGGGTGGGGTCATGACGGAACGGTTCCGTCATCAGCACAGCTCAACCGACGCTGATGACGGAACCGTTCCGTCATCAGCATCGAAAGGGTTAAGGACACCCACAAGTTGAACTCACATGAGTTCCCAAACTTAGGGGCAAACCAGGCACAGCTTAAACTAATAGGCGGTAAAAATCTATTCAAATTCTAGAGAACTACATGGAAAATGTAAAAGCAGAACTTGGGTACAAGAGTGAGGTCACCAAGAGAATCACAGAAATGCCACCGGGATTCCACCAACTGGATGATACTAACAATTTCAAGCCTTTTTTTGGCTTTTCGAGTAACAGGTTATTTTCCATTCTAAACCTTACCTTGAGCAGCACATAGCGCTGAGGCACCTGTGGGTATTTGTGCACTTTAAAAGATGTTCAAATAAAATAAAATAAATAAATGCACCTCCTCTAGCTGCAGACAACCAGAGACGCCTAAAAAACTCAGGAGTACACTACAAAGTCTGAGAGAGTATACGAAACATCACTCCCTAGCTAGAGACTATTTGTGGCTGGAACCACAACGTGATACATTGGCTAAGATGCATACTATGGTCTTCACTTGTGCCATTTGAGTAGCTTGTTATCACACTCATGGGATATGGTGCAGTAATTAGCTAGTTTTGCCATAGGAGAGCAGTGGTAAATGGCTGCTCGTTTCATCTACTTCAACAGAATGAGAGAAGAATCTTCCAGCCACACTCAGACTCTATGACTTTAGGGGGCCCTCAGTAGTAGAAGCTAGCATTGGCAAGGTCAGTAGGTCTTCATCCTTAAAGGCTGATATGTAGCTTTGCTAATGCTTCTATGATTGCCATTGGCATAGAAATACCCCTGTCCTGACATATGCGCACACAACCCCAATTTTGCTATGGGTTTTCTCCTAAATGCAGCCCATACCAAGATGGTACATATTCGCTTGTTCACGTCATGTGTCATGGGCACTTGTTCTTTAATGCTTTTTATGATCAGGACAGGACAGTGTGAAGTGATGTGCGTCCCCGGGTGACAAATGCAAAAAGAACAATTGATGGACAGAATGTAGAACAATGACATACATTCACCCAAGTACAGAGATCTGGGCCTAAATCCATCGTTTATTTGCTCACCATGCCATTCCAGTTTGGACCCAGCCATATGTAAATCAATCTTGACCCTGTGCCCAATGGGAACAATCCAGCCCGAACTGCCAGGCCAGGTCCTCCCTGGACAGGAAACAAGCATCCTAGGACCGGTTTGGGGCTTTCAGCCCTCATCAGCCAGGATAGCTTGAATCCAGTGGCATGGAGAGCACGGGACCCACGTCTTAGCATACCCGTCCCACTCAGGTAACAAATGCAAAAAGATCAATTGATGAAAGAACACATAACAGGCTTTCCTGCTTTTGCTGTTTTTGTTTGTGAGAAGACATGAGCCATAGCCCACCACAGAAAAGGAGAAAAGGTACTGGGGGGTATATACTAATTGTAAAATGGGATTTATCTTGTATGCCCTTCAAACTGTGGGGGAGAGCAGCAGTGTGTCCCAAGTTGAGTGGACTAAAGGATCATATCACCTGCATATTGTACCCTGAAAAAGACAAATATCAGTGGTAAGAGCTTTACAGATCCAGTACTATACATTCAAACAGAGGGATGCAGGTGAGAGTACTGTAAGGTGGAGTAAACAGTGCATAAATTGAGCACGACCGATTTTTCCAGCAGGGACAAAAGAATGCAAGTCAGAAATCCACACCTTTTGGGGGGCGTGGCTTTCAGCCACCGAAGATGGCCACACACTAGGTGAGCTGCGCTAGCGGTCTGCTTTAAATCGCACAAATCCGGTACAATCCTGAACAACCACGGTAGCTGATGACGTCAGAAGACTTCGGGAGATGGTGCGGACCGTCTGACCCCAGAGGTGACCTCCCCGGGGCACTCCAATGTTAATTTCTGAGGGTCCGTCCCGGCCGGCCGGCTTTTTAAAATGGCGCCCCCCTGCTAGGAGGCTGCCGATAGTGGTGCCCCGGCCCAGAATAGGCAGAGGATCTTGATAGCGGCGCTTCCTTTCAGCCCCTGGGAGAGTTGGCGGCGGCGCTGCGGATCAAGCGCCTTCCAGGGACCGGCATTCGTCAGAGTGAGCCGGCTGCGGAGTTAACAACCGTCAGGGTGGCGAGCGCTGAGATTTACCCCTGCCTGCGAGGCCTGAGAGTGGCGTTCACTGCAGCGTGGGCCCCAGGACAGGGGTAGAGGTGAGCGGGTGACTGTCAGGCAGGACCGGGACGGTCCGACTTCAATGGCTTAATCCGGACTGCAGCAAGCGGCTGGTGCCTGCCGTATGTCCAGTAGCGGGAGCCCTGCAAGTCGGCAAGAGGGGTGGCTCGCCTTACGGAACATACGCTGCCTGCGTATCCTTCTGGCCCCTGTGAGAGTTGGCGGTGCTGCGGATCGAGCGCCTTTCATAGACCAGTGCTGGACAGTGTGCGCCGGCTGTGGAGACAACAACCGCTAGAGCGGCGAGTGCTGAAGTGTACCCCCGCCTGCGAGGCCTACGAGTGGCGTTCTCCCCAGCGAAGGCCCTGAGACAGGAGTGAAGGTGAGCGGGCAACTGTCAGGCAGGACCAAGACAGTCCAACTTTAATGGCTGAATCCAGACTGGAGTGAGTGGCTGGTGTCTGCCGCACGTCTAGCAGCGGGGGCCTGGTTAGAGACGGCAGGGCTGCTGGGACGAGTGTACTGGGAGCACCCATCACAGGCACACCATCGCGCCTGGGATGAGTGAAGGGTCCACAGGGTACGGTGTGTGGTGCGACAGTGCTACCCCTCAGAGGAGCCGAGGGGGTCGGCCCTGACCGGCAGGGATTAACACTTACCCGTCCTTGCCTGGCGCTGTCCCCGGTGGTGACAGGCGCACTTAGCCATACAAGGGTCTACCCAACATGACATGGGCCGTAACAGACCGTTGGGGCATGGCCAATCCAATCACATCAATAAAGACAGGGTGGCCATGGGTAGGGATTATGGCCGTCCAGGTGGTAGACAGCACAGGGAGCCAGCGGATAACGACCCAGACCCTTCGCTTAAGGACATCATGGTGGCCATCAGAGAGTTGTGCAGCCCCCTGGAGCCCAAACTGGACTCTGTGACTGAGTAGGTCCACCTCTTACGTGCCGACTTCCGAAAGATGTCTGAGAAGGTGGCGGAGACAGGGATTGGTAGTCTCCAATCTAAGACGAAAAGACTGGTGGAGCAGGTGGCCGCACTAACGAAGAACCAAACTGATATCTATGCCCGCCTTGAAGACCAGGAGGGGTAGGCAAGGCGCAACAGCATTCGCATAGTGGGGGTCCCAGAAGGTATGGAGGGTCCGTCCACGGACTGGTTTGTGAAGGACTTGATCCTCAACCATCTGAAGCCGAAGCGGCTGTCCAATTTCTTCTCGGTCGAAAGGGCCCATTGCGCGCTGGGGGGAAAACTGAGCCAGGGGCCACTCCGCGCACTATCATCGTCCGGATCTTGAACTACCGCAACCGTGATGCTATACTGCAGGTGTTGAGGGTAGCCGGAGATCTCCAGCTCGACAATGCCACCATCCGGTTCTTCCCGAACTTCACCCTTCAAGTCCAGCGGCAGAGGCGGTCCTTTGAAGGGGTAAAAAGGGCTCTCTCTGAGCAAGGGGTGAAGTATATGATGCTCTTTCTAGCCTGCCTAAAGATTCTGGATTGTGGCAAGTCTTACTTATTTGAGTCTCCAGAGGAAGCCAGTGATTGGCTGGAGGGATGGCTGGTAGAACTGGAGGCCTGCGCCGAGCCAAGCAGCGCCCACCAGGGCGAGAAGTGACGGGGATGGAAACACACGCTGCTGACAGCCAGGGAAGTGTTAAGAATGGGTCCAGGTAACAAGGGATGACAATGTGCACTGTGTGACTTTCGCCCTGAGTGTCAGAACGACCATTGGGGGGCCTTGAGCCTGGCGACGGCACGAAGGCGCCCTTGGATGCCACGAGACATTTGACACTGGGTTCTCTGTTCAGTTAGGTTTGGTCTCTTAGCCGTGACTTTTCTGCGGTCGAGTTGTTGCAGATTGAGGGGAGGGGAGGGGAGGTGGGGCCGTAGAGTTGCTTGTGGCTTGCTCAACTATTTTCATCTTAATGGGTCAGAATTACGACAGCCATGTATGGCGTCTTTTGCTGACTGGAAGATCATGTTTCCTTTTCAGGTTTGATCTGGGGTGGATGTGTCGACAGGCACTCTGCTTCTTTGAAAGGTGGGAGGTTGGGGACACACCGAGCAGGGAGGCAGGGTGGGGGGAGTTGGCTGGGGGGTTAGTGATGGGTTGGGGGTACGTTATGCTCATTCTCCCTACAGCACTTTCGCATGTGGGGGTTGCAAGTCCGGGATACAATGGGGCATCTCTTGTCCGGTGAGGGGGCGGTCAGAGGTCCAAGATGGGGTATCAGGCATGCATTAACATTTGGACTTGCAATGTAAATGGGTTGGGCGACAAGATCAAGCGCATGTTGGTGCTACAGTATTTAAAACAGCATTCCCCAGATGTGGTCCTGCTCCAGGAGACACATTTGCATGGGAACAGATGCAAGGCCCTTGATGGATGTGGGTACAAAATGGTAGTCGACTCTGGCTTTATGTCAGGATTTTGGGGATGGGCATTCTAATTCGGAACACCCTGCGACTTGTAGTTTCCGGCACATGGTAGCGACAGCTGGTAGATGGGAGGGGTGAACCATAGCTCTGGGTTCTTGCTACATCCCGCCTGGTCTCCACTCTTCAACATACTCATGCCTGGGGTCCTTCTTGACTGATCTTCCCTGGGGTACCCTTCTTCTGAGCGGGGATGTAAACGCTGTGATGGACGCAGATTGGGACCGGTCGGGTGGGGACATTTGGCGCAACATCACCCCATGCAACGGCAATATACACTTTATTTGGCTAGGCATGGGTCCTTATCCAGACTGGACCATTTCTTTGCACGGATTGATCAGTTGGGCGCCGTCACCGAGGCTCACATCCTTGCTCGGGGAATTTCTGACCACTCCGCGGTTGGGGTTACGCCCCTGGGTCCAGTGACGAACAGAGCCTCCTTCCCGAGGATAGATCCATGGCATATCCGTGATGACACCATACGTGACAAGCTCGAGAGAGTTCACAGTTGTACTTTGAAGAGAATAGGGGTTCTTTGGAGTCCAGTGTCACGCTCTGGAAGGCTTACAAAACCGTTCTGACGGGGCAGGCCCAAGCCCTGATTGGGGCTCAAAAGAAAAAAGAGACGCTCCGGATCAGTCAGATGAAGGGGGAGATAGGGAGGATGGAACAAGAAGTTGGCGCAACACCGACGGACGATCTCCGTCATACACTGGCTCTTAAGCAGAGGGAGCTCCAGGCTCTGGCGTAGAGCGAAGCGCGCGCTTACTCCATTGCCACCCAACACCAAATCTACGACGTTGGGGATAAAGCTCTCAAACTGCTGGCGTGGCTCGAGTTCCGGAACAGGGAGCGGTCATGGGTGGCCAAGATACGCGACCGGGCCGGCTCGGCTCTTTAGCCTTAAATAGCGCAGACATAGCGGAAGCCTTCATCCTATTATGAGTGGGTCTGTACCCTGGGCTGCACTCAGTCCGAGCAGGACTGCACAGAATTCCTGCGCGATTTCACGCTACCCACCTTATCCCAAGAGCAAAGTGACCGTCTGGAGGTAGACCTTATCGGGGAAGAAATAGGCGAGGCTCTCAACTGCCTCCAGTCTGAGAAGGTTCAGGGACCAAACGGGCTCTCGGTGGAGCTCTACAAGCGGAAGACCAATATCGTCATCGGCCCTCTCCTCTAGATGTATCTTGAGGCCGAAGATGAGGGTTGTCTGCCGCCTGACCAAAGAGCAGCCACGATCTTGGTGATCCATAAACCGGGGAAGCCGGCTGACCAGTGTTCGTCCTACCGCCCAATCTCACTCATCAATATGGAGGCAAAGTTTTGGGCTAAAGCCCTGGTGGATAGGCTACTATCGGTTCTGCCAGACTTGGTGCATGTTGACAGTCCGGGTTTATGCTGTGCAGGAGCACCTGTCACAATCTACGCCGCCTATACGGGGTGTTAAATATGGAGGAAGATGTGGGGACCACTCCAACAGCTTTGATGGCGCTGGACGCCTCAATGGCTTTTGACCTTATCGAATGGCCCTATTTATTCATGGTGCTCCAGCGCCTGGGGCTAGGACCAATGTTCTGCATCTGGGTGTGACTCTTGTATGAGAAGCTGGTGGCAAGGGTGAGAGTTAATGGCACTGTGTCCGGGGTCTTTTCTCTGCGGCGGGGCACGAGACAGGGGTGCCCTCTGTCCCCCCTTCCATTCGCTCTGGCTTTGGAGCCACTGGCTCACTGGATTAGGAGGAATAGGTTGTTTTGGGGCCTGGCGTTAAACTGCGAATGGGAGGAGCGTATTTCCCTGTACGCTGATGACATTGTGCTCTACATGGCCAGGCCGGACCACTCAATTGCACAGGCCCTACACCTTTTCGAACTCTTCGGTAGCTATTCAGGCTATACCATTAACTGGGCAAAGTCAGTATGTTTCCGCTCTCTGGTCCTCCCCCACGGATTCCATCTAGATGTCCTGCTTCCGTTGCCCTGGACGGCTTTAAATACCTAGGGGTCTACATAACGAGAGATAGGGTGGAGTTCCACGGCAGAAACCTGGAATCTCAATTAGCTCGCCTTAGGACCGACGAGAACCATTGGAGATCGCTGCCTCTCTCCCTCATGGGCAGAGCAGCCATGTTCAAGATGCTCGGCTGCTATACATTCTGCAAAATATGCCATTCCCAATCCCAAATGGGATCTTTACACAAATAGCACACGCTCAGCGGACACTCCTGTGGGAGAGGGGCAACCCTAGAATAGTATTGCACAAGCTGACGAGGAGTGTAAACGATGGGGGTCTGGCTCTCCCGAAGTCAGGCTGTTCTATTGGGCCTCACAGTTGCAGGTAGTAAACGACTGGGTGTACACTGATCGGTCGGAACCGGCCTATGGAGTAGACCGTCTGCTTATGCCTGATGGGAATTGCGAGCCGCTGCTCTATGCTCGGAGGCCAGGAAAAGACTCCCACATGGGAGTGGTGGTCCAATGCTGGTGGGAGGCAAATAGGTTTTTGGGCAGGGCGGGCTCTCTGACTGGAAGAACCCCCCTATGGCATGGAGACTGCTTACCTGAAGTGACTCGTTTGACGGGGTTCCGGGGGTGGAAGCTTATAGGTGTAGAATATTTGGGAGATGTCTGAAGGGGGGTGCCCTTCGATCCTTTGCCTTTATTAAAATGGAATATAATCTCCACAACTCACAATATTATCACTACTTGCGCCTTTCCCATGCCTTGCAGGCTTACGTTAAAAGTGGCACGTCCATCCCAATGTATTCCCCTATGGAAGATAGGTTGCTCCTGGACCCGATCGCTGAGAAACCAACCTCCACGATATATCGAAAACTGATAAACAATATGCCGGACCCACTGACGTCACTGTGGGCGCGGTGGGTGAGGGACATAGGCGATCTAGAGGACGACGACTGGCAGGACGCCTTACAAAGCCCACGAGAGATAGCAATTCGTTGTAGGTTCCGCTTAGTGCAACTCAAAATCCTGCATCGGGAATACTATCCCCGCACTCACCTATACGCCTGGGGGAGAAATCGGTCGGCCCTATGTGCATGGGGATGCCGGGAGGAAGCACTTTTTACCATATACTATGGGAATACCTGGAGATAGTGCCTTTTTGGTCTAGGGTGGTGGTCAAGATGTCGGCTGTGGTGGGCTTGCCGGTACCACTGGGGCCCAGGTGGCTACTCCTCATGATTAAACAGGACTCGGACTGGACTAGACGTAAGGCGATCTGTCTGGCACTGGCGGCAGGGGTGGACAAAAGGATCATAGCAAGTGTCTGGGGATCACGGACACCTTCGCGGTGGGACCAGTGGGTGTGTGACTTGGGCTGGTGTCAAAGGGCTGAAGAAACTATTTACAAAAGCAGGGGATGTACCAAGAAATTGAGGAAAATATGGGGACCATGGAGGAAATACAGGGAAATGAGGAGAGGGGTGGGACCGTGAGGTCAACAGTTGTTTGCCCTACCGGTGTCTTTGGAGATCATTGGAGATCCTTTGTTGTATTTTCAGTCGCAGTTCTACCACATGCATTATGATAATTGTCCTGCATTGTATGATGAGATGAGCAATGTAAATAAAAAGATTTCCCCCCAAAAAAGAAATCCACACCTTTCTGGTCAAAGCGCAGCCATGAGACATAATTGCCTTTTACCCAGGGACCCTAGTGCCTTACCTTGACACTCTCGAGATTCCAGAAATTCAATCATGTCCACTGTCCTCGTCAGTATCCACATGGGGTCCCTCGGAGCTCTACTCACTGGTAACGAAATTCAAATATAGTAATAAGTCGACTATACACCTTTACTTGAAAGCCTCTGCTTCCGACTTTCAACAACTTTAACATTGCCTACATCTAATCCGGACCTGGATGTCCGGCACCTACCTGAAGCTCAACCACACCAAGACCGAATTCATGCTATTTACAAAGAATAACCAGCAATCTCCTAGATTCTGCTGAAGGTCTCCAGCACCGTGGACCCTCATTAGGGAGCACTCACAATTTAGTTTCACCACTGAAAGTATTAGAGGTTGTGTTTTCATTCTGGTCTGATCTGGACTATTAAGACCTCCACAAATTTTAAATGTTCAATATGAACTACCAAATACATGAATTAGTTCAGTGTGTCAGATGATGATTGTCAATTTATAATCACTGAGAAATTTTGTGTCTGCATCGGCGATAGACTTAGTCAAGGTGTCCTCCGCTTTATCATTTCCTAAATTCAGCAAGTGTTGTTGAAATCGCCTCTGTTTTATCGCAAGCAGTGTCTTCCTATCTAGTATATTTTATTCATATTTCTAACCAATCTTGGTGACCCAACCTCAGTTTATAACCTGCCCTATCAGATGACTATATTTTATACCTCTTTGTTTACTGTCCTTGTAGGGCTTCCCTTACAATTTCCTCAGGTCTTAATGTGCTTCAATGTCCTAAGATTCAGTTCCAAGTCCATTATGCCCCTACGTTTGGAAAAGGAAATCACTTGCACGTCTAACGCCAACCATAGCAGATGCCTGCCTTCTGCTTCCACGTGGATTGTGCACGTGGCTTTCAGTATCCAAGGCACGTTTGTAGGAAATCTGTATCAGGATGTGTCTTTTACTTTGAGATCTGAGGATGAATGCCAGGATACCTAAGCACAAGCCGCGGGTTCCGATGGGTGGGGTGCACCACTGCCTGTAATTAAATGATTACCGACAGAAATGCCACTTTGCTGCCAGTTAACCAGTGCTGGAAGCACTGCCAAGGTTGCCAGGCAGTCGGCAGCCAACACATCAAATGAGGTCAACTACGACCTCTTAAGATAGAAAAACGATAGGCAAAGAAACTAGCCGGCTTTTAATATAAATTAAAATTAGTGAAGCTAATTTAAATGATTTATTCTGGCTCCTATTAAATTATTTCACGTGGTGACTGAAAATTATAGGGCTGCGGTCTTTGCCTTAGCTAGGGAAGAAAAACTGTACTTAGAATGGGACCATCTTCTTTGTTGTTGAGTTTTTTACAGCGCAAACTAGACCCGAAGGTATCAGAGCACTTAACATGTGCACCAGTTGCGTTACACAAGGATGCATTCGTTACATGTGTAGATGAGTACATTGTAGTGGGGTGAGCTGTGCCAGCTAACGTCTGCACCAACCTCATCCATTTGTAATATGCATGTACTAACTTGGATGTATATTTTACTCACTTGGGTCCACATAATGAAAACTGACCAAGTTAAGTAACAATTTTCTTGACAAATGTGAAGAATTCCCTATGATCTTAACATTCCTATTGAGCACGTGATCATTTTGCACCGAATCTGTGAGAACATCATGTGCACAACCGCTTGTACAGTGAGTGCATTTTCTATATTCCTGAGGGGCGGTTCCGGACCCCCAACATTGAAAAGCCCATGTTATTCTTGCATGACTCACAGTTGCACCCACACATTTAAAGATCCTACGAGTAGACGTTTCAAATTTGCAAATCCAAGTCCGCAGATCTGCAATTTTCAATATTAACAAACTTTTTAAATATTTGTTTCTGGCTGTAGACTAGCAAATCCTGCACACATTTCGAATAAAGTGTTGGGGTGGAGGGTCTTGCTATATGCTGGGCCCTCTGGTAATAGCACACGGCATGTGACTGGAGCTCACTGCACAAGGGCAAAGTCCATGCATAGGTGGGTTGGGTAGGACGGGTGGGGCTGGCGCAATGACTAGTGCAACCACTGTCTCTCTCTTCTGTCGAAGGACTTGCATAGTGAGAGGTTAGGTGCATGTGAGTTGGGTGCAGTGGCTTGGATTTATGGCCAGAATTAGCTGTGCATAGAGAAAGGGTGTGTGCAGTCGACACTGGGAGCACAATGGGTTGTGGACCAAACATCGTGACCAGTCCCTTCTACACACACTAGAGTTGGCGTGCAACAGTGATAGGGTGCACAGAAAACTGGACCCACTGCCTCGTCACAGTTCAGACCCAGTAGCCTTGGCACAATGTGCACGGCTGATGTCCATGTGAATCAAGGTGTGGATTCATAGAAAGGTTGGGTGCGGGCCTGGCTGAGGGCAGGGCGCATCAGGGCTTTAGCTGTGCTCTGGTAAGCATGCATTGTGCAATGCTGAAGGCGAGGACCAGGAGGAGTTGGCCACATGAAGGTTGGGTCTGTTACCTATGACGAGGTCACCACCCACTTTGGGTTGCCCATATGAAAACCTGCATTGCAAATGGCGGCCAAGCACGTGCAAGAGGGATTGGGCATAGAATCTAGTTGGTACTTGCTGATAACCCCTGCTGTTACAGCTGAAGGCTTAACACAGGGATGGATGGCTGCACAGCAAGATGGACAAATGGCCTGGCTGCAGACCGGAACTTGCAGCCAACCCTGCTGCACTTGGCCTTTAGCCAGACAGAGGTTTGGGAGCAGTGAAATATTGAAGCTTGGACACCAAAAAACACATTTTTTTCTGAAGTACCTATATTTTTTTTACTCAAAAGACATTAACGTATGTTTATTTTAAAACACTCAGAAAATCACAAAACAATACCACAGTTAAAGTGGCCCTGTGGTTCTGAAATAAAACCTAAAAGCGTGACTATTTTGCACTGTCTTTCAAGCTCCAATGTGTGGCAATGGTAAAACTAATAGACTCTATAATGTCCTTTCTTTGGTGTCTCTTTGTGCAGTGAAATCCACCTGATGACATCATATCTCCGTATGGGAATTCTCTGTCTTAGAATATGTCATTGCATCCCAGTTGGCTTTGAATTACAGTGATTATCACAGACATGTGCTTTACTGTTGAGTCCGGCTAGAAGTTGTTTGTCTTCCAAAGGCATGGTGTACAACCCTTCCACTGCATGTATATGGTGCACAAATGTTGGTGGCTCATGCAAGCTTTGAAATTGCTGACACCCTCTGAAAGAGTGCAGAATTATTGTTTCTCCAGTATTAGGGTGTCTTTTATAGATTCACATGCTTGAATAATTCCCCGTCGTCGAAGTGGGAGTCCCGCGGTACATAAAATAGTAGTAATTATATATATAACATCATAAATATACATATACATATAAATATAATATATATAAATAGACATAAAGAAGAAATGTAAAAGTACCATAGAACAACATAGGCCCATAGGGGCCTAAAGGGAGAATTCACTTTAGCAACATATCCATGTCATAATAATGGTCCACATTCCAGCCAATCAGGCTGCAGCACCCTCTAGAACCTTCTCATCAGAAGCTCAAGCCCTCAGATTCTCTACTGCACGTCGTGTGAAGGGAGTCTCCCTGAGCTCTGCTCAGTTTCTTCAATCTTCAAACCTTTTCATCTTCTTCTACAATGTCTTTAACAAAGAAATCTTTATTCAGGCCTTGTTCTGCCTGTGGAAAACTTTGCCTGTTCCATTAGGACCCTCATAAAAAGTGCATCTATTGCCTGTACCCGGACCATGAGGTGAGGAACTGCAAGTTTTGCAGAACTTTTTCTTCAAAGACCCTAAAAGATAAAGAGCCCCGTCTCCTTCTGTGGCGACAGAAGTTGAAGACTTCCGACAATCCTATGTCTGATGTGGAGAGTGTGTCTTCCTACCATTCCAAGACCTCTCTTAAACGTGGGTCGGAGACTGAGATGCCTTCACCTTTTCTAAAAAGGAAGAAGTTTGTGGATGCTCCAAAGTCTGTCTCCCCAAGGGATCTGCCGGCCTCTACGCCTATGGGACCTGGTTCTCTGGCGTCGCAGTCCCAATCTGTGCCCTCGTCGTCCAAAATGAGTGCCAGCTCGTCGACGAGCTCGTCGACACGCCCTTCAACGACGACAAGATCCGTCGACGTTGTGCCTAGGATGACGACAACATGCTCTATGTCGACGAAGACGACGACAACAACGTCCGCATCGTCGACGACGAACCAAGAGGTTAGGCCCATAACCTCCATTGTGAAGATCTCGTTGACGGCAAAGAAATCCGTCTCGTCGACGACCGTGCCAAAGAAGCATTAGTCGACGAAGGCTTCGTCGACGCTTTGCTCGTCGATGGTACCACCTTTGTCGACGGTACCACCTTCGTCGACGGTAGCCTCATCGACGTCGAGTTCCTCGCCGACGACCACCTCCTCGTCGACAGCTCTGTCGACGATGAAGAAGACCTCGTCGGCGACGGCCGCACCGTCGACGGGAAAAGTCCTGGCTTCATCGACGGCTTCCGCTTCTTCGTCGACGCCTTGGTCTACACTGGCAAATCCCTCTACGACGGTTTCGACCATGAGCTCGTCGACGGGACACTATTCTCTGGCAACTGCAACTACCTTTACTGTGGTGACGGCTTCTATTGTAAAACGTCCCGCTCCACTGGTTTTGAGTCCTCTTAAAGGTGGTTCTGACCCCCCTGCTCAACTCTTTGCTTCTGCAGAGGAGGAATCTTCGGATGGGTCTTATGTTGATGACACCTTTCGTCCTGCAGCAAGTCCTTCGGAGCACAATATAAAATAGCAGGACTATGAGGATGAGGACAATGATGACAAGGGTTCATTCTTCCCAGTTCATGATGACCAGCTGGATGTTGACCACGAGGTTCCTATGGCGCAAATACCGGTGTCTTTGATATCGAACCTTCAGCACATGTTAGACGATTATAATTGTCGATTCCCAACTTCTGCGCAGAATTCTCCTACTCTGCCTCCTCCAGCACAAGAGCCACTTCCTCTTGCTCAGCCATGATCACCAGTTCTTCCTGATCCTGATACTGATGATGATGACGTCCGCAATGATACGGACCAGGACGACGATGCTGTCCTTGCAGATTGGGACAACTATCGGGCCCAGACCCCGTCTCCTCCTTCTGCTTCTCCCCTGGCTTCTCCCCCAGTGGACATTGGGGGTTTCCACAACTTGATGGTGAGAGCCGCGAAGCATTTTCATTTACCCATGGACGTCAAACAACAAGACTGTTTCCTTTATGACTTCAAAGATCAGCCTTTGAAACAAGTGCATACCATTTCAATAATCGACTTTATATGGCAGGAGGGACTTAAACTAATGGATCGGCCTAACTCCATCCCGGCCGTGCTTCCGCGCCTTGACAAGCAGTATAAGGCACCTGCAAATTCACTGGCATGCCTTGTGTCACAACCAAAGGCTGACTCTGTCATTACACAAGCCGCCCAAAAGAGGTTGTGTAACCCGGCAACTCCGTTAACTTCGCCACCGGATCAGGAGGGTCGCCGCCTGGATAGCATTGGAAAGACGATATGACGTCAGATGTGGTCAGAGATCGCAGCTTTGGTTGACCTACTTCCGGAATCCTCCAGGGCTGAAGCCCATAAGATCGTGCAAGAGGGAGAGGAAATATCCTCTGAAATTATAGACTGTGCAATTGATATTTCCTCTACGGGTTTCAGACAGCTCGCAGGTGCTGCAGTCTTAAGGAGGCAGGGCCGGCTTAAGGCTACAGCTTTTCGGCCTGAAGTACAGGCAAGAGTGCTAGTTGGCCCCCAGGAACCCCAGTATTCAAGGGAAATTAGTTCCCCCTCTGCAAACACGCCAGGGGGCTGCGTTGCAGAGAGGTGTAAAAGGGGCGTGGTCTCTGTACACATCTCTGCAAGGCAGCCTCCTGGCGCGTTTGCAGAGGGGGAACTAATTCCCCTTGAATACTGGGGGTCCCTGGGGGCCAACTAGCCCACCAGGAACCTCCAGTATGCACCAGGGGGATGCGGTGCAGAGAGGTGTAAAAAGGGGCGTAGCCTCTTTACACATCTCTGCAAGGTAGACCCCTGGCGCATACTGGAGGTTCCTGGTGGGCTACTTGGCCACCCGGGACCCCCAGTAATCAAGGGGAATTATTTTGCCCTCTGCATAGGCGCCAGGGGGTGCGTTTGCAGAGTGGTGCCTTCATGTTTTTCTTTTGGATCGGCATGGTATGCGTGCCCTACGCGTATCCCAGGATAAAAAAACATTTTGGGGGGGTCCTTGTGGGACCCCCTAAGCAGGCCTAGGGGGTCAGTAACCTCCAGTATGCGCCAGGGGGCTGCCTTGCAGAGACGTGTAAAGAGGCCACGCCCCTTTTTACACTTCTGTGCAACGCAGCCCCCTGGCGCATACTGGAGGTTCCTGGTGGGCTATTTGGCCCCCGGGACCCCCAGTATTCAAAGGGGATTAGTTCCCCCTCTGCCAACGCGCCAGGGGGCGTGTTTGCAGAGTGGTGCAACTCATTTCAAGCCCCACCCCCTCCCTGCACCACTCTGCAAACACACCCCCTGGGGCCTTTGCAGAGGGGGAAGTCATTCCCCTTGAATACTGGGGGCCCAAATAGGCCTATAACACACAAAAGAGCAGATCAAGTCGGAGAAAAGTGTGTGCCTACATCAGTACCAGTGCGGTACCGGTGATGGGTGCGTGAAACATGGGCTGTAGGATGTTTCAGGCATTCATGTGGGAAGGCTGAAATAATTCCCATCAGACCACCCATTTGGTGGAGTTAGCGTCATGTGGGAACTATATATCATGCCATCCTGAATCCGCCTCTATAATGCCAGTGCGGGAATGGATGTTAGAAATACTGAGCATGATTTATATCTCCAAGTGATGTTAATGAAAAAAGTGCAGTGCTCAAAAAGTGATGTTAAAATTGGCTACCCGGACTTCAGAGAGCGTTTAAACAGAAGTCCTAGTGTCAATGGTTAAAAAATACGCCGGGTAGTAAGACTACCCACTAGCGCTGTACAGTATGGTCATGGTCGACATGTTTCAGCCATACGGGCATCTAGCCCGGCTTTCTTCAGGACCGATAAACAAAATTGGCTACTGCAACTGTTTGTAAAGTGTAAGAGTGAAAAATGTACACATGTGCTGACAAAGTTACATATATACCAGGACATGGAATACTTAGATGTCCACTGGAGGGAGAGGAATAATTCTTCTTCCTAGCGAGAAACAAAAAGACACTATGTCAAACAGCGCCAGATTGCACACACACACCAATACACACAACTCGGGACCGTGCAGGCACACATGCATGAATAATTTGCATTCTGCATAGATAGGAGCATACTAGCTCAATCACACTGAGGCATTTCCTCAAGGTGATACTCACCCAGCTTTGTGTGGGTGAAGACCTCACCTCGCCCGGCAACCGCTCGGGGGAATGAGGCCCCGCTCTGTAGTGTAAAAAATAAAAGACACAGTAAGCACATAACTTTACTGTGCCTAAGCCAATGGTTTTACACTTAAAACCCAACGAATGTGTGATAGTTGCCCCATTGTCAAAACCGCCAACAACACCCTCTCAAATTTAAGAAGTGCGCCTAAGTCACACGTCATGCGATGTTCCACTCTTGTAAAATTAACATCTAGTCATTATTAAGTGCTACCAGGTGACTTACTCACAAAAAGTGGTTGTATAGTGATTCGTGGTTTAGGAGAAACTTATCAAGCAACTACTATCCTAGCTTTCCTAAAACAGAAAACAAAAACACTTGTTTACCACCCGTGGCCATTTGGCAACCAAGGTGTAAAGGTAATTGAATGGTGTCCTGCACCACTCTCATATCTAGGTATCATGGACCCTACAGCAGTGTGAGCTGCTCAGTGAAGCATGATGAATAGATAATATCATCCCTCCAAAAAACGTACAGATGTGATAAGGGTAGGGGGCCAGGTAGGCTCCCTTAAGTTAAGATACCCTTTCAGCATAGTACCTACTGCGAGTAAAAACGCCGAGAAAAACAGCGTGTAGGCGCTGCAAAACTCACCTAACCGTCGGTACCCCGGCTCTGGACCCGAACGGAAGTGGAGGTGGTTGGAAAAACGCCCATCCGCTTCATATAGCTAATGCACGCGTTTAAGGGATCCTCGCTCAATGGCGAGTTCCAACAGAATCGCGGAAGAGCCGCGAGAGAGGACCGCTGTTTCCTCGCGCATGCGTGGAGAGTACGTGTACATGACTCTCTTACGCATGCGCAGTCCCAGACGCTCGCAAAACCCCAGAGACTCGTACATCACCGTCTGTCTTCTAGCGGGATAGGGGAATCTAAATGAATATACTCGTTGGTATTTTAAAAGGGAAATGAGCGGTCCCAAGCCCAAGAGGGAGACAACGCTCCTCAAAGAAAGCCTGAAAAAACTTGTCCAGACTGGTGTCAATATATGACACTACCCTAATGCAGGAAAGGGGATAGTGTCACTGGGCAAAAACACACTGATGAGTGAACACCCATTCGATACTAAACCATAATGGGTGACAACGAGATGATGGATGAGGACTGTGATTGAAGCACTTAGTGTGGTGAATCAACCTACAAACACTCCAGCGGGAGGTGTGTATTATTTGAGAAATTATCTATAAGGAAGGTATTATTCTAGGGTGTTAGTGGCGGTAGACAAAAGGGCCCCACACACAATTGAGTTGGGTGAGCTAGGAGATGTAAACTAAACTGTGTTTACATCCTGATTCAATAGACCCGCAACTGAACAGTTGCACTAAATACTTAAAAACAAACGGTATGTGGAGGGTCAAGGGGAAAGTTTTAAGACCTGTCTGCTCACACCCCTACTCAAGATACATAACACACAAAAGAGCAGATCAAGTCGGAGAAAAGTGTGTGCCTACATCAGTACCAGTGCGGTACCGGTGATGGGTGCGTGAAACATGGGCTGTAGGATGTTTCAGGCATTCATGTGGGAAGGCTGAAATAATTCCCATCAGACCACCCATTTGGTGGAGTTAGCGTCATGTGGGAACTATATATCATGCCATCCTGAATCCGCCTCTATAATGCCAGTGCGGGAATGGATGTTAGAAATACTGAGCATGATTTATATCTCCAAGTGATGTTAATGAAAAAAGTGCAGTGCTCAAAAAGTGATGTTAAAATTGGCTACCCGGACTTCAGAGAGCGTTTAAACAGAAGTCCTAGTGTCAATGGTTAAAAAATACGCCGGGTAGTAAGACTACCCACTAGCGCTGTACAGTATGGTCATGGTCGACATGTTTCAGCCATACGGGCATCTAGCCCGGCTTTCTTCAGGACCGATAAACAAAATTGGCTACTGCAACTGTTTGTAAAGTGTAAGAGTGAAAAATGTACACATGTGCTGACAAAGTTACATATATACCAGGACATGGAATACTTAGATGTCCACTGGAGGGAGAGGAATAATTCTTCTTCCTAGCGAGAAACAAAAAGACACTATGTCAAACAGCGCCAGATTGCACACACACACCAATACACACAACTCGGGACCGTGCAGGCACACATGCATGAATAATTTGCATTCTGCATAGATAGGAGCATACTAGCTCAATCACACTGAGGCATTTCCTCAAGGTGATACTCACCCAGCTTTGTGTGGGTGAAGACCTCACCTCGCCCGGCAACCGCTCGGGGGAATGAGGCCCCGCTCTGTAGTGTAAAAAATAAAAGACACAGTAAGCACATAACTTTACTGTGCCTAAGCCAATGGTTTTACACTTAAAACCCAACGAACGTGTGATAGTTGCCCCATTGTCAAAACCGCCAACAACACCCTCTCAAATTTAAGAAGTGCGCCTAAGTCACACGTCATGCGATGTTCCACTCTTGTAAAATTAACATCTAGTCATTATTAAGTGCTACCAGGTGACTTACTCACAAAAAGTGGTTGTATAGTGATTCGTGGTTTAGGAGAAACTTATCAAGCAACTACTATCCTAGCTTTCCTAAAACAGAAAACAAAAACACTTGTTTACCACCCGTGGCCATTTGGCAACCAAGGTGTAAAGGTAATTGAATGGTGTCCTGCACCACTCTCATATCTAGGTATCAGGGACCCTACAGCAGTGTGAGCTGCTCAGTGAAGCATGATGAATAGATAATATCATCCCTCCAAAAAACGTACAGATGTGATAAGGGTAGGGGGCCAGGTAGGCTCCCTTAAGTTAAGATACCCTTTCAGCATAGTACCTACTGCGAGTAAAAACGCTGAGAAAAACAGCGTGTAGGCGCTGCAAAACTCACCTAACCGTCGGTACCCCGGCTCTGGACCCGAACGGAAGTGGAGGTGGTTGGAAAAACGCCCATCCGCTTCATATAGCTAATGCACGCGTTTAAGGGATCCTCGCTCAATGGCGAGTTCCAACAGAATCGCGGAAGAGCCGCGAGAGAGGACCGCTGTTTCCTCGCGCATGCGTGGAGAGTACGTGTACATGACTCTCTTACGCATGCGCAGTCCCAGACGCTCGCAAAACCCCAGAGACTCGTACATCACCGTCTGTCTTCTAGCGGGATAGGGGAATCTAAATGAATATACTCGTTGGTATTTTAAAAGGGAAATGAGCGGTCCCAAGCCCAAGAGGGAGACAACGCTCCTCAAAGAAAGCCTGAAAAAACTTGTCCAGACTGGTGTCAATATATGACACTACCCTAATGCAGGAAAGGGGATAGTGTCACTGGGCAAAAACACACTGATGAGTGAACACCCATTCGATACTAAACCATAATGGGTGACAACGAGATGATGGATGAGGACTGTGATTGAAGCACTTAGTGTGGTGAATCAACCTACAAACACTCCAGCGGGAGGTGTGTATTATTTGAGAAATTATCTATAAGGAAGGTATTATTCTAGGGTGTTAGTGGCGGTAGACAAAAGGGCCCCACACACAATTGAGTTGGGTGAGCTAGGAGATGTAAACTAAACTGTGTTTACATCCTGATTCAATAGACCCGCAACTGAACAGTTGCACTAAATACTTAAAAACAAACGGTATGTGGAGGGTCAAGGGGAAAGTTTTAAGACCTGTCTGCTCACACCCCTACTCAAGATACATAACACACAAAAGAGCAGATCAAGTCGGAGAAAAGTGTGTGCCTACATCAGTACCAGTGCGGTACCGGTGATGGGTGCGTGAAACATGGGCTGTAGGATGTTTCAGGCATTCATGTGGGAAGGCTGAAATAATTCCCATCAGACCACCCATTTGGTGGAGTTAGCGTCATGTGGGAACTATATATCATGCCATCCTGAATCCGCCTCTATAATGCCAGTGCGGGAATGGATGTTAGAAATACTGAGCATGATTTATATCTCCAAGTGATGTTAATGAAAAAAGTGCAGTGCTCAAAAAGTGATGTTAAAATTGGCTACCCGGACTTCAGAGAGCGTTTAAACAGAAGTCCTAGTGTCAATGGTTAAAAAATACGCCGGGTAGTAAGACTACCCACTAGCGCTGTACAGTATGGTCATGGTCGACATGTTTCAGCCATACGGGCATCTAGCCCGGCTTTCTTCAGGACCGATAAACAAAATTGGCTACTGCAACTGTTTGTAAAGTGTAAGAGTGAAAAATGTACACATGTGCTGACAAAGTTACATATATACCAGGACATGGAATACTTAGATGTCCACTGGAGGGAGAGGAATAATTCTTCTTCCTAGCGAGAAACAAAAAGACACTATGTCAAACAGCGCCAGATTGCACACACACACCAATACACACAAATAGGCCACCAGGTAACTCCAGTAAGCGCCACGGAGCTGCGTTGGAGAGTGTTGTGAAAAGGGGCGTGGCCTCATTACACCTCTCTCCCTGGCGCATACTGGAGGTTCCTGGTGGGCTAGTTGTCCCCCAGGGACCCCCAATATGGAAGGGGAATTAGTTCCCCCTCCTCAAACGTGCCAGGGGGCTGCGTTGCAGAGAGGTGTAAAAAGGGGCAGGGCCTCATTACACCTCCAACGCAGCACCCTGGCGCATACTGGAGGTTCCTGGTGGGCTAGTCGGCCTCCAGGGACCTCCAGTATGCAAGGGGAATTAGTTCCCCCTTTGCAAACGTGCGAGGGGGCTACCTTGCATAGAGGTGTAAAAAGAGGCGTGGCCTCATTACACTTCTCTGCAACACAGCCCCCTGGCACATACTGGAGGTTCCTGGTGGGCTAGTTAGCCCACAGGGACCTCCAGTATGCAAGGGGAATTAGTTCCCCCTCTGCAAACACTTCAGGGGGCTGCGTTCCTGAGAGGTGTAATGAGGCCACGTCCCTTTTTACACCTCTTGCAATGCAGCCCCCTGGCGCACACTGGAGGTTCCTGGTGTTCTAGTTGGCCCCCAGGGACCCCCAGTATGCAAGAGGACTTAATCCCCATCTTAGAAGGCGTTACGGGGCATGTTTGCAAAGTGGTGAAGGTAGGGGGCGGGGCTTGAGGTGACATGTGTGCAAACACGCCCTGTGGCGTGTTTTAGGTTGGGGAATATTATATTCCTCTTCAATCCAGAGGTCCCCTAGGGGCCAACTAGTCCAACGGGTACCTTGAGTAAGAGCCACGGAGCTGCATTGAAGAGTGTTGTAAAAAGGGGGAGTACCCTCTGAACACCTCTCTGCAACGCAGCTCCCTGGCGCAAACTGGAGGTACCTAATGGGCTGGTTGGCTCACAGGAGACCTCAGGATTGGAGAGGAATATATTCCCCAACCTAAAACGGGCCACAGGGCGTGTTTGCACACATGTGTCCTCAGACCCCGCCCCCTTCCTTCACTATTGAGGGAAATATTCCTCTAAAATCAGCCGAAGTACGAATTCCGATTTAGTCACCTGTTATCACGAGAGACGTCAGTGCTGCATCTTTGAGCCCAGGACCGACCCTGAAAAGTAAATGGAACCATACTTACAGTAATTTGAATTTCCTTCCATTGGCTAACCTTGACATGTTTTACTTGGAAATGCTTCTAAGTGTGGGGTTTCGGAACTTTAAAAAATTCCTCAAAAATCAGCCGAACTACGAATTCCGTATTGCTCACCTGTTTTCAGGAGAGACCTCAGTGCTGCATCTTTCAGCTCACTACTGTTCCTGAAAAGTAAATGTAACTGTACTTACCAGTAACTTGAATTTTCTTCTATAGGATATCATTGCCTGCTATATAAAATATATATAAATTAAAAAATATATATATATATTACAATTTCAATATTTTTTAAAACATTTATTTTTCCATTTATATAAAAAATATGTAATGTAATTTAAAAAATAAAATATCTAAAAAATCAGACACTCATAATTTAAAATAATGTAGTAAATCAGTATAAAAAAATAACAATACATTTAAAAATTATCATTTACAAAACCTTTGAAATTCACTGAAAAAAACATAGGTTTGAGCCACGTTATAGTAAAAAATTAGCATTTAAAAAACCTTAGAAAGTCACTGAAAAAACCATAGGTTTCACCCAAGTTATAGTTAAAAATTAGCATTTAAAAAACCTTAGAAATTCACTGAAAAAACCATAGGTTTTACACACGTTATTGTTAAAAATTAGCATTTAAAAAACCTTAGAAATTTACTGAAAAACCATAGGTTTCACACATGTTACAGTTAGCTGGACATTTCGCTCATACAAAACCATTGAAATTCCCCCGTTATAGTTAACTATAACTCGCGCGCCCGCAATGCACTGCTGATGACGTTTCATATTACATCACTCATGACATGGTCAGTGACATCCCTCATGACATCTCAAATGACATCACTGATGACATCACTGATTACATAATCCTTGTGAAAGAGTGACAGGCCTCCTCTCAGCGTAATAGCGTAATATAACCCTTGATACACACATTGAAAAATAGAAACAACAATTAAAAAAAAATGGAAATACCAATTCCAGTTAGAACAACCTATTCAGTAATTCTAAAATCTACATACACATCCAGTCATTCACTAACAATTCTATATAGGCACTCATACATGTACTCACTCATCATATGTGCTCATACACCTATACATCTTATTACACACCGACACTCATCTATAGAGTTACTCACACACAAACTCACACATGCAAATAAACCATCAAACATCCATTTACTTGCTTATACAGCTATACACCGACCACTACACTTACTTCTACAGAATCGTACACATACTTACTCTATTAAACAATCACTTATAGAAACAAATACTTATTTATACAGGAACTCTTACAATCTCTCGCTCTCACATATACTCACTTATATTCATCATTTATATACATCAATACTCACATATACTAGTTTAAAACATATGTAGTTACTCATAAAGATACTATTGAGACAGTGATTCACTCACCACAGTGGAGTGGTGTGTCTCACTGGTTAGAGGCGGCAGACCCGGGAGCAGAAGTCGCCGGGACCAGGGTTCAATTCCCGGCGCGGCAGGGTCGTGGACTTTGGTCAGCGGACTCGATAATTCTCGCTTCGGTGCCTACTCTAATTCAGGGGTCCCACTCGGCAACTCTGGGCATCAGCTTGCCTAATCTCCACAACAGCCCCTCCAACGCCGGGGATGCTTGGCTCCACCTTGGGGACTCCCAGCAGGGACCATCCCACAGGGAAAGCCAGGACGGGTTCCCCAGCGTTACACAGCGCCAGGAAACCTCCGGGTAACAGTGCGCTTTACAAGCTCAAACATAATAATACTAACACACCCATACACACACTCATCCACCCATACAGTCCTGCACACATGCTGTCTTCAAAACACATACAAACAGTGAGTCACCCATTCATGCATCTATGCGGTAAGTAATACCCCCACCAAACCATACAGACACTCATACTGATACTCTAAAAACCAACTAATAACCCATATTGACACTCATCTAGCTAGTCACCAACCCAGGCAGCCACTTATACACAAAGACACTGATACAGATATTTACATATTTAAACATTACTCGCTAATACATGTATTCACTAAGATACACTTAATAAGTCAGTTATACAATCATTTTTACAAACAATACATCCATTTAGACACTTATTTACACATTTATTCTTCCAGCGACCTTTAGATATACATATATAAAACATATTTATTTTTCAGAAAGTCACACATTCACTGGCTGATGTCATCAGTGATGTCATTTGAGATATCATCAGTGATGTCATGAGTGATGTCACTGACCATGTCATGAGTGATGTAATATGTGACGTCATCAGCAGTGCCTTGCGGGCGCGCAAGTTATAGTTAACTATAACGGGGGAATTTCAATGGTTTTGTATGAATGAAATGTCCAGCTAACTGTAACATGTGTGAAACCTATGGTTTTTCTGTGAATTTGTAAGGTTTTTTAAATGCTCATTTTTAACTATAACGTGTGTGAAACCTATAGTTTTTTCAGTGAATATATATATATATATCTATGAAAGGCACCAATACTGGAGAACCACAGTTTACAGGTAAGTAACTTTTGTTCTTATGATTAATGCCTGAGTGTGTCTTCCACACGTTTTCTAAAAATTGCAACTTTTAAACAAGATGAGGAAAGTGTTGTTTGCCTCCTCAGTTTTTTTCTGACTCCAGTCTCTGCTGATTGCTTCTGGCTATCTCTGCTATAGGTTCCCCACTACATTCATATTTATCAATACATATCCATCACCTTCCCTGGTTGCTGAAGCTAGCATTACACACACACCTGACGTCTTCAAGGCCTTTTCTTTACTTTGCCTCTTTTCCTCAAAGCATCACTTCTTTCTCACTCATGTTGATTTTGCTTTAAAATGAGTCTGGTGTACTCATCTATTAAGTGGAAATATTTACCTAATCTACCAATTGTTTAGGATGGTGTGATGTCCCCAACGGATATAGATATGGTGATGTCTGAGGGTCTTGGAATGCGGTACGCTTTTCTTGGACCTCTGGAAACCGCACATCTCAACGGAGAAGGTAAAATGCATACTTTTGTTTTCGACTAGAATTGACATTTTATGCAAAGAAGAGTATTGTTATTTGCCTTTCTAGCCAATTCTTCACTTATACATTGGAGTACATGTTTATTCTTCACTTGTAAATTCTAAAATGGAGACGAATCATCATTGATTATGAAAAGTTTGCAAATGTTCTGTGTTGCTCCAGTCTCAATAGTGGAACTTGGGGCCAAATGTACCACCATTCCATTTTGCGAGTCGCAAATTGCGACGTTATGCGACCCACAATTTGTGACTCGCAAAATGGAATGTACAACAGTGTCTCAGACACTGTTTGTGAATCCTAATACAGTTGCAAATGACCTGCCTCATCAATATTCATGAGGCAGGTCGCAATTTGCGACCCTATTGGGAATGGCCTGCACCCACAGGGATGGTGGCCTGCTAGGATCAGCTGACCACGATATCTGTGACTGCTTTTTAAATAAAGCAGTTTTTTTAAATGCAGCCCGTTTTCCTTAAAGGAAAATGGGCTGCATTTAAAAAAGAAAAATGAAACGTTTCTATTTAAATTCTTAAGAGTAGGCAGTGGTCCGTAGGGCCACTGCCTCCTCTTAAAAATATTTTCGCTGTCCAGCACAAAAGGGAAGGGGTCCTCTGGGGACACCGTCCCGTTTGGGAGTGGATTACCACCTACCTGAAGTAGGTGGTAAACTGTGAGCGTTTTGCAAAACCATTCATACATACTTGTGCGACTCTATTAGGAAGGGACGCGCTTGGTATGCCCCTTCCTAATAGTGACTTGCTAACCCTATTTTGCGAGTCAGTAAAAGGATTCCGAGTCGCAAAATAGGGCTTGTACGTACCACACACCTTCTTAGCGGTTGCAAATGGGCCGATTTCCCGTCTATAGAAGGTCTTGCAAACAGATGGGTTAAGGCTGGAATAGAAAGTATGGTCCAGATGTACTAAGAGTCCATTTGCAAAAAGTCTTCAAAAATTGCTTATCAACTTTTTGCGAACTGACTCTGCTTTTGTGAAACAACCCTACACACTAACAGGCCAAGCCACAAAATCACCATTCGCAGGGGGTCACAGAATGACCAGAATAATGACTATTCATTAGGCAAGCCGCAATTTGCGACCCCCTGGGATTGGCTATAGACAGAGGGATTATGGCCTGCTAGGAATTGTAGATCACTATTCCTGGGTTTGCATTTCCAATTCGATGTTTTTAAGCTGTCTGTCTTCCTTAAAAGAACTGGTGCTGCTTTAAAAACTGTTTCCATTTGGGAAAACATCAGCGAGAGCAGACAGTGGTCCCCTGGAACACCAAATACTCCCTGACGCTGTCAACGTGATTTCCAAAAGGGAAAGTGTTTCCTTTTGCGCACCACTTGCCACCTCTTTTGAGGTTTCGATGCCTGATCAGTGACCATTGGTACATTACATATTAAATCACAGTTTGGAAGCAATGCCCCTTTTTGCAAATTCCATTTTATAAATTGTACAAACTTTTCAAATGGGTTATGTACATTTGCAAAAAAGCAGTTTGCGGTTGTAAAACCAGTGACTTTGTCAATCGCACGGTTTGCTGTCGCAAAATGCATTCATAAGTCTGGCCCTATGACTCTGAATGTATCAAATGGGATCACTTTTGGGAAGTTAAAATAGTTCCTTGCCTAATAAAAGAAAAACTGGCACCAATGCAGTCTACAGACATTTATGTTAAATGTACTCTTAAAGCATGTTTCATGCAACAGGTGCTGCTTTATGGTGCAGCTTGTGCCACTGATGGGGAACAGAAGTGACCTTTAAAAATGTCAGGGAGCCATGCATGCCTTCAGTGTGCTTCTGTCCTGCATCTGGTCATGATGCTCTGAGATTCGGTAGTCTTGAGCAGGAAACATCATTTACTACGAAGGCATCCCCACGCATAACGTTTACCACGGTACACTTACCACGCAAACGTTTTTTCAACGTGGGTGCCTTCCACGACCGTCTTTACCACGCAAGTACGTTCAGCGTGGGTTGGGGGGAGACGTGGTATTCCGTCCAGTCGTGCTGGGGGGGCTGGGGGAGGGTTGGGGGGGGGGGGGGGCTGGGGGGGCTTGGCGGGGTCCCCCCCCAAAAAATAACAACAATTATGGAGCGAGTTACATAAATAAAAAAAAACGCTCTTTAGTATTTATGAAGTAAAAGGAAAGAGCCTCCCCCAAAGACGTGCAGTGTACATCAAAAAAGCAGTCCTTTTTTTATTTTGGAAGACGTGTTTTGACGCTTGTTTCCATGGTGGATGGAAGTAAGGGCTGCTGGAGAAAGACGTGCAGGTAAGACGTTTCTACGCGTGGTATAATCCTTCGTTGTAAATTCCAGCGTGGTAAAGCCACTTGCGATGTAAAATTCGCGTGGTAATGCCATGCGTGGAACTTGTAATCGTGGAAAAATCATATATTCGGTGGAACATCAACTGAGACTTAAGGCCTGATTAGAGTCCAGGGGACGGGTACTCCATCACATGTCAGATATCCTGTCTGTCTTCCTGCAAGTGCATTATCCTTCCACTAAACTGTAAATCAGACCCTCAGACACTCAAAAGAGAGGCTAATAGTGAGGATAGCTATTTAAACTATACATGTATAAACATTGAATACGGCTACCGCTCCTGTTTTTTGTGGGGCTATGGAGGAGGAAAGAATACGTACTCGAAAGGCATCATTATTTTCGTAACACTGTGTTTATTACATGTCACTAGTAATGTCCTTAACCTGATGCTAAAACATAATTATAATAAATAAAATAATATGGCTTTGCTCAAAAACTTAATTTTAAAAGTGTATTCACACAGGAACACTGACCTTGTAATTCTAATATTTCTGTATTCTGCACATTTTTGACTATCAGATGGCATTTGGTGCTGTTTTAGCGGGTAACACAGCTCGCTTGGGGTTCACACGCTCTGGACAAAGAGCAACAACAGCCCTGTTCACAAATTGATTTTCTATGATAATGGTGACACTCGTGAAAATGTGAGAACGTCACTTATTAGTAGGGAGTAAGTCAGTTGCTGTCAGAAGGATTTTGTGATTGGGCCCTCAGTTTTCAGTGCCTTCTACCTTTGAATGCTTTTCTATGACTCCATAGTTTAGTGGCAGAGATTTTCAGGGAATAAATGATGGCCCAAGTAAGATCTTGGATGGGACAGTGTTCCACTCAATTATAAATGGCTCATTGTTGCTTGTGCCTGGATGTTTCAAGTGCGAGAACCCTAAATCCGAATTTACTGACCGGAAAATCTGGCTGAAAAAATCCCCTTGGTTGTGGGCTGCACTGCACCCCGTCCCATCCTGAACCCCCTCTAAGGAATGGGGGAGTATTCCCCGGGCCTCTCTTCATTTGCCTTTGCACCGGCCCCTGCTTAGCCCTGACCTTCAGGACAGTGCAGTTGGAAAATGTTTGAATTAAATATTCCCTGATCCATGGGATTTATCCCTAATAAGTGGGGATATATATGGAGAGATACCAGCCGGAAACATAAATTGAAACCACCCGGTAGTTCCACATATTTTCCACCCAGTATTTCCACATATAAGTACATTTAAGGTGCAGCGTGGAGTTTAGTGATGAAAAGTACCTACTCATAATTAAAAATATTGAATACAAACCTCTGTCTCTTTAAGACAACACCTGAAATGAATAATTTCCGATTCACTGGAGCTAGTTTAGAAATGCGAGCTAAGGACTGATGCGGTGTATACGATTTATCACTAGCGGTGTTGGTGGGGTAGGGAACACTGTAATAACAACGAAGGAGTGAATAGCACAGTGCTCAAACTCAAATACTAAGCTACAAAAAACCATATGTCTATAAAAAACTGGTGTGTCGAGACAGAAACACACATCTCACAGGAGTAGCAAACACCTACCCCAGCTGGGTTGTAACTTCAACTGGGTACCTGTATCCCACTTTGTAGAACAGGTACCTGTCTCGACACACCAGTTTTTTATAGACATATGGTTTTTTGTCGCTTAGTATTTGAGTTTGAGCACTGTGCTATTCACTCCTTCGTTGTTATTACAGATTTGATTGGGGGCATAGGAGTGTTGCCTTAAGCCCTTCCTCTCCTGTTGGTACAGTATAGGGGTAGGGAACACTGCACTAAGTGATCTAAAGAGGTATGCCAAACTGAGGATTGTTGGCATTATCTGATAGGGTGATAGTGTGGACATAAAAGTTTGACGTGATCATAGAGAAATAATTGTTTTTATTTTTTTTAGATTTTGTAGTCAATTTTCTGTTTGATTTAATCCTGCTGGAGATCTGGCTTTTAATACTCCATAGAGTTTTCCTAACTGGAAATTGCACTTATAAAATGTAATAAGGTAATCCCAATATTATCCTATGGGAGAGATGGGCCTGGCAATATTAAAAAATTACTTAAGGAGTTTTTCACTACCAGGACATGTACAACTTTAAGGTACCTGCCCTGCCTTTTAAATACATTGCACCCTGCCCTCTGGGTTGTCCATGGCCTTCCTTAGGGGTGACATATGTATAAAAAGGAAAGGTATGTGCCTGGCATAAGGTTTATTTTACCAGGTTGAAATGGCAATGTAAAATGCACAGACTGACTCTCTGCAATGGACGGCGTAATACATGGTTAAAAATCTATTTAAATGGATGGACAAGCAGTGTTGCAGGCCCAATAGTAGCATTTAATTTACAGGTCCTGGGCATATGTAGTGCACTGTACTAAGTACATATAAGTAAAGTAAATAAGGTAAATGGGTATGAGCCAATATTACCATGTTTAGAGGAGAGAGCACATGCACTTTGGCTTTGATTAGAGGCCAACAAAAACGAGGTCAGAAAAAGTGGTTGAGGAAGACCAAATGTTTTGGGGTGACCCTGCAGAAAGGGCCATGTTTCATCAGGCATCTGTATTGTGTCAGGAAGCTGCTTTGAGCCTAAATTGTCATGATGGAAATCATTCAGTTTGCTTGGCTGAGCTAGACTTCTCTATCCATACTTAACTTAATATAAGGACAAGCACAACAAAGCCAGGAAAACTGAGTCTTTTTCCTGGACGTACTCAGACACTGAAAGGAGGCAGATATCTAACTATGGTGTTAATAGTTGCACCTCTGTGACTGTGAAACCGAGGCATAAAGGTATCACCAGTATCTAACAATGTCTAGCAAGAAACACAAATGTATATACAGAGGCACTGGACTAGTGCAATGACAACTTATACGAAGCAAGGGAGACTGAACAATTACAGACAGAAATGAGTGTTGGGTACTAGTCCTTCAATGGAACATAACCCGGAAATACAAAGAATAATTTACAACCAATACTCCCATATAATCAGAAGGATGAAGCATTAAAAGGAAACCAGGCAGCAATGAAAGGTGTACTATGACATTAAGAGAAATCTGGCACTTAAACCAACTACTTGCAACTACTGCTTCATATAGACCGCTTGCATTAATCAGGAATCTAAGGAAATATGGGTAATTTTAGAAGCAGCAGTATTGCTAAAAAATAATAACAATATGACATTGGGAAAAGCCAAAAATAGGATCGCGAGTTACTAAGGAGCGAGCAGAGTTTGCTCAGTTGTGAAACTCAAAAGGCCGCCTTGATCTTTCAACTTGCCCCAAGCTACGACAAGGAAGACATTAATTGGCAATGCCAGTAGGTCTCTGCAATCCGCGAGCTAGAGGCATTAGCAATGTTAATGCATTTGTCGGCAATAACATCTCCTTTTGGTCACCTGACTGTTGGCCTCAGGAACTCGGCCCACTCCCTATTCCAGTGTCAAAAGCAAAAAATCTGGGAATTATCTTTGACACAGCCTTGTCTTTTAAATATCAGGTAGATGCCATTACCTCGTCTACTTTCTTCACATTAAAAATTCTAAGGAAAATCTTTCCTTTTATACCTCTTGAACTAAAAAAAACCTGCTGTTTCTGCGCTTATCTTATCCAAGGTAGACTACTGTAATGCTCTCTTGTTAGTCTACAGAAGGGTCTCCTTAACAAGCTACAGGTTCTTCAGAATGCGGCGGCTCGACTACTGCTAGGAATCTCTAGACACCATTCAGCCAAATACGCTCTTAAATTATTCCACTGGCTCCCAGTGAAGTAAAGGATTGATTTTTAAAGCCCTTTGTATTGCTTTTAAAGCCCTCCACTATCAAGGACCGACCAGAATATCTAAAATACCAGTTCCATTGGTAGACTCCATCTAGATTCCGGCTTGCCCAGGGGGTGGGAGGGCAAACGTTTTGTCACCACCACTTCCAGATTATGGAACTGTCTTCCTATCAATGTAAAAAAGACACTCAGCTGACTTGCACTTTTAGGAAGGCCCTTAAGACTTGGCTTTTTTCCTAGTAGCCCATATTCCATAGGTGCGATGGTTGAGTGCCGCTAGTCTTTAGGTTTTCACTCTAGATTTTCCACCTCCTAGATGTCTTTGGGTATTAGTTTGCGCTTTATAAATAAATAAATAAAATATATCAATAAAATCAGCGCAGAGCCGTACAAATGCATTTACATTGCCAAAGACTGTAGCACTTGGATTGCCGAGACCTATTAGCTTTGTCAATGCTTGGATTCTATAGGCAGGGCTGCTGGAATTATGCAGTAGGGGAGCACCAAATTACGTGGCATGGTTGACTAAGCGAGAATATGGATGAGAAGAAAGAGAGTCAGTCCTGCTCGCTGTGCTCAATCAAAAGCATATTACAATATAGATATATTGTTTAGAGGCATGAAGGGCCCAATAGAGCAAAATGTGGAGACACAAATGACAAATTGATTTTCACTGCTACAAAGAAGAAGTCCAAAACTGCAGTTGTCAATTGAGCTCAAAATGTAAAATATATGAAAAAAGTTTGCAAAGTTTCCAATTTCAGAACAAAGTTCCTGCTCTTAGGAATAAAAGAAAGATCGACACATTCACCTACGAATACATTACTGAACAGCATGCCCTTTCACACCTCACCAAATACTGTTATCAGTGCACCATCATGACAAAATCCAGTAACAAATCAAGTCAACTTTTAACAAACAAGACCGTAGGTCACTATTGATAGCTCTCATATGGGGTAAGGGCAGGAAACAGAACTCATTTGCAAAATGATATGCTCCATTGTCCGAGTGCGGGTTGAGAGCCCCGAACTATGAACACTACTACTCAGCCACGCAGCTACAGTTGCCAATGAGCTGGCTCGCTGGCCATAACGCAATGGAGCTGGGACAGTGGGTGACTGGATTGCACACAACTACTGTGCCAGAATGGTTGCTGAGCTCAGAGACTATAATTCCGACGAAGCCAGGGAATCGTCTTATGTCTGCAGCATGTTCCTGTTGGTTCTTTTATCTGCACAGGAAACGTCCCTTTCGCCCGTATGCCCCAGAACTACCTCTATGGGTGATGCCCGGTTGCACAGCACAGGGCCTAAGACCGGAAGCAACAGACTGGACCAAAGGAGGTGTCACCTCATGGGGGCACATGCTCATTGACTCTATTCCCTGTACATTCGAAAAACTGGTGGATGACTATAGGATCCCTTTAGGGTCCTTTTGTAGTCTAGTTCCTATAGTACCCCTGCAGGACCTGCGCTTTTGGACAACATACACTGTGGGTCTGGTGGTAGACTGACTCTGTGCACCTCCACCGAGTATGTTAGCCTTGTTTGCATTAGCTAGCTTACAGTGCCACTAGAATATCCTTTTATCAGAGAGATTAGTTTTTGCCAACTAAGAGCATAACAAACCCTGATTCCTCAGACTCGTGGAAACAATATACTACTTTTCACGCAGTCACTCGTGCTTGCTCATTTACAGCTAGATTCATCAAAGGCCCGTTTTGCGAGTCAGTAATAGCGATTATTAAGGAATCGCTATTACAGACTCGCAAAACGGGATTCATGTACAAATCCCAATTTATTTTTCGATTCCTACAGCTTCCTTATTTGCGATTAGCTAATTGCTAATCGCAAATAAGGAATAACTCCCCATTCATTCCTATGGGCCTTTGAATGGGAAGACATATCAATGGGCGAATCGCTATTAGCGATTCGCATTTCGAAATTGCGATTTCAAGGGTGCAGGGGTGTCCAAAGGACACCCTGTAGCACCAATGAAATGTAATCTACATTGGTGTTGCGCACACACATGTCCAAAGGACATGTGTGTGTGTAACATGCAACTTTGAAAAATGCATTTAAATGCATTTTTCTAAGTTTTCGCTATTTACCACGAGGTTTGACCTCGCGGTAAATAGCGGCCCAAAATTGCGATTTCGCAATTTTTAAATGGTTCATGAATTGCATTTAAGGAATCTCAAATAGAGATTCCTTAAGTGCAATTCCTCGCAAATGTGTGAATTCTTTAATAGCGATTTTTGCATTTGGGATGATGAATCCCAAATGCAAAAATTGCGCTCGCAAAGGGCCAGAATCTCAGAATCTGGCCCTTTGCGAGCCGATTTTCGTTTCATGAATCTGGCCGTTAGTCTCAGAGAGATACATGGAAGAAACAGTTGAACGTGTTTACGATAAGAATTTATTGCACTGTTGCTCTTCTAGTGTAAAATATATGTGCTGCTACAACTGTTACACAGTAGCAGAGATATAGGATCAACAGTACAGTCACAAAAAAGGAATAGTACAGTTCTTCCATTTTGCAGAAGTCATGAACATATGCATGAATATAAAATGCATTTATAAAATAAAGTGCATACTCCTACGATGCCTGTCTAGATGTAACTAAGTGCACCTAGCATGTGAGTAGGCGCAAAAGAGCTAATAAGCCTTGGAGCCAAGAATCACGCTAGAATTTAGTCGAACCCCATTACCTGAATAATTAGAGTGTGGGACCTCGTCGTGGTCTCGAGTTGGACAGCCAGCACAGGATGTTTAGACCACTATCAGTTGGAGCAACTGCATGCAGGAGCCTCAGCGTCCCTGGTGAGTGTGCCGGCCTTGAAGTCTCTGTTCCCTTCCAACTACTGATAGCAAGAGGTGCTGTATTTATACAGAGTCCCTTTGCCACTTGTGAGTGTGTTAGCCATTGTTTAGTATGAAGATGACGTATGGGATTAAACCTTGTGCGTAGATAGGAGAGGTGAAGTATACCCCCTGGGTAGTGTCCTCATAAATTATTTATATGCGCTAAGGATGACGTCTTAGCATTATTGATTGGGAAAAACCCTCCCTCTGCATGGAACTAGGTGAAAGATTTAGTCCATAAAAGGTGTCAATCCTTATAAGGCGTTCGGTCCCTATAAGGCGTTCTGTCCTTATTAGGAGTTATGTCCTTATAAGGCTCGCTCATGTGAAATGTAGGGGAGATGATGTAGGGAAAGGGTACAATGTTCCCTAGACCTATATTAGAGTACCTATATGAAACATAACATTTCTTCAGTATGCATCTCTCACAGATCTACAATGCACAGTGTGGACAGGAAACATGGTTAGCCTGAGACATCCAGACTCCTCCAAACACTTCTCGTACATGAGAAAGTGTACCAGGACAAGGGATTATATTCATAATACATTGGAAAAATCCTTGTACTACATCTGATATTTATTTCTCAAAATCAAAGATGTGAGAGGGGATTCTTAGTGTATCAGAAACAATGAAGAAAAAGAATCCAACAAAACTATTGTGAGGCACAGCCAACCCGTGTTTCGCCCCCGATTGGCTTGCAAGCCTGGGGTTTCTTCATGGCTGTAGTGTTGAAGATACCAAGTCATGAAGATACCAGGACATGATAGTCAGTCCCAGAGATGAAATAGAAACCCAATCGAGAATGTTCACAATTAAATTATAAAATATTATAAAATATATTATAAAATAGTGAGAGAAGTATGTAGGTAAGCAGGATCTGCTTCTTATGGTTACCCCACACCTTTTGCTATATGTGGTGCTGTTTTTGACTAGTCTGATTTCTCCCTAAATTGTTGTGTTCAGTACGTAGATACATTCCAGATTGGATACTGGGGTACCCTTGTCAGTCCCTAGTAGATGGTACCCATGTAAACCAGGGCATAGGTACCCCAGAGGTCTCCCAAGGGCGGCAGCATGTATTGTGCCACCCATTAGAGATCATTCAAAATGGTACTACAGGCCTACCATTGCAGCCTGTGTACGTTGGTGCATGCACCACTTACTAAAGATATAGGTTTACTATATCTTGGGCCACTGCACTTAAAATCTACAAGTCACTCCTATAGCAGGCCTTTGCATGGTACTTAATTCTAAGTGAGAGGCTGCCCGTGCATGAGCAGGACATCCCTGCAGCCTAAGTAGTACATCCTCCCAGGTTGTCAGTGAAGCAGCATATACTATATAGAGGGGCACCATATAATTATGTGATGACCATTTCGAAACCGGCTGCAACGAACCCCATCATGTTTCATAACAAACATGCTAAAATCATACTCTCATACTGTAAACTGTGTGGGAGGTATGATTCCAAGCACTGGCAGAGCCCTCCATTAGGCTCTCAGTGTTCCTTGTGCCAACCTTCTAGTCGCGTACAACACAAAATGGTTGCTGCCGACAAGAGACACATTTAGGCCCTCCTGCTGCTGAGCCAAGCTCGAGCAGAGGAACAATATGCAATATGCATCCTGTCACAGGACCACCTCCCAGACAGGATTTAGTGTATTGGGACGGAGTGGGTACGTTTGCCAGCGCCTGAAAGTCTGCATGAGGGGCACATTTAGTGTCCTTGTGCATAAACCAGTCCTGGGAGCCGTTGGCTCCCGCTCTGGCACAAAACTGGACAGAGGACATGGGAGTAGCCTCCCCTGAATCTTCCAAACCCTTCCCCTAGGGCATTTAAGGGCTTACCTAGGTGAAGGTCCCTAGATTCGTCATGGGATAAGATTCAGAACCGACACCACTGCACTTCTACCATCTGGGCACTCCGGGCTTCGTTTGGGCCTGACTTCGTCTCCCTTTCAGTCTGCTGCATTGTCTGTGCCTGTGCGCCATACAGGATCTGTGCGGGACCTGTGGAGCATCCAAGACACTTAAAGAAATCTCCCTTGAAGTGACGGAGTCGCCTACCTGCATTTGCAGGCACCTTAACACTGGTGACCAATCTGCTGATCCCGACCTCCTGTGGAGTTGGACGGGTTCAACAACAGAGGTAGTGGTTTCCTAAGTCTCCCGAGGCCCGAGCTATCCTCTCACCGAGTTTAAGGCCAGTATCCCTCATGAGTGCTACATTAACCGAACCCCCGTTCTTTTGCCTGTGCTAACGTTTGTTGGCAACTTTGCGACAAGTGCATTGGGCTCCAAGTAGCCCCAATCTCCAGCACCTTCTTCCACCAAGATCTTCAGCCACACCACCTTGTGGACACCGTGGCCTGCTCCTTTGGTGAGCTGCTCGAGGTCCTCTTGCGACTCCAGAGCCTCCGGCCTGTGGATCTAATTGAGGGTCACTTTTTTTGCCTTTGGGCTCCCCTGATTGCTTGGGGCCCACCCTGACACCCCTGCTTGTGGTGAGCCTCTGGACCTTGCTGGTCCCAACTTTGCACCTTTTTGACTTCCTGCATGGGTTGCATTTGCCTAGGCTTGTTGGTGCTCTTGCCGGACATAGACCCCTAAACACTCGACCACCTTCGTGGGACAGCTCGTATGTGGTCCTGTTCATCCTCCGCATCGCCTGGTCCTCGCAGCTGCAGAGTCATGGTCATTGTCATCCTTTCCTGAAGCACCCAACATCGGAGGGCATTAGTCGTCCAGGTCTCCTGGTCGCTCCAGAGTGATATACTCTGTCCCATCTGGTTTCAGGTACTCCTAAAAATCCATATTTGGATTTCCACAAACACTTTCTCCTCTTCCAGCAGCGGCACATTCTTGAAGTCCTCCATTGGGTTTGACAGCGGATTCCGACACCACTTCACCCCTGGTCACCTGACTTCTCTAGTGTAGGTAACGTGGGTACTAGGGTATCCACGGGTGGGATGGCCCTCCAACCTTTTAACTTCCAAGGGGTTTCTTCAGGGTCCGTTGGGAAGGGTCCCTAATCTTTACAAATCCAACTGCGACTTGCACATAGAATCGTACAGAGCACGCAGTCGTGTAGTCACACTGCACACACGCTCCTTGGGTCCATATCTACTTACTTTGGGTGGTTCTGTGGGTCCCCAGCGATTCTACATCCTTTCAATATCGTCCTGACGCGAGTCGTGGTTCTTCCACCACTTTCTTAATATATTGTTCTCCTCCTGGGGTCCACTGTGTATATCGTGCTTTTTACTGCATTTCTAACTAAAGTATTGTATGCATTGTGTTTATCTCCGCGTTGGAGATACTTGAACATTCTAGAGAGTATTATATAATAAATACATATTTATATAAATACTTGGTGTGGAGAATAGCAGTGACGTATTTTGTTCTGGAGATATTGTTGGATTGAAGGAATTAAAGTATGGAACAGTTTGGGGAAAATATTTTAGAAGGAAAGATGAGGATTTCATGATGAGGATGTTTTGAGAATTGGCAGAGAAGACGGATTAGAAGATTGACAGTTTCGTAAAGAGGCATATTGGAGAGAAAGGTGTTCAGAAGACTATAGAGGATTAGAGCTACTGGTCTACGGAGGGGGTCGAGCCAATAGCCAGTGGTTCTAATGTTGGAGGATCGAAGACAGCTTGTAAAAGAAAGCACATGGAAGTGTTAAAGGAAAACAAAGTGTCTGGGTGTAAGGCACCAGATGTGGGAAAAGCTATAAAGGCAAAAGAGGATATTATAAGGCGAAAGGGAAAAGTCACTATGTTGTGGCTGGTGAGGTATAGGACTGGGCGGTGAACTCCATTTCGTTTGCAGAGTTTTCCACACTCTGTGGAGCACACGGAGTTCTGAAAAACTCCGCTCTACATAGCAGTGTTTTTTCCTCGCTACCAAGTGACATGCTGGCGGGTGCGAGTGAGGAAAATCCACCTCCTGGAGAGATTTTTCAACGCGAGCGGTCAGATTTCTCAACACGGGGTCAGATGGGCAGTCGCAGATGGTAGCGACTCCTCGCATTGAGAAACCTTCCGTTCGCGTTGAGAAAACTGCCTCTCGGGCAGAAAACCTACTTGAGCAGCAAAAAGAGAACCAGTGCCCTATTGCGCTGCGTATGGTGCAGTTTGCGCTGATTTTACAGCTCGGGACAAACTGTAAATCGGCACGAACGACATGACAAAACACACTACCCTGCTACGCAGAACTCTGCAAACTCTGCCCAGGCCTAGTGATATATCATCCACAAGTGGGGATGTGGAATGGATATGTTCATCAAATTTTGATGGGACAGAGGAAGAAAGTGAGAAGTGTAAGAAAAGGAAGTTGGAACATAGGAAGATTTAGTTGGAGTTGGGTGATTTTGTGGATCCATTGGGAGAGGAGATGTTTGTTTCTCTTTTGATTCAACACCCACTATCACCACAGTAGATACCAGATGAGCATGTGGCACAGTATATATCATATTAGATTCCCAGGGAGATTACAAAGAAGGTTCAAACTTGGCTATGTTCTGAGTGTCCCAGACCAACCTTGCAGTCAAAAGTGGCATACTCTCCAGGGGTAGGCTCCAAAATGCTGAGTTTCCTCAACAAAGCAGTACAAGATCCCAAAAAGGGGTTGGACAAAGGATTGGAGGGATGGCAGGATAGGCTTTTTGGCATCATAGGACCCCTTACAAAAGTATTTGATATTCTTGAGGAAGCGCACACAAGTAACACTAGAATAGATGTGGTTACCACAGTGGGTGGAGAGGGTGCTTCGTCTTTTAGACAATACAAATGCCACGTTATGTATGGAAAGATGTAAGAGTATTTTAATGTAGATAGATCCAAAATTGGTGGAATTGGTGAACAAAGAATTTAGAATAGAGAGTAATAGGATGTTGTTTGGTTAGGAATTCATCAAAGATCTGCCCAAATATGTGGGCACATTCAATTTGTTGCAGAGGGTCCAGAAGGAGATACATAAGGTTTTTGTTAGGGCCAGGAGGGTGTGTGATTTATTCATTGGCCGTGGACATGGAATCACTCGTGGCTCTTTCATACAAGGATTTAGACCCTATGGTAATGACAAAGCCAAAGCAAGGTTGGTTCTATCCACAGAGACAGAGGGCAAGGTCGTGAAGTATGCAGAGTTAGAGAAGAGCAAGTGGAGGAACAGGTGAGTTTAAGAAACAACCTTAAATGTACCCATATGCAACTGGGCGACAGACTAGTTCAGTTTGTTTCAAGATGTAGAGAAATTATGCAAGACCCTTGGGTGTTGAGGACAGTACAGGGTATCAAATAGATTTTGTAGGAGTACCGGTGCCGGAGGTGTGTCCAAGGTTATGTTTTTCAAAGGAACAGGAGGAATTGGTAGCTCAGGAAGTGGAGGCTCTATTGGAGAAGGGGGCCATAGATAGAGCAAAAGAGACTCTGACGTCTTTTGTCAGCAATATTTTTTGGGTCGAAAAAAAGGACAAAGGAATGAGACTTGCATTCAATCTGAGAGTACTGAACGATTGGATGTGTTTCAATCACTTCAAAATGGAAGGGATATGCATGTTGTGGGATTTGTTAAGGAAAGGAGACTGAATGACAAGATTGGACCTAAAATATGTATTTTTGACAATTCCGGTGTGTGTGTGTGTGGGGTACAGAGATTACCTTCAGTTCCGATTAAAGGGTATCGATCGAGGTTTAAGAGTCTACCACTCAGGCTAATGTCAGCACCATGGTGTTTTATGAAGGTCATTAGACTGGTGATGGCATGGTTGAGAGAAAGTGGATTACGTCTGATAGTGTATCTGGACAAAGTGTTGATTATATCAGAGGAGAGAGATAGAGAGATGGCATTGGAGCAGTTAGAGTTGGCTGTGCGGACGTATGAGGGTTTAGGATGTGTAGTAAACATGGAGAAGTCTTGCCTGACGCTGGCACAGGAGATTCATTTTTTTAGGTTTTCAGATACAGACATACAGACATGGAGGGAGTGTTAAAGTTATCTATGGATAAAGTGAAGAAAATTTGCAAGGAATTGAAGAGAGTGAAACAAGCAGAATGGATTTCTTTACGCCAGATAGTGAGGTTGTTTGGACTCTTGTCAGCGTCAATTCAAGTGATCTTTCCAGCACCCCTACATTACAGGGCACTTCAAAGGATGAAAGGATATGATTTACATATGGGAGCAAAGTATTCACAGAAGATAAGAATGAATGAGGAGGCAATAAGGAGATGAATTGATGGCTAATAAATATGGAAGTATAGAATGGAAGGGCAGTTTTTGGGGAATTTTCTTCAGTTGTAAGTGTGTATGGTGGAGGGGGGCAGATGCGGCCAGGTTTTTGTGAAGGATCAAGTGAAAAGTTGTGTTCTGTTGAAAATGGACAATGTGTCAGCGGTTCGGTATGACAACAAGATGGGGGTTCTTGTTTTAAGGGCGTTAGCAGTGATGGTAAAGGAATTGTGGGGTTTCTGTTTGGACAGGGATATTATGGTACAGGCACAGCACATTCCAGGGGTGTACAATGTAGAGGTGGTCTGGAATTCAAGGAATTTATGGGATGCAAGCAATTGGAAGTTAAGCAGGAAAGTTTTCCTGAGTGTGGACAGAAGATGGGGTCCTTTGGAGGTGGATCTGTTTGCAGACAGGTTGAATCCGCAGCTGCAGAGTTGCTACAGTTGGAGACCAGATCTAGAGGCTGAAGCAGTGAATGCTTTTCTTCAGGATTGGGGGAAAGGACGGTTGCATGCGTTTTTCTCCTTTCTCATTGATTTAAAGAGTAATAAGGGAGGGAGGGAGGGAGGGAGGGAGGGAGGGAGGGAGGGAGGGAGGGAGGGAGGGAGAGAGAGAGAGAGAGAGAGAGAGAGAGAGAGAGAGAGAGAGAGAGAGAGAGAGAGAGAGAGAGAGAGAGAGAGAGAGAGAGAGAGAGAGAGAGAGAGAGATATATATATATATATATATATATATATATATATATATATATATATATATATATATATATATATATATATATATATATATATATATATATATATATATATATATATATATATATATATATATATATATATATATATATATATATATATATATATATATATATATATATATATATATATATATATATATATATATATATATATATATATATATATATATATATATATATATATATATATATATATATATATATATATATATATATATATATATATATATATATATATATATATATATATTGGTGTTGACCCCTCTATTTTGGCAGTCACAAGTGTGGTTTCCGGATGTGATGAGTCTGTTGATAGACGATCAGGTGTTGTTATTATGTTTTACGCAGTTGCTAGTGGATGCTCAGGGAGAATGCCTCAAGTTGGTAGAAGGAGGCATTCATAGTGAAAGTTGTGAATCATTTGATAGAATTGTTTTAGAAAGGCTTGGTTTACAGTTTGGTGAATTTGAGCAGATCAGCAATCTCAGCGGGTCATGATTTGGTGAATGGGATTACGGTAGGACAACATGTTTTGGTAAAAAGGATTATTAAGAATCCTCCTAAGGCAAAGTGTGCTTCTTTATGGGATGTGTTCAAGGTGTTGAATGAGGTTTGAAGATGGCGATTTTACTGTGTTTGATGTCTTTTAGCGGAGTTTCTGATATAAGAGCTTTGGAGGTGACCTCTAGGAGATTTCAGCCTGACTGTGTGTATTTTGTAATATGGAGGCATCCAAAGGCTATTTCCAGGAAGTTGTTTTACCCTAGAATGGCGGAAGATGATGATTTGTTTGTGGTGCGTTGTTTGAGGGAGGATGAGAAAAGGGCAGTGAGGTTGAGAGAACAGGGACGTTCTCAGTTGCTGATTTCTTTTAGACAACCTTTTAAAGTGGTGTCTGCGCATAATTTAGCAAGGTGGGTTAAAAAGTTAATGAAGAAGGCAGGCCTTGATGTGGTTGTTTTTGGGGCAAATTCAACAAAAAAGGCTATGGCAAGTGAAGCCTTTTTTTGTCAGGTAGCAGTCTAAGTAGTATCATGAAGGGATCACTGACATAATATAGAATACCAAAATATAGACTTACCAAAATATCGTTGACAAAATATAGAATGCAAAAATATCTAATTCCTATCTACAAACAGGTAAGTACAAAAATATCGAATCAAAAATATCGTTGTAAAAAATAGTTAGTCAAAATATCGATTTTTTTTAAATGTCTTAAAAATAATTTAAAATTAATGAAATAATAAATATAATTAACTAACACATACTTAAAAATACTTAACCTTAAAATTAATAAATAATTAATGTAAGTTAAAAAAAAGAAACAGACAATTTTATTTTTTAATACGTATACAAATATATATATATATATATATATATATATTAACAAAATATTAATAAAAATATACAATATTTTTACCTTAGGATAGCGAGAGGGTAAAAAAGACTATTCACACTCCAGAGAGTGCAACAGTAGGGAAAGCGTTGGATAGCGTAGGGGTAAAAATGACTATTCCCACTCCAGTGAATGCAACAGTAGGGAAAGCGTTGAATAGTGTAGGGGTAAAAATTACTATTCCCACTCCAGTCAGTGCAACAGTAGGGAAAGCGTTGGATAGTGTAGGGGTAAAAATTACTATCCCCCCTCCAGAGAGTGCAGCAGTCCGGAAAGCATTGGATAGCGTAAGGGTAAGAATTACTATTCTCACTCCAGAGGGTAAGGAAAGCGTTGGATAGCGGGAGAGTAAAAATTACTATTCTAACTCCAGTGAGTGCAACAGTAGGGAAAGCGTTGGATAGCGTAGGGGTAACAATTACTATTCCCACTTTAGTGAGTTTATCAGTAGGGAAAGTCATGATTTAATATATTAATGCAAATAAATTAAATATCAATAGCAATAAAAAATTAATTAAAATTAATTACCAATTTAATATTATGTAATAATCAATTAGAAATACAAATAAGTATTAGTTATTAAAATGAATTACCTATTCGTAATTAACAACTAATTAATTTGCAATAACAAAAACTAATTGATAATACAAATTAATACCAATTAATAATTAAATAACAGTAAATTAATTATCAAGACACAAAAAGTATTTTTAATATGTAATTAATTACAATTAAATTACTTCCCACCCTATTCCCCTATACACCCACAATCCGCTATGGAAAATACATTAATACAATTATCATAATTATCAATAATACAAATTAATTACCAATTAATAAAAATTAACAATCAAAAATTAATTAACAATAAATTAAATATCAATACCAATAAATAAATAAAAATGATTTACTTAATTACAATTAAATTACTTCCTACCCTATTCCCCTATAAACCCACAACCCGCTATGGAAAATAAATTAATAAAATTAACATAATTATCAATTAATCAATTAAAAAATTAATTACCAATTAAAAATTAACAATAAATTCAAAATGAATATCAATAAATAAATACAAATATTTAATTAATTAGAATTAAATTACTTCCTGACCTATTCCCCTTTAAACCCACAACCCTCTACAGAACTAAAAAGCAAAATTAAATTAAAAATAATTAGTCATTTCTCATTTTTAGAAATACTGTATATTTTTAAAAATTAATACTTAATTTAATATAAATTACTTCCCACCCTATTCCCCTATAAACCCACAACCCGCTCCAGAATTAAATTACGGAAAATGAAATAATTAAATTAAGCAAAATGAAATAACATAAAATTCATTACTTAAAATAAATTAAACATACATTACAAAATAATATACACTTTTCACACATATACTAACATACAAAACACTTTATTAAAAATTCGATATATTTTAATGCCTATATTATATACTTCGATATTTTGACTTCTACATTTTGACTATCAATATTATATTACTTACCTTCAATTCAATATTTTTAACAACTATATTATGTCCATTCGATATTTTGTCCATTCTATATTTTTACCTCGATATTATGGCCATTCTATATATTTTTTTCGATATTATGTCTAGCATCATGAAGATAGCAGATTGGTCAAGTGATTCTACGTCTAAAAGTTGTTATTTTAAACCTGTGGAAAATGCTGTACAAAGAGTAACGGATGAGCTTTGAACATGCATAATATTGGCATCCACGCCTTGCCATGAAATGCAGATTTTCCACAATTTCAACAGGAAGAAAATCATGATTTTATTAAAGACACGGAGACTAAAATTATCCCTTCCTATGTTATCTCAGCCCTATTGACGTGTTTGATTTTGTTTCATGGACAAAGTTAAGCAGATGGTTTTTGAGAGGAGTCTTGGCTATATAGGATACTTATTCAGAATTAAAACAATTACCGTATTTTCCAGCGTATAAGACGACCCGGCGTATAAGACGACCCCCTACTTTGCTTGATAAAATTTAGGTTTTGTGCTATACTCGCCGTATAAGACTACCCCCACTTCTAGCGCAGTCCAACGCAGTCCTGCATAGCCATTCCGAGAATGTATTTTGAACTTACCGTATTAGTGATTCTAATCCTCCTCCCTGTGGGTGAGCAGTAAGGCTTTATCAGTGGACAGTGTTAAGCGTTTATTTTACAAACTCAAAGACTGAACTCAAACAAATTGGTTGTATAAACAATATTGCTTTACTCGCAATATTTTTATTTAGAACCATATGAAAAACTGTCACTTGTGAATATACCTGTTTGTCATCAAACATGTACGGTACGGTGAACATAAATTAGTGCATGAAACAGTGCAAGTGGATTAAACTTTCCATAACTTTTCATAAATCCAAGCGATTTCTACAGGATTTACAACGTTCCCTTTAAAAGCCTTCAAAATCCTCCTCTTCGTCATCTGATCTCATAAGTAAGTCAATGAGATCTTGTGGTACATCTGTAAGGCAGTCATCGTATGGATCTGGTACCAATTCCGTATCAGATGATGTGGTCTCTGCTTCGGCATCCTCTTCATCTTGCCACAAGTAGTCGTCCTCCATACCATCCAATGAATTTGATATGCCACACTTCTTGAAAGACTTTATGACAGTTTCTGCATCAATGTCGTTCCAGGCCTTTATGACAAAGGTGCACAAAACATCCAACTGTGGAGCACGCATGTTTCCTCCTTTTGTGAATGTTTTTTCACCGCTAACCATCCACTCATTCCACTGTTCTCGGATGCGATCTTTAAATGGCTTGTTTAGGCACACATCCAGTGGCTGCACCAACAATGTCAATCCTCCAGGTATAACTGCAGCATCTGTTTTTAGTCTTGCCAGCCTTTGCTTGGAGCTTGGAGTTAAATGAGCCCTGAACATATCCCACACCAGTAGACTACGTCTTTGTAGAAGTCCACCTGGTCGCCTGCTCCATACATTATCAAGCCATAGCTTTACCCCTTCTTCATCCATCCATCCTTTCTCATTCACATGCACAAAACAACCAACAGGGAACTTGAGTTTCGGCATTGTTTTTCTTTTGAAAATCACCATTGGTCTCAGTTTTGCGCCATCAGCTGTGCATGCTAGTACCACTGTGAAACTGGACTTCTCATGTCCTGTTGTTTTTATTAAAATTGTCTTTTCACCTTTCTGATGGACAGTTTTGTTGGCAATCATATCGAAATTCATCGGAGTTTCATCCATATTTCCGATGCTACTTAGCACATAGCCATGTTCATTGCGCAGCCTAATAACGTAGCGATGGAATCTATGCATTTTGGCATCAAGATCCGCAGGTAATTTTTGGGCAATTTTTGTCTTTTGCCGCAATACCAGATTATGCCTTCCCAAGAATCTGGTACACCAGGATACAGTGGCCTTAAATCTGTTGCTGAGATCTGGGTTAGATTTGGCCCACTGAAGTGCAACCAATCGGATTTTATTTCGGGTCACGACATAACCGCTTTGCCGATGCTCGGTCACCATGTCTGCTACATGCTTTTCGAGTTCTGGCCAATGTGGGGTGCCTCTTCTTAATGCACACTTACCCCTTGGCATACTCCTTAATGCTTTCTCATTTGCTCTCCAGGCCCGAACCATCTTTTCTGTCACTCCATATTGTCTTGCAGCAGCACAGTTGTTATGTTCCGTGGCAAAATCCACAACTTTAAGTTTGTAACTGGCTTCATATTTCCTTCTTCTTGCCACCGCTGGAGCCTTGCTGGGTTCTTGACTGCCAGCCATTTGCACTGGATGTACTGCTGGAGCCTTGCCGGGTTCTTCACTGTCTGCCATTTGCACTAGATGTGCTTCTGGAGCCTTGCCGGGTTCTTGACTGTCAGCCATTTGCACTGGATGTACTGGTGCTGTACAGTATGAACAGGTGCAGAGACTGGTGCTGTGCTGTACTGTCTTCACCACCACATGTACGGTACGGCAAATATCTGCTCACCAGACTGCCTTTCCTCTTCGCAACAACCAGCCAATCACGGCAAGTGCTCTACTGCCTTCGGGAGCATTCTGGAACATTCTACAGTCCCCTTTCTATGCCCATGCCCATGTCATGGAGAGAGGAGCGCGTGCCAAACGTGTCAACACAGCAGGGGCTGCCATCTTCGGTGCTGGCTGCCCGTTATATATTTCGGACGTCCTGCTGCCTCGTCCTGCTGCCTCGTCTGCCTGGGGATGTGCAAGCGGTTGGAGGCACGTGTACAGCGGCAGTCGAGGTAAGACTCATGGCGCCATTTGCTCACTTGTGAAGCGGTTTGACACCTTCGAGTGAAGTCCTCGCTATGAAAAAAACGCTCGCTTTCGATACTTGCACAGTTCATGGCGCGGGGCCTGGGTGTGGACGTTGCCAGTGCCGGTGGCTGTATTTTTTAACATAAGGTGTGTTGTTTCTTGTTACGTATTTCCTATTGTGAAGCGGTCTGACACCTTCGAGGGAAGTCCTCGCTATGAAAAAAACGCTCGCTTTCGATACTTGCACAGTTCATGGCGCGGGGCCTGGGTGTGGACGTTGCCAGTGCCGGTGGCTGTATTTTTTAACATAAGGTGTGTTGTTTCTTGTTATTTCCTATTGTGAAGCGGTCTGACACCTTCGAGTGAAGTCCTCGCTATGAAAAAGCGCATGAAAACATACCATAAAATTTGGTACCCGGCCTATAAGACGACCCCCGACTTTCCAGAACATTTTACGGGGTTAAAAAGTCGTCTTATACGCCGGAAAATACGGTATACTTATTAAAGTTTTTTCTTTAGTTTGGACTATGACTTTTTTTGAAGCAAAAACAGAAGGAAGATGGCTGTGGGATCTGTGGTTATACGGGTACGAGTACCAGAATGTTTAAAGGTGTACCATTCTAATTCTACATTCTTTGTTGCTACTGTGTATGCTGGCAATAGAGGAGTTAGTGCATGATATTAGCCTCCTCGTCTTTAATAAAATCATGATTTTCTTCCTGTTAAAACTGTGGAAAATCTGCATTTACGGATAGACCAACAGAGTGCATTCTGTGAGATGTTACATTTTTATCTTATGTATATCAAATACACTGATACCCGTCAAGGGCTGCTTAGAAGCAGTGCCTTGAATTTTCAGCCATTGAGGCCCTGGCCCTTGTGCCCCTGCCTTGCTACCGTTTCTGATGGTGTAAAGAGGGCCCCTACAGAAAGAGTGTCACAGAACAAGTCTCTCTGTGACCCTTGTGCGGATCATTACACAATAATCTGATCACGCTACATCCGGGATCAGTGCCCCACATGACAACAATGAAAACCACTGTCAGCATTTTGTGACTCTAATCATAACCAGATGTCCCCTGCTTTCCTCAGTCTCCTTCACACCCACAGCTGCCTGCTGCACGCATTGTGGAGAGGAAACGTTGAGTGTTTTCCTTAAGCCTTGACATCCAAACAAGGAGAATCTCAATTTCCATCCCATGAGGCCCCACCACGTGCCAGGAGTGCCTTCATTCATAGAATTAGTCCTATACATCAGCCTATGTCTTATTATAGCCTTCTGTTCCATCCTTGTTGTTTTCTCTCAAAATAAATATGTGATTCTTACAACTTAAATGCAATGTATATTTATCTTGTGGAAAAGTTACTGGAACTCATTGAGTAGACGCCCTTTACATTCTATCATGACTCATTTATTCAGTGTCTAAAATGTGTGTCTGTCCGATTTTGATAAAACTGCCCGCATGGTTTCCACACCAGTCTGTGTTGCTGTGATCCACCATTGGTGCCACAGTTGTCCTGCCTGTATATTAACTGAGGTATGTTATGCTTATCGTCACTTGTAGGCATCACCCTCCGTTGACAGATCTACACTTTGCGACTAGCCTAGCAGTGTATTCACTAGCCTGTCTCAGTATATAGCACTGTGGTAAAATCCCAAATGAATTCTAAAGCTTCCTTCTGAAAGAAAGATACTAACTTGTGTGAGACACCACACAAAAGACTAGGCGGTGGATGATATCGGACTCATCTGGGAGAGCCATATCAACTGATATATTTTTGCGGACAAGACTAAGGTTGAAGGGTGGGCAAGACAAGGAAGTATTGTTATAAATAAGACCGGTCACTGGTGACAGATCTCTGGAAACACATGGTTAAATTCTCAGGGAAGGACGTTAGTGTCCAATATATGTTTTAGTTTTGATAATAGTATGATGTTGGTCAACAGTTCTTTTGAATGGCTTAAAATTAAGTTTAAAAAGTGCGACCGTATGGTGGGTTGAGTTCAATACAGATCGAGTAGATTCTAGGATCCACTAGACCAGCAAGTCTGGGAACATATTTAAGATTAGTTGATGCCTGACCCATAGTGCAGTAAGAGTGTTGGATCGTCCCACGGGCTTGCGTATCTACGCTGATGCTTCAATACTATTTGGTGTTTGTTGCTTCCCTCCGGAAAGGAGGCAGATACTTCTGGATTGTAGCGAGGTAGAGATTGATCTAATTCTGAAGTGAGGAATAAAAAAATCAGGAAAAAGACAGTGATAGATGGCCACCGCGTTCAGGATTAGTGTATGTGTTGATACTTGTTTTCTTGGGCAAGGTATTGTGTTTATGGTTTGAATTATTTTGCCCTGTAGCCTTGGAAACGGTTTTCAAGAATGGCAACCAGCCAGCAGAAGGTTAGTTTCTAATGAGAAGATGGATGGTGTACATCCTGTGGGTTCATTGTGCCCAATAATCTGGTCATCTATAGCAAATCTTTTATTTTGAAATGAGGAACAGCAGAGTCCCTCCTTCTCACATAAGGTACAGAGTGATGTTCACCTCTTTACAGTAAATGGAGAAAATAATTGATGTAAAGGGAACTTGGATTTGTGTGAAAAGGTGGCAGGATTACTTTTTGAGAATTTCTTAATCACCAGATAGTGCAGAGCATAAATGGCCACCTCTTCAGAACTTTCCTGAATCTAGAGCATAAAAATTCTGCTTGACTGCTGAGAAAAGAAGGCTGAAATGCTTATCCTCCATCATGAGTGGACTGAGGTGGACTTTGAAGGAGCCCTGGCTGGAGAAACACTTGTACATAGAAGCATGCCTTCTAGACTTGGGAGCTATAGGAAGGTCCAGTAGTGACTTTACCAACATCAAAAAACTTTTCATATATGTTTTTGTTTTAGTTCCAAAAGCTTTGGACAAAGTAATGACATTATCCCAGTGAGGGTGCTTCAGTTGGCAAACTTTCAATTCAATTCAAAAGTGCTTTATTCGAGTATTACTCATAAAAGCAGACAAACAAACATATAATAAAAAGTCAATTACATTACAAAAGTCATTTAGACATAAGCACATATCACATATAAAAAGTTATTGCACATCATAATCACAGGTGTAAAGTTCATTACTATTTAAAAATACAAAAATGATTGCGGTAACATTGAGCTAAAATCATTAAAATTTCATTTCGAATGATACGTTAGATAAACCGTTACAGAGAATAGACGATAGTCTAGCAGTCTCTGAACGACAAAATAAACAGTTACAGAGAATAGACAGTAGCCTAGCAGTCTCTGAACAACTAAATAAACAGTTACAGAGAATAGACATTAGCCTAGCAGTCTCTGGACAACTAGGCAGAGAGTAGTTACCCTACTAACAATCTCTGCCTTATTACCCACGCCCACCCCAAGTACTTTGCGGTGGCAATTGTGATCCAAGTCACAGAAGTAGATCTAACAAAACGCAGCGCTACCATGCTACTTTTTGTACCTAAGTTCCTGCACATAGGTGCCAACCAGGCTCGCATTGGGGCAGAATATACTGGGCAGGAAAACAAAAAGTGACCAAGGGTTTCATTTCCTTCCCCACAAACCGGGCAAGTAGCTACACCTCCTGATTTCCACTTAGATGTTAAATTACGGAGAGGGAGGGAACCAACCCTTAGTTGAAAAAGCAGTTTCCTGTCCATGGGCTTCAATATATAGTCCCAATACATTTCATAAACAGGGTACATTTTAACTTCAAGAAAACTAGTGGTCATGGGCCCACTGTTGGTACTAAGCAAACTCCTTTGGGCAACCTGTTCCCAGAAGATGTTTTTTAGGATAGACTTGGTGGGAAATGATGCCCCAGCTGGATCGGACCATAGAGCATTTAGTCCTAGTTCGAACAATGCAGTCTTTAGTGCTTTGAACCATTTGATTTTATTAAAGCGGTCAGCTTTAATAACGTCAATGAACCCATCCGCGTAGTGGGAGAGCTCTGGCGTGGTCCAGAGCCTACGCCAGTATAGAATCGGTCGTAGTTTGGCCATTTCCGAAATTTCTCTCCTGCCAAGCTCATAACGCAGGAGCAATAACGGACTACTCTGAGGGGTACCTGTGAGTATCCTTAAAAATGTATTTTCTGAAATTTGTAGTTCCTGCAGATTTTCATGCCCCCATAGCTCAGCACCATACAAAGCTGACCCAATTGCTTTGGCCTCGTATATTATCAAAGGTGGTTTAATCGGTTTAGTCAGCGATTTCCGATGTTCCTTTATAATAGTGCCAGCTAGTTGCTTGTGCCTTAATATAGCAATGTTAAGATGTTGGTGCCACCTATTATCATTTGAGATGAGGATCCCCAGGTAGGTAAATGATTTTACGACCTCAAGAATGCGTCCACTCATGGAAATTTTGGGTTTAAAATTTCTATGCGGATTAAAAACCATGAGTTTTGTTTTGGAAGCATTCACCTCCAGGCCGTGATCTACGCAGAACTCGTCAAATATTGCCAAAGCTTTTTGCAGACCACTTGGGGTTTTAGATAAAATTAACGTATCATCGGCGAACATTAAAATAGGAACTTTTACACCTGCAAGAAAGGGAGCATCCACTACCTTAGATTGCATGCGGGAAACAATACCATTGATAAAAAGGGTGAACAGAGTTGGGGCCATTGAGCACCCTTGCCGAACCCCGCGCTCAACAGGAAATTCGGCTGTATCATTACCGTATCCACCCCATCGGATTTTGGCATAGTTACCTTCGTGCAATCGCATAATCAAAGACAACAAGTCCCCTGGGACCCCTAAAGTCGCAAGCACTTCCCACAGTTTTGCCCTTGGTACCAGGTCGAAGGCAGCCCGCAGATCAACAAATGCCGCATAAAGGCTGCCTCCGCCTAGCACCACGGTCCTCCACTGGATCAGTTGAAAACGAAAGACTTGATCCACAGTGCTGGTTGCCCTGCGAAATCCAGCCTGAAAGGAGATAAAATGTTGTGGTCCTCCGCCCAATCGAGCAACCTGTTGACAATCACACGCCCCACAATTTTTTGAATAGTATCTATTAAACTGATGGGGCGGTAGTTACAAGGCTGGGCCCGATCTCCCTTTTTATATACCGGAATAATAACAGCACCCCTCCATGTTACCGGGATATCTGCACCTCTGGCAATGTTGTTTATTAGCAGGTAAATGTATTTGCACCACCTTCCAGTGTTGTTTAGAAAAACGTCCGCTGGAACTCCGTCAATGCCAGGAGCGCGGCCACTTTGAACAGTTTTAAGGGCAGACAGTATTTCACTCTGCGTGAAAATATTGTCTTCTGCCAATAAAATGGTCTGGCACCTACTATTTGCAGTCTGGTCCCTGGAAGCATACTGATCTGAAAGAGACACGTTAGTGATAGATTCCTTACCTTAGAATATCCCCAGGCGTCAGACTGGATCCGGAAACTTTTGCGTAGCAATACCCCTGCGCGCCGGCAGGCGTCGTCTGCGGCTCCGCGTCCGTCGTCGGCGTCGTGAGCGCCGGGATGACGTCGTCGGAGTACTTAGACACGGCGCCCATGCGCGCTGACGTAAGTTCTTCTTTTTTCCGCGCCAGCTAGCGCAGATCCGGAAGAAGCTCTACCCCCAGTCACTTTTTGACTGAAAATTTTTGATCCTTTTGATCTTCTCTTTAGTCGACTATCTCGACTATCGGTGCCAGGGATGCCCGGGTTCAAGCCTTGTTCGAAGTGCGGCCGACTCATGTCGGTCACGGACCCCCATCGCCGGTGCCTGAAGTGCTTAGGCCTCGACCACGACGATCGGTCCTGCTCCGACTGCCGGGCCCTGACGTCGAAGGCTAGGCGGGAGCGGTCCCGCAAGCGTCTCGAGCTGAGGCAGTCGGCCCCGCGCCGCTCCAGGTCCCGGTCCCACGGGAGGTCGAGGGACAGGTCGCGAGGTCGTAGTCATCGACGTTCCGGGAGTGGACACCGATCGTCTGGTTCCAAGTCCTCAGGTAAAAGGCATGAGAGGTCGGAGCGACACCATCGATCCTCCGACCCGCCCCGACGCTCGCACGATGCGGCCGGGGAGTCGGGCGACACCGCCCACGCGGCTCCGCGGGAGTCGCAAGCGTCGCCGCCTGCCCCACACCTTCGGGTCCCTGGGCACGGCGCGTCGCAGGAGGAGGTCGAGAGGTACCTCATGGCCATGAGGGCCCTCCCTCCTCAGTCGGTTCCCGTGGCGCCTTCGGGCCGATCGGTTCCGTCTGGAGGTCCTTCCGGGTCGGGCGCTTCGGCCCCGACGACGTCGGGTGCTTCGGCCCCGGCGCCGCTGGCGACTTCGGTCCCGGCGCCGCACGACCTCGCTGGATCCGGCTCCGGATCCGGGACCTCGCCGGTCGACCTTACGACCTCGCCGGCGCCGTCCCTTCAGGTGTCGTCCCCGGCGGCCGATGTGGTTGCCGCCCCCAATGTTTCCTACGGTCCTACTCAGGAGTCGGAAGGGCGCCGCTGGGCGCCGATTCCGTCGGCCTTTGGAGACTTTTATCTCCACGAGGAGGCCCTGGCTGTTAATCCTGGTCTCCAGGAGCCAGGTGACGAGGAGCAATGGGAGGGGTCCGAAGACCCTCTGGCACGTGATTGCCAGTCGCAGCAGGACTGGACATATGAGCTTGGGGAGGCCAGTGGTATTGACACCTCGCCAGACACTGGATTTACGTCGCCCCCGACTGTGGCTTCGGAGGCGGGTTCTGCTTACAGCGTAGTGTTGACGAAGGCAGCTAAGGCCTTAAACCTTCAGCTCCCCGTCGCGGCCGTGAGGACTAATCTCCTCACCGAGGTCCTCAAACAGCAGTCAGGCTCCGCGGATCCCCTCCTGCCGTTCAATGAGGCCTTGTGTGACGTTCTTCTGGGCACTTGGTCCAAGCCCGCCACAGGCCCCCCTGTGGACAGGAACGTGGCCAGACGCTACCGCCCGGCACCGGGCGACCCATGCTTTTTGTCCACCCATCCCACCCCCGAGAGTCTGGTCATCCAGGCCTCAAACTCCCAAACCGCATTCCCGTCGGCCCCGCCCGACAGGGAATCCAAGAGATATGAACAGTTCGGGAAGAAGGTTTTCTCGTCTGTGAGCTTAGGGCTGCGGTCTGTGAACACCGCCTGTCTCTTGGGCCGCTACACCCACACCCTGTGGGACACGGTTGCGGAGGTGCTGCCTAGATGCCCGGAGGAGGTCCAGGCTAAACTCAGCCAAGCCCTGGCGGACGGCCGAGATGCAGCACGCTTTTCTATCCGGTGTGGGCTGGATACTACGGACTCACTGGGCAGGGCGATGGCAACGACGGTGGCGGTTCGACGCCACGCTTGGTTGAGGTCCGCCAACTTCTCGGCCGATGTCCAGGCCACCCTCCTGGACATGCCGTTTGATGGCCGTCGCCTCTTCGGCGACAAGGCAGACCATGCGCTGGAACGTTTCAAGGACTCCAGGGCCACGGCCAAGTCCTTGGGCCTTACGGCCCCACGCCAGCAATCGGGTGCCTTTCGCTCCTTTCGTGGCCACGGAAGGGGCGCCCCACCACGTACCGTCAGCCACGCGCCGCAGAATGTACAGCAACGCGGTGGCGGACGTGGGAACCGCCGTGGCGGTGGTCGGGGCCAGCGGCGAGGCCAGTCCACACCTCCCTCAACAGCCCCTGCCTCAAAACCTTCGTAGTCCGAGTTTTCAGGCCCATGTGACGCCTGTGGGAGGCAGGGTTCGCCATCACCTCTCCCACTGGCATACAGTCACTTCGGACAGGTGGGTGCTGCAAATTGTCCGAAGGGGCTTCTCCCTCCCCTTCGAGTCATCCCCTCCATCCATGCCACCTCAATACCACCGTGTGTCGGGGGATCACTTGCAACTTCTGCAAGAGGAGGTTTCGGCCCTCTTGGCCAAGAGGGCCATCGAGCGCGTTCCTGGGCCAGAAGTAGGACGTGGTTGTTACTCCCACTACTTTCTGGTACCCAAGAAGGGCAAAGGGGGCCTACGCCCTATCTTGGATCTGCGGAACGTCAACGGCTTCCTCCGGACGGAGAAGTTAAAGATGCTCACTTTGGCTCAGGTCCTGGCTGCCCTGGACCCAGGAGACTGGATGGTAGCGTTGGACTTGCAGGACGCCTATTTCCACATCCCCGCCTGCCGGCCCACCGGCGTTACCTGCGGTTCACGGTAGGCCAAGAGCACTTTCAGTTTACCGTGCTCCCCTTCGGCCTTACCAGCGCCCCACGGGTGTTCACGAAGGTGATGGCGGTGGTCGCAGCCCATCTGCGCAGGCAGGGGGTATCAGTCTTCCCCTACCTCGACGACTGGTTGTTGAAGGCGGGCTCGCCCCAGACAGTCGTCAGCCACCTCCAGACTACGGCCGACCTCCTGCACTTGCTGGGGTTCTCCATCAATGTGCCGAAGTCACACCTGTGTCCCTCTCAGAAGCTCCTCTTCATCGGAGCGGTTCTCGACTCGGCGCAGTTTCGGGTTTACCCACCCGAGCAGCAGGTTCGGGATATTCAGGCTTTGGTTCCCATCTTCCAGCCGTTATCCCGGGTCTCGGTCAGGTTGACGCTGCGGCTTCTGGGACTGATGGCCTCCTGCATCCTTCTGGTGCGTCACGCCAGGTGGCGGATGCGGGCTCTGCAGTGGGACCTGAAGTTTCAGTGGGCCCAGCATCAGGGCAACCTGTCCGATCATGTCCTGATCTCGGAGGGCACTGCGAGACGACTGCAGTGGTGGCTCACGGACCGCGACTGGGTCAGTGGCAGACCCCTCTCCCTACCCCAACCGGAGCACGTAGTTGTGACGGACGCGTCCCTCCAGGGCTGGGGAGGCCACATGGGAGAGGCGGAGATCAGAGGCCTCTGGTCTCCGGCGGAGTCCCGGCTCCATATCAACCTTCTGGAGTTGCGGGCGATTCGTCTAGCACTGAAGGCATTCCTCCCCTCTGTCCGGGGGAGCGTAGTGCAAGTGTTCACCGACAACACCACCGCCATGTGGTACTGCAACAAGCAAGGCGGGGTGGGGTCGTGGACCCTCTGCCAGGAGGCTCTGCGCCTCTGGCAGTGGCTGGAACATCAGGGCGTGACCCTGGTGGTTCAACACCTGGCAGGCTCTCTGAATGCCAGGGCGGACGAACTCAGCCGCCGGTGCATGATGGATCACGAATGGCGTCTGAACTCGGACGTGGCGCAAGGTCTCTTTCGGCAGTGGGGAGAGCCTTGGTTAGATCTATTCGCCACAGAAGAGAACGCGCAATGTCATCAGTTCTGCGCGTTGGAATTTCCAAGGCGGCACTCGCTCGGAGACGCTTTTCGTCGCGAGTGGAGCTGCGGTCTGTTGTACGCCTTTCCGCCTATACCACTTCTGCCCAGAGTGCTGAAGAAGATCAGGCGCGACCGGGCCCAGGTCATCCTTGTGGCTCCGGACTGGGCACGAAGATACTGGTATCCCAAGCTACTCAGCATGTCAGTCGATCCCCCGATTCGTCTGCCTCTTCGGGAGGACCTTCTGTCGCAGCAGCAGGGGACGGTCCTGCACCCGAACCTGTCCAGTCTCCACCTACAAGCTTGGAGATTGAGCGGCGGCAGTTGAGGCCATTTGACTTGCCTCCTGAAGTCTGTGATATCATTCTGGCAGCCAGGCGTCCCTCCACAAAGTCGGTATACGCCTGCCGGTGGAACAGATTTGTGGCATGGTGCACAGCAAAGGCTGTGGATCCTCTCTCGGCACCCCTTTCGGAAGTGCTGCTCTTTCTTCTTTCCCTTACCCAGCAGGGCTCTGCTCTGGGCACTCTTAAAGGGTACCTTTCTGCTCTATCAGCCTTCTTGAGGCTACCAGATCAGCCTTCTTTATTCAAGTCCCCTATTGTAAGTAGATTTCTGAAGGGCATCACGCACATGTTCCCTCCTGTTCCCTTCGTGATGCCCCAGTGGGACTTGAATCTTGTTCTCACTTATCTGATGTGTGCTCCCTTTGAGCCACTGCATAACTGTCCTCTTCGTCTCCTTACTCTGAAGACTGCCTTCCTGGTTGCCATCACCTCTGCCAGGAGAGTGAGTGAGCTCCAGGCTCTTTCTTCTTCTCCACCTTTCCTGTCTGTTCATCCTGACAAGGTGGTGTTACGTACACGACCTTCCTTTCTGCCCAAGGTTGTTACGGCCTTCCACATCGGGCAGTCCATTACCTTGCCCACTTTCTTTCCGCCTCCGCATCCCTCGAAGGAGGAAGAGAGGCTCCACCGTCTGGATCCAAAACGTGCGCTCTCCTACTACCTAGATCGCACACGCCAATTCCGGGTGGATGACCAACTCTTTGTTGGTTACGTGGGCGCAAAGAAGGGTAAGGCTGTGCACAAGAGGACCATCTCTAGGTGGATCATCTTGTGTATCCAAGCATGTTACTCCATGGCGAGGAAGGAGCCCCCGGCTGGATTGCGGGCTCACTCCACTCGGGCCACGGCAACGACAACTGCCCTGGGCCGCGGTGTCCCCCTGCAGGACATTTGCCAGGCAGCTACGTGGGCCTCGCTGCACACGTTCGCAAGACACTACTGCCTGGACAGTCAAGTCCGGAGGGATGGCTTCTTTGGCCGTTCCGTCCTCCAGGACTTTCTGGTGTGATATTGGTTCGCAGACCCACCACCGGGGTTGGTATTGCTGGGGTATCTATTCTAAGGTAAGGAATCTATCACTAACGTGTCTCTTTCAGATGCACAAGTTACTACTTGTGTAACAATATATCTGTAAGAGACATTAGTTAGTGATAGATTCCTTACCGACCAACCCATCCTCCCCGTTCTGCGAACCGATATCTAGGGTTAAGGTCATCCCCTTTCAGGGCCCTAGTTTCATGGCACCAGTGTTAGTTCTATCATGGCTCTGCGTATCTGGCGCGGAAAAGCTGTGTGTCAGAACTGACGTCAGCGCGCATGGGCGCCGTCTAAGTACTCCGACGACGTCATCCCGGCGCTCACGACGCCGACGACGGACGCGGAGCCGCAGACGACGCCTGCCGGCGCGCAGGGGTATTGCTACGCAAAAGTTTCCGGATCCAGTCTGACGCCTGGGGATATTCTAAGGTAAGGAATCTATCACTAACTAATGTCTCTTACAGATATATCGTTACACAAGTAGTAACTTGTGCTTCACTAAAGAATTGAACCCAGGCTATGGCAACATCATTTACAATGGCGCCCCAGCCTACGTCATTCACCGTCTGCAGCTAGTGCAGAACCAGGCCGCCCGCCTGATTCACGGCCTGCCCAAATTCCACCGAGCTACTCCTTTACTGCAGGCCCTGCACTGGCTGCCGGTGAAAAAGCGAGCCTTGTTCAAGCTTGGCTGTACCACCTTTCAGGCCAAAATGGGCACCGCCCCGGAGTTCATCTGCTCCGCCATCAAGCCCTACACGCCGGGTAGAGAGCTTCGATCCACCCATCAGGCCATGTTAATTACCCCCCGTTTCAGAAAGAAAAAGGCGGGCGGAACAAAATTTGCAGTTCTCGCTCCTGCGTTCTGGAACTCTCTCCCGACGGAACTCCGTATGACACAGTGGCGGTTCGTCCATTGGGGGCGTTGGGGCGTTGCCCCACTAGCCATGGACGACCGTCACTGCATACATACAATTACCGAGTTGTCCTAATGCATTTATTTCCTTGAGGTCGGTCGTTGTCACTAACTATAGTGACGTGACCTTGCTCATCGCGGAGGTGTGGGGGGCGGGCCTGCACCAGCAGTGAGTGGCAGGCGCTGGGCTGGCAGATAGCAGCGTGGCAGGGAGGGCAGGGCGCAGCAGCAGTGTGTGCGCATTTAGGACAAGTCATTTTTATTACTTGCCCACGCATGCGCACACACGCAGTAGCCCCTTCCCTCCTCCTCCTCTCCTTGCACTCAAACAGGTAGAGACCCGGGGGAGCCGGGTTTCATTATGGGCAGTATTAGCCCTGCTCTATGTAGTCAGTGATTGGCCGGCGCTGTGGGGACGTCACCACGCCCTGGCGTGGACAGAAGGACTGCTTCAAGAAGAACACAGTCACGAGGAGAGTGATGGCACACGCTCCCCCTTCCTCTAGATCAGAACTGTTGATGATTTTACTGATGGCGCTCGCACTGAACAGAGCATTTTGCTGCCCGGGCCTTTCGAGCTCTCTGTCTGCCAGCCTAGAACTGTAGTGCCGGCCTGAGCTGCTCTGCCACCACGGGAGCTACAACAGATCAGAGATTAACGGTCCGGGCCTTCTGAATTCTACAAAAGGAGCCAGTGCAGCTAAAACGCGCCTCTAGCAGACCCCTCCAAATCATCTTGCAAATGAAAGGTTAAGGTGGGTTGTATTACAGTTTCGTTTAGTCAATTTATAGGACTACGTGTTTTTTTTAAAATAAAGGTGTGCGCTTTAAATGAAAGTTAATATGTTCATCTTCGCGCGAGTGTGAAAACTGAAGAGCTTCAATGTGAATGTGGAGTTCTAAAACATGTAACCAATTAAAAGCGAAATTGCGATTTAAGGGGCAGGGGTAGTGACGCCAGCAATGGTTGGTTTAACCATAGTGAATTTACCACCAGGTGCAGTTTTGGCAATTAATTGTTTTCCCTTTGCCAGGCTTCGTTGTCATGTAATCCAATTAATACATCTCTGCAAAGGCCAGCAATGTAACATGACTAATCACCGTATGGCTTTATCATAGCCATACTGTGATTGGCCATTTCTGCTCTTGCCTCTCTTCTCACTTCACTTCGTGCTCATTGCCGGTTTTGCACATCACCCACCTCGTGAGTACCCTCGCCTCTGGACATGTCCCGGGCCGGCCGAAATTACAAACACATTCCAAGTCACAGAAGCGGCGGACCACAGAGTAAAACAAAAGGTAAACTCTGTTTTGTTGATTTCTAAGTCTAAGTGTTTCTATGGTATGCCAATGCCGCCGTCGCCAGTGTTCAAATATGCAGCTGTAGGCTAGTGCAGTTTATTTTTAAGGGTGCTGCTAGTAATATATTGTGTTTGTAACTATTTATAAATTACAAGCAGGTGAACCAGGCTTGTTTCTCGGCGTCCGCTCAACCTCCTGTGATCCTGAGCAAATCACAATCTAAATCTACTCGTGCCTAAATGAATGTGTCTTTGTGTAACGTAACTGGTGCTCATGTAAAGCACTCTACTACCACCTTAAACCCTGCTATGAAAAGTGACTTTTGTTTTTCTTGCTACTAGGCAGTAGGGCACGAATTGCTGGCCATGACTCAGACACACTGCATAAACTAATTAGATTACAATGAATGTCTGGCCTGTCCTATGGATGAAGTGTGACTGAATTTATTTTAATTTTTTCAACGGAGCGAACAGTAAAAAAGTGTGCTTTGTTCGCCATTGTGAAGAGCAGGGAATCTTGCCTCGCTATAAATCAAAGGGTACTGTAAACTCCAGTGTTTTCAAGCTTCTGTGGTTATGAGGCCTGATCAACTTTCTTTTGTCTTTATTGTCGCTTTACATATGCTCTATAATTGGTGTAAGTGCAGGTCCTTATGGTAGCGTGCTGATGTGTCAAAAGTCTCAGACTTCCATGGATTTTGACTTTATTTATGGTAACGGCAAGGGAGTCTCATCTTTAGACACTGCAGATGCAGACTTGCCTGCATGTGGCTCTTTTTTGCTAGGCCTATGAAGGAGCCAGCGTTGATCTCCCCCATTCACAAAATATATTTTGTAAACAGTGCACTTTGCTGTTAAAATGAAAATAACTTTGCCTGGCCCCCACATGTTGAACTCCGTTCTGTAAATCAGCCTGAGAACTAATATAACCCCACAAAAAAATGCAAAGTAAATCGCCACGGACTTCCATAAAAATGTTGTGCCCCCCTCTCAGCTCACTATTGTCAGACTTCACCAACCACCACTGACACATAGTAAGTCTTGCTCCTGTAACGAGGTACTGTTGCCATCGCAGCATCAGATGTAAGATGCTTCACTAGCATATTCAGAGGTGTTATCGCAAGGTCTGTTATGAAGTTCTGTAGATATACTGGATAAGCAGCTACTATGTCATTATCATATGAAATCTTTTTATTGATTTATTTACCAACGTACTTTCTCAAATGTGCTTGAAAATGCACCGTATGGCCACTCTTTTTTTCAAAATGTTCTTAGGGGGATATTCCCTGAACCACTCTTTTGGGGGCAGTCTCTCTTGCCGCCGGTAACTCACGCACAACCTTTACGCCCCACCTTTTTCAAAAGTCACCAGCCGCCACTGGTATGACACCCTCTTACATTGAGTTCCGGAAAGGTCTTAAAACTCTGCTCTTCTCCCGAGCCTATAATGTCTAGATTCCCTCCGCTCCTGTTTGTCTCCTCGCAATCTAAAAGCGCCAAGAAACCGCGTGGTAGAAGTGCGCTATACAAATGTTTTTAAATTCAAAATTTAAATAAATTCAAAATTCAGGCGTCCTGGGGGACATTGTTAGTACTTGCCTCTTCAATCCTTTCTTGACCCCATTTAACTATGTGCCAAAATAATCTAGAGTGATTTCGATCACTTGCACATTTCAACTTGTTCCAATGGGCTTCATCCCAGTCTCTTTTCGCTTTGGAAATACAGTTTTTGTAATGTTTCCTGGCTGATCTAATAACCCCCAGATTTTTATTCTTGATTGCGGCTCCCAGAGAGGTTCGTGCCACCTTACAGTCATGATTATACCATTTAGCAGCTCTATAAGCACAAACCCTCTTTCTGTTTACCGGTTTTAAGAAATGGCATTTGATTTCATGAAAGAGATCCTCATGAACCTTAGTAGTATTATCTTGGCTCGGGGAGTAGCCAGCCACTCCCTCTAGGGCCATAATAGCCTTATCAGTCGCCACTCCTATTTTTTTCTAAAACCAGCTGATCTGTCCTAACACTTGTCCACCTCAGCCTGCGCATGTCATTAGATGGTACGATCATCGGAGGTGAGGGTTCGACACAGAGACTAGGAACAATATCATCAGACAGCCACCATTTGTGGAGAACACATAGAGGGTTATGATCGCTCTCAAGCCTTTCCTTTACAACCATATCAATAACAAATGACCAAAGAGACATGCTACAAATGACATAATCAATGCAGCTTTTGTTTCTCCCATTGTTGAAAGTCATAGCGGGTACTCTATCTGACTTTGTCCGACCGTTCAGAGCTCTTAAACCTTGTTCAAGGCACATTGCATTTAAACCTAAAATATCCTCAGTCCAGCGAGTTACTGGAGTTGTATCAAGTGCGGGAATATCCCAATGCTTATCTTCCTCCGCACCCAAGAAAGCCTCGCCAGTATCTAGCGGTTCAAATGTGCGGTTTAAGTCGCCTGCAATTATTATGTTCTTCCCAGAAGAATGTGTCTCTAGAAGATTATACAAATTAGAGAGGACCTCTGATTTTCCTGCACTTCCACCTCTGGCATATATATTATAAATGTCAATGGAGATGGATGAAACACTCGTAAGTCTGATGAGCTGTATGTCTTTTTGATGGAGCTCCACGTTTTTCACTACAACCTTTAGAGTCTGACGGACCCATATGGTGAGTCCCCCCATCGGACGCCCTTTAGGGCCCTTAGTGGCCGGAACGTTGAAATTCAAATACCCCAGTGCAAAAACAGGATCACAAGCCCATGTCTCTTGAAAAATACACACGTCGTACTGGCTGACAAACCCAAACCATTCTCCACAATCCAGTTTGGAGCATAGCCCTGCCACATTCCAAGACAATAGATTCCCCGTGAAATTTATCATGGTTGGTTTAGAACTGGGATCTAACCCGTTCAACATCGTAACGTCAGTACCATTATCATTTATATTTACAATAGTTGGTCCTGCTATGGCCTCAGGATTGTGTGTCACATTTTGAGCACCTGTTAAATGGCTGAACTCCATAATTGTACATGCGTCGAAAGGAATTTGCAACATGGGCGTGGGGTTAAATGGTCGTCAATCACATGCATCTAAGTTTGAGAGGGCAGAGAATCTGTTTTCCAAACCTGGACCCCACTCAGTGAAACCGACATTCTTACTGCCCCTTTTGGTCACAACGTTCCATTTTGTTCTTAAGGTACTTGAATTCGGGCCTCTACCTTTCCGAGGATAGAAAAAGTCCAAAGTCAGTGGAACAATTGAAGTGGATCTTCGCTGTGGAGGGAAGATATGAGGCAAGATGTTTGGCAAGACCTCAGGGTCGGAAAAGTTGAGCACAACACAATCCCCTTTGAATTTTTTTACCCTGTTCCCAATCCACTCTACCCTTCTGGCATTTACAAGTTCTTCGGATAATTGCTGCTTCCCCCAGGGAGAAATTGCCATATTGTTAGTGAGCCATGATAACGATTTGTTTAGTAGTGATGATGTTGATTCAACCTCGCCAGATGCTAGTGGAGGTACATTTGCAAGTACGAGAACTAGTGGCGAGGCTTCCACTACTAGCTCGAAAGACCCTTTCAAAGTATTGGAGTCATCAATTGAAGAAACGGTGGGTGCAACACCAGAGGTACCTCCAAGTGGATTAATCAGTGGTGCTATTGGAGGAGTTGGTACAGCAATAGGAATCCATTGATTTTGCATGATTGTATTTCACTCACCAATGGCTGTACACTGGACACGATGACTTCAGGGATGTTTCCTACCTCCCCCAGGGTTTTTTCAAGTAAACCTTCCAGTTTGCTGACCTCAGCAGTTAGTTTGTCTATTTTACTGATCAGGGGTTTAACTATACCTTTAATTTTTGTGTCCATCATGCTCCAAAGTTTATTAAATTGGGCGTTGGAAAGGGTCACATATGCTTCCCCAATCGGATCTTCCTCCGCATCGTTAAATGTTTTCCTTGGTGGTGTTGCAACTTTGTTTCTAGCAGACCTTAAACCCCCCCGTTTTTGTATGGCCTTTCTTTTGCCCCCGGTAACCCTCGGGGCTGGAATAGGGACGGCAGTAGGGATAGTGGACTCGTTATTAGTAGATGACTCAGCCACTACTTCGCTATCACTATTAGCTTCAGTATTAGCAACTATGCCACTAGGCTGGATGGTAGTTGTGTCCTGGAGAGAGTCATGTACCACACCAGAGATGCTGCTATTTAGTAGTGCAAAAGAGTCCTCTGTCACTTTCTCTGCCGGAGGAGATTGGGTGGATGAATCAAGTCCCAATGAGGACCTCCTGTCGCTATTTATTTTAGCCACGACTTGAACAAGATAATTCTCCATGGTGTTATTAACTGGGGTTTGCTTTTTTCCGGGCATTATTGAGATGGCTAATAAACTCGGTGCAAGATGTTTACTCACAAGGTTCCACAAGAAGTTTGTTTACCTGATGTATGGTAGACCAGGAAGGGCTGTATCCAGAAGTATGCAAGGGAATTTTTAGGCAGGGTCCCTGGCCCAACCCAACCTAGTCCGACCTCAGACGGCCTCAGACGGCCCGCCCTTTGCCCGGGCTTCGCCCGGCGTCCCGCGAGACGGGGGTGACTGCAGACTTAATCGCCTCCTGGCGCGCGAATGACGCGGCTAGCGCCGCAGAGGCTGCTGGGAACTGTAGTTTTTTTCACCCCGCTCCGCTCGGCGGCCCGACCCAGAGATGAAATAGGAGTCCGGCGGCGGGAGGCGGGTGGGCAAAAGCACAAGTCTCAAGGAATTCAAATGGCCTCAGAGTCGCCAAAGGTTCGAGCAGCAACAGCACTTCACATCACAAGTGACTCCCCCCCCCTCGACCGGGGTGACTGCAGACTTAAGCGCCTCCTGGCGCGCGAAAAACGCGGCTAGCGCCGCAGAGGCTGCTGGGAACTGTAGTTTTTTTTCACCGCGCTCCGCTCGGCGGCCCGACCCCGAGATGAAATAGGAGTCCGGCGGCGGGAGGCGGGTGGGCAAAAGCACAAGTCTCAAGGAATTCAAATGGCCTCAGAGTCACCAAAGGTTCGAGCAGCAACAGCACTTCACATCACAAGTGGCTCCCCCCCTCGACCGGGGTGACTGCAGACTTAAGTGCCTCCTGGCGCGCGAATGACGCTGCTAGCGCCGCAGAGGCTGCTGGGAACTGTAGTTTTTTTCACCCCGCACCGCGCTCCGCTCGGCGGCCCGACCCCGAGATGAAATAGGAGTCCGGCGGCGAGAGGCGGGTGGGCAAAAGCACAAGTCTCAAGGAATTCAAATGGCCTCAGAGTCGCCAAAGGTTCGAGCAGCAACAGCACTTCACATCACAAGTGGCTCCCAAACTTTCCACTTTTGTCTTGTTTGGAGCTTTTTATGGCCTCTAGCCAAAAGGCTTCAGCAGAACCCTACAGTAAAGGGATTCGACCTTATGAATCCTTGTCCAGTTACAGCATCCAGCCTTACTCCAGTGGAGATTTAGAGAGTGAAAAGGTTTACTTATGGCTGAAGGTAAAACTTCAGATCGATGTGAGGTTACACACTGAACTCCTGTGATGAAATCCGAATTTGTCTGACTCAGAACCTTTTATCCCAAAACTGAAAGCTACAGCGAGAGCTTGACAGTGAATTGACGTGCCCTTGATAGCTTCAGCACCATACCCTGCCCTATTGAAGGAATTTGAGAACCAGAAACCAATAAAATGCCAAGTTAAAAACGTTGACGGGCATGACCTGCTAGGCTTCCTCAAGGCCCCCCTCTTTCCTGTTCAGTCTCAAATCACACCTAGGTCCCTGTCTACCACGAATATTGATATTCAGTGGCACTTTGGTTTTCTTTTCGCTTTTTGCCTTAAACGTTAAAAATACATAGCTCTGGTTCCTCTTTTACAATTTTAGGATTGCTGTGTAATTATGCTCTTTACTTTTTTCATGACGTTTCTAATTTCGTTTGGGAATTTTAGTGTGTTGTGTTCTTCACTTTACTGTTGTTTGTTACTGCTTCAACTTAGAACACTGGGAATTCACCTACTGTGTGGGCAGGAGTCTAGCAGAGATTCAGTTAGAACTGCTTTGTAATTGAATCAGATACATTTATTAGGTTGGTAGAGGTACCCCCTCTCAAATTAATCATCTGCTTTCTGACAGGGCCCCCATGCGAAAAGAATAGATCATGGACGGAATGCTGAACAAATCAAACATTCACCCACTGTCACAGATCTGGGTTTAAGCCATTGTTATTTTGCTCACCGTGCCACTCCAGTTTGAACCCAGCCATATGCAAATCAGTCTTGACCCTGATCTCCATGGGAACAGTCCAGCCCAAACTGCCAAGCCAGGTCCTCCCTAGAGCGGAAACAAGCATCCTGGGACCGGTTTCGGGGTATCAACCCTTATCAGCCAGACTAACTTGATTCCAGTGGCACAGTGAGCACAGGATCAATCAATCAATCATGGGTTTGTTAAGCGCGACTACTCACCTGTAAGGGTCTCAAGGTGCTGGGATGGAGGGGAGGTGCACGATCCAGTCCATCAAGAAGGAGGTCTATCAAAGAACCATGTTTTGAGGTCTCTTGTGAAGATGGGGAGTTATGTCGTCTGTCTGAGGTGGAGCGAGAGGGCTTTCCAGGCTCTCGCCTCAAGGAAGAAGGAGGAGCGGCCTCCCAATCTGGACCTCCTTGTGCGGGGGACCACGGCGTGGGAGAGCTGGGCTGATCGTAGGGTCCTTTGGGGTGCGTGGAATTTGAGTCGGCTGTTCAGGTATGCTAGTCCGGTGCTGTGGAGTGCTTTGTGTGCATGGGTGAGAATCTTGAAGGTGATTCTCACATCCATGGGGAGCCAGTGGAGTGTGCACAGGTGTTGGGAGATGTGGCAGTGTCGTGGCAGGTTGAGGATTGGTCTGGCGGAGGCATTATGAATGTTTTGTAGCTTGCAAGTTAGGTTTTTGTTGATTCTGGCATAGAGTGCGTTGCCATAGTCCAGTCTGCTGGTGACGAGGGTGAGAGTGACGGTCTTTCTGTGTTTGAGGGGGATCCATTTGAAGTCCTTGCATAGGAAGCGGAGGGTGTGGAAGCAGGAGGATGCGACTGAGTTGATCTGGCGGTCCATTTGGACTTCGAAGTCCAGGATGATTCCGAGGTTGCTTGTGTCGTCTGTGGGGGTGAGCGGGCTTCTGAGTGCGGGGGGCCACCAGGTGTCAATCCAGGCTTCAGGGTGTGGACCCATGATGAGTACTTCTGTTTTGTCAGTGTTGAGTTGTAGACAGCTATTCTTCATCCATTTGCTTCCATGCCTTCTTGAAAGTTTTGTCTGGCTGTGTTGGTTTCGTTGGATAGGGAAAGGATGAGTTGGGTGTCGTCTTCGTATGAAACAATGTTGAGTCCGTGGGTTCTGACGATGGGGGCGAGCAAAGCCCTGTAGATGTTGAACAGCATGGGGCTGAGGGAGGATCCTTGGGGGACTCCGCAGGTGGTTGGTGTAGGGTCCGAGAGGACGGGAGGGAGTCTGACCCGCTGTGTTCTGCCGGAGAGGAATGAGTGGATCTAGTCGAGGGCCTTGTCCCGGATCCCTGCGTCGTGAAGTCTGTGTATTAGGGTGCAGTGAGAGACTGTGTTGAAGGCCGCTGAGAGGTGGAGGAGGATGAGGGCTACTGTCTCTTCTCCATCCAGGAGGGAGCAAATGTCATCTGTTGCGGCGAGGAGAGTGTTTTCTAAGCTGTGTTTTTTTCTGAAGCCTATTGGGAAGAGTCGAGGATGTTACGGTCTTCGATGAAGGTGGTGAGTTGGCTATTAATGGCTTTCTCAATGACTTTTGCTGGGAACGGGAGCAAGGAGATGGGTCTGTAGTTTTTGAGGTCAGTGGGGTCAGCCAAGGGGTTTTTCAGGAGGGGGTTGATCTCGGCGTGCTTCCAGTCGTTGGGTGAGGAGGCATTCGCGAGGGAGCGGTTGATGGTCTGGTGAAGCATGGGTGCTATGGTGTCGGCAGCTCTGTTGAAGATGTGGTGAGGGCAGGGGTCCATGGGGGCCCGAAGTGGATTGACTTCATCGTCCTCAGTGTGTCTTCGGTGGTGAGGGCTGTCCAGGTGTCAATCGTTTGTTCGGGTTGTCGGTGAGGGTTCTATGTGTTTGCTGTCTTCGTCAAAATTGTAGTAAATGATGTTGATTTTGTGGTGGAAGAACGTGCTGAGTTTGTCGCAGAGGTCTTGTGAGGGAGAGATGTCTGTAAATTCGCAGATGGGTTGGGCGAACTCCTTGATGATGCTGAAGAGTTCTTTGCTGTTGTGCGCGTGTGTGGAGATTCTGTATTTGATCGCTGTCTTTCTTGTATTTCTGATGTATGGTGGTGGGCGTTGATGGCGGCTCTGAAGTTGTTGTGGGCTTTTGTAGATTTGGAGTTCCTCCAGGCCTTTTCGAGGTGGTGGCATGTGCATCTGGACTCTCGGAGTTTGGTGGTAAACCATCTGGGTTTCCTGGTGTGTGTTGTTGTTGTTCTTCTTGAGGGGGGCTATGGTGTTGGCGCTGTCGGATATTCATCTGTGCAGGGTTGGGGCTGCGGTGTTCGGGTCGCCGTTGTCCACAATGGTTGGGGTAGAGTTGCCGAGTGAGGACGTGATTTGGTCGTCAGGGATTTTAGTCCAATTTCTCTATAGGAGCAGGTGCTGGGTTCTGTGTATGGTGGGCGGTCTGAAGGTGAAGTGGATGCAGCGATGGTCTGTCCACGGGAGTTCGGTGGTGTGGCTGAAAGTGATGGAGTTTCGTGTTGTGAAGATGGGGTTGAGGGTGTGTCCTGCTGGGTGTGTGGGTTCCGTCACGATCTGGTGAAGTCCTATTTTGTGGAGGTTGTCCAGGAGGGATGTGGTGTTGGGGTCTTGTTGGTTGTCGAGGTGGAAGTTGAGGTCTCCCAGCCAGGTGTAGTTGGTAGACGCGATGGCCTGCGGGGTGAGGATGTCCGTGAATGGTCCGCAGGGTCCGTGGGGGTCGGTAGATGAGGTTTCCCCGGAGGGTGGTGGTAGGGCTGGCCTGTATCTTGAAGTGTAGGTGTTCCGTCAGGTCTGTGGGCTCATCAGGAAGTGTGCCCAGCCAGAGGGTGGTTTTGTGGACAATGGTGATTCCCACCCTACCCCCACCCCCACCAGGGCGGGTGGATGGTCCTTCCGGTAGATCATGTATCCTTGGGGAATGGCGATTGTGATGTCCGGTCCTGTGGTGGTGTTGGTCCAGGTTTCAGTGAAGAATGCGACGTCCGGGTGGTGCTGTTGAGAGGTCCCATATATCGGTGGCATGTTTGTGGGGGGATCGGACATTGACGAGGATGCATTGCAGGGTCTTTGGTGCGGTTGCGTTCTTGCGGGCGGTTTGTGCTGGATTCTTGGTCTTGGCAGTGCTGCAGGAGTGGCGGCAGAGCTGACAGCTGAAGGGTCTGTTGGTGTCGGCTGATGATGCTAGCTTGCAGTTGTTGTTGCGACCTGGGTTGAGTGCGTAGAGTGCTTCTGGGTTGTAGCTCTGGCGGTTCGGAAGTCAAGGGTTCCTGGCGCTAGTTGCATTCGGGTCACGGACGGGCGCAGATGGGCCTGCCTGGCGCACCAGCGGGGAGCCGCCATTAAGTAGGGGTCGGGGAGGGCTGGACAGGATGCACTTCTGGACATACTCACCCCACTTAAGTCAACAAATGCAAAAAGAACAGATGATGGACAGTCTTGATGCTTGTTTCTGCTCCTGGGAGGACCTGGCCTGGCAGTTGGGGCTGGACTGTTCCCATGAGGACCAGGGTCAAGACTGATTTGCATATGAAGGCATGTTGGGCAAAAGAACTATGGATTTAACGCAGATCTGTGACGGGGGTGAATGTTTGAATTGTTCAGCATTCCGTCCATCATCTGCTCTTTTTGCACTTCTGACAGGCCTTTTACTTTGTCGTCAGTCACTCTGCTGCATTTGCTGCAGTCTGCATATCTTTCCCATTTTGCTCCGTGATGGATGCTGCCAAACACCTCTCTTGTTCTTTGTCCCATTGACAGATGGCACATCAAAGCGAAATAGTTCAGTAAAATATTCAACCTGGTCAGAGTCACAATCCTTTCGGAGATGCTATCCCCAGAAATGTGTTTGTGTGAGAGACTGAAAAACATGTACTTGATAGCAGCATGGCAGACCATACAGCACTCGTATTTAAAGTTGAGAGCACAGTTCAAGTGCACAGAAACACTAATCAACTCGCAGGACTTTCATGATAAACATAATAGACGTGAGGACAGTGTGTCTTTTATTAAAGGCCATGCTGCGTATCCCCTTCCTGTGTTGTCAGTTATTTCCAGTTCAGATCTCAGATTTCTCCTGGAATGTCACTTGGCACCTTTTTACTAGAATGGGTTCTGTTTTAGGAGTCTTTCCAGCGTTATGCACTGTCGACGATTTGAGAATGAAATATAGATGCAACAGAAGCCTGAACTCTGTTGGCATCTCACTAAACACCGACATTCTACTTGAAACCCTTAGATTGTCCCTCTGACAAGGTGCTGAGTAGTGTGGCGTTCAAATAAGGGTTCAATGTGCATTTATAGGACAGTTCCATTCACTTTGTATTTTAGCCTGGTTGCAAGACCCTGCAGAAAGCTTGCTTCCTTTTCATATGGTTGGCTTGATGTCTTAATGGACAATTTATACATGGAGTTTACTGTAACACCTGAATTATTGTTTCCTGGCTACTTTGGGATGCTTAAATGGGCATTTGTGAAAACGGAGAGGTTCGGGATGAGTAAAAAACTCCTATTAGTGGCAAGTAAAGAAGGTAAAAAGTTGCAAATGGGACTATAGTCGTGAACGGGGTAGTGGAATGAAATCGGGTTAGGATAGGCTGGGAGTGTTAGTAAGTAGTGAAAAGAGCATGGGCTTTATGCAGTGTCTGTCCAGTCCTATTTTACCTGTTTACTATCAGCACCACCAACATGTATTCAACATTAACTCACATGCCTTCTCAGTAGTTCGCTTTTCAGCATCCTTCTGGAGGTGCAGCAGTTCGGTTGGAGGTGTAGGGCTTGCTTTGGTACCTTGCATATGCAGAAAGATCTGTGGAGAGGACTCGAGAGACAAGCACATCTGGATGTTGTAAACTTTAACACTATCCATTGCGACCCAGTAAAAGAAGTGAATCCCTGGTAACTCTCGGTAAAGGGCACAGGGCCCTCACCCACTGATTGGTGGTTCGATATTGAGCCTCGTTTGGGGGGGAAGTGCCCCCTGCATGATGTTCAGTAGTGACCCCTGCCCAAGCTGCATATACCTGGGATCCTGTTTTTTTTAATTTGGTTATGCCACACATTAATCCCATGTGCACATGTTATCCTGGTCTTTGACAATGATCGGTCCTGGACCTTGTTCTGAACCGGGAAGAGAGCACCACGCCTGCCCTCATAGAGGCAGAACACTCTCGTCCCGGTCGCTGGTTTCATCCGTGGAGCGTGCTGGTGTCAGCCTAACATTTTCAGTGAATTATGGTAACAGACCTTTTTACCTGTGAGACATGAAGGCATCTGTGGCCTGTCTCTACGGGCTGAGGGGCCACACTCCCTCACCTTCCCCACTGACAAAAAGAGTGTGGCTCTCCCCTAGGCCAGTCCAACAGCAACTGCCAGGGAAGAGAACATCTGCACATAGCTAGAATATAGAACATCATAACACAGGGCTCTAAACTCTATATTAGAAATGGAAGATTACAACACATCCTCTTCTCTTATATAAACAAAACGAAATAATTGAAAAAAACAAACAAAAGGAAGTAAGGGAAAAGAAAATACACATTTTGTAATACACATTCTATTTACAAACATAATCTTTCAAGTAACTCGGTGGATGACAGTTCCTGAACAATCGTCCCTGACGAGAACAAGAAGAATCAGAAGGAGCAGAAGGAGGAGAAAGAGGAGAAGCATGTGCAGGAGCATCACCCCCTCCTTGCACATTAAAACGCGAAGAACTCATAGTTTGGGAATTTTGAAGAAAATCATCATCTGACATAGATAAGAAGGTGTTGCCGACAGGAATGTCAAGAGATGAAGAATTAGTACTAAGATTAACACCATTTTTCTTCTGGTACAGGGCAACCCTTCTATAATTCCACTTCTCACCATTATCCAGAATTACTCCATATGGCAAAGTGACCTTAACCCTAAAAGGTCCAAGAAATTTAGTAGAAGAAGTGGGCCTGCCAGAGCGAATTTTAACCAGATCTCCTGGACAAATGTTTCTACTATAGTTAGTCTTGCAAATGATGCGATTTTGAGATACAACTGGGGATGAATTAGCAGAGATATCTTTACCAGAAATGATGTTTCTCATCCAAGTTGGTACAAGTTTAGTATTGGGTAATCTCCCACGCATCATTTCAAATGGAGTCTTGCCTGTGACACTATGTACACTAGAACGATGAGCCCACAGCATCTCTGAAAGAACAGAATCCACATCCTGCCCACTAGAAGTTGCCATCTGTATGGCACCTTTAATTACACGGTTGGCCCTCTCAACAATACCATTACCCTGTGGGTTGTACAGGGAGGTACGGCTATGTCTGATACCACAACTTGAAAGAAATTTCTGCATTTCATCTGATGTCAATTGTGTACCATTGTCCGTTAAAAGAACTAACAGTATGCCATGTTCTCTCCAAATGCATTTCAAAGCATGAATAGTGGTGGAAGTAGTAATGTCTTTGGTGAATTTAACGATCATCCATCTTGTATGCACATCAACCACCACAATACCAAAACGCAAATTTTCTTTTAAACTATTCATTGGTCCTATGAAATCTAAGCATATGGTATGCCATGGTTGACCCGGATCAGAGATGTGTCCAGAGGAAGCTTGGACACCAACTTTTAAATGTTTATCTCTCTCCCTGCAAACCTCACACTTAGTGATCCATGCATTCACCTCCGCATCCATGCCAGGCCACCACCAATTTGTTCTTAATCTTTGCTTAGTTCTAGTTTGGCCTAGATGTCCTTCGTGAGCCAACATGATTAAACTATTTCTCAAAGAAATTGGTGGGACAAATAAGTCACCACGCATAATCACCGTATCATCAAATATAGAAAGTTTGTCTAGAACCTTAACAAACGGTCTGTTGGTAACAGAAACTGAGCTTTCTCTTTTACAACCTGTGAGTATTATTTTCTTAAGTTCAGTCATAGAACAATCTGCCGACATAGCGTCAATCCACTCACTCTTAGTTAAAGCTCGAGGTTCGCATATACTCAACACATCTTGCACAAACTCAACAGCACCCTCATTCTGTTTCTTCAGAACAGCCACCTCATCAACTGTCTTCCAATCCAATGACAGTCTTGATAAGCAATCTGCTTGAGTGTTTTTCCACCCCTGAATGTACTCAATGTTGTAACAATACTCTTGAAGACGAGAAGCTAACCTAGCCAACCTTGCAGAACACTTAGCATCCCCACCAGGTAACAATACTTTAACCAGAGGTTTATGATCAGACTTCAAGGTAAACTTCGACCCCCACAGATAGGTCCTGAAATATTCACAAGCCCAAGCAGCAGCCAAGGTTTCACGTTCTATCACCGAGTAATTTTTCTCCGAATTAGTCAAACTTCTTGATGCAAATGCTATAGTCTTCTCTTGACCACTATGAATTTGTGCCAAGACAGCACGTAGACCTGTTGCACTCGCATCTACAGTGAGAACTATGTGACGTTTGGTATCGAAAGGTGTGAGAATCCCTGCCTCATAGATGTCTTTTTTAATGTTTTCAACGGAGGCCTGCCGTGAAGTACCCCAAGAGAAACTAACACCCTTCTTCATCAAATCCCTTAAAGCAGTTGTCTTTGAGGAGAAGTCCTTAACGAATTTGGAATAATATTCTACTAATCCTATGAAGGATCTAAGTTTGTCCTTGTCTGAAGGGACAGGGGCTAACCTAATGGCATCAACTAGATTCCTTTTGGGTTTTACTCCTACATCAGAAATCTCATACCCCAAATAGTCTACCTTGTCCACTAAGAACTTGCACTTGTCACGTCTAAGTGTCAACCCTGACTCTCTAATCTTTGACAGTGCCTCACGAAGGGTAAAATTGTGCTGGGCAATTGTGTTACCAAATACAAGAATATCATCTTGAAAAAAAACGATGTTCCTTACACCCTTGAACAGTACATTCATCATTCTTTGAAAGATGCTAGCAGCAGAGCAAAGACCAAAAGGCATTCTGGTACATTAATACACACCCTCCGTGGTGATAAAGGCAGTAAGGGGTTTAGAGTCTGCATGTAATTTGATATGTTGCACTCGCATCTACAGTGAGAACTATGTGACGTTTGGTATCGAAAGGTGTGAGAATCCCTGCCTCACAGATGTCTTTTTTAATGTTTTCAAAAGAGGCCTGCTGTGAAGTACCCCAAGAGAAGCTAACACCCTTCTTCATAATCTGAATTTGCCATCCGATTTCTCTGTGATCACCACTGGAGAAACCCATGATGAACTCTCAACAGGCTCAATCACTCCAGAAGTGAGCATTTCCTGAAGCATCTCCTTAACAGCTTCTCTAGCCACTAAAGGTGTTCTTCTTGCTTTATGCTGTATAGGAACAGCATTAGGTTTTAGAATTATTTTGTGTATATATCCCTTAAAACACCCTAACTCATCTTTAAATACATCTTTTTTCTCCTCTAAAATCTTATCTAGGGGCAAATCATCCACAACCATAACTTGAGTTGGAGCTCTCGGATTTACAATAATGGAAAGATCAAATTGGTGCACCCAACCTAAGATAGGTGGACCGTCACTAGCTCCGTGGCCAAATCGTCACCAAAATTTGTTGTGGTAATAAATATACCAGTACAAGTAAAGAAGGAGTTGCAGGAAGATTTATTGTAGAAATAAATCCTGAGTAAGAAAAGTGTGGCTCTCCCCTAGGCCAGTCCAACAGCAACTGCCAGGGAAGAGAACATCTGCACATAGCTAGAATATAGAACATCATAACACAGGGCTCTAAACTCTATAATAGAAATGGAAGATTACAACAAGTGTCTGTCGGGTTGAGCAGAGGTCAGCCTGACAAACACTCTTCTTGTTCAGCTCAGGCAACCAGCAGCTATACAGGGGTTATATGCACAAAGGCCTGACTGCCTGAGCTGAACTTTGCTAGGCTGAGGATTTCAGAGCCCAGGGGGCAGCACCTCTTCAGCCTAGCTAGCAAAAGGTGCCTCGAGGTCCTCCACCTTGTGATGAGGGGGGACATCACTGATATCCTCGAACCTGGGCTCCTCAGTTTTAAGCCCTATAGAGCCCAAGGCCGAGTGCCAGTCAGTGACGCTCGTCATAGAGTGCGGTGGGGTCAGCAGTCTCCCTGACCCAATCCCACTCTGGGACGAGTGAGGGACTGCTGTCTACCCTCAGCCAATGAGGGAAGGCAGCAGCCCCAACCATCTTAGGACCTTCAAGGCTTTCATTGCGGAGAGCTGCAGTGAAGGTAAATGTAATGTTTTTTATGTTTGGTGCATGCATGTATGTATGAATGTATGTGTATTTGTGAGTTAGTGTTGCGAATGGGTGTGTGCATGTGTGAATGCATGAGTGTGTGTGTGCCCCCCCCCCGCACTCCTCTCTGCTACAATTACAAGCCGCCACTGCATGAATACGCGCCTGCAGGCCCATTCATCTGAAATGTTCTCGTGCTCACGATGGATGCGGGATCCTGAACTCCAACATCCAATGAGTCGTATGTGTACATGTATGCTAGGATTCATAGTGTGCCATGCATAAGTGATACAGGCCTGCGAGTTCCATTTAGGAAGCCCACAGCCTGGATGAGAGTACAAGTTGGAGGAGAGGTAACTTTCCTTACATAGCATATGTGTATTCCTGGCATTTCCTAGACAAGAGGTGGAACCCCAGAGGCAAAGTGAGGGAAGAGGAGACAGGCTTTCTTCAGAAGTACCAGGGCCATTCCTGAAACATTTATCTGTAAATGACTCCGACTGCAGCTGCTGTTAGGTAGATGACGGGGTGCAGGGCGAGAACTCGAGTGTCTGTTGTTAAGAAAAGGAGTCCTATGAAAAGGCACAGATTCATGTCTCTCCTCATGATGTCTGTAAAGATGGCTGTAAATAGCTGGGTGCAGCCTGTTGACACCTCTTTGTACTTCTGGTGTGGGCACCTGGAGCCTGGCCTACTGAGCAGAGCATCATTGCAGACTAAGGTCAGGTCTGGAAGGTGGCCGGGCAGGAACACATGAGAGGAGAACTGACCTAAACCGGTCCCAAGGAAGCAGACTTGGAGCCCACATCCTCTGTCTGCAGCATCCAAATAAAGAAGGGAACAACACCCATTGCTGTTCATTATTGTGGTCTCTTCTTCTGAGGATGGAGTAATCTGCAGAGTACTCAAGGACTACTATGCAGCCAAGTGTTGGTGTCGCAGTGACAGCCAACTACCCAGAGGCGAGGGAACCTTGCCTGGAGTCTGATCTGAAGAACAAATGACTGGACTGTCCTGGGTGCCAGGACACCCTGCCTGTGAGAAAGGGTAGGAAGCGCCAACCTTGCAGGAGAAGCTGTTTCTGGAAGGGACTGCCATAATTGACCCTGGCGGAGGGTCCATCAAAAAGAGACTCAATAAGTAAGGGTGCCGAAGGAATCACAGTACTGCCGGACCGGGCAGTGTGATCTTGGTCACTTATCCCTGTCCTAGCTACCAAGGCATATGGAGCTGTGGGCCTGAATGGTAAGCCCAACAGAAGCCGGGATAAGATCTTACTGGTGGCCCGTGTGCCCCACTATTGGACTGCGGGACCGCTGCCATCCCCAAGTGTGGCGTTGAGTCTTGAAGGATGGTGCAAAATGTCAGTGAACAATTTGCACCCACTCCTTGTGACGTAGCTGTATGTAAATCAGGACCCTAAATGTCCATCATTAGTGGCAATTCATCTAGCTTAACCTGTGACTAAAATACAATTTCATAGATCATCCTAGCCTAGAATAGAATCCAAATCCTGTCAGTATCATTTTGATATAGTATATCCATGTTTAATACTGGTTTATAATCGCCTGGAACTCATCGTTCAGTTTAGAAAAACAAAATGGTACTACGTAATCTGCATGTATTTGCAAATAATGCTGAAACAATGATTTGTCTTAAGTTCAATGGAGACAAATGAACGTTTTTTGGGAAGCACAAGAAATATTTTTTACATTGTTTTCTATCTATTTTACAGTACTATCTCTTTGTTTCTCGTTTTGGTTACTTTGTGATAGGTTAAAAATAGTTGTAGATGTTAATGCTGAATGTCTGAGAATGCGAATGTACCTGTTTTATAAAAATAATAATACAAATACTTTGAAATTAAAAAAAAGATATCCATTGAAGCCATGTAAATCAAGATGACTACATTTTGTTTAATATAATTTCAGGATTTGAAAGTTACTGTCAAAGATATGCTGAAGGTATAAAGCGCGTCTTAACATCGGTTGGACCAGTTCCGGATCTATCTGGAGAAGTAATGGAGAAAATTCATCAGGTTTGTGCACAAACGAGATTTTTGTAGCATGAGAATATATGTCTGTTTATCAATATCTGAATCTAATTGTCTTTTGGGAGCAAAATAATGGATGGATATAAATGTGGGAATTAATAACAACTGCCAATTTCTCTGGGGGGAGGTGGCATCCAGTCCTTTATATTAACTCCCCTGTCATCACAAACCAAAATAATCTAAGAGGAGCCATATGCAAATGAGGTTTAGGGCTGTCCCTGAAGAGACAGTCTTTCTAAACTGTTAGGCCATATACTCTTCGAGGTGAATGTACGTTGTTACAACGCATGCTTTTACCACGCATTCCTTTACAACTCAGGTTTTTCAACGCAAGTCGTTACAACGACTTGCGTTGGGGGGGTGCTGGATAGTGAATAGTTTAGTTTACTATTCAAACTCCAGTCCCCGTGGATAGTAGGGAAGGTGTTGGATAGTAAATTAAACTATTACCTATCCTAGAGCTCCCCCAGCGCAAGTCGTTGTAATGACTTGCGTTGAAAAACCTGCGATGTAAAGGTACTGCGTGGTAAAAGTTGCGTCGTAAAGGATGTTTCCCCTTCGAGGTAAAATACAATCAACCCCCGAGAAACTTCACCCTTTTTGGGCCTCATCCATGAGGTTTAGCTTGGGTGTCTGTGGTACAGCAAGCTATTTATCTTCTGATCATTAAATTAAAAATCTGTAGCACCCTGGATGCATCTGGAAATATACTGATTGTAGAAGATGCAGCTGAATGAGTGGCCTTTTATGTTAGAATTTAAATGGTTATTCCAGTGCGTTAACACACACGCATATGGAAATGTTACGCTAATTTACGGGTGTAGTCACAATTGTGAGGCTTGCTGGTGCTGTAGAGACTGACAACCAAACAAGCTCTAGCAAAAAAGACTAAAAGACCTAAGAAGGTAACTAGGAAAGTTAGCTAAAAACACAGAGTTTGTAGAAGGCTTCTGAATTTCAGTACATTTTGTTCACTGTCTAAAGGAAGTGTCAGTGCTTTCCATTGTTTAAGCACTGGGGATGTTCTTTCGCTGTAAGTGGCAGTTTTTGTGTTTGCCATTAGTGGTAAAGGTTGATTTGCTGACTAAAGACATTGGTCTGGGACAGACTAGCACAATTTGAATGTTCAGAACTGAAGTGTTTAAGAATAAAAACCTACATTAACAGTATCTTTGCCTTTAATGCTATTTACTGCTTGACTGGTAGCTTCCACTAAGAGGTTGGGAGAAATAATATCCTTCCTGTGTTGGCTAGTGATGAGTTTAGGTGCAGTAGGAAGCCTGTATGACAAAAAGTGGATGCAATTTCCTAGTAAATAATTTTTTTTTTATTCTAGGTTGGATACTATTAATTTCGTTACCACAAGGATATGGCCTTTTTGAGTCAGAAAGGTCTATCCAATAAGGTAAACTTACATGAGTACATCTACACATGTAAATTTACTTTTATTCTTTTGAGTTAATTTACTACTTTTGCCTACCCACTATTTCTGAACGTAAATGTACTTAAAAGTGTAGACTTATATGTCTCCAGCTCAATAAATCAGTGGAGCCTAATTTACGACGGTAAAGTTACTTATAGTAACTTTATGACCCTCTTTTGTGATTCCACACACTTGGCAGAGATCTCTGTCCTGGCGCTGATATCTCAACCAGCGAGTTGGAGTTATTCCTATCGTAAGGGACAGGAAAAAGCTTATTAAACTTGAAAAATAATATTAAAAAGACTTTCAAGTAAGCATTAATGTAAAATAAATGCTCCGAAACGCGTCAGATGTTTTTCACGGTTTGAAATAAACTAAACACACGCTGAAAAGGAATTGGGCCCGGTATTGTTTTTTCGAACAAAAAAAGCAAAGAAGCTTTTTAAGAGGTGCGCGACCTCGCCGTGGGCCTGCTGCAGAAAGAGGCAGGAAAATACGCGAAATGGATTGAAAATGTATATATTTATATACATACATATATAAAATAAAGTATATTATATATAATATGTTAAACACAAATAGGGGCGATTTGAGGGAAAATATTTATTGACCTGGCATTGCTGCGATCCCTACATGTAATACAAATAACTATGTGCAGACAACGGGTCAGAGGTGATTGAAACTATCTAAAAAACTGTACATTTACCGGGATACAATACAGGAATCCAAGGTATTCGTGGTCAGCCTGGACGGATGTCAGGAGTACCGACAGACAGAGCGGTGCTCCATTTCTACCTGAGCTGTAGCCGGGTGAGGTGGTGAGTTCATTTCCCAAACAGTGGGTGATATGAATTTTTATTATAAATCATATTGTTTTGCACACCAGCAGTAGCATTTCTCGTAAAGGTCCTGAAGAAGCAGACAGGGATCGCCTGACCCTATCACACTGCAGAAACATGTCGACCTCGTTAACATCCAAGTAGTCATTTGTTATACTACTTTGCACTGTTTTTATCCTTTGGGTGTGGGTAGGATCCTATTAAAAGTCTTTTTCCACTCCTGCAACCCAATATTAATCCATTCACTTAGTTTTCTTGCACTTGGCACATTCTTTCCTTTGCACTGCTAGTCATTTACCCCCTGTTACCAATTCCCCTTCATCATATCTTAGTATCCTCCGAGAAGATTAGGCTACAATCTACCTAATCCATAGTGGACATGCTTCCACTTCCTTCGGGTGAAGGATCCCAAGTGATGTAGGGCGGAACAGGACGGGTATCTGATGGGAACACAATTTTTCACCACGAATACCTTGGATTCCTGGATTATATCCCGATAAATGTACAGTTTTTTAGATAGTTTCAATCACCTCTGACCCATTGTCTGAACATAGTTATTTGTATTATATATAATAACCAGCATATATAATTTGAGAAGAGGGATACCGAGAAGATAAAATATATGATGATTGTAACATCCCCTGATATATATATATTCTTAGAATATCATCACTCCGGGGATGTTATAATCATCATGTATTTTCTCTCCTGTGTATTCTCTTTCTAAAATCATATATCCTGTTTATGTAGGTATAAGTTTCATTAATTCATTCCGTGATAATTACGTCTGCTTGAATATATTCATGCTTTTCTATATGGCTTGAATTTTCTTTTCCAGTTATTATTTTAAAAAAATTAACAAGGCTTGATAGAAGCGTATAACTTAATTTCCCGTTTATTGTTTTTAAACAATCGGTAAGATTTCACTGAATGTAAAGAAGTAAAAGGCTTTACTGCTAATTGTTTACTCTTTAAATGTTCAACAATGTTCAGATACAGTACATAAACAAAGAAAGGAGTGTGATGAGATGGAGAGAAACCTTGTACCAGGGACTCTAGATTGAGGGTCATACAGGGCTGTAATCTCCTTCCTTTGTTGAAGGCTATAGGGAAGGCGCATCCAGCCTTGACTCGGCAGGTTTATCTGCCTACAGACACTGATGAGAATAGCAGATGTAGATTCTTTGCTGAACATTGGTGCTGTTGTTCAGAAGAGGTATGTGGGTGTGAACCTTAAACCCACAGTAAAGCTGCAACTGATGCTAGAATTAGCTTAGTTAGCCCAAAGTAAAGTGGGTGTAACATATTGATATAAAGAAGCTTTTTGCTATCATCACAATGTAACAATATTTTTATTCACCCTCCTGATATGTGTTATTGCCACTATTTTGCTCTTTTTATTATAGTTATTATTCATATTGTATGAACTTGGATATGATATTGATTTTAAATAAATCTTGAAAATATATTCATGGTTTCCTGGTGTTCTTGATTGTGCCGTTCTATGTTGAAAGAGAGTTTGGACAACACTAACTATCCTTGTGATATATATACATGGTTTGATGGTTACTTAGAACGCCTGTCAATCAGGTAATGCTCAATGGGTTGCAGGTTGGTTGCAGTCAGTGGGGTACTCTCTGTAGGGTTGGGTATAGTCCTCTGTGCCAGAGTTTCCAGAGAGCCCATTTACGTGCCGTGTTCTGAAAAGGAATCCAGAAAAAGCATGAGGTGCCCATTCTGAGTATAATCAGCATTTATATAAAATATTGAAGATGCCTTTCTTTTAATCTTTAGTCACTGTTCTCACTTGCTTATGCTTTCCACTGTTCATCTGAAACTGTTATTATCAGGATCCCATGCAGGCCCTGGAACATCCTCTGTGCAAAGACCTGAAGTCAGTTTTTTTTATTTGGGTTGTATGCACGTATTTATACATGATATTTGTATAGCACAAACCTTGCTAAAAGGCAGCAAACGCTGACCCTGTCTGGGATGGATAAAGAGTGGCAAATTAGTGCATTGCTGCCTGTCAAAAGATATGGGCTGTCCTCAGCTAGTGTCTGACTTTATTATTTTCAGCAAAATATTTTCTTTAATTTTATTAGCAAAATAACTATTTGAAGGAAAAATTAAAGGGGCGGGGATCAACACTTATTACTGTGTTTTGTCAAAATTGCTCTGGCCGTACCTGGTGGAGAATTACTGTTAACATGCAGTTCAAAGTATCTAGAATATGTTTTCTAAATTTATTTGGGACAGATGCAAATTATGTTATTTACACAATTCCTCTACCAAGGGTTTGAGAGTATTGTACTTGATTTTCCTCCAGTTTGACTGACTGATTTGGGTTTTCTGTACATCCAGTTGATTTGTAATAAGGCAGAGGTGGACACCAAAATCTGTGTCCAACACCGCCTATGTTTTGCCATTCATGAAGCCACCGGGGTTCTTGATGTCATACTTACTTCAAAGTGACCACAGGGGTGCCAGACTAAAGTTAGTGGGCTCCCAGCTTTACCTGAGAATGGAGAGAAATGAGAAGCAGCAGACACCTAGGACAAGACTTAAGACCGAAGGCGAAAACGATATGAACGTGAGAAAGACATGCAATAAATCATTTGGATATGCCTGGTGACGGTCTGTAACTACGCAGGTGTAGGGATACCACGAAACGTTGACCGCTACATTGCACCCTCTGTGTATTAAAGACATCATATTTCTTTGTGACTGAGCTGTGCTGCTAGTGAATTACGTAAGGTGTGTCACATTCAGGAAAAGTGGAACTAAATAACTAAAAATCCAAACATCCCCAAGACACAAGACGTAGTATCAGATCCCCCTATTGCGCAATAAGCATGGCATCTAGGAGAGACGAGGGGAGTTTAAGGTTGACCTCACATCTATGATGACAAACATTGGATAATACGCACTCTGTTGCACTTATTTTTATTTTCTTATACTGGTGATTGTAGACCTGTGGTTGAGCATGATTTGTGCTTGTTATGAGAAAATGAAAATAAAGATGATGAGCAATGGATGACCTCACATTATGTTTGTGGGACCTCCTAAGTGAATGAAGTCAGATCTGACACATAAACGGCAGATGTAAAAAAATATTGGTCGTGAGATAGTCACACAAGGACAAGTGTGGATCAGATTGGTGCAAGCGTCGTCGAGAAGGAAGGGGTGGTCCAAGCCTTTGAGATCAGAGTAGTTCTACTTTGGAGAAAAGATCCAAAGTGCTCGAAACAGAGGTGGATGATCTACAGGCGAAGTGTGAGATTGTCCAAAGCAACAGAGGAAGCGTGGGGCAGGACATCCAATTCCATGGAAAATGTGTGTTTGACAATACAATAATACACTAGGGAGGGCGTGGGTGGGAAATATTTAATGACCTAGCATTGTTACAGTCCCTATAACTACATAACTAACAATGTGTAAAATGGGTCAACAGAAAAATAATGCAGCTATCTAAATGACTGTGTGTGAGAGAGGAACACAATCCCTGAATCCAAAGTATTCTTGGTGAAAAAATATGTTCCCATCAGATACCCGTCCTGTACCGCCCTACATCACTTGGGATCCTTCACCCGAAGGAAGTGGAAAGAACCACTTAGGATTAGGTAGATTGTGGCCCAATCAAAGTGTGAAGGGATGTAAAGTGTGTGGGTCTAGAATTTTTTGAAGGTATCAGGGGGCACAAAGAATTAACAAAAAGCAGTGCATAAAGTGCTCACTGTAGCGTGTGAAAGTGAAAGAATTAATATTGGGTTGTGGGAGTGGAAAAAAGGTTTAATGGGATCCTACCCACACCCAAGGCTAAAAAACAGTGCAAGTAGTGGTAACAAATAACTACTCAGATTTTATCTTGGTCGACATGTTTCTGCAGTATTCGTTAGTTCAAAAGATACCAGTCTGCTTCATCAGGACCTTCTTATAAATAAAGTGCAACTGCTAATTTAAAGTGTAAAGTGTGTATGAAAAATCATATCACCTGCAAGCACCAGTGGATATGATCCAGTCAATGAGCAATGGACAAACACACATAAAAGACAACAAAAATGCACACAGTTAATGACAAAAGCTGCAAAACACAGAGATAAGCTCGTGAAGTACTTATATGCCAAGCAATTCATGGTCAGTGTTTGTAACATCAATCAAACATATGAGCCAGGTACATATATCCTGGGTTTAATCAAACTTATATTCACTCACCCATGTTCTGGGGAATGCACTCTCCACCTCACCCGGCAACAGCTCAGGTACAAATGGAGCCCCGCTCTATTAGATGTGAACAAAAAAAGAAGAGATGAAAGAGGAAGAGTTCGCTAGAACTCAATCTGACAACACATTGCCTCTGTCATTGGGGATTTCTATTCAGAAGTAGAAGCGAGTTACTGATGTTAATGTTGCCCTGTGATATTCAGCCGTGGGCAAATGTAATCTCCTGCTTCAGTTAGCACAGTCTGCGTTGTTAAGTCTAATCCAGCATTGTTAGAACTACTACGGAGACGCCCTGCTTAATGCGATGGGAGGGCGATCTGTTATGTCTCTAGAGTTGGTAGCCCAATATACGCAGTAAGCAAACAAACTCTGCCATGGTGTACTAAATATTTTCAGATTACCATAATGTCAACTAAATATTGCAGTGACTATTCATATTGAGCGTAGAACACTCGAGGACCGATCGTGTTCTCCGATCTAATCAGCACACACATATGTATTGCCGCCGTATTCTAAAACCGGAATGCAACTAGCCTGTTAAGCTTTCCCGGTGCCTGTCCGGTATCTGCCTCTCTTCGAGTCCTCCCGTTTTTTCGAGTAGAGGATAACAGACCCAACGTGGTCTTTAAAAAGGAAGAAGAAGAACCAGAAGCCACAGAGATTTGCTCCATAACACCCCGTCTCGCGTACCTGTCCGTCGGTACTCCTAGCCTTCCTCTAGGCTGACTTTGGGAGGTACCGACTGGACAAGGAAGCGGGATATTTATCCCTGATCTGATTGGTCAAGCGCACAACACGTGTGCTGCGTGTTGCCGTGCGTCACCAAGCGCGTAGTCCGGAAATGTAGTCCGGAAGCACCCGCTGGGTAGTTTCTGTACTAGCTATTCGCCGAGGGGACAAAGAGTGAACCTCGCGATAGCGTGCGTGTTTTGGTTTCTCGGAAATGTGTATATACAATGGCGCGCAATCGTTACTAGAACTACAAAATAGATGGGATTTGTAGTTTGATTGTGGCGCTTGGTCCCCTTGTTGTTTAGAAACAGAAGTGTGTCTAAGTTCAAGAAATTATATATTTCCGGGTAAAATGCAGGGAATAGAAGTTTAATTGCAGCGCTAAATCCCCTTTCTTATTTGTGAAAAGAAGTCTATAATGTGTACTGCGTCCAAGTTTAAAGAAATCGTATATTTCTAAGTAGATTTGAGGGTGGTAACCAAAAATGCACACCTGATGGACTAGCATGCCTATAGTTTTAAAATGATTCAGTCCTTTGCTGGAAGGAATTAGGCACCAAACAGAATGGCAAATCTTCAGTATTTATGAATTGCAGTCCCTAGCTAAAAGGCTGATGGGGATTGGTTGGTGGACAGTATGGAGACAAATATGTTGCTACTCCCAGTGGGTATTGATAATAAACAATCTGGGTACTATGCAATTGGTGTCCTAATTTATAGGGACATCCATGGGATGTCTTCATTCAGACCCCTAATATCAGTTTGAAGTTTGTGCACCCATCTCTGTTCTCTGCGATGTAAAAAAGTACTGATGTCAGTGATATGTTTAGGGATCATCGGCTGTTCGAGCACAGTCCATTGGAGGTCTGTAGGTGTATGGTGTGCCTCCAAAAAATGTTTTGTCATACGAGTTGTTTGTTTATTACAGCGTATTGAACTCTTGTGCTCTGAGATCCTTGTCTTCACTTTTCTCGTGGTCATTCCCACATACCTTTTTCCGCAGGGACAGCTGATTAAATAAATTAGGTTGGAACTGTTACAGTTTGTGAACCTCCGCTGTTCCCAAGGGTGTTCTGTGCCAATATCGAGCGTTGTGGATTTACGGGTCTGAGGGCATGCTGCACATTGTCCGCACGGGTGGTGTCCAGTTACAGCCGGCATATCCCACAGGGTGCCTGTATTTCTAGGGATTTCAGTTTTTGGTCTTGTATGGACCAGTTTGTCCCTAAGACTGGGTCCCCTTTTGAAGGCAAATAGGGGAACTGGTAGTGTGTCATTTCCCGTGTTCAAAATGCCCCAGTGTTTTTTAATGACACTAGTTATTTGGTTAGATAGTGTACCAAATGTTGTCACACATGTCATTCTTTCTGTTTTCTCTTTTGGTGATGAGATCTCCAATAGACTCGCTCTGTTGTTGTTTTGTGCTCTTTTCTTGGAGCGGTAAATCAATTGTTTGGGGTAGTCTTTCTCTAAGAGATCTTTCCTTAAGTTGTTTGCATGATTTTCGAAAGATCTCTTATCTGAGCAGTTTCTATGTATGCGAAGAAACTGCCCATATGGCAAATTGTCCCGAAGGGACTTTGGGTGGCAGCTGTGGTAGTTCAACAGAGAGTTACGAGCCATGGGTTTTTGATAGAGCTCAGACTTTAGTCCATCCACTGTGCCGATAATCATCAAGTCCAAAAAGGCCAGTCTATCTGTGTTAAATTCCATGGTAAATTTCAGGAACCGATTTCTTAGGTTCAACCACTCATGAAATTCTTTCAGTTGGATATCTGTCCCTCGCCACACTACCAGAATGTCATCAATGTAGCGTTTCCATGCTCGCAGACACTTTAGATGGGGGTTAGTGTCTGCGAGCACGTGCTGCTGCTCAAATTGATGCACATACAGATTCGTGAGACTAGGGGCAAAAACGCTGCCCATACTAGTCCCGCTGATCTGCAGGTGCAAGGAGTCCTCAAAGGCGAAGAAGTTCTCCGTCATGGCCAGAGTTGCAAGGTTCATAATGAGTCTGACTGGGGTGATGGAATGAAGTTCCCGGGACAGTAACAGGTCTTCTATTACTTGAAGTGTCTCCGTCTGCGGTATAGAAGTATATAAACTTTCGACATCAAATGACACCAATAGATCTGTTTTGATGTCATATTCCATGTCAGGCAACAGTCTCAGCACATCTTTGGTGTCTTGGCACAGAACACCCTTGGGAACAGCGGAGGTTCACGAACTGTAACAGTTCCAACCTCATTTATTTAATCAGCTGTCCCTGCGGAAAAAGGTATGTGGGAATGACCACGAGAAAAGTGAAGACAAGGATCTCAGAGCACAAGAGTTCAATACGCTGTAATAAACAAACAACTCGTATGACAAAACATTTTTTGGAGGCACACCATACACCTACAGACCTCCAATGGGCTGTGCTCGAACAGCCGATGATCCCTAAACATATCACTGACATCAGTACTTTTTTACATCGCAGAGAACAGAGATGGGTGCACAAACTTCAAACCGATATTAGGGGTCTGAATGAAGACATCCCGTGGATGTCCCTATAAATTAGGACACCAATTGCATAGTACCCAGATTGTTTATTATCAATACCCACTGGGAGTAGCAACATATTTGTCTCCATACTGTCCACCAACCAAGCCCCATCAGCCTTTTAGCTAGGGACTGCAATTCATAAATACTGAAGATTTGCCATTCTGTTTGGTGCCTAATTCCTTCCAGCAAAGGACTGAATCATTTTAAAACTATAGGCATGCTAGTCCATCAGGTGTGCATTTTTGGTTACCACCCTCAAATCTACTTAGAAATATACGATTTCTTTAAACTTGGACGCAGTACACATTATAGACTTCTTTTCACAAATAAGAAAGGGGATTTAGCGCTGCAATTAAACTTCTATTCCCTGCATTTTACCCGGAAATATATAATTTCTTGAACTTAGACACACTTCTGTTTCTAAACAACAAGGGGACCAAGCGCCACAATCAAACTACAAATCCCATCTATTTTGTAGTTCTAGTAACGATTGCGCGCCATTGTATATACACATTTCCGAGAAACCAAAACACGCACGCTATCGCGAGGTTCACTCTTTGTCCCCTCGGCGAATAGCTAGTACAGAAACTACCCAGCGGGTGCTTCCGGACTACATTTCCGGACTACGCGCTTGGTGACGCACGGCAACACGCAGCACACGTGTTGTGCGCTTGACCAATCAGATCAGGGATAAATATCCCGCTTCCTTGTCCAGTCGGTACCTCCCAAAGTCAGCCTAGAGGAAGGCTAGGAGTACCGACGGACAGGTAAGCGAGACGGGGTGTTATGGAGCAAATCTCTGTGGCTTCTGGTTCTTCTTCTTCCTTTTTAAAGACCACGTTGGGTCTGTTATCCTTTACTCGAAAAAACGGGAGGACTCGAAGAGAGGCAGATACCGGACAGGCACCGGGAAAGCTTAACAGGCTAGTTGCATTCCGGTTTTAGAATACGGCGGCAATACATATGTGTGTGCTGATTAGATCGGAGAACACGATCGGTCCTCGAGTGTTCTACGCTCAATATGAATAGTCACTGCAATATTTAGTTGACATTATGGTAATCTGAAAATATTTAGTACACCATGGCAGAGTTTGTTTGCTTACTGCGTATATTGGGCTACCAACTCTAGAGACATAACAGATCGCCCTCCCATCGCATTAAGCAGGGCGTCTCCGTAGTAGTTCTAACAATGCTGGATTAGACTTAACAACGCAGACTGTGCTAACTGAAGCAGGAGATTACATTTGCCCACGGCTGAATATCACAGGGCAACATTAACATCAGTAACTCGCTTCTACTTCTGAATAGAAATCCCCAATGACAGAGGCAATGTGTTGTCAGATTGAGTTCTAGCGAACTCTTCCTCTTTCATCTCTTCTTTTTTTGTTCACATCTAATAGAGCGGGGCTCCATTTGTACCTGAGCTGTTGCCGGGTGAGGTGGAGAGTGCATTCCCCAGAACATGGGTGAGTGAATATAAGTTTGATTAAACCCAGGATATATGTACCTGGCTCATATGTTTGATTGATGTTACAAACACTGACCATGAATTGCTTGGCATATAAGTACTTCACGAGCTTATCTCTGTGTTTTGCAGCTTTTGTCATTAACTGTGTGCATTTTTGTTGTCTTTTATGTGTGTTTGTCCATTGCTCATTGACTGGATCATATCCACTGGTGCTTGCAGGTGATATGATTTTTTATACACACTTTACACTTTAAATTAGCAGTTGCACTTTATTTATAAGAAGGTCCTGATGAAGCAGACTGGTATCTTTTGAACCAACGAATACTGCAGAAACATGTCGACCAAGATAAAATCTGAGTAGTTATTTGTTACCACTACTTGCACTGTTTTTTAGCCTTGGGTGTGGGTAGGATCCCATTAAACCTTTTTTCCACTCCCACAACCCAATATTAATTCTTTCACTTTCACACGCTACAGTGAGCACTTTATGCACTGCTTTTTGTTAATTCTTTGTGCCCCCTGATACCTTCAAAAAATTCTAGACCCACACACTTTACATCCCTTCACACTTTGATTGGGCCACAATCTACCTAATCCTAAGTGGTTCTTTCCACTTCCTTCGGGTGAAGGATCCCAAGTGATGTAGGGCGGTACAGGATGGGTATCTGATGGGAACATATTTTGTCACCAAGAATACTTTGGATTCAGGGATTGTGTTCCTCTCTCACACACAGTCATTTAGATAGCTGCATTATTTTTCTGTTGACCCATTGTTACACATTGTTAATTATGTTTGACAATACTCCGCTGCTCAAGGGAGGTGAAGGAATAGTAATGGAGATGGCTCACAAAGTGGGCCCTCTCCAAAAAAAGGAGGCTCAGTATTCCCCAGAGATTTTGTAGTGACACACACTTCTTTTCCAGAGAAGGAGGCAAATCCGAAAGCAGCAAGGAAAATTTCAGCAATGCTTTTTGGGCAGATAGATTCTAGATCAGGATGTGGCCAAGTCCACATTATCAAAGCAAACAACGTTCACACCAATAAAAGATATTCTTCCTAAGAAAGGAATGCACTTTTGCTTGCCCTTTGCTTTTGGAATGTAGTTCTGTGTTGGAGCTAGAGATGGACACATTCACACATTTCAGGACGGACTTCTGACTTTAGATCTTCCAGTGGATTTGGACAGTGCACAGGGAGGCTCCTGGGGAGAACATTCAAGGGGAAAGGACAGCCCACCACCCAAAAATCTAATTCCCTCCCACAACCCCTCCAACACATATCTGTCGACTCAGGGAAGATCTTGTGGAGTTTGCTAGGGGTAACATTGATAGACGACACTATGTAACACTGATTTCTTGTTCTTATGGAAAACTCTCCAAAGACATTTGCATTCCTGACGGAAAACAGATCTATCTAGGCCCTTTTTTCATCTCACTATGTATTTCCATTCACTAGTTATCACCAGTGTATTCACCAGTGTGCATAGAACTGATGCCCAGCCATTTCTGTCATGGTATGGCATTAGGACATTTTAGACATTGGTTTTGTTGCAGCCAACTTGCATTCCAAGTGGAGAAACCAAATGCCACTTTTGTTGGTACTGAAATCTTTCAGACGTCAGCAGGTCAAAGGTCTGTCAGTTCTCAAATTACTTGATCTGACCTTTAACCTGCTTTATTATTTGGGATACACCATCTCTCCACTTTTGAAACTCAGAACTAGTTGTTCCAAATTCTGGATATTAGTGTAAGGAGTTCAGCTCTGAGGGGGCATAGTTAAACCTCATGCCACTTCACTGAAACACATCCCCACCGACTACAAGATTGTCATGCTAGACGGTAAGTACATGCCCGCAGGTGGAGATACCATCAGCTGCACCACATACATGGACACCCGCACCAGCTACATGGAACACCTCACGTTCAAGATACAAATCACAGCCAACTTCTCTCTGGACATATATATATATTGACATATTTTTATTGCTTATGACCGAAAAACCTGATATACTCTTAGTTACAGAAACTTGGCTTACCCAAGACTCACTACCGGATATTCTAGAAACACTTCCATCTGAGTACTATATCATAGCAGCAAACCGTCCAATTGGCAAAATGGGCGGGGGGGGCAGCAGCCATCATTCATAACGATCATAAGTTTATGTCGCTTCCCTCCTTGACCCTAACTGACACTGAGAATTTAGTCATTAAAACCGACACGGATAGCGGAGCTCTAGTACTTGCCCTGCTTTATCGCCCCCCTCAAACTATGGCTACATTCCCGATATCCCTGGCAGAACAGATAGCCTCTCTTGTGACAAACTTTCCGAAAATACTCCTGGACGGTGATCTAAACTACTGGTTTGATAACACAACAGGCAATTCCCCGGCAACAGAACTCCAAGAACTGCTTTAAAACATCAATCTGACCCAGCACATACACTCCCCCACTCATGTAAAAGGTCATAGTTTGGACCAAATATGGTCTTATAATCTCTCACTTTCACCTCCCTCCATTACGCCCTGCATTTGGTCCGACCATTTTCTAATACAGTTCACAATTACTATTACTGGGCACACCAAATCACCACCCCAGGCGGGTGGAGAAACTAGAAAATGGAAAGCTATTAACACACCAGCCTTCCTAGACACACTAGCATCCACATTGCCTACAATTTGCAAGGATGTAGATCTTATGGAGGAGAGGATCTCACAATGGCTCTCTAAGGCCACTGATACCCAAGTTCCCCTAATGAATTCTCTCGCACACGCAGCAAGGACGCCCACAAGTGGTTCACCTCAGATCTAAAGAACCTAAAACTTGAGGTGCGCCAGAAAGAAAGAAAGTGGAGAGCAAGATATAAGCTACAAGATAAAGAGGAATTTATTTCTGCTCGCAGAAATTATCAAAAGATTATTTTAAAAAGCAAAACAGATTACTTTTCAGCAAAAATGTTCAATTCCCAGAACAAATCCAAGGATATTTTTTATATAGTGAACGACTTATGTAATAGTGAAAGAACAGACCCTCTCCTGGCCCCCACGCAGGAGCTATGTAATTCATTAAATAACTTTTTCATAGACAAAATCGCTATTATAAAAAAGAGTATCCAAAACCCACTCTGTCGGGATCCTATAGATGATATGATGATATCTATAATAACCCACTTACATTAGACGCTCTTCCCCCTACTGATGCTAAAACATTCTCAGAACTTCTCTCCCGGGTCAAATCTGCCTCACCCAACGATAAATGTCCACCTCACATTTTGAAGGAGGTTTGCTCAGTCATCCCACAAGGCATCCTTCCATTTTTAAACAAATCACTTTCACAAGGCAAGGTTACCGGCAACTTTAAGAATGCCACAGGGATCCCACTAGTGAAAAAACCTGGAGCAGATCCCCTGGACCCGGCCAAATATAGGCCCATCTCCCTTCTCCCTTTCCTGTCCAAACTCCTTGAGGCTCACGTATCTCGATGTCTGTCCAACTTCATTGAAAATACAGAGTACTTGGAGCCAAATCAGGTGGGCTTTCGGCCATCTCATTCAACAGAAACTGTGATTCTGGTAGTTCAGGATACTTTAAGATCTAACGCGGACAAGGACATCCATCAGGCCCTGGTGCTTCTTGATTTGGCGGCTGCGTTCGACACGGTTGATTATAACATACTGATGACCCGTGTCGAGCAGGCCGGCCTCAGGGGTCCCACCCTGAATTGAATAGCCTCCTTTATAACGAACAGTACTCAATCAGTGAGATTGGGGACATTTACAGCCTCCAGGACTCCATCTACCTGCGGGGTGCCTCAGGGTTCGTCACTCTCAGCTTTATTATTTAATCTATACCTCCGCCCGCTGTTACATTCCCTAAAAAAACATAAAATCACTATTTTCAACTATGCTGACGACCTCCAGCTAATTATTCCCCTAAACACTACGGACTCGGTTGCCGAATTTCAGGCAACCATGTCACATATACAGAGATGGATGAACCACAACCATCTCAAACTCAACCCGGGCAAGACCGAATTGGTCTTGCCTGGGAAAAGTGAACTGAGCTGGGGTCAACATTTTTGGCCACCTGACATGGGATCTCCTCCCACTAAGACCCACTCGGTTAAAAGCTTAGGGATCACTCTCAGCGCAGACCTATCTCTTAAAGGACAGGTAGGAGCTGTTGTATCTTCCAGCTTCTTCCAACTCAGAAAAATCAGAAAAATAGCTCTCCTATTAACACACTCAGCACTCATCCAAGTAGTTATAGCCCTTGTACTCTCCCATCTGGACTTTTCGATTGGCCTATATTTGGGCCTTCCATTAGGTCTGCTAAAACGTCTCCAGATTGTCCAGAACCAGGCGGCCAGACTTATCTGGAAACAACCCAAGTGGCAATCTGTTAGCTGGGTTGGAAAAACTCCACTGGTTGCCAGTGTCCAAAGGATCGCCTTTAAAGCGGGATGCATTACTTTCAAGGCATTGCATGACAATGGCCCCAAATTCTTCAGAAATCTGGTCACCAACTATAACCCACCGCGCAACCTACGCTCTGCTCACCTTGGCCTAGCAACCGTTCCCCTATTTAGGAAGAAACGTCAAGGAGGTAGCTGCTTTTACTATCTAGGGTCCACTTTCTGGAACTCCCTCCCGCCACCCATTAGACATTGTAATGATCTTCTGACGTTTAGGAAGTCCTTGAAAACGTGGCTTTTCAAGCAGGCCTACACTTAGAGTTTGTGCTCCGTGTCCCTTACAAATAGCGCCATGAAACCTATGGGTGTACGCGCGCTCTAGAAATGGTTGTTAACATAATATAACATAATACCTCCCTTATATACAGGGCACCAACTTCGCCAACGACATCACAGACTTCGTCGCTCCCTTCTCAACTTCACCATCACCTTTATCATCCTCAGCGACCTTAACTTTCACCTAGAAGGCTGCACCGACCCAAACTATACTATACTATACTATTGGACCCAATTTTCTCTTCAATCGTCAATGGCACAGTCGACAAGCCAGCAACCATGACTTGGACAAATCACACCCTCGTCAGTTTCAGCATACCCATCGTACACCATCACAGACATACCACAACCGGAACTTCGCCCTGCAGCATGAAAAGCATCAGAGAAGAGGATTGAACTTCGGTCCTCTCTGTGCACTGGCCCAAGCACACCAGCAACTTGCTCAAAGCAATCAAGAACCACTACAGCTGGATCGCCACATGCACCGACACCTTTGCTCCCCTCAAGCACAACCCCACTGAAAGAGCCCACCTCAGGGCAGTTGGTATACAGAGGAACTCAGGCTGATGAAACTCCTCTGCATGCAACTAGAAAAAAAATGGAGAAAAAGTCAAGTCACCACAGATAAAAACGCCTTCAAATCAACCCTAAGATGCTACCACAAGCAGATGCGGAGCACCAAGCACACAGCTATTGCAGCTCATATTGACGTCGGTACTAACAGCAGCAAAGACATCTTTGCCATCATCAAAGAGTTCACTGTGCTTCCTAATGCCTCCAGCAACATCACCTCCTTGCAAGATCTTTCGAAATTCCTCTGTAACAAAAACACCTCAGCTCAACATGACCTGTTGCTGCTCAACTTCCCATTAAGAAAACATCCACTGATCCAGCAACACTTTCCAATTTGAGACCCATCTCCCTCCTACCATACCGGCCAAAGGTCAAAGAGAAACTAACCAACTGATGTCTCACTGACCACCTCAGCATCACAAGCTCTTTGAAGCCACACAGTCTCAACCAAAACACTGAAACAGCACTCATCACCGCCATGGGCAACAACTGCATGACCCTTGATGGACGAGACACAGCAGCCCTCATCCTCCTGGACCTCTCTGTAGCATTTGACATAGTCACACACCCAAACCTCATCAGGTGCCTGCACAAGATTGGCATTTAAGGACCCACTTTCTGCTGGATCTGATCCTTCTCAATGGAGTCACTAGCAATTTGGGCTACGGAAACTCCCTTTAAGGCAGGATTACTAAGCAACACCTTAGAAGACTACAAACCATCCACAACTCGATAGCCAGATTCATCCTCAGTCTTTCAAACAGACCTCACATCACACCACATCTTAGGGAGCTCCACCGGCTCCCAATACACAAGCATACTCATCTCAAACTCCTCAATCCAAGCACTATGCAACTTAGGCCTCACCTATCTGAACAGTTGCATCTTTTTCCACCAATAACCCAGGGACCTCTGCTCCTACAGGACGCCTACTCGCACACATACCACGCATACGCAGAGCTAGATCAGGAGGATCAGAGTTCTCTTACATCGCTCTTAAAGCATGGAACACCTCCCAGTCCACATCAGAGTCTTCGTTTCTGTTCTTGAATTGCACAAGAGGCTGAGGACCTGGCTTATCAGTTAATTAACCTATCATAGAAAGGGCTAAGAACACATTCCTGTTCAGTGCCAGGATACCCTCGCTGTGATTGTGCACTTTACAAGTACACATAACATAACACAGGCCATATGCTGTTCCACCATATCGTGCCACTCAAGCGCTGGGTGTTCACTGCCCGACTCTGTGGTAAGAACCAGAAGCACACTGGCGAGGAGTGGGTGTCCGGCTGCACACTGCTCAAATCAGGGCACAGTGACGGTGTCTTTTGTTTAACAGGTTGCCCTGTTCTGATTGAAAGACATTGCACAAAAAGTAATATAAATATAATTGTGCCTATCTGAAGGTAATGAACAACTTTTTTTTCTGGCCATATCCGTGAACTGTCGCAAGTTGATACGAACACTGTTGGACAACCCTGTGAGCCAGCTGGACCAGAGTAGCTAATGGCTGAAAAAGGCTGTCCATAAACCTGTTTTTGTATCTGTATGTATGTGTTGTGATTTGCATAATGACAAGAGCTGTCTGTATGTGAGACCTAAATATATACCCTCACCATGAACTTGCTTTTGGATAAATAGTTAAAAAGAGCTATTTTGCAAGTTTCTTGTGATTTCTCTACCTAAAATTGTGAAAATAGACTTTTAGTCACAACCAGGCCTTTTCATAGAAATAAAAATTATTTTACTCACACAGTGTAAACAGCATTTTGTAGCTTGTCATGGTTGGGATATACTTTTCTGAACATTTGGTAAATCCAAGCTTCACACATTAAGCACTCTCTCCCCTTTGGGCTACATTATACCTTTAGTGATTACTTATCTAATATTTACAGGTATACCTTTTCTATGTGACAGAGCCCTTTCCTCCGACGTTATTGCAGTGTTTGCAGCTGCACCCTGCTAGGCCACAGTGGTGAACATGGAGCCATGGTAGTCCAATAATGCATGTAGGTGACGTAAACATCCCCTGCAGTCACATGTGATATTTCATTTCCATGTCATTGGTGCAATACTTGCACCATCTTATCATAGTTTTGGTGGAAAGTAAAGTTAGCCATTTGGAGGCAGCCAGTTTCACCTCTTGTTATTGTGACCTCGCACACAATGTTAGGCTGAATGGTAATGTCACAGTGCACAGATCAAAATACTAGCAGAAAACAGTTTCAAAAAGCAGGGAATCTCTCAAAAAGATGACCTTTTCACAGTTTCACAGAGGAAAACTTTGAAATAACTTTAAAATTGCATAGATTCAGGTAAACTGCAGGCAGAGGAAGGAGTCTGATTGGAGAGTATACGACATGGAGTCACAGCCCTGGGGATGTTGGTGACAGCAGTCACAGCGCCACCAAATAGTTCACTTGTTAGCTCCCTTAGAGGAGAGAGACACCAACATGCAGGGACCTCTTCTCTTCAAGTTCTTTTATGTCAATAGTGCAAGAGACACATTGGATTGAGAATGGGAGTCTCTAGTGAAACTGTAACTGTTTCGACCACTAACCCCTGTGGTGTCCTTTGATGCAGTGGTAATTTCTTCTGGTAATTTCTCAATGCAAAACCCTAATTTACCACTGAAAAGGTGTTGGGTCCTTGACACCATGTATTACCTTCTGGAGACTTTAAATAAACATGAACAGTCAAAAATGCAATTATTATTTTAGTCAATAAAAAGAGTTGTTAAGTATTTTAAAGAGTTTTATTTTCTAGTCAAAAGCTAAGTTTTTTTCCCCTGACCCTTTATTCATTAGTAAAATATCAATCAGGTTACGGAATTTGGAAAACAGCAAAAATGACATTAATACAGAACATATTACAGTCTGCATATAAGCATTACATGTAGGAAAGAAAATGTGGCACAAAATATCAGCCACAACTCTTAAAGAGTGTCTGAGAAAAATAGTCTAGCAGAGCTAATTAATAATTAAATAGTTTGCAAAAATCTCCCATAAAGAGAAATAAATGCATAAGACAAATAAATCTTTTCAGACCTAATTAATTTGTCAAAGCATAAATTTAAAGTTTAGCATCTAAATCTTAAAAAAGCCTTTCTATCTGTTGCTGCTCTGTGCATCTCTGCCAGTCTGATAGGAGCTGCTCCTTAAAAGCACCCCCTCCTTCACCAGACCTTAAAGGAATGTGGCCTGGTGCCAAAAATATGAAGTGCCAGGACTTTCTGAAAAAATACATGAGCAAGGGAAATCCTCCCCTCTCCTAGAACGCAAAATTTACCCTCAGTGATCTCCTCCCGCGATGTTTCTCGTACCTAACCCATCGAATGTCTGGTCTAATCTGTTCCTTATCTCAAGAGCTCACACGCCCCCCTAAAGCCTAATGACCCTAGAAGCCAACCATACATCCAAAGAGGTCATTATTTATACTCTAATTCTTGGCAGACTACACAAAAATGTTGCATCTTCAGGAAAACTTGTAGCTGATTGGTCAGCCACGATGGCATGAGGTCTCACCACCCTGATCTCATTCTAAATTCCTGACCATGCCAGTTTTAACAAAAGAAGCACAAATGATTTAATACATTTATAAGTTTAGCAACATTTACTAGGAAAAATGTTTCTATCTTTTCCTTCCTTCCTGTCACAGCACAGGCTGGACGGATACTTTAGCTAACACTGGTACATTAGCACAATCACAAGAATGTACAGTTCACAGTAGCCTTGACTCCTTCTTGTCATGAGGAAAGCTGGCACAAATATGTGCATGCTCTCTTCTTTTATTGCAAGTCACAGCATTGCTGGATTCACAAGCAGCCATGTTTTCTTAGGCCCCAAAACAAAACAAACACAATAGAGTATTAATTTCATGTAAATCAGCCCATTATGTTTCCCTCCCTTATACTAATACCTCTTATAAATGTTTACCTAGCCAAGCTATTAGTTTAAAGCAGCTTTTGCTATTATTTGTGTACAACATGCAAAAAATGTGCAATGTACAACATAGCATTATTATGCTTTAGTGTAAATTTTAAAAGTGCACACAGTTAATACAGCGCACACCGCAACATGCTTTAATGCTTTAGATAGCTTTTTATGCAAAAAAGCACGTATCCCCATGTGTAGTGTTTGGTGTATTTGTTAATTCACACACATTATAAAAAGAGGTGTTTTAGACTAAAGTATATATATATATATATATATATATATATATATATATATATATATATATATATATATATATATATATATATTTTTTTTTTTTTTTCTTCAAATATACAACAAGCCAAAGTCTCTTGAGACAGAAATAGTGAATTTAGATTACAAGGATGAACTGGGACGAGAGAAACACATTCTATTAATGTTCAAAGCTAAGGCGGACACTTTTCTCTACACTGCACAAAAACACATGTTAATTCAGCACAAGCATTTCAGACTGACTAGGCCTCACTTTCACATTTTTCATGTGCCATGTTTTTAACTTGCACCAAAATGTGCGTGGCAATTTAAATGCAGTCTGTCTAAGAGCACAAAAATAAACAATGCCTGACTGCAGATGAAATCTGCTCCATCACCTTCATGATGTCAAGAGCAAAGTAATGTTTTTATTTCTTTATTATAGGTGAGTAGAGCGTTCATAACTATATTGTGATAAGGAACCTAAGTATGGGGTTTTATTTAGGCATTGCAGGTCTCCCTTGTATTCCACTGTGATTATTGATACGTTATGATGAAGGTAGGGCACAGAATGTGTTAAAGTAACGGCCCTATGAAGTGTTTTGTGTTATTCAGTGCATTCTGCTCTTTCCCCCGTTGTTCTCGTGTTTCACTTCTGGGTGCTTAGATTAACCATTGCTGTTTTCACTACTGTGTAAAATGCCAACATATAAATTTCCTACTTGTTTAAAAGAGTGCATGCGGTGTGTGTGCTGCATCGTGACCCCGATGTTTCCTCTTCTAGGCTTTGTGCGAGAAGGTCCCTGCTGACCCGGAACACCTTAACGCGAGACGAAAGTGGAGGGACGCCTGCCTGGGCCAACTTGCAAAGCTGAAAAAAGAAATGCAGTGAGGTGGGCGCAGGCTCCGTTCGATGGGCGCCCTGCTGCTGAGTAGCTGATTCCAGAGTCCAGATCTCAGTCCTGCAACAAATAAGAAGCCATTCATGGACATTACCAAGCATTAGAAGTCATTTTTCATGTCTCGTATTTGCCACCTGGCTTTCCTATCTCTAACAGCCCTGCCCCCTCAAGTGGCACTGTACGCTGCTTCCTTGTGCCTTGCAGTGCCATAAAGCCAGGCTAGAAAGCAAAAGACACCTATATGTTGGATGGAATGCAGAGCAAACCAAACATTCACCCCGAGTCAATAGTCCTGGGTTAAATCCATTGTTCTTCTGAGCACCAAGTGTGCACCCCCTCATTAATCTGTTGCTCACCTAGAGGCGGGTCGATCATGGCAAAATTATCTTTTCTTTCAGAGCCTTAAGTTTTCAACTAAATCAGACACTTCTCGAACGGGATCAGCAGCTTCATTTCTGGATCGAATATCGCCCAAGGTCTTATTTCTTAGATCCCCATGTAATCCTGGCTGACGGAAATAGCGATTGGATTTCAATATTTTCAAATGTCATTTGTATTTCATATCGTGAATCATGAATGCATGCTACTTTGGTTCCCAAGAATGGGTAAATGCTGGCGAGCTCACATTAGCAAACTCCTTTCGCTTTCTGGTGCTGAGAGAGGACTCTCCCCATTATGGCCAAGAGACAAGTCTTCAAGTTGCTTCTGTCACAGAGCTGTCCCTGAAAGAGTGCCCCGCGACCTCCCTGCACTGTAAACTCGGCCTCCTTAAGGTTTTTAATGCAGTGGTGATGGATGCAGCTCCGCGAGGGTCTGATCATTGCCAGGATGTCAGGATAACCATTGACTAGGATTATGGTTCCACTTTCATTTCATTGTACGTACATTTATTACAGGTGGATATCCTGAAAATCTGACAAGGGTCTGCTTTTCTGGCCCTCACTGGATGGCCTGCTTGATGGTGCAGGTGGATGTAGCAGAGTATGCGTTATGTAGTGATAATGCTGGTCCAAGGCTCCCTTCGCTTGAGGCTATTCACTGTAAGGTCAGTGCCCAGAGGCTGTTGGCCCATTTCAGAAATGTAAGTCAGAAATGTGTTGCCATTGGTCTACTATTGCTGCAAGTGGAGTAAATTGTACCTTTTACATCAGTTACAAAGAATACTAGGAGCACTCTTTGAAATGTACTCTCTTCCTGGAGTACTCACATATGCATGTGGGCTTTCCGCCAGGTGAACATACTACATGCACCAAATTATCAAATGTGATGCATATGTGTAATAGCACATTTTTGTGTCTCTACTGGGAATGTATTTTTCTTGCAGACACACCTTTCTTCCAGTTTCCATCATGGAAATGCACTTACAGGATCATGATTACTTCTCAATACCACTGCTCCTGCTGCATTAGATGTCTGTGACAGCAGAGAATCCTCAGCCAGTGTCTATCACAGCTAAGATGTGCCCGGCTGACAGCAGTGTTCTATGGTTCAAATATTTTAAAATTAAATCGTAACTTTTATGTTCAGTTTCTGCAGTCTCGGGGCAGTAGATGCACTGTAACAAGACAGAAGTAAAAAAGGCAGCTCAGAATCTTTCCTCTCTTCATTGTGTTTTAACATTCCTCCGGATCCTCAGCAGCAGCTTGCACTATCCTGGTGCATGACGTCGGTCAGTGTTTTATGCAGCAGTGTACTTTTTGTTATGCTGCGTAGAAATAAATGCTGAGGCCTTTATATTCACCACCTGTGCACTTTCTAAACGTCACTGTGTTCATTTGTCACTCTCTCTGGGCATTACAGTTTCAAGTCAAAATAAACTTTATGCGGCCAAAGGTCATGAAAACACACATTAAATGAAAAAACATAGATTGAAAAAATTTCATCTAGTACAAAATCATAAACAATACCCAATTCCCAAATACAATTCTGATATAAATATTTAAAAGAGCCAAGTCATATGGGCTAAGTCATATCTAAAACTTTGAAAAATAGCCCTTAAATTCATATCTCTTCCAAATGTAAAAACCTGATTTTATAAAATGTAATACTGCAGAATAGATTTCTGGTGAGCCCAAAGACTGGAGGACTATTAACTCCTCCCCTGATGGTGACGGAACCACTCCGTCATCAGCCGCGGTCGCGCTGTGCTGATGACGGAGCGGTTCCGTCACGGCCCGCTCGGAATGCCTGCGCGGCGCGGATTCCGCGCCTTCGCTGAACGTTCTATTGAGCGGGCGGGGCCGTGACGGAACCGCTCCGTCATGAGCACAGCGCAACCGCGGCTGGTGATGGAACGGTTCCGTCACCAGCATGCGCCCGCCGCGCGGCCACCCCGCCCCCTTAGCACTGCGGCGGAATAGCCGCCGCAGTGAAGGGGTTAAACCATCTATGTGCCGTCAACAACGGTACCAAAAACAGTGTCTTGGATCTTGATACAATGGGCAAAACAAAAATAAATGTACAGTGCTTTGGCTCGAAAGGCTCTCGCACACACAAAAAGATATATCCTGCTGCTGTGCCCCCAGGCTGGAAAAGCAAATTTGAAGTGCAAAGTCTAAACACAGTCAGCCAGTGACGATATGTAGGGGAAACACACCACCTCAAGTAAGTTTTTAAGCCACAAGTTGTTGAAACTGTGGCATAGTTTACAATTGATTGTTTGACCTGAGCAACGGCCATGCGTTTATTCGTACAATGCTCTAAAAACAGTTCTTTAATACGTAATTTGTGATTGGGATCAATTGATTGGGGGAATTTATAAAGATCGAGGAGGCCCAATCTATCGAAGGTGACCTTCCAATACCTTAGCCATTGTATCTGGTCTACCCCATCTAATGACATGCAGTCTGAAATGCAAATCTAATCAGCCCAGCCTCTGGAGGTGACCATATTCTAACCTTCAATAATAAATCCAATATGATCTTTCAGATAAGGCATCCGAAGCTCCTTATGGCAAATTAAGGTAGCTGTGCCCTCCTTGGACTGACAGTAGCCTACGCAGAAATGTATTTTCTGTGCGCAGAAAGAAATCCGCCATATTTGACCCCCAGAAGCCAGCACCATATATCCTTGTTGAGATTTACTTGCTCCTGTATAAATTCAACATTTCTGGAATTGGTTTATTTTGGAGCTTGGGAGCAGATCTAAAAATAGCTAAATGTTCCGGTTAAAAGTCTGGTATCTAAGTGTTAAAAGCGGGGTCCAGCACAGTGACTGGTTAAACAAGATCTCTAGATAATTTTTAAAAAATTACCTTTGATAAGACAGAGTCCCCTGCTTTAACAGACTTTGATTAAGTGCTAGGGCGGGCACATATCATTACAGTGTTTGGTTTGCGAGTCTTTCTGTCTCTGGGTCAGTCGGGAGTACCCAGTCTTTACCCACGGAGGCTAAAGTCTGATTTTCAAGATGACCAAGGACTATGTAAATGAGTCCAATGAACATTAATTGTATGTATTTTTTTCACATGTGGGCTTCCTAAAGATCTGATTTCGTGCTCATTTTCGTTGACCTATACTAGACACACCTGAAGTTCTAAATGCCTCTCGAGCTTATAAAGGACACCAGGAAGTAAAAACCTGATAACTTGTGCAACGAGCAGCACATACTTTTTTTTTTCTGCAGGTTTCTAACGCGCTAGAATCGACTCCTGAAGGAGTATCTCTGCGCAATAGACCGCTGGGGAGCCCGTCCTGGCTTTCCCTGTGAGATGGTCCCTACTGGGTATCTCCAAGGTGAAACCAGGCATCCCCGGCGTATGTGGGGCCGTTGTGGAGATGAGGCAAGCTAATGCCCAGAGTTGCCGAGTGTGATCTCTGGTTAGAGTAGGCACCGAGGTGAGAATTATCGAGTCCACTGACCCTGGTCCAAGACCCTGCCGCGTCGGGAATTGAACCCTGGTCCTGGGCCGTCCTCTACTTGGGAAGGATCGCTAGCAGTGAATCGTCCCCCGTTTCCGTATTTACTTATACTGACAACTTTGGACCATAAGGGGATTGAAAAACTGATAGTCAAATGTAGTCTTCTTTTCGGAACCACAGGGCTTAATTTTCAGTGAACCTAATTAAAGATCAATCAAGAATGTAAACCTCATAGGACATACATTGCAACATTTGTGTTAAAATAATTCTCCAATACGTCTCAAATGAGCATTGTGAGCTAATTGTGGCTGTATTCATTATTTAGATTTCCTAATCAATGGTGCTTACTGATAGTACATGATGTTGATCGCTCTGCTAAAATATTTCGCATAACTCCATTTTGTATTGTGAGATATGCTTTGACTTGAATCATTTTATTAAACAATGGACTGACTTTTGGTGACTTGTTATAACTATTTGAGGATCCAGAAACTTCTGAGAGCTGTCAGTGTTGATTGATACAAGCCATAAAATAGGTGATGGGTTTCTTAATTTCCATCTCCTTATGTAAGGTAAAGTGCATGGTACATGGTGGAAATCAGGTGCTATACCGCCTTTACTTTGGATGCATTCGAAACAAGCGGGCGGAGGAGAGGGAGTGGAAGGTATGGAGCCAGAGGGGCAGAAATCCTGTTGGGTGGGTCCCAATCTCTAACATCAACTCTCTTTATCTGCCAGCAGGCTCCTCTGTTGCTCATGCTCGTTGGTGTAACTCCCAACTGTCGGAGAAGAGCACTCCACCCAATCGGTGGGCAAGATAGTCTCTGTCAGCAATAAGGCCCGCAATTTCCCAAAACGCCCACTGCTTCACTACGTTTTGCTAAGTTTATTCTAAATATTTGCTGACAAATCTTTTTGGAAGGAAAAAAGCAAAGAAACTAATCTTGTACAGGGTGTAGGCAGTGCAAAGAAAGCGCATGAAATGGTGTGATTAAAAAAGTGGATCGACTGATTAGAGGAATTGTAAACCAAGCTACACTGTTGCTTAAAGTTGAATATATGCTGCAAGACAGAGATGCTGGATGACTGTATTGGAAGGTTGTTGGGCTATGAGCTTCTTATGTATGTTATCCCAGCTAAAAATGTAGATGGTCCTTCTAAGACGAGTATTCATATACTGTGTGTTAGAAGGTGAATGATGGAGCTCAACACTCTTCTAAGGTAAAAGCGTTTATTTTATTTTCAGTTAAGATCATTTTGACTGCCGTTACATCTAGGGCCCGATGTAGGTACCAAATACCGGTCGGAAACGGCCGATTTCGGCCGTTTCCGACCGGTATTTGGCCTACTGAGATGTAGGGGACCTTTTTTTGTCCGATTCGGTATTTTACCGATTCGGTAAAATTACCGAATCGCTAAAATACCGAATCGGTAATTTTACCGATTTTTTAAATTTGGGATGTAGGTGGGACTACTTTCAGTCCCACAGGCCCTTCAGATTCGGTATTTTAACACCCAATCCAATTGGGTGTTAAAATACCGAATCCAGGTGTGCATGCACATGTGTGCATGCACACCTATGCCATGTGACAGACAGACATGCCCTTATGGCATGTCTGTGTGCCACATGGCTCACATGCCTTTTTTTGGGGTGCTGGAGGGTGTCAAAGTGACACCCCCTGCACCCTTGCACAAATCGGTAATTACCGAATCGGTAATTACCGATTCGGTAATGCCCATTGATTCCTATGGGCTTCAAGGCCCATAGGAAGCAATGGGGGATACTGAATCGGTATTTACAGAATCGGTAAATACCGATTCTTACAGATTCGGTATTTACCGAATCTGAAATACCTACATCTCCCCCCCTCTAATTTACCACTTCATAAATACCGATTCGGTATGATTCGGTATTTATGAAGTGGTAAATGTAGATTTACCTACATCGGGCCCCTTATCTTTTATCAACACTCTCCAGGCATTCCCTGTCAGTGCTCTCCTCTATGTCTTTTGCCTTACTAGGAACCCCCACTCTTTTGGACCCATCTTCCCTATAGCCATCACTTGAGCTTCCTATCTCCGGATCCGGATTATAGCTGTTTTGCTTGTGTGTATTTGCTCCACTTAAGGTGGCTTCTCTGGGTTCTCCAAAAATTTCTGAAGCCACATGTATGCAAAGCGCAGCTGCCCTCCTTGTATCCACTATCTCCATACATCACACATTCCCTATGCACTGTTCAGGACCACTCTCTCCTGCCAACTGTTGGCCACAATTTCAGTGTCTACTTAAGTTCCAATGAAGGGCATCCCATCCAGCTCACTTTCAAGGATGTGGCATTTATCACTGGACTATGAGGCCATGGTCAAGCTTCAACGTGGATTTACAACTTTATGGATTATGCGTCCAAAACCTAGTGTGAGCACACATTAGTAATCTCATTGATTTCCTTGTTCTAGGTTGATATCTTCAATTTGACAGGCTATTTGCCCTCTTTCCATCATCCCTCTGCCATGTGGATTATCCGTAGTAATGGTCTGCTGTTCCCGAAGGAAGAAAAGCCCAATGAATATGGAGTGTACTGTAGAGCCTAGATAACAGGCTGATTTAGAAAGGTGTTATTTATATAGCTGGCAGCAAATAGTTTCAGAACTAAAATTGTCATCAAATTGTAACCAACGTTTACATCTGTAACTTTATCATTAAGGCTTATCTGTGTCAGCATATACGTTTACATTCCTTGACTGCTCTGCTAAGATTACTAGCAATTTTCAGTGTATCTTATTTATTCAGAGCTTAGATAGTGTTCTATGTGTAATTTTTGATTACTTTAGAATGCAAAAGGGACAGGCGCAATGTCCTATTTGCAAAAAACATGTTTGAGCTGTGAAAGAGATCAAGTTCAGTAAGAGTAAATGCTTGTAGTGGGGCTTTAATTTAGCAGGAATTTTGGTTATACAGCGACTCTGGCATTCTCCAATGGTTTGAGAATGGCTCTTTGCAGACTATTATCAGTCTGTCCGGGTACTGCCTCATTTATATGCCATGCTGAGCCAGTTATTCATAGTCACAATATCATTATCTTGACATAATGGCTGAAAATTGTGGGTTAGCTTTTGATGATAATGAGATACAGTCTATACTTTTGGACAATCCCAGCATATTAAATACCATACCTCTAGTGATTTGCAGCAATGAAGACGAGTGGGCCAAAGTTCCTGGCCTCAAAAAATGCCACTCACGTACAGCTATACATGGGGCCATCATGGCAGAGTACCTACGGGGTAATTGTGCCCCCAAAGGCTGATGGTGACTAATGCTCCCATGCTTTTTCTGAATGATAAGGAATTTCTCAAGGATTGGTCTCTGATAGCCTGGAGGTGCACGAGAGATTGACTTATTATAATTAAAACTGCTAAAAGGGTGGCTGATGCTATTCTTGTTGAAATTCAAGTTTTAGAATCACAAATAAAGACTATCGTTACTACTACTACCTTGTTCAAAAAAAGCCCAGATGAGACAAACACAAATATTAAAGAATTTAAAGACTCCATTTTATTCACTAAAATAGAGAAGTTCAAAAAAGATTTGGCGAGATTCTCTGTAGAGAACATTTATCCATATACCAGTGACTCATGTCCCACAAGAGTTCAATAAAAATGGACGTAGAGGAGGGTCGACATATGGGACTTCAAGTTATGATGATATTTCCAGTGACTCAGACTCCTCTACTAAAAGCAGTACATCTACAAGGGGTCGAGGTAGAGGAAACCAACAAAAATGGAGAGGTGGCAATCAGAACTAATTTCCTCAATGGTGGCAACCCAACCCGTGGAATTATGGAGGCCCGGGTTTTCCACAACAAATGGGTCCGGGTTTTCCACAACAAATGGGCCCTTTTGCCCCACAACAATTTCCAGCAGATTTTAATACTCAGCCTTTTTTAGGCTTTGGCCGGGGCCGATCCAGAGGCAGGAGATGGGGACAAAAGGCACAAGTTCACTGGAGCCCTCAACCACCATCTATGGATCTGAGGAGCGGCAAGAAGAAACCCCAAGATCAACCGGGGACCAGTGCCGGAACAGCCTCGTGATGAATTTGAGCTCAAGACCATTAACAGAGAGTGAAGATGCTGTCTTGAACAGAGGACTAGGATTTGTTGCCACACATGTGAGTGATCCCTTTCAGACTTGCATTGAGATGGCTAAATTCTTTCGAAAAATCAGACTACATTTTTTCTTCTCTAAACACACTAGCGACGAGATGGAGATAACGGACACCAACACTGGCCTCAAGAAACAATCCACCTTTAATCCTCCAATGCAAGGTATGCCTGCTAAAGTCTTAGCATTTGAGCAAGCGGTGAGAAAGATATCACCACACTGTGTCAAAAGGCTAATCATTCCTTTGTGAATTTACCTAAAATTGAACAACAGGCCCTTCGCAGTCTTACGTCTGATGAAGATTTAACAAATAAACCAGCCGATAAAGGCGATTGTCTTACTAGATACCACCACCTACTGGGCAGAGTGTTTGAGACAATTACAAGACAGAAGAGCATACCGTCCTCTGACTATAGACCCAACAGAAAGAATTGGAACCACGATTACGAACATGGTAGAAGAAGCCATGGCAGAAGGATGGATTACACCACAAGAGGCGGGCTTCTTGCGTACTGAACACCCCACCATGCCATACTTCTATGTCCTGCCTAAGGTGCATAAGGCACAGAGACCTCCACCGGGTCGTCCTATTATTTCAGGAATAGGTTCTATTTTAGAACCATTGTCTACTTTCGTAGACTATTTTTTGCGTCCAATGGTAAAAGAGATGCCTACCTTTCTACAAGACACCAAAGACGTTCTTCGTCTATTATCCGACATTGAATTTGACATCATGACAGACCATCTGGTTTCATTCGACGTTGAGTTGTTATATACCTCTATCCCTCAGGATGATACCTTGGAGGTGATTACCACTCTACTTACAGAGAGAAATTTGGATTCAATTACCCCTGTCCAATTTATCATGTCTTGCGGCAGTCTTGCCATGAAGGAAAACGTTTTTCATTTTGAGGACGCAATTTTTTTGCAGACTTCAGGCACAAGTATGGGATGCGTTTTCGCTCCAAGTCTAGCGAATCTTTATGTCCATAGCTTTGAGCAGGAGCATATTTTAACACCTACGAATCCTTATCGTGACTCAATAAGAGTTTGGAAACGCTATATCGACGATATTTTCGTCATATGGCGAGGAAACATTGAAAATCTTCATCTGTTTCTACAATGGCTTAACAGCAGGTACGGTTTCTTGCGATTTACAGTGGAGCATGATAAAAACCAGCTGGCCTTTCTGGATCTATTAATATCAGCTACCCCTTTGGGTCTTGAATCAGAACTGTACAGAAAACCTATGGCACGCAATTCACTGCTGTGCTATGATAGTTGCCATCCCAGGTCACTAAGGAATAACCTTCCGTATGGACAGTTCCTGAGAAATTGCTCCACAAAAGAGGCGTTTAGAGAACACTCTTCAACCTTTGCAGAACAGCTAAAATCAAGGAAGTACCCAAAAAACTGGTGCGCCAATCACTAAAACGTGCAGCTAACAACAATAGAGAAGCACTACTGGAACCGGCAATACCAAAAGATAATACTCGAAGACTGACCTTAGTGAACACCTATAGTACAATGTCAAATTACAAACAAAAAGTCATTAGGAAACATTGGTCCATCTTAAACACATGTCAAGAACCCATACAGCCCCCCCCTTTGCTTTGAAAAGTGGTCCTAACTTGAAAAATCAATTGGTACATACACAACCGAAAAGCAAAGCACAATGTGCTGTTGGCACAATGTGGGACCTACCAGCTGTACAAGGGCACCATCCATGTGGGACATGTGCAGCTTGCCCTCAGACATGCAAATCAGTTACCATAGACATAGGTACAAGTCGTCTGTGGCAACAAAAGAAGTTCACTAACTGCAATAGTGACAAGTTAATATATATGATCACTTGCCCATGCCAGTTAAGATACGTAGGCATGACGACATGTAAAATTAATTTGCGTATCTCTGAACACAAGAGCACAGTATGCTGTAAAAAACAAGCAACAAAATTGACAAGCCACTTTCTGGAAGCTAAACATGGTCCAACTGAGTTTGAGTGGACAGTTTTAGAACTGCCTTTCATCACAGACCATGTGACAGATATTTATAAATATCTATTGATTAAGGAACAGAAATGGATTACAGGCTAGGGACGGACAAAGAGGGACTTAACAATGAAATCCCTTTGATGTCACTGTAAGCCAGTACTTTAAGAACTATGACATTTGTTGTAAATTGACATCTTGGAGAAATAAGTTTGTTATATTCTTGTATAAAATGAATGGAGTCAACAATTCTCATAAATTGTTCTTGCTTTTTGAATGACTTAATCTGTGGCGAAGGACTGTGCATTCAAAAAGTTTTTGTTCATTACTAAGGCCCCATATTTCAACATTCTTGTATAAATCTAGATAGGGCTCTCTTCCCCCTAAAATTTCAGCTATATCGATACTGAATTATTGTCTGCACACCAGGCGAACCATGCTAACATGTAAGAGATCGCTAATGCGTACACAATGTTTATAAATGCAAGACTGTCTATAAAGTTCTATTGAAGAAAAAGACTCACAGGGATTCTCATATTTGCTTTGCTAAGTAATATTCCTTCACTGATAAACAGACAACCTGAGAAATTATTTGATACTGTATTATTGTCTGCATATCATGTGTACCATGCCGACATGTAAGACAAAGATCGCTAATAGTAGGATCCGTAGGAGGCCCCCCGCGACTCACACGCTTCATTATTGTGGCGGAGGGTGTGGGGCACCTGCAGGGCTACACAGATTGCTGCTGGTGCCGGTGGAGCGGCGATTTCTGAGCGCTCCTGATCCCCGCCGAGGACCCAACATGGCGGCCGCCTGGTGCCAGCTCGGGCTGCAGCACAGCGGGAAGGAGGAGCGGAGACCGGGGGCGAGTCGGATGGGCGCCGTGCACCCGAGCCGTGTGTGGGGCTCCTGCCGCTTCCCCCGCTGCCACCTCGTCGCTGATCCCTGTGGAGCGGCGCTGGCTGGTTGCTATCGGTCCCTGCCGGGGACCAAACATGGCGGACGCCCGATGCCAGCCCGGGCTGAAGAACGGCAGGGAGAAGAGCGGAGACCGGGGGCGAGTCGGACAGGCGCTGAACACCTGAGCGGTATGTAGGCCCCCGCTGCCACCCGCTGTCGCCCGCCGAGACTCTCGCCCCCCCTTCCCCCTTGCTGACCACGCTGTGGAGCCGGTGCCTGACTCTAAGATGGCGCCCACCGCCCTGGGAGACACGCTTTTTCTTTTGAACACGAACGCAGAGGACAGTGCCCTGGTGGACTCTGGAGGACTTCTCTCGTGGACTAGACCCTCCCGCCATAGCCTGCATCCTACCCACCCTTCATCTATGCTGTGAATGCTGCTGTTTGGACCCTGGGGGACTTTTCTCGTGGACTAGACCCTCCCTCCATACCCTGCATCCTACCCTCCCTTCATCTATGCTGTGAATGCTGCGGTGTGTTCGGACAGTTTTTCGCTGGACTCTAGCCCTTCCCTCCAGACCCTTGCATCCCACCCACCCCTCCTCTATGCTGATACTAGTTTAGTGTTTGCAGCGGTCCTTTGTACCCTCTAACACCCCTATATATCACCCTTAGAGTGTTTCTAGTCACATCCCTCCTTTCAGGATAGAAGACAATTCTAACGACTAGTATCCCATATGATTATTAGATTGTATCCTTGTGTATCCCCTCCCTGTGTTTAGAACTATAGCTCTAACGTCTAAACGCCTGTGGAACTGTTGGAATACAGCCAGGTGTTCCCCTTCCCCCATGTGAAGAGATAACCCTACTCACTAGAGCAAAAAGTAATGTGTTCCTAAAATGTGTAACGTAACTGATTCTATGTAAAGTGCCCTGTAAAGGGGCAGCTGACATTCCAGGAGCCTAGTCCCGACAGCTCGACGACTTCGGAGGGTTGGAAGAGGTCCCCCGCTACACGGCGGAGGAGGGCACTGGACATCGAATGCTGTCTTATGTAAAGCGCACTGATAACCTAATCGGTTCAAGATCTTGAAATGTGTAACGTAACTGATTCTATGTAAACTGCTGTGATATCATGTAACGGAACTGGTGCTATGTAAAGCGCTCTGATAACCTAATCGGTTCAAGTTTGCGCTATAGAAAACTCTAAAAATAAATAAATAAATAAATAATACGTAGACAATGTCTTTAATACAAGACCATCAATGAAGTTGAATTGACAGAGGAAAGACTTACAGGGTTTCCCATATTTACTTTGCTAAAATTACAAAACACAACACAAATAATGGTCGCAATATTTCTTCACTGAAAAACAGATAATTTGAAAATTAATCACTCGATACAACAATGTTGTTTCATAGAAGTAGTTCCGTTGGGCATGCCCTTTGTACCAAAAACTCAATTTCCCATATTTCCTTATGAACGCAAGCTCACGATCATGTGACTGCCCTTCCGCATCACATGCTCCACTGACGAATAAAGATGGCGTTTACACACTATCAGTCACCTCCCCGAGACGGCTCGGTTGACCTTCTGGAGTACCGACGGAGTGGTGAGCTGGCGGTGGGTGTGATTGTCATCTGAGCAGGAGCAGGCGTCATGCGTGTGTGTTGTCTTAATTTGAGCCACTGAATAGGGATTAATTCCGTAAACACCTACTTTCTCAGACTATGAGGTGTGCTGTGATTATAATTATTAGGATCGAGCGGACTATGGATAATTGAAGGGTCCGACTGTGATATTATGAGAGTACGCAATTTAGAGAGTACGGGCAACCGGAGGGTCCTAAATGTTTCACTGTTATTTTTAACTCTTTGAGGTGTATGTACTTGGGCAAGATGTGGCATATTACCCGTAGGTCAGATACGAATTACACTGAGTAGACTGTGGCTTACTCTATCTTGCTAGAAATATGTTGGCAGATATGAGAACTTCGTAACTCTTTGAACATGGATAGGTCGCAGAGCTGATATCTTAAGACACAAGCACTCCTTATGCTAAAAGACCATACTTAAGTACCTATGGAACTCCCATTTGGTAAACAACGAGTATACTCGTTGCAAATACAATGACTACTGGTAATCATGAACCATTGATTTTATCTAACTATATGAGGATCATGTTTGACTCATTTGCTAAGTATCACTATTGATAGGGATATATTGTTTTGACATGCACATACTGACCGCAAGGAGTGGGTCATGCGACATGAGTCATGTCTATGCCTTCTTTTTGTTTTTACCAGAGCGGTGCTTCTTCTCCCTGAGCCATAGCCAGGTGAGGTGAGGCCATACCCTCCTGTTAATTAGGTAAGCAGGAACAGCCATACATCTTATATAGCTGCATTGCCTGATGTTAAACTTGAGGTAACACGTGCAGAATGGTAATTGTGCCAAAATAGGATGTCTACATATAGAGACACCAATGTTTTTCTTTTTTGTTTCCCTTTCTTTGACATGTAACCAACATTAATTTCAGACAGTGGTTGAGAAATCCACACACAGGAGGAGTGACCCGACACCTAGGATTCCAGGTGAAATGGTTCTTTGATTTTATTATTTTTCTGTATATTCACTTGTTGCAGTAGCAATTATTGATTAAGGTCCGGACGAAAGCAGAGGACAACAGTGTCCTGTTTTTCTGCTGAAACATGTTGACCATATAAGCCATATTGGCAGATATTTGTTACAACTGCCATTCCTTTGCCCTGTTTTTTAGTCTTGGGCAACTGAGCGATAATAATAAACTCATGTTTCTCTCATTTACACAATTTTAACTCACCATTACTTCACATATTTTCACGCACTGCAACTTTTTTTATTTCATTTTTTACCTATCATTTGATACCTTCACTCAACATCTTCCAAGGGACTCCGTGTTTCATAATTAGATGTTGGACGTGTCCATCTAGTCCTCATTTACATCTTTTATGATTCACGATGAGAGGGATGTAAGGAAGCCCAGATGATGACCAGGGCGGTATCAGACAGTGACTGATGGGTATCCTTATCCATTAGGTGTACTTTTAGGGCACTCTGTCACAAACTGGCATTGTTGGTCTATGTCTTTTTAAGGTTGACCTATTGTAGATAGATCCGTGGACACTCTGTGTTTATTACGTTGACTGTTGGGGGCTGTGTCCATACTAGGTCTAGAAATATGCACTAGTACCCTTCTTTATCGGTTTGTTTTCATGAGCCAGGTTTAACCCTTATGGAGGATGCCATCAGTCCTGCACCCTATTTGTTATACATTAATTTATGGTCTGAACCTGAGGCAAGACTGGTGCAGCTATTCTTAAGGGACTGTCTAGCTTTGAATAATATGGGACAGACTCCTTGGTTTGATATGTGAGGAAAGTATCTAACTTGTTGGGTACTCCAGAACTTTTCTCTAACCCGACAGGTATTAGCTGGAAAGGAAAAGTTGAACATCTCTGCTGCAACCATTGCCTTAGGGTTCCACTGTAGAGAGCCCAATCCATAAAGACTGTAGAAAATTACATCTTGATTGGGATAGAACCTTATATCATTCTAATTTCTAACAATTCTTTTAGATATTATCTTACCTGTTTATGTTTGAGTACTTTGTGGTTGCTTTTCTGTTACAGGAAACTCCGGCTGCGGATCTCTCCAAAAATCTATCTGATAATTTTTGTAATGAAAGCACCGCACACTTTATGATCTTCTGCACCTTAAATTCTGTGCCAAGTACTTCCTTATTGGTCCCAATTGTATGTGAAGCCAATATCAGACGGGATCTTTTATTTTTCTTTTACAGCATTTAGGTTCACTCTGTGCAAGTTATGCCATAATTAACTTCATAAGAAGTGCTGTAAAGATTAGGAAGCTCTATGAGGCATATTGAGCTCATTATTAAACACACACTACAAGAAATGATCTGTATTTAAACATGCAGTCAATTATTTTTAAATTACCTATTCATGCCCTGACAAAGACATCAGTTTCTTAATATATTCAACATTGTATTTCGTACCGAAGCCATGTTTTAGGCAAACCTTGTTGCATTTACACACAATTCTTTTTGTAGCTTGTACCGAATCACTGTGTCTTAGATAAATTATGTTGGATTTTGTTGTATGTTATGGAACTATTTGGATTTTTTAAATTTCTATTGTTTTTTTAGTTTTAAACTTTTATGGCTTGTCAGCTGAATAAAGAATATTGACTGAATTTCAGTAGTTATCCATAGTTGGTGCTCTGTAATTGCAACCCTCAGAATCTGGTTAAAACGTTACGGAAGAGTTTGGTTTTTTGAGGTTTTCAATAACACATTTGATTCAGTTCAGAACCTAGTGAGGTGCTGAGGTCATTCTATAGTCTTGGAGCTTGTTCTATCTGATATCTGCCTCCATAGTTCATTCACTGCAATGAACATAAGTTGGGTCTGGTTAGCAGCTGATGAGCATATCAGAAGTTTCTGTCTGGGTAACAGTGTGCTGTTAAGTTTTGTAATAAGTATGTTGGGCCTTTTTACCCAGTAGGCCTTGCTGCTGATGCAGAGGTCCTTGAATTGGAACTGGGCATTTAGCGATAGCCAGTCGAGAGCTTTCAAGGCAGGTTTGGTTTGCTCTTGCTTGTGTAGATTATGGCACAATATGGCTGCCAAATTATGTAAATGATGCCAATGGGTGTTTTGGGAAGGCCAGTGTAAGTGAAATCACAGAAATCCAGACAGCATCTCTTGAGGGCTCCTGTCAGTTCTACCCACTTGTCAGTTTGGAATAAAGGAATGTTTAATCTTTTCAAATATTGTTGGCATCCCATGATGTCCATGAGTATTGGGTTACCTTGGGCCAAAAACTTCAGCCACACCACTTATCAAATTTGTGGGGAAAACACAGCCCTAAATTCATATTTCCTGGCTGTGGGTTTGGCTGGCAGTTTCACCTTGTGTAAAGGGTATGGTTGTATCTGGTGAACACATTGTGGAATAGGTGGGTATCCACATGTACATGCATGGTTATTGATTGTTTAATATATGGGATATAAAAAATAGAGTTGATGCAGTATTTTGGTGCCCTGTTGGAATTGAAATGATGTGTCATGCAAGGCCTTTTTGGGATAACCATTAAACCGGGGCAAAAGTAGAAGTGTTAGTTGCAGGGGAAGAAAAAAGGTATCGCCTTGAATATGGTTTAAATTGATTTAATAACATGTTTATTTCAATTCTGGGGAAGATTTGTGGTTATAAATACAAAATAAGAGTAAATGACAATGCTAATCCAATGGAACACAAATTGAGGAGAATGGCATTTAGACTTGGGGATGATTTTCAGTTTCAGTTCAGTTTGTTTATTTATTTCGAAGGTTAAAAACCATCATGAAAATACATCACAGTAAAAAACATGATCACAAACTTTCTCAACAACATATCATTATTTAAAAAGAAAGGAAAAAGGGGCATCACATTTAAAAAAAGAAGAGTTTTTGTGAGTAATAGGACCAAAGTGCAGATGAAATACACAAGCCCCGAATCACATAATAGATGCCTCCCTTGCCGACCAATTTCAACAGCCCCTAGTATTTCTCAGTTTAAAAGCAATTTTAAGAAAGGTTATAATAGCACATAGGGTTCGCATTTCAGTGGCTCTTTGCAGAAACAGTAAAGCAGATTTGGCATGGATGATTTTTGAGTCTTTTAAAACCCCTACTAAAAATCTTTGACGAGGTGTTTTAAAAAAAGGACACAATAATACAAAATGAAGGGTGTCCTGCGGAGACCTATTGTCGCAGCCGCAGGCACCCTTCTGCTCAATTGTTGGAGTAAACCCTGATGGATGAGCTAAATTATGGTGCAACAAATTGAGCCTAAAACGAGTCATTAAAAACCTCTCATGCTGACTATGCAATAAAAAGAGGTAAGGTTCCATGCCAATTTGATTCGAGACTAGCGAGTGAGCAACTACAGAGGATTTAATAGAGTCAAGCTCCCTCCTCCTGCCACCAAATTTATCCAGCAATTGCCCTTGTACCGAGTGACTGGTGTATATGTCCACCAAGGATGGGTCCAAAAATAGTCTTTGTTCATCTATTTCCCCCAGAGTATCTTTAATATATTTCAGCCAGGGGATTTGGAGGCATTTTTCTTTCGTCAAACAATCCTGGATAATCTGTCTGGATAGTTCCGCGTTGGGGTTTAGCCAAATTTTGATCCAGGCCAGTATGGGTCTCAGTCTAATCAAGTCCGCTATATATGTTATTCCCAGCTCATTGTGTGTTACTGCAGCGGAGGTGCTCAACGGAGGTTTTAGCAGTTTTTTTAGAAATTTCTCTTCCTCACTTTGGATTAATTGAGCATCTCTGAAACCCCAGACTTCAGATCCGTAAATGGTCTTTGAGATGCTGACTGATCTATACAAAGTCAACACCTGCTCAGGGGACCACCTTCCCATTCGACGAGCAAAGTTTGATATAGCTCCATTAGCTGAGACAAGTCTCCTCGCCCTCTCCTCTACCAACGGGGCGAACTTTAGCTTCTCATCGAATAAAAGACCCAGATATGGGAATGTTTTAACATTGTTCAAGACATGATCCCCCAGTTTAAATACGAATTTCTTCTGAGGTTTCTTCCCCACTATCATGATGAAGGATTTTGTCATGTTTACAGATAGGTCCAATTTCCTCATAAAATCTGCGAAACCCTTGATTAGGAGCTGCAGGCCGACCGCCGTCCGGGCTAGGAGGACGGCGTCATCGGCGTACAACAGTACTGGCAGGTGACGTGAGCCCACCTTTGGGCAATCAGTTCCCAGTGCTATTAGGTCGCTCTCCAGGCCGTTTATATAGAGGGAAAACAAAAAAGGTGCCAGGATACACCCCTGCCTGACCCCGCCCGAGCACAGGAAGGGATCGGTACTCACCCCCCCCCCGCGCTGTAGCGGACCTTGGCAGTGGTGTTCCAATGAAGTTCCCTCAGGATGTTGATAAGATCCGGATCAATTCCCAGGTTGGACATAATCGACCATAGTTTGGCTCTGTTAACATTGTCAAACGCCGCTGCTAAGTCCATGGACACCATATACATGGTGCCTTCAGACGCCTTAGTGTACTTAGCAGTGAGCAGGTACAGGTTGAGGCACTGATCGGTGGTTGATCTCCCCGTTCTGAACCCATACTGAGTGTCCACCAAGATGTTATGGGTGTCAGTCCAGTCCAGTAGGCGGTTGAGGAGTGCCCTCCCCAGTACCTTGGCAGAGACTTCGATGAGCGAGATTGGTCTATAACACCAATACTCTCAATACTCTCATTACCACTGGGGTCCAAAGGTCCATGTTGCTAAGAAATAGATCCGGAGGGGTTCCATCTAGGCCCGGGGCTTTGTTTCGTGTTAACCCTAGTATTGCCTTGAGAACTTCATCCAAGGATAATTCGAATTTTTCCGCCCTTGGCCCCCTCCATATTCCGTCACCAATGTCTACGTCCTGCTGATTATACAGCGATTTAAAATGGGCAATCCATTGTTCCGGCAGAATGTTTGAGCTGATGACTGGGGAGCTTGAATCGTGAAAACATGGTTTGTTTATAATTTTCCAGAACTGGGTATAGTCCTTGTTTTCGCCGGCCTCCCTTAAGTCTGCCCAGATTTCTTTTTGGAGGGTGCTTTTTCTGATCTTGACCTGGGTTTTATAGTTCTGTCTACAGCGAGTGATTTCATTTTTGTCCCTTGGTGTCATTTTCAGGCTCTGTTTTAAATCTCTTAACGCTTTAGAGCAGTTAGCATCAAACCATCTGGGCGTGGATTGCAGATTTATGGGCTTCTTGGTTGTCAGGAGTTTCTCTACGATTTTAGTTAAGGATTCAAACGCCTCTACTACTCCTCTGCCCTCTATTGTAGCATCGAGACAGGTCTCTATGTAATCTTTCCCTTCAATAACTAATTTAACATAAAAATCTTGGGGGTTAATCACTGACCACTTAGGCGTCTCCCTTGATCTGTTGGTTGAATTTCTGCTTGTTGGATCACCCCTGGTACTTTTTTAATGAAATCATTCCCTTTAATTTCTGTTATAATGGGGCTGTGGTCGCTAAAGGGACTCCACTCTGTCCTGGTATTTATGATCCTTTCCCTAGCCCAGGCGGATATCATAACGTAATCTATTATAGAACCCCCGCCTTTACCCTTAAATGTTGGTATTGGGGATTCGCCTGCCTTATGAGCGGATAGATCCATGACCTTTGTAAGGGCAAAGTTGTCTAGTAACTTCATCAGTAATGTACCCTCTTTAGTATGTGAAAAGTGGGGGCCCTTTTCTAAAGGGCAAGCTGACCAATCGGGAGTTAAGGGGAGTAATTTGGGGCATAGATGGCAATTAAAATCCCCCATCAACAGGACAGTTGGTTCAAACCCCGTCGTCCTTTGATCTAATTCCTCGGTTAGACAGGTCTCCAACTGCTCTAAGATTGGGAAATTTCCTTCCACCGGTCCGGAATTATAGAAATTCACAAACAGTAGACACTCCCCCTGATGGGTAAGTCTAACTGCTTGTATATTATCTGAGGGGCCATCGGTATATGACCAGGAACCTTTCAGATCTAAGTCTGCATATAAAACTAAGCCTCCCTTTGCTCTTCCCGAGTTCGTTCCCTGTGCGGGTTTAAAGAAACATTTGTAGCCCTCCAATTGACATGGGCCCGAGTCTCTTGCCCATGTTTCCTGGAGCGCTATCAAATGAAAGCATTTGATAAATTCTAGCCATTCCTTGTTTTTTAATTTGGCTTCCAGCCCTGCGACATTCCAAGATAGGATGGTCAGGCCCTCCCGCTTTTCTTTGCCTCTTGCCATGTGGGTTTCAGTTGCTCTCTCCACCCCATCTGATGGTAAATCTAGTTTAGTTGTTTTTTCCTTTTCCCTCTGGGGCCGGGGTGAGTCTAGTCCCCTGGTTAATATGCTCTCCACACTCCCCCCTATATTCCCTACTTGTGGGCCAAGATAGCTACTAGTGGCCGGGCTTCCTGTAATGTTCTTTTGAGTGGATGGAGTGAATTTAAGTCAATATATGTCCTCTAGAGATTGAAATGGGGCATATCTGTTTCTCCATTGAGGGTAGTCACGCTGGGAATAGGGCTGTTCGAGGTGGCTTGCTAGTCTAGGTCTGTATGGGCGCTGTGATCTAACCAGCGTCCATCCTCCCTCATCCTCCACACGATTGTTATTTCGTGTCCTTGGGTAGAAATACCCAAGTGGGAGAGCACAAATCGTGCTGGTTTGGTTCCTGTTGGAGTTCTTCAGGATGTACTCTACCAGACTAGTGTCCGTGAAGTTTGCGACTATACAGTCTCCTCTGATATCTTTCTTTCTCCCCCCAACCCAGTTTACCCTTCTTACACTTAGAATCTCTCCTCTTTCCCCAGTATTTAAGGGTCTATGGATGTTCAACCATTTGGAAATTTTTGAGAGCCATTGTAGTTGTGTTTCTCTCTCATTAGGCCTATTTTCTGGAACCCCTGCAAAGATTATTACAAAGGGATTCGCCTCGGGGGGTAAATCTAAGTGTGGTGCCTGAGTCTTGGTGTTGTGAAAGGGATCAGGGTCTGTGTAACAGTGATTGTAATTCCCATCTCTCTGCAGGCGCTCGTCTTGTCTCCATTGCATTAGTGGTTGTATGGGAGGTTTCTCCCTCTGAGTGTTATTCGCACCTTGTTGATGTCTCCCTCTAGAGTTATCATTTATGTCCCCTTTGGGGTTTTGGACAGAGTTGGGGGCCTCATGAATCTGAACTATAGCCTGTTGGACATGGCTAACACAGTTGTTATTTTGGGCCCTCTTTGTGCTTGCCTTATCATTTATGGTATCCTCCGTCGGTTGTGGTTGGTCAACGGTAGTCTTTGCAAGTGCGTGTTCTAGTGCCTTGGATTGTTTGGAGAACTCACACATTATTTTATCCACCTTGCTTATAATGGGTTTTAATTGTGCCGCAATGAAGGATTCTAGCTGTTTTTTAATATCTATTACTACTGTCTCGATCCACCCTGGGGGAATAGTATCCACTCGGGAATTATTTTCTAGTGAATTATATTCTTGAAGGCTTATTGGGGAGTTGGTTCTTGGGGGTGCTTTCCTCTGCCTCTACTGACCCTTATTCCTCCCCACTCGCTTCCTTGCTTTCCGAGGGGCCGTGTCAATAAATTCAGGGGATTCTAGCCCTGAGGTTTGAGCACAAGGGACATCCACTGTGTCATAGTTTGTTTGTGACACACTGCCCTGGGTGTTTAAGCTATCAATTAGTAGTGCGTCTCTAGGGGGTGTTTGAGTGATGGCATTGAGATTGGGCGAGGAGGATAAACTCTGTTCCATTCGTTCAATTTCCCCTGTGACTTTTTTTAGCATTAGGTCAATTGCTGTAGGTTTGTTCCCCTTTGCGTGGGCAGCCTCCTTTATTTCCCCCCGTGTTAGCTTAGGGGTTGTTCTCTTAGTTGACTTGATCCCATTCGAGCGTGTGTTGGGGTGAGTGGACATCATTCCCCTATGGTCTCCTTCCTTATCGCCACAACAAGGTGCGGCGTTGGATTCTGCCAATCCTATTGCGTGCTGCCGTAGGGGTTTAGCGAGTAACTTTCAAGGGCTCCACTGCCCTATACAAATTCCCTATGGCCAAAGTGCAGTACCTAGGTATAGTGTCAGAGACGTGCGGACCAAGGGGGGTGGCCTGTCCCGTCCCTCGTCGTCCCCGGACGGCCACAGACGGCCCGCCCTCTGCCCGGGCTCCGCCCGGCGCCGTCCGCGCGCGTCCGCGACGCGGAGGGAGAGTCCTGGTTTAATAGCGCCTCCGGGCGCGCTGCTGCAGGAAGTGGGCGGAAGTGGACGCTAAGCCCTCTGGGAGCTGTAGTCTCCAGCCGCCGTGATGGAGTGAAGCGGCGAGACCACAGCGTCAGGGCCCCAGGAGCGAGGTGGCGTCCAGCAGGCGAGCGTTCGCTGGCTGGTGTGCTCCGTTTGCTGCCAGGAAGAAGATTTGACCCCCGTGTCTCCAGGGGAGAGCCCTGGTTTAATAGCGCCTCCGGGCGCGCTGCTGCAGGAAGTGGGCGGAAGTGGACGCTAAGCCCTCTGGGAGCTGTAGTCTCCAGCCGCCGTGATGGAGTGAAGCGGCGAGACCACAGCGTCAGGGCCCCAGGAGCGAGGTGGCGTCCAGCAGGTGAGCGTTCGCTGGCTGGTGTGCTCCGTTTGCTGCCAGGAATAAGATTTGACCCCTGTGTCTCCAGGGGAGAGCCCTGGTTTAATAGCGCCTCCGGGCGCGCTGCTGCAGGAAGTGGGCGGAAGTGGACGCTAAGCCCTCTGGGAGCTGTAGTCTCCAGCCGCTGTGATGGAGTGAAGCGGCGAGACCACAGCGTCAGGGCCCCAGGAGCGAGGTGGCGTCCAGCAGGTGAGCGTTCGCTGGCTGGTGTGCTCCGTTTGCTGCCAGGAAGAAGATTTGACCCCCGTGTCTCCAGGGGAGAGCCCTGGTTTAATAGCGCCTCCGGGCGCGCTGCTGTAGGAAGTGGGCGGAAGTGGACGCTAAGCCCTCTGGGAGCTGTAGTCTCCAGCCGCCGTGATGGAGTGAAGCGGCGAGACCACAGCGTCAGGGCCCCAGGAGCGAGGTGGCGTCCAGCAGGTGAGCGTTCGCTGGCTGGTGTGCTCCGTTTGCTGCCAGGAAGAAGATTTGATTAGGGATGATTTGGCTATGGAATTTAGAAATCTGTGCAGCCAGCAGACTACTAAAGCTTATCTGGGGTTGTTCACACTAGTCATTGCATTGAAAAAAATCATGACCTAAGAGTTTACATTGACTTTGGAAGCCGTACTAAGAAGAATTTGGCAGATTTGCACTCTCTGCCTCATATAGATGGCATTTTAAAGTCATTTGGTGGTGCTAAGTGGTTCAGCAAAATTGATTTGGCATCATCATATCATCAGGTAGAGTTAGAGTTCAGACATTATTCTGCTTTTGTGTAAGCTGTTGGTGCTTTCCAGTTCCACATAATTCCCTTTAGGCTTTAGCGCCCTCAGTGTTCCAAAGAATGATGTGTAAGAATTTGGAAGCTACTGAGGGAATCAATACTTTTCAATGCAATATTTTTGTTGCTGATAAGAGTAAAAAAATCAAAAGGAACACATTTAATTGTGATGGAAGCGCTGAAGAAATTACAAAAAGTGAGGCTAATAGTAAGTAAAGACAAATGTGAATTCAGTAAGACAACAGTAGAACATTTGGGACATGGTTTTTCTGATCAAGGATGACAGCCGAATCCAGGATTGGTAAATGGAACTGTTAAGGTGTTAAACCTCATCAACAAAGTATGCTCGTTCCTGGGTGTTCATGAAATGTATTTAAAGTGTTTTTGTTATTTGCTTCTAAAACTGAGAATTTGAAAAGATTGGTGAGGAAAAACAGACAATTCAAGTGGAGTGTTCAATGTGACAACGATTTAAAACTTTGAAAGTCGAAGTTATGATCGTTCCTGGGTGTTCCTGAAATATATTTAAAGTGTTTTTGTTATTTGCTTCTAAAACTGAGAATTGGAAAGGATTGGTGAGGAAAACAGACAATTCAGGTGGAATGTTCAATGTGACAACGATTTAAAACTTTGAACGTTGAACTTTTACTGTACAATATTGAAGTTATGCATATGGCAGGTGGTAAAAATGTACATGCTGATTATCTCTCAACATCGCTGACGAATTTAGAAAAGGATAGAGATAATCAAGATGATGAAGAGTATTTGATTACTGCAGTGGATGCTGAATGGTTTAGTGGTGTAGCTGAAAAGGAATGCTTACATGCAACAGGAAGTGATGTTGACTAGAACGAGGTGATCAGGTGTATCATTAAAGAGGCGATCAGGAATATCACTGAAGGATGACAATATGAGAGGAATATGTCTCAGGAATTAGTCATATTTTAAGGTTTCTGAAGATCTGACTATGGATAATTGTTTAGTAATCTAGGAAGAGAAATTGATTTCTCTGAAAAACAAATGTAGAGATAGGCCATGAAGAACTCTTATGAAACATGCAAAATGTGCTGTGGCCTGGTATAGATGGCTAGATATGTGAAAATGAAAAGAGTAGCGATAAGCTAACTGAAACAGCAATTTCACCAATGCATTTGGTTACAATACAAGGGTCAACTCGGTCCAAATTGTCTGTTGACTTTGTAAGGACTCTCAATTCTTTACGATTAAACCAGATGTATGCTTTGGTGCAGTGTTGTGATTGGTTCTGAGCGCCATGGTTCAGTGCTCAGATGGGGACAGTCTGCCTGTGCATGTTCCCCACCAGGGTGTGCATCACAGCCTGGTGGGGAACATGCCAAGTACGTATGACTGTTTGGCCGGCCCAAGACGGCTGGCCTAACCCCCAAGTGCAAAGTCTCACCACTTCTCTTCCTGTGATACCACCCCACCCACCCTAACCCAGCCCCACAGCTACAAAAAATAAAATGATAATAACGATATTATTGTCATTTTATTTTTCTATTTTTCACTGCTCTGAGAGAAGTGGGATAACAGTCTGCCTTAGCTGAGGAGCCGCCTCTGTTGGTGTTAAGGGACTATTATAGCAAACTGTGGAATGAGCAGTTTCTTTTAGAACTCAATACTGGGATAGTTGTTTTTTTTCAGAAATATTGTATGAAAGAAGGGTTTGCCAATGGAAAAGTATACAATGGAGTACAGTATGTTTGAAGAGACATGCAGTTTTTTAATGAGGCTGTAATATCAAATGTAACAGGATTGCTCATTACCATCCTCAAGCTAATGGACTTGAAGAGCATCGCAATAAAGTATTAGTTGAGTGCGTTCAGTGGGAGAAAGCTGGAGGGGTGAATGTAGGGAAGTCAGTATGGCCCTGATTAAGAATGGGGCAGATATAGGAGTGGAACTCTAGGCCCATTGTTAATAGGGGGCGTAGTATCCCAGCCAGGAATACTGCTCTGTCCTACTGTTAATCAGAGCCCAATCCATTGTGTTTTGGTCTAATTAATTGCATCACGTCACATTCAAAGGCTTGTGAAATCCTTTTGAGGTGATAAGAGTAAGGGTTGCATCTATTATATTATGTCTGTTGAGGATGAGGAAATGGTTTGCAAAGTCATTAGATGCAGGAAAAATGGATAGTATTATCCAGCTCATGGTAGAAAAAGTTACAAAATGTTTTTACGTGATTCTCATATTAGGAGGAGTGCTACTAGAAGTACTTGTGGAGTTAAGGTTGTGGATTAGGCCCATAACAAAGATACTAGTAATGAAGCCAAAAGATTTTCTAGATTTAAGTGTCTTGCAAGCGGTGAAAGGGTGAGTAGAAAGCAGCCAGAATTCTTTGCAAAGAGCAGTAGAATATGGAAAAGAAAGTAATGTTTTGGCCTGGGAAAGTGGAACTGAGTGAGGAATTAATGTGGACGGTCATAATAGTCAAACGCAAAAACGACAGTTGATGGACAGAATGCAGAACAATGTCATACATTCACCCCAGTAAAGAGATCTGGACCTAAATACATCGTTTTTTTGCACACCAAACCACCTCAGTTCAGACATGGCCATATGCAAATCAGCCCTGACCCTGTGCCTCATGGGAACAGTCCTGCCCAGTCATAATAGTCAAGGCCTACGAAGTCTAAGAGTTCCCAAGGGGTTCTTCTTTTGTATCCAGAATGACTGTATTGCTGTTTTTCTGTTCTCCGTTTGTCTTGGTTTGTGTGTTTGTGTTACTTACTGTTTACACTTCTAGTGTTTTATTAAGCGGAATGAGTGATCAATTCCTGTCTCACTCTATAAACCCCTGATTGATTGATTGATATGTGAGAGTTTGTTTCTCTGTTCTATTGGGGAACTTTGTTTCTAATTGTCCATTTATGGAATGTATTAACTTGAATATATTCCACAGTTCCATCAACTGGTCGTTTTGACCATGGCGCTAAGCTGTTGCTAAGACAATATGTCAAGTTTTTAAGTGTTCCTGTTTTTCATCCCATTCCTATCACCATAATTTGGTAACAAGATATAAAGAAGCTCACCCTAGTCCCCTAATAATACCTCTGGTTTTTTTGAGAACAAACAACTGAACAACAATCCAGTTAATATTCCACGCCACATTGGATTTGCATTCGAAATATTTAATTAAAAAAGCTGAGAAGGAGGAGGAGCCAAGACGGCGACCAAGATGGCTGCCTAGGCGCCCGGCTCCGCCGCTCGCCCTCGCCCTCCCTAACATCCTGACATCCATCCTGCATTTCAACCGCACCCCCATACAGCTAAGTTGGTGCGGTGCCTGGCCGTGTAACTCCGGGCTGGCGGCCGCCCCGGATGGCTGATAAACGTCGTCGCGAAGATTGCGGCCTGAGCCGGTGATAAGCCGGGAACTCGAGTGGTGACGCGGCCGGCGAGGAGGTGATCAACAGCAGCCCTGGCCGGGCAAAGAGGACCGGTGAATCTGGACGAAAATCACAGCTCGCCGATTTGAAGGGCGTACACAGGCTGAGCACGACGCAATAACCCAGAGCCTTGCCGCACCCATTTTGCTGACTCCCTCTGAAGTGGCTGTCCCGGGGATCGAAGATAGGCCCTGCGCCCGCACCGGACTTTCTTTGTGGGCTGTCCGGGGGTGACCTGGGCCTCGGAGTGACCGCTCATCAGCTGTAGCAGGCATCGAGATGTGTTCCTTCTCCTGGACACGGCCCGTAAGGGGTGGGCGGTAAAGCACGATTGAATGCTTTTAATGTGCTCCGCTGTAACCCACCCGTACGCCACTAGCGAACAATAGTATCCTGACTACCTGATACAATGTGCTCTATCTCGTCCGAGGGGTCCCCAGGGACAATGAGCTCGGCTTATACCGGCAGAGCAGAAATGGAGCTCACGCTGAGAGATGTCCTTTTGGCTATCAACGACTTTCACTCCTCCCTGAACCACTGAGGGCTGACTATCCATGTCTCGTTGGCGGCCATTGCTCCTGAGATGAGAACTGGAGGAGCAGATGGGGGTATTCTAGATCTGGCACATGGCTATGCCCAATCCTTAGACACCGAAGACTCCCAGGGGCACACAGTGTTGGATGATGGGACTAATGAACTCATCGGCCGGATTTGCGCGATTGCTAACTTTTCTATTCTCACGACTATTGTGCCATTTAGCACACAACAACGCCGTATACTTTCGATGATGGAAAGCGTAACCTGGAGTAGAGGTGACGACACTGTGCTGCTGCCTTTGCCGAGCGCCTGGGTGGCTCTCACAAGGCAGATTTGTTCACCAGGCTTATCTGCTTACGGAACTATCGGGTCGGGGAGTTTGTTTACTTCTGTTCGAACTGGCCAGGGATGAGCGCCGACTGATTCTTGTACTATGTGGACGGTCCCAGTGGAGATGCAGGGCTCGGCTCGCTACTGTGATTTTGGGAGGGTTGAGATGGACGTAAAATGATGCCCGCTTCCCATCTTGGTGGGCTTACATATTTTTCTGGGACGCAGTGGAGTGGGGGGGGGGTGGTATTGGGGGCCGGCGCGAGGGCCCTCCTCCTTTTTCCATATTCGGGGTTTCTTTTGTTGGGGCCACAGGCATGCCTATGGGGGGGGGAGTAGGCCGTAGCCTTCCGCTGGTATGCAGGGTGGGGGGTTGGGGGATGGGGCTTGGTTTTCGTTTCTTCTCTGTTTCTATGGCCTTTTTCTTTCTCTTGTATCTCTTTCTTTATTTCTTATACATCTTAGATCAGACGAGGGGTCAGGTATTGTTCTTTCTGGGAAGAATTTTGCAATTTGTGCTTATGTTTTCTCGCACTGTTTATTGATTCTATGGGTAGGGCATCGATTTTAGTACATAGTCACTGAATGCTTACATATCCTGCTTTTTACTTCCCAATTATACTTCTATTGAGGGCAAATATCCTGTTGCATGACGTGTTCCATGTAAGACTTTGCTTTATTGTATGTCACTGGATCCTTCTATTTATACTATAGAATGGAACCCTCTCAAATCCTGCTATATCGTGGACAAGTTTGAATATAAATCCTGAGGTGATATACCGATTGGGCGGGCACTGACTGGTGCGAAATGTAATTCCACGCTTGCGTATCCTGCTTGCAATATCTCACGCCAGTATCCCGATTATTGCCGTTCCACTAGTGGATATCCTGTTCTATGGCTCGCCCTTTCGGCTATCTGGTCTGAATATATGACACCTCATCAAAATTACAAAATGAAACCTACGTTATCCTTTTCCTGATGTTTGATGCCAATACACCGTAGTGTTGTTATTTCTGGCTTTTTCCGCAGCGCAAGGTGGCTTGGAATGTTGTCGATTGTCATAGCGGCCGGCCCGAATGGGTTGTAGGCAGACTCTGTGTACTGTGCATATGATAAAAAAAAGCTGAAAAAATCTAGCAAGGAATTCAAAAGCTATGTGAAAGGAAATAGTTCACACTGAAAAGAAATACAAAAGGCATTGCGTCGAAAGTCATTGGAAAGCGGAAAAATACTCAGGAAAACTCCAGGACTATCTCTGATAGCTGTGGTGTAAGCAATAAGCCTAAATCAGAACAGCCGCAGCGTCAAAACAATATTGAAGTCAAGAAATGAATTAGTAGTCTTCTCAAACCAGTTCAGTAAAAAGAAAAATATTATAATGTGTAAATAAAACAACACCAAAATTGCAAAAACCATAAAAGAGGGTAGTGAGTTACGAACTTTTAAAGAAAATAGAAACAATGGAGATCTTCAAAAAGCTATGTCACTTTATTTGGGGGGTCAGTCACCGGACTTTCTCTAAGTGTCTTTTGGTCTGGCTTGACAGTGCAGCTGTCCCCAGACAGTTATGTGAGTATTATTAGAGAGGGGATTAGGCTCCACCCACATATTGGGAGCCTAGGAGTGCATGTTTTGATTGGGCAGAAGATGTGTGCCTCCACAAAAAAGTGCTTCAAGTCCACAGCTGTGAACATTTTGTTTATTTATCCAGCTGCCTGAGCTTGAACTTTCAGGGCACACACATGCCATTGTAATGCTATTAAAATGTCTTATTTAACTAGATCATGTGTTGTTTTTCTCTGGCAGCACTACAGATGGGAGGAGGGCAGCCATTACCCTACATGGATCTTTAGGTCTGGCTTGACCGTGCAACTGTTGTTGACCTTTTTTTTATAATCCTCTTTTATTGGGTTTAATGATGCAAGACATCATCCACTTAGATACATACTTTATTATTGTTATGTTGGTGCCAGGACAGAGTATTGAATTAGCCCCATCACAGTGAACATCATTTCTCATTACATTGATAGTCCATGATACGCGCACCACACACCCAATATCTTATCTTTTTGGTGCACCCCCTTGCCTCTTATATTGTTTTTGTTATGTGGACACCAGTCAACCCCCGTCTCCAGACCACCAGAGAAGGGGTCTCGGGCCGCTTGCAGTTGCAGGCAATATCTCTTTTGGCCACTGAGGATGCCACTCCTATGAAGATCATTTCAGAGTGTGGCCCTCCAATTCCCTCCCAAAGACCCAGCTTTGCAGACCAGGGACCCAGATCAATGTAGCGTACCAGCACCTCAAAAGTCTCATGGCTCAGCCCATTCTGGAAGGAGTGCAAGGCTGAACAAGACCAGACTACATGAAAAAAGACAGCAGCAGGGAAGGAACATCGTACGCATGTGGCTTGATCCACAAGGCCCATCTGCTGTTGCAGTTGAGGGGTGGCGGGGCTTGGGGAATGGGTCGGTCAGATAAGTTGCGTGAAGGTAGTTAATTTGGGTCATCAGCAATTTGGAGGAAATCACCAGCTCTCTGTGGGCCAAGCATGCCTCCCTTCAGTCATCATTATCCAAATTGCCCATCCAGCCCTACTATTTCCGCCAGAGAGGAAGGAAATGATCTGATGCATTATTCGGGTACCCTGCCACAGAGTCATGTCCTTCAGGCGGTGATTCCACTTGATAAGGCACAGAGCTTCTCTCCAACAAAGCACCGTCACCCGCGTACAACAGGGCACCATTGAGGGCATTGGATTTCTATAAAGCAGGCAGAGAAGACCCTCTAACCCCATGAAGCGCAGTTTAAGACGGTATGCGTGGTCATCCCACCCCCTTGTAAGTCATTCATTGATGGAAACCAAATGTGCAGCAATATAATATCCATAAATATCCATTATGCCAAGGCCTCCATCGAATGGAGATTTTTGCGCTGAGGTAAAGACCTTCCGATGTCGCCCACCCAACGAAACAAAGGACGTCAGTCTCGAAATCATGGATAGAAACACCAGTAGGATCGGATGGGGGAAGACCGTCAAAATATATAGAGGTACCGGGAGAGACACATAATTTTAAACACTGCGATGCACCCCTTCGGAATAAAAGGAAGACAGTCCTTTCTACGCAAATTGATATCCAAGACCGACGTAAGGGTATAAAAATTGAGGGACCAAGCCAAGTCCGGTTAGTAAGAGGTGTGAATCCCCAGATACATAAATGAGTCCCGCTCAACGGTATGTCGGGACACCAGTGTTGCTCAGTGGCGTCACAATCCACCACCTCCAAGATGGATTTCCTTACATTAATTCACAGGCAGTGGGTCTCCTCAAAAAGACAGAAGATCGCAAGACATCTAGGGACTTAGGATTGTGAATCACCCTGGAAGAGCAGGACATCATTTGCCAGCCCCAAACTCCAGCATCGCATCATGTCAAACACGCCAGAGGCTCTATAGTGAGGGTGAACAGTAGTGGGGACAGAGGGCATCCCTGACACCTGCCTCTGTGGACCGGAAAAGGCGGAGAGAGGACTCTGTTGTCCCGAACCTGGGTAGTAGAGGTGCTGTGTAGGAGGCCCACCAGTTTGCAGAAGGAGGGTCCGAAGCACGCCTCGAGAAACGGCAAGGAGACTATGTCAAATGCCTTATGGAAATCAACAAGTAGAAAGGCCAGATTATGGTCCATGTGGTGTGACTGAAAGAGGGCGAGCTGCACCCTTCTAATGAAATGACAGGAATAGGGGGCAAAGGTATATCCCGAATAAGGCGGTTTTTGATGTCACACTGGGAGTGCAGTGTAGCGGTCTTGATAGAATGCCACGAAAGTCTGAGAAATTGCAGTCAGCTCCTCACAGAAGGCTCCAGAGGAGTTCCTAATGGTGGGCACAATGCTGCTGAAAACATAGCGGGTTCACACCCAATACAGCAGTTTGCTGGACTTATGACCTGATTCATACTCCCTCTTGGTCGACGCCCACCAGCACTTCTTGGACTCTCTTAGAGAGACCTGTTTAACCCGTTCAGCGCGGCGCGAATTTTCGCGCTGTGCTGAACGTTCTTAAGAACGGGCGTGGTCATGGCCAAACGGTTCCGTCATAAGCACAGCCCAACCGGCGCTCATGGCGGAACCGCTCCGTCATGGGCACCAAAGGGGTTAATGAAACAGAAAATCATAAAATTGCAAAAGGGCATGAAAAAAATTGAAAAAGAGTAAGTGTACCCTTACCTCAAGGACGATTATGCCCCACCAGGGGGAGAGCAGAGTCCGGTCTCTCACAGACAGGGCTCATCTAAAAGCAACTCCAGACTGACAGTTGGGGGATCAGCGGGAATAGACACAATGCTCAAACCCTGTTCCTCGGTTACGAGGGACTAAAGTTTCAAGGTCCTCCAGGCCCCCACTAATGGCAATAAACCATGTTCACACATGGACCACCACAATTTTACCCACAACCTCTTATTGCCCCTCCTTTTTTGGACAGAGGGTGGAGCAGAGGAAAAGGATGAAGAAGAGGTAACAAGAGGGTACAGTGGCAGGCCCCACCTCAACAACTGGTACAAACCTGGAGCTAGACAGGCAAACTAAACTAATAGTGAACCTATCTCCCAGGCCTCTGACAATGCCGGAGACTGAAGTCCTGGAAAAAGGACTTGGGTTTGTTCCTACCCCCAAACAGAATGACTTCCAGGAGTCCTGCGAGTTACACCACTTCTTTTAGGAAGATACGCTTAAGAGTGTTCTAGGGAAAACCGGAACAGTCACGGGATGACTCTGGTTTACATAACCCTTCTAAATTCACTCCGCATTCCGGCCAAATCCCCCATGTGATCCTCACTTTTGAGCAGGCCGTCCTAAAGGAAGCAACCAAGACAAATAAGAAATGACCTTTCTACAATCTCTCCTATGTTGAAACAACAGCAGTTAACACCCTTGCTAATGACACCTCTATTTCTATCAAAGCAGTAGAAAAGGGCTGGGCCATTGTGATCTTATCCACTGACAATTACGATATGGAGTGTTTGGTGCAACTATCTAATCACCAGTATTATACCCCCATTGATCAAGACCCGACGGGGGTTTTAACCACTCGTATCACCTCCATGGTGTATACTGCTGAGATTGAGGGATGGATCAGCAAGAAAGAGTCGGACTTCCTTTGTCAAGAAATACCTCAAGGTCTCTTACATCTACGTACTCCCTAAGATCCATAAAATTCGGATTCCCTCACCCGACTGCCAATTGTCTCTGGGATTGATTCTTTAATCGAACCCCTCTCCAGGTTCTGCGACCACTTCCTCCAACCAGTGGTCCAGAAGACCCCATCATTCATGCAGGACACTAGGGATGTCCTGAAACGTATCAATGCCATTGACACTGACCAGGAGATCCAACTAACAGGGACACTCTGTGTAGTCCCTATATACAAACATTCCGCAAGGGGCTGCACTTGAGGTTTTGGAAGCAGCTCTGCGGTCAGTTTATTGGGTCTCTCCCACACCGATTACCTTCATTATGGAGTGTGCCTCTTTAGCACTGACCGAAAAGTTCTTTCAATTCAAAAGGTAACTTTATCACCAAACACAGGGCACATCGATGGGGAGCACCTTCGTACCCATCCTGGCCTGTCTATACATGGCAGCCTTTGAGGCAAGGTGCATTTTCGACATCTCCAACCCATTCTCCCAGAACATACTCCTGTGGTGAAGGTAGATAGACGACATCTTGGTATTCTGGAATGGGGATGTACAGACATGTAACGAGTTCTGTAGGAGGGTGAACACTCTCAACCCGTACTTGCGCTTCACAAACACCATCTCTGACACTCTTATTCCATTTCTTGACTTGGAGATAACACTGACGGAGGGTAGATTACACACCATTGTCCACAAAAAACTAACTGACCGTAACAGTTTGTTACTGTATGAGAGCCATCATCCAAAGGCTCTTAGGGACATCCTTCTGTTTGGGCAGTTCCTGCGCCTTAGGCATAATTGCATATTTACAACAAGGGGTGGTGAGGGACAGAGTCTCTGAATTAAGCAGAAAGCTCTCACCCAGTCAAGAGATCAGGGCTAGATCCAACACCGTTTTTTAGCTCACTGCACCATCCCAGTTTCAGAACCTGGCTGTATGCAAATTAGTCTGTTCCTGTCCCAGTGCATGATGGGAACAGGGCAAACCAAACTACAAAAGCCAATTCTTACACTGGGAAGGAAACAAGCTCCCGGGGACCGGTTTCTGGCATTACAGCCGTCTTCGGCCCGGTTTGCTTGAATCCTGATGGTGCAATGAGCAAGGGTCTCACATCTGAGAATACCCTTCCACGCTTAGGGTGGACAAAAATATTTACAACAAGGGGTGGTGAGGGACAGAGTCTCTGAATTAAGCAGAAAGCTCTCACCCAGTCTAAATCGTTTTTGGCCACTATAGGTGTGGCAGGGTATACTCAGACATGAGTCCCTTTCTCACTGCTCCATCAGGATTCAAGCAAGCCGGGCCGAAGAAGGCTGAAATGCCAGAAACCGGTCCCCGGTAGCTTGTCTCCTTTCTGGTGAAGAATTGGCTTGGTAGTTTAGTCTGCCCTGTTCCCATGATGCACTGGGCCAGGGACAGACTGATTTGCATATAGCCAGGTTCTGAGCTGGGATGGGGCAGTGAGATAAATAACGGTGATGGATCAAGCCCTGATCTTTGGACTGGGTAAGAGTGGTCTGTTTAACTCAGACACTCTGTTCATCACCACCCCCTTTTCTAAATCGTTTTTGGCCACTATAGGTGTGGCAGGGTATACTCAGACATGAGTCCCTTTCTCACTGCTCCATCAGGATTCAAGCAAGCCGGGCCGAAGAAGGCTGAAATGCCAGAAACCGGTCCCCGGTAGCTTGTCTCCTTTCTGGTGAAGAATTGGCTTGGTAGTTTAGTCTGCCCTGTTCCCATGATGCACTGGGCCAGGGACAGACTGATTTGCATATAGCCAGGTTCTGAGCTGGGATGGGGCAGTGAGATAAATAACGGTGATGGATCAAGCCCTGATCTTTGGACTGGGTAAGAGTGGTCTGTTTAACTCAGACACTCTGTTCATCACCACCCCCTTTTCTAAATCGTTAGGCATAATTGCAGCATCACCCGGGATTATGACGATGTGGCATCACAACTCACACACAACCTAATACAAATGAATTACCCGGTACATAGCATTAACACTGTCATGAAGAGGGCCAGGAACAATTACTGGGAGGCCTTACTCGAGAAAATACCCAAAACTGAGGCAGACATACTGACCTGTGTGACGACATTCACCCCACATTTAAAAAGGATTTAAAAAATCATTAAAAAGAATTGGGGTATCCTACAGACAGGGAACCTGACACTGGCCCATCCCTGGTTTGCGTTCAAACATACCAGCAACTTGAAGGACCTTTTGGTCCACATGCATCCCCGCCCTGGTCCACGCCACAATAACCAACCAACTTTATGGGGTCTACCTCCGGTCACATGTCACTCAGTGTGGCTTGTATTCTGTGTTCCCTCTTCCTGAGAGAACCAAAGAACTACAGCTATCGCCCAATTTTAGATGGGTCCAAAGGTCTCACACCAATTGCAACACCAACAATTGTATTTACACCATTACCTGCCTTTGTAAACAGAGGTACATTGGCATGACAACTAGGGCAGTGAAGGTCAGGATTATGGAGCACCGAAGCCACATACGCTGCAACAGACTAACTACAAAACTCTGTCAACATTTCACAGAGAAGGGACTCGCACCTGATAGCTTAAGGTGGACAGTGATTGGGCCCACCCCAATCTTAGCAAACAGGGTCTCTTCAGGCAAGAGCAACGCTGGATTTTCAGACTATCCTGCGACAGAAATGGGCTCATTGAGGATATTCCATGAGGGGAGGTAAATAATTAGAGCCTCCTCCCCCCACTATCTGCCCTCTTGATTCCCACTGCATGCAGTTGATGTCACTGACTGCAGATACTAGCCATCACCAGTGTGGACTTAGTATCCCTTGAACACAATCTTCTTTGCCACAATAACCAAGCCTGGCTTCATACAGTCCCTGTCGTCATGGACATGTGGACTCCCTCCTTCACCTCTTACGTGTGATAACTATCATGACATCCGATCAGGATTTATCACATGTAGAGGTGTCAGTGTTTACATTCCAATGTCGGGACTTCACCCACTTGAACTCACTCCTTTGCTTGACCTGTGTGTCCCACTATGATTGTCTGACTTCGGCCTGTAGACCGATCATGTCGGTCAGTTGGGTACTACCTTCACCCCTTTTTACATTGCAAATGGCGTTGGCCTCAAAATGTCCCATGAGGGTGGACATACTTTAGCGAATACACACGCACGTGTAACCCATCCAATACAATACCCACCTTTTGGATGCTATACGCATTTCACGTTATAAGATGACCACCATAGCTTTATTCAATAGGTTTAAGCTTCTACCCCCTTCAAAGATGGCTGCCATATATTTATCGACCTGTGGATGCCACATGAATTCCACGTTCTTAGATGGTTGACACCGCTTTAACCGGGAGCTTGTAGCTTCAACCACCTTCAAAGAATGCCGTTGCATGTCCCTCGACCTTCCACTTCCGGGTCGTTTCCCTGCTCCTTAAACCCGCTGGCTTGACACAACTCGCTTCCTCCCAACTAGGCTGTGCGAGGGGTAGGTTTGCGGCACCTGTTCTCCAGGAAAACTGTAAGTAAGCGGTCCCCGCTGTTCTCTCCACCCTCACCCCCCCCCCCTACCATCCCTCTTTGGTACCAGCGACCTATGCCACTTCAACAGGAGGCTCATTCTTGGGCAGCCTTCCATCTTTGCTTATACCCAATGTGTTTTTATCTTCCCCCTTTCTCTCCTCAAAACCAGCATGACGCTAACTTTTGTAACAATCATTGCTCTGCCTAACTATTTATAAGACGTGACTTGAACGCAAATTGGGTGAGTTCCATTGCGCCAGTTCCTACGGTGGTTGGTTACCACCAATGACTCCAGTATGTTTTTTAGATGTCACGTGTGCCACAAGTCTGCTTTTTATGTTTGTCTGGCCATGCACCTCTTGAGTTGCACTAACCACTTGTGCATGTGTTTGTGGCATGTTTTGAATGTCATTCTGGAGGCATTATTACTGTATGTGCATACCCTATTCATGTACCGTTGTTTTTCTCTCTCTGTTTTGACTCTCATTAGGTTGGTCCCTTGACTTGTATCATTGAAAGGTCATCAGAGCGATTGGTTCATTTTCCATAACAACCACCCATGTAGATAGTGCACCAAGATAAGTCCTGAAGAATTGCCAAGTGATTTACACACATAGGGCAAGAAACATGTTGACCATGACTACACACATATAGACACCTGCGACCATTCTAATTGGCGGTATCCCTATTCAGGTTTTAATTGAGACAAGTGGGCTCGCAGATTAAAATTCATTTTGGAGCACCACTTCGCCTCATTTTATTTCACATCACCTCACATCTACACCACTAGGCCCATCACACGCTCCTCACCGATACGGCTTGGGAAAAGATCTCCAACAAAGAGCCCCTCATAGGGTGCCTGTCAGGCATTGCATTGCTAGGCTGACGAGGAGCAAGCCCTATGATGAAGCATGACACCCAAATAGGTGTGTGAGGGCCCCACTTCCCAAATTGGGAGACACCCACACTCTATTACTGACCAACCTAGCCTTTTTCTTCTTTCCCCACCTTACTGGATCTGCATACTCCTTCGGTGCTACATCGGTTTAGATCGTGTCAGTTGGTGACCCACCACACCCAGGTCCGGACCACAAGCCAGTCATTCCAAAGACAGGACCTGGACTTCCATTTCCTCCACCTGTGCCAGCTGCTGCTCCTTTCATCTCACATAGCCTTTAACAGGCCCCATATGGTAGACTTACTTGTCGCCCATTAAGTCCCTGCCAAGGACCCTGAAGGTTTGTAGTTCCTCCTCCACAAAGTCAGAGCAACAGTGGTCCATCAAGTGCCATGTGCTAAATCTCCATATTGGTTTAAGGGAGCTCAGTTGGGTACCCCATTCAAGAAGAAGGGGTACATTATCAGATGTGGTAGTATCTGAATGGACTGTAGCGGCACAAGTCACGGCCGGAAGCCAAAGGATGCTGATACTGGACTATGTTTTGTGGGCTGCAGACAGGTGCTTATAAGACCGTTGTGTGTGGTTCCATGAACGGCATACGTCTCAGAGACTCATGGAGTCCGCACCTCAGGTCAAGCGCACAGAGCCTCTCAGCCTACCTCGGCGTGGATTGTCGGATGTGTTCCGCAAAAGATCTGAGCCCGCATTAAAATCCCTGCCTACCAGGGTCGCCCCTGGGGGCAGGACCACCACCTCAGATTGGAGTGCCTGCAAGGTTAACTGTAAAAGTTGTTGGGGAACATAGCATGATACAAAATTATAATGTTTAGCTGCCAGGTGCCCTTCAATATCCACATATCTCACCCGGTGGTCTTCAAGAACAGTAGATACCTCCAAAGGAGAATGGTGACGCCTCTAGAAAATCTTGCATGAAAGACATGATCATACCCAAATCAGCCCAGTAAAGGACACTGAAATCCCAGGTGGTGCATCTCCTGGAGCAGGACCACTTCTGGCCTGTATCTCATGACATAGCACAATACTGCAGATTTTTTGATACAATCCAAAAGACTGTTCACATTCCGGGAGACAAGACTAACCATCTGGGAAGGGGGTCTAAGGTATAGCAGGTCAAGGCACCCGAGTAGCGGGGGCATGTCAGTGTACAGTACCCTGGAGCCCAACTCAGGAGTAAAAACTAGTACAGTGGAGTGCTCATGTGATAAATGCTTGAAAAGAAAACATTTCAAAATAACAATCCCGCTCGAAACAACATACCCCTCACCCCATAATTCCAACCCTGGAGCATGTCGCAGGTGAGAAGAACATACTATATTTAAATCAGGGGAAAACGCAGACTCGATCCCAGTCTCCCATGCTTACGATAACAATGCCTGACAGCAGCCTCTATCAATTGAAATAGGTATACGTGGCATCACAGGGGGAAAGGGTCCAGGGTGGGGTGGTCTCTTAGTCAGGGCTCGATGCGGTCAACTGACCTTTTAACCTACACCAATATTGCTTTATAGTTCTTTGCTTCCACACAGATACATATCTATTCCCATGCTATTTACTTGTAATGCTTCATATTTCCAAACATATTCAACATAAAAAATGGCCAGACAGGTTTAGTTTTTTTGAATTTTTTATCACACCTAGCCAAGAAGTTCTATGTGGTGCGACTATTTTATTTTAGTCTTTTTATCTTTTTCTAAAGAAACTTTGTACATTGAATTTCGTATGTCACCAAAGGAACAGTCATCAAACAATAATAAACACATACAGACATTAAAACATGAATATACATTATACAAAAAATCAATACTGTGAATTGCAATATACACCAAATACACACTTGTACAATGCCTCCAATGATTTCATTAAAAGGCACCTGTCCTTCATATTAAATGCAAATAGACAGGCGGACAAATCAGTTCATTGGCCGTGCCTGCCTGTCTCACTGAGCCAGAGACTAGATTGCTGCCTGGGGTCACACTACTAGGGGTAGAGAGTATGGTAATATTTAATAACCCTAGAGGCACCCCTCTTTTCTTTCCCAGGCTCGGGGTCAACGCATTTCGAACCACTGTGTAGTTTAGGGGTTCTCCTCAGGACACGGACTGGAGGTGGCCATAACTGTACAGGATAATAATGGGATTTGGTGTCAGTATTATAGGAACTATTAACAATGTTACTAGACTCTCAGACTCTCTTATTGGTACTATTAAATACCTGTGTTTAGCATCATAGACCACTGTTGTAGAAAATTGTCAATCTATCCGAGCGTGGCTCCCCGCTTACTTGCTAATTCTGCAGCTCTCTCCGTTCATTCTCGCTCGGCGTCTGACGTGTATACGCCGCGAGCATTATTCCATCTTTTAAAGGGGCCGCACATGATTAGACGTGCATGGAGCAAAGCGAGGCAAGATGGTATTTGTAGTTCATCTTTCCATCAGAGTCAACTCTAGCTGGCACAACTGTTAGTCACAGACATATTCTTACGTGGAACAGCATAAAGACTGAGCCGGTCATAGGTTACTCAATTCAGACAGTTTGTTCAACCCGGAGAGGGCCGTATCAAATTTCAGTATCAGATACGCTTCTTTCTGTGACAAGTGTATATCTGGGTCCCCACCGCCAGAGGTTTTTATCACAGCCAACACAGTCCATTTTGAATCATTCACCGAATGACTTTGTTGTAAAAAGTGAGACATCAATGGAGCTGTCAGTACTTTGTTGTTGATTCGTGAGCGATGCTGGATAATCCTCTGTCGCACCTCCTGTGTCGTCTTACCAATGTAGACCTTTTTGCATGGACATTGGATCACATATACTGCATACTTCGTCTTACAATTGGTGAATTCTTCATGACGCCTAAACTTCTTTCCGTCCGTGAACAAAGAGCCTTCCAATGTGAGACTACACACGGAACAAGTGCCACATTTGTGGTGTCCTTTAACAGGGCTAAGTCCAAAGAGAGTGCTCTGAGTGTCTCTTTTGCTCGGTGGGCGTGTAGATGTGATTTGCTGCCCTATACTCAGATTTTTTTTTAGTGCAAACAGGGGGGGACCCACATCAGGCATAACTTCTTCCACTAAGTGCCCACAATTTCGAATGATTTTCTGCACAGGATGCGTGTGAGGTCCAAACGTTGACACACACTCCATCCGCTGTGGCGGTGTCTTCTGGCTCTTCTGCAGTAAGTGCTCCCTCGGCGTCCATCTAGCTCTTTTCATAGAGTGTTTCAGGAGCTTACGTGGATAGCCTCTCTCCTGGAGTTTTCTGACCAACGCTTGTCCATGAGTTTCAAAGTCTTGAAGTCTTGAGCAATTCCGTCTCACCCTAAGGAATTGTCCATAGGGGAGGTTGTTTTTGAGACTCCTTGGATGGTAGCTCTTGAAGTGTAAGGCATTGTTTTTGTCGTTTTTTTTTCTGAAAGAGGGAAGACATCAGTCCATCAGGTGTCGCCTTGATTTCCACATCCAAAAATGATAGAGATTTAGCATTATAGGTTAAGCTGAACATGATGTTCGGGCTCCGATTATTTAGCCAAACGTGAAATTCTTCTAACAACTGTGGGGTTCCATTCCAGATGCACCACACATCATCTATATACCTCAGCCACTGCTGGATATACACTTGATACGGATTGTTGTTATATACGTATTTTTCTTTGTATTGCGCCATGAACAAAATTGCCATTTCGGGCGCAAATGGGCATCCCATCACTGAGCCTTTCACCTGTAGGCACAGCTCATCTTCGAACATGAAGAAATTCCTTTTTAGTGCTAATGATGCAAATGCGACGATCAAGTCAGTTGGTACTCTGTGAGGGCGAGGCCTTTCCTCCAGATAGATTTCCAGTACATCCAGTCCATCTTGTTGGGGGATTTGCGTATACAGCGACACAACGTCCATCGTGACCATCGGTTGAGCCGTTGAATCAAATTGGAATCCTTCTACTTTATTGATAAAGTCCATCGTGTCACGCAGGTATGACAGGACCTCCACCACCAGCGGTTTCAAAAAGACATCTACGAACTTGGAAACTGGTTCAAGAACTGAGTCGCACCCAGACACGATGGGCCGTCATGGCGGTGTTGTGGCATCCTTATGGACTTTCGGAAGAAAGTATAGGTGAGGGACTCTAGGATATTTTTTGACCAGATATTCTACTTCTTTGGGGCCCAGTATTCCTTTGTCCTTCGCATCATTCACCAATGCTGAAACTTCCTGCATTATTTGAATTGTTGGGTCCTGTGTGATCCGGCGGTACCATTCCTGATTGTAAATGGCTCCTGCCTTCCGCTCTGTACAGTTCTTTAGACCATAGGACCACCGGCCCTCCCTTGTCTGCCGGTCTGATAATGGCGTCTTGCTGACTTTTTAGTTCCCGAATGGCTTCTTTTTGATTTTTTGACAGATTGGTGGGTACAAACTGACGTTTTCTTTCCAAAACATTTAATGAGGACATCACTGCACGCTCAAATGTGATGATATTTCTAGAGGTATTGTGATTGGGAGGACAAAAAGCAAATTTATTCCTTAGGCCAGATGCTTCAGTCTCGAGTTGGTTGGGAGAGTCCTTAAAGAACCATCTTAAAAGTATCTTTCTGAAGAACTCCATCACTTCTAGTTTGATCTTCGCGAAGTCCATGGATGTTCCAGGGACAAATGAAAGGCCTAATTCCAAAACCTCTTCCTCTGCTTTCGAAGGTATTTTATTGTATAGATTGATAATTGGAGACTTATTTATGACTTGTAGTGGTTCTTGCGTGTCGTCATTTCCCATTGGGGTTTGAATCTGTTAATTGTATTGTAGTTGTGCAATGTATAGAACAATGTCTATTCTAAGGTGAAGGGAGTTCATGTGAGAGTAGGATCAGAACCTCAAGTGATTGCGAGGTCATTGGTGTAATTTCTTGTTGGAAATTGTTTTTTGAGATGTTAGGGATGTAGACATTTACTAGCCTTATTGGTTCTCTGCCTAGCTAACCCTCCACTATTGTGTGCCTACTTCTGAAGTCAATCACCACGTTCTTCATTTCAAGGTATGTGTCTTAGTTAGGCCCATGTTCCAACGCTGCCATCTTTTACTTTAAGCATGTTTCTCACAATGCCTTCTCTTTCACACAATAACCTTTTACACACATTTGCGTGCGTGACAATGTTGGATTAGTTTAGCTGAAACTGCTTTGCTTACAAATTCTGCTTCGCTTAACATCATCATGACTCCTTGAACTCCAGGTAGAAGGCCTCGTCACACATTGTGCAAATATTGGTCTATTTTTCATCCACCAGGTGACATGGTTATCTATAGACCATAACAATGCTGGCTTCCATGGAAATCGCAAGGATGCTTTTCATTATAATTAAACAAGCATTTCCTGGATTAGTTAGAGGAATACTTTTCTGTCATTGGCAAGGTCTCTACACGCTGAAGCTTTGGCCCAGCAGCTTGCTAATATCTCTGCAGGAGTGTCCAGCTCACCTCCAAGACAGGGTCTTACATTCTTTCCCTTCAGGTTACTGTGGTTGGATCATCCAGTATGGGGATTCTTTCTATTGTCCTGACCTCCGCTTTTGAGCATTCTGGGTATTGTTCTTTGCTGGGATGCGAGACCTGGTTATGTCTAATCTCACCTGAATCTCCTCCATAATTAAGTTTAATTTGCCTATTATCTCCTTGGCTATCCTAGGTGTGACTTTACGCAGTTAAGATCTTCTCTGTCTTCCCCTTCTGATTCCTTACTGGAATTGATTCCTTCAGCTGCTATTCTTGTGAGTCCTACCTTGATATCCCAGGCACTGACTGTTTCTGTTGCTGCCTCGTTCCTCAGTGATTTGAGTGCAATTTGTTTTGGCTGTGTTCTTGTGTTTCTCCTATTCCTCCTCCTGGTTTGGTATATGACATTGAGGTTACCTGGGAACATTAACATGTATTTAATGCTCGCTTGCCTAAGTTTTTGTTTCACTTTCATGAAGGTGTACCAGTTGTATTGCACTGCTGCTGTGAAGTCATGGAAGATTGGGGACGGCTTTAGTGCTGGTGGCGCCCGCTGCAACAATGTTTGTTGACGCCCCCCAATGACACCCTCCACCAGATATTCCCACACCAACACCCTTTAACACTGACCCTCAAATTTCCATAAAAGTTCTCTCTCGGATCAATCAAACAGTATTTGTAAAGCGCAACACTGTCACCCCTAGGGGTATCTGGGCACCGTATCTCCTTCGAAGAGCCAGGTCTTAAGTGAATCTCAGAAGCATTTAATCAGTTATAACGCACCACTCATGCCAGTGTAGGGTGTCAATGCACTTTACATCACATGCCATTTAGCCCTCTGTTCCACTTGTTTTTCTGCCCCTTTTGCCTTCTGTTCCTCTCGTTTTTGTGCCCTTCTGCCCTCTGTTCCACTCGTTTTTTTGTGCCTTTTAGCCCTCTGTTCCACTGTTTTCCCCTCGTTTTTTGTGCCTTCCTGCCCTCTGACCCACTTCGTTTTCTCCTCGTTTTTGTGCCCTTCTGCCCTCTGTTCCAATCGTTTTTTGTGCCTTTTTGTCCTCTGTCCTACTCGTTTATGTGCCTTTCTGCCCTCTGTCCTACTCGTTTTTTGTGCCTTTCTGCCCTCTGTCCTACTTGTGCCTTTCTGCCCTCTGTCCTACTCGTTTTTTGTGCCATTCTGCCCTCTGTCCAACTCGTTTTTTATTTGCCTTTCTACCCTCTGTCCTACTTGTTTTTTTTGTGCCTTTCTGCCCTTTGTCCTACTCGTTTTTGTGCCTTTTTGCCCTCTGTGCCACTCGTTTTTTCTTTGTTTTTGTGCAACTTTTGCCTTTGGTTCCGCTCGTTTCCCCAGCCGCTGTGGCCTTTTGTTTAAGTATTGCTGTTAATCAGAGCCCCTTCACGGGCTCCGATTAACAGCAATACTTAAACAAAGGGCCACAGTCTGCCCCGCACTTTAATAAGAAAAGCGTAGAGGCAGTTTCTAAACACAGCGTGTACTGTCTCTACGCTTTTGTTATTAAAGCGCGGGGCAGACTGTGGATTTTTGTTAAAGTATTGCTGTTAATCGGAGCCCGTGAAGGGCTGTCATTAACAGCAATACTTAAACAAAAGGCCACAGTCTGCCCTGCGCTTTAATAACAAAAGCCCTGCCTCGCGCTCTCTCATAGCCCAAGCGCCGCAAGCGGCACAAGCCCCACCAGCCCCCCCGCCCCCGCCTCCTTACCTGCAGTCCTCACGCCCGCTCCACCGCCCCGGCCACGAAAAGGGCCTCATGTTCGCGCCGCTCGCCTCTTTAGAGCGGCCAGCGACGCGACTCTCTCCAGCGACGTCCTGTGTGCGCGCTCCACGCGAGGTGGTGCGCGCTGACATCATAGGAGGTGCGCGCACACTCGCACTAGAGGGAACAGTGGTAGACAGTATAGTTTAAAAGTGTTTGGTCTGGTGAAGCACAAACTCAGAATTTAAAACGTAACACTATGGTTGGGGGTTCTCTTTAAAAATGAGACTTGATTTCTAACCAAATGAACTCTTTTACAGCATTAATCCATGCTCTAATCTATACTTTGCAGTGCACATGCTGTTCTTTGATAACAGTTGATCATTCATTGTTCTATATTAGGATTGTAACCTATAAACTGCAATTAACAAAAGGGTGTAAAGATGTAACCCTAGGACCTATTTCCATTATAAGCACTTTGTGATCTATATTGTACACATTCTTTGCAGCAGGCATATTAATTCTCTGTGCAACTACCTTCACCCCTTTTTACATTGCAAATGGCGTTGGCCTCAAAATGTCCCATGAGGGTGGACATACTTTAGCGAATACACACGCACGTGTAACCCATCCAATACAATACCCACCTTTTGGATGCTATACGCATTTCACGTTATAAGATGACCACCATAGCTTTATTCAATAGGTTTAAGCTTCTACCCCCTTCAAAGATGGCTGCCATATATTTATCGACCTGTGGATGCCACATGAATTCCACGTTCTTAGATGGTTGACACCGCTTTAACCGGGAGTTTGTAGCTTCAACCACCTTCAAAGAAGGCCGTTGCATGTCCCTCGACCTTCCACTTCCGGGTCGTTTCCCTGCTCCTTAAACCCGCTGGCTTGACACAACTCGCTTCCTCCCAACTAGGCTGTGCGAGGAGTAGGTTTGCGGCACCTGTTCTCCAGGAAAACTGTAAGTAAGCGGTCCCCGCTGTTCTCTCCACCCTCACCCCCCCCTACCATCCCTCTTTGGTACCAGCGACCTATGCCACTTCAACAGGAGGCTCATTCTTGGGCAGCCTTCCATCTTTGCTTATACCCATTGTGTTTTTATCTTCCCCGTTTCTCTACTCAAAACCAGCATGACGCTAACTTTTGTAACAATCATTGCTCTGCCTAACTATTGATAAGACGTGACTTGAACGCGAATTGGGTGAGTTCCATTGCGCCAGTTCCTACGGTGGTTGGTTACCACCAATGACTCCAGTATGTTTTTTAGATGTCACGTGTGCCACAAGTCTGCTTTTTATGTTTGTCTGGCCATGCACCTCTTGAGTTGCACTAACCACTTGTGCATGTGTTTGTGGCATGTTTTGAATTTCATTCTGGAGGCATTATTACTGTATGTGCATACCCTATTCATGTACCGTTGTTTTTCTCTCTCTGTTTTGACTCTCATTAGGTTGGTCCCTTGACTTGTATCATTGAAAGGTCATCAGAGCGATTGGTTCATTTTCCATAACAACCACCCATGTAGATAGTGCACCAAGATAAGTCCTGAAGAATTGCCAAGTGATTTACACACATAGGGCAAGAAACATGTTGACCATGACTACACACATATAGACACCTGCGACCATTCTAATTGGCGGTATCCCTATTCAGGTTTTAATTGAGACAAGTGGGCTCGCAGATTAAAATTCATTTTGGAGCACCACTTCGCCTCATTTTATTTCACATCACCTCACATCTACACCACTAGGCCCCTCACACGCTCCTCACCGATACGGCTTGGGAAAAGATCTCCAACAAAGAGCCCCTCATAGGGTGCCTGTCAGGCATTGCATTGCTAGGCTGACGAGGAGCAAGCCCTATGATGAAGCATGACACCCAAATAGGTGTGTGAGGGCCCCACTTCCCAAATTGGGAGACACCCACACTCTATTACTGACCAACCTAGCCTTTTTCTTCTTTCCCCACCTTACTGGATCTGCATACTCCTTCGGTGCTACATCGGTTTAGATCGTGTCAGTTGGTGACTCACCACACCCAGGTCCGGACCACAAGCCAGTCATTCCAAAGACAGGACCTGGACTTCCATTTCCTCCACCTGTGCCAGCTGCTGCTCCTTTCATCTCACATAGCCTTTAACAGGCCCCATATGGTAGACTTACTTGTCGCCCATTAAGTCCCTGCCAAGGACCCTGAAGGTTTGTAGTTCCTCCTCCACAAAGTCAGAGCAACAGTGGTCCATCAAGTGCCATGTGCTAAATCTCCATATTGGTTTAAGGGAGCTCAGTTGGGTACCCCATTCAAGAAGAAGGGGTACATTATCAGATGTGGTAGTATCTGAATGGACTGTAGCGGCACAAGTCACGGCCGGAAGCCAAAGGATGCTGATACTGGACTATGTTTTGTGGGCTGCAGACAGGTGCTTATAAGACCGTTGTGTGTGGTTCCATGAACGGCATACGTCTCAGAGACTCATGGAGTCCGCACCTCAGGTCAAGCGCACAGAGCCTCTCAGCCTACCTCGGCGTGGATTGTCGGATGTGTTCCGCAAAAGATCTGAGACCGCATTAAAATCCCTGCCTACCAGGGTCGCCCCTGGGGGCAGGACCACCACCTCAGATTGGAGTGCCTGCAAGGTTAACTGTAAAAGTTGTTGGGGAACATAGCATGATACAAAATTATAATGTTTAGCTGCCAGGTGCCCTTCAATATCCACATATCTCACCCGGGGGTCTTCAAGAACAGTAGATACCTCCAAAGGAGAATGGTGACGCCTCTAGAAAATCTTGCATGAAAGACATGATCATACCCAAATCAGCCCAGTAAAGGACACTGAAATCCCAGGTGGTGCATCTCCTGGAGCAGGACCACTTCTGGCCTGTATCTCATGACATAGCACAATACTGCAGATTTTTTGATACAATCCAAAAGACTGTTCACATTCCGGGAGACAAGACTAACCATCTGGGAAGGGGGTCTAAGGTATAGCAGGTCAAGGCACCCGAGTAGCGGGGGCATGTCAGTGTACAGTACCCTGGAGCCCAACTCAGGAGTAAAAACTAGTACAGTGGAGTGCTCATGTGATAAATGCTTGAAAAGAAAACATTTCAAAATAACAATCCCGCTCGAAACAACATACCCCCCACCCCATAATTCCAACCCTGGAGCATGTCGCAGGTGAGAAGAACATACTATATTTAAATCAGGGGAAAACGCAGACTCGATCCCAGTCTCCCATGCTTAAGATAACAATGCCTGACAGCAGCCTCTATCAATTGAAATAGGTATACGTGGCATCACAGGGGGAAAGGGTCCAGGGTGGGGTGGTCTCTTAGTCAGGGCTCGATGCGGTCAACTGACCTTTTAACCTACACCAATATTGCTTTATAGTTCTTTGCTTCCACACAGATACATATCTATTCCCATGCTATTTACTTGTAATGCTTCATATTTCCAAACATATTCAACATAAAAAATGGCCAGACAGGTTTAGTTTTTTTGAATTTTTTATCACACCTAGCCAAGAAGTTCTATGTGGTGCGACTATTTTATTTTAGTCTTTTTATCTTTTTCTAAAGAAACTTTGTACATTGAATTTCGTATGTCACCAAAGGAACAGTCATCAAACAATAATAAACACATACAGACATTAAAACATGAATATACATTATACAAAAAATCAATACTGTGAATTGCAATATACACCAAATACACACTTGTACAATGCCTCCAATGATTCCATTAAAAGGCACCTGTCCTTCATATTAAATGCAAATAGACAGGCGGACAAATCAGTTCATTGGCCGTGCCTGCCTGTCTCACTGAGCCAGAGACTAGATTGCTGCCTGGGGTCACACTACTAGGGGTAGAGAGTATGGTAATATTTAATAACCCTAGAGGCACCCCTCTTTTCTTTCCCAGGCTCGGGGTCAACGCATTTCGAACCACTGTGTAGTTTAGGGGTTCTCCTCAGGACACGGACTGGAGGTGGCCATAACTGTACAGGATAATAATGGGATTTGGTGTCAGTATTATAGGAACTATTAACAATGTTACTAGACTCTCAGACTCTCTTATTGGTACTATTAAATACCTGTGTTTAGCATCATAGACCACTGTTGTAGAAAATTGCCAATCTATCCGAGCGTGGCTCCCCGCTTACTTGCTAATTCTGCAGCTCTCTCCGTTCATTCTCGCTCGGCGTCTGACGTGTATACGCCGCGAGCATTATTCCATCTTTTAAAGGGGCCGCACATGATTAGACGTGCATGGAGCAAAGCGAGGCAAGATGGTATTTGTAGTTCATCTTTCCATCAGAGTCAACTCTAGCTGGCACAGCTGTCACAACTGTCAGTCACAGACATATTCTTACGTGGAACAGCATAAAGACTGAGCCGGTCATAGGTTACTCAATTCAGACAGTTTGTTCAACCCGGAGAGGGCTGTATCAAATTTCAGTATCAGATACGCTTCTTTCTGTGACAAGTGTATATCTGGGTCCCCACCGCCAGAGGTTTTTATCACAGCCAACACAGTCCATTTTAAATCATTCACCAAATGACTTTGTTGTAAAAAGTGAGACATCAATGGAGCTGTCAGTACTTTGTTGTTGATTCGTGAGCGATGCTGGATAATCCTCTGTCGCACCTCCTGTGTCGTCTTACCAATGTAGACCTTTTTGCATGGACATTGGATCACATATACTGCATACTTCGTCTTACAATTGGTGAATTCTTCATGACGCCTAAACTTCTTTCCGTCCGTGAACAAAGAGCCTTCCAATGTGAGACTACACACGGAACAAGTGCCACATTTGTGGTGTCCTTTAACAGGGCTAAGTCCAAAGAGAGTGCTCTGAGTGTCTCTTTTGCTCGGTGGGCGTGTAGATGTGATTTGCTGCCCTATACTCAGATTTTTTTTTAGTGCAAACAGGGGGGGACCCACATCAGGCATAACTTCTTCCACTAAGTGCCCACAATTTCGAATGATTTTCTGCACAGGATGCGTGTGAGGTCCAAACGTTGACACACACTCCATCCGCTGTGGCGGTGTCTTCTGGCTCTTCTGCAGTAAGTGCTCCCTCGGCGTCCATCTAGCTCTTTTCATAGAGTGTTTCAGGAGCTTACGTGGATAGCCTCTCTCCTGGAGTTTTCTGACCAACGCTTGTCCATGAGTTTCAAAGTCTTGAAGTCTTGAGCAATTCCGTCTCACCCTAAGGAATTGTCCATAGGGGAGGTTGTTTTTGAGACTCCTTGGATGGTAGCTCTTGAAGTGTAAGGCATTGTTTTTGTCGGTTTTCTTCTGAAAGAGGGAAGACATCAGTCCATCAGGTGTCGCCTTGATTTCCACATCCAAAAATGATAGAGATTTAGCATTATAGGTTAAGCTGAACATGATGTTCGGGCTCCGATTATTTAGCCAAACGTGAAATTCTTCTAACAACTGTGGGGTTCCATTCCAGATGCACCACACATCATCTATATACCTCAGCCACTGCTGGATATACACTTGATACGGATTGTTGTTATATACGTATTTTTCTTTGTATTGCGCCATGAACAAAATTGCCATTTCGGGCGCAAATGGGCATCCCATCACTGAGCCTTTCACCTGTAGGCACAGCACATCTTCGAACATGAAGAAATTCCTTTTTAGTGCTAATGATGCAAATGCGACGATCAAGTCAGTTGGTACTCTGTGAGGGCGAGGCCTTTCCTCCAGATAGATTTCCAGTACATCCAGTCCATCTTGTTGGGGGATTTGCGTATACAGCGACACAACGTCCATCGTGACCATCGGTTGAGCCGTTGAATCAAATTGGAATCCTTCTACTTTATTGATAAAGTCCATCGTGTCACGCAGGTATGACAGGACCTCCACCACCAGCGGTTTCAAAAAGACATCTACGAACTTGGAAACTGGCTCAAGAACTGAGTCGCACCCAGACACGATGGGCCGTCATGGCGGTGTTGTGGCATCCTTATGGACTTTCGGAAGAAAGTATAGGTGAGGGACTCTAGGATATTTTTTGACCAGATATTCTACTTCTTTGGGGCCCAGTATTCCTTTGTCCTTCGCATCATTCACCAATGCTGAAACTTCCTGCATTATTTGAATTGTTGGGTCCTGTGTGATCCGGCGGTACCATTCCTGATTGTAAACATGGCTCCTGCCTTCCGCTCTGTACAGTTCTTTAGACCATAGGACCACCGGCCCTCCCTTGTCTGCCGGTCTGATAATGGCGTCTTGCTGACTTTTTAGTTCCCGAATGGCTTCTTTTTGATTTTTTGACAGATTGGTGGGTACAAACTGACGTTTTCTTTCCAAAACATTTAATGAGGACATCACTGCACGCTCAAATGTGATGATATTTCTAGAGGTATTGTGATTGGGAGGACAAAAAGCTAATTTATTCCTTAGGCCAGATGGTTCAGTCTCGAGTTGGTTGGGAGAGTCCTTAAAGAACCATCTTAAAAGTATCTTTCTGAAGAACTCCATCACTTCTAGTTTGATCTTCGCGAAGTCCATGGATGTTCCAGGGACAAATGAAAGGCCTAATTCCAAAACCTCTTCCTCTGCTTTCGAATGTATTTTATTGTATAGATTGATAATTGGAGACTTATTTATGACTTGTAGTGGTTCTTGCGTGTCGTCATTTCCCATTGGGGTTTGAATCTGTTATTTGTATTGTAGTTGTGCAATGTATAGAACAATGTCTATTCTAAGGTGAAGGGAGTTCATGTGAGAGTAGGATCAGAACCTCAAGTGATTGCGAGGTCATTGGTGTAATTTCTTGTTGGAAATTGTTTTTTGAGATGTTAGGGATGTAGACATTTACTAGCCTTATTGGTTCTCTGCCTAGCTAACCCTCCACTATTGTGTGCCTACTTCTGAAGTCAACAGTTATAAAACAGGGGTGAACCCAATGTAGTCAAAGGACCTGGGTATTCAGCAGTATAGACAACAAATGGTCCTTGACATAATTTCACTGATGAAAATAATCATAACATTTGATATATATTCCTAACTCCACAAACACGACTCAATCTATGGTTTTACTGACATGGATGATGCTAGCCCACAGCCTCAAAAATCATTTATAATAGGTGCCAATAAACAAATAAAACCAAGGAGGGGGGAGGTTCAACTTGGGTAATTAATTTAATATATCATGTATTGACGAATGGGAATCAATGTCACTATATACATATATTTACACAGATCATAAGGCAAAATACATTTTTTCTAAAAAAGAGAAAGAACGTGCACAGAGAAAGATAAAGTGTGTGCTCAAGTGAGTGATCAAAGAGATCAGAAAAAACAGTTTAGGTCATTTATATACAAAGAACATTGAGCCTGTCCTATGTAACGGTCGTAAAAAATACTTCTTTTTTACTCGCTGAGTGCTATCTACAATTCCTTGGTCCTTAAATTGCACCGTTGGCAATAAGATTGCCAGGGAAACGGGGACGGAAGGTGGACTGGGGACAGGGATCAATAGGTACACGCTCCCAAAGGGGAATGTCGTCGACGTTTCGACCCAACCATGTAGTGGGTGGTTCAAGTCCTCAACAACGGGTCTTCATCAGGACGGAGTAACAGGGGAAAATCTCTCAGAGTGCACGTCAGTTAAAAAACATTCTTTTGGCACCTGTAATGATAAATGGATAATGGGGCTAAGTATCACTATATAGTTTCAATTGTGTCCACTAATGACCTATGCGAAAAAGCACTCACCCTCCCGTGGTGCCTTGATACGTCAAAGTGCGACGATCGGTCCGCACTCACTATGCAAGTATCCAAAGGTATACTGTGAAACAGAAAGAAGAGGTAGCCATTAGTGCTACACAACTTTTTGTCACTAATGGGTGACTGCTGATCAGAGATAAAATCATTAGTGTTGCATAATTACTCTCCCAAATGGGTGACTATTCAGTTTAGGGAGTTGCTTATAATTGCCAACAATGGCTATATTCATTTGTGCTAATTTTCAACCTAATATCCAAAGTCTCTTTCAAAATGTAAAAGTCCTAATGTATCTAATCAAAAATAGTCAGAATATATAGTGACTGTCTGTTTTATACTCGCAGTGGCCACTTACCCAATGCTTTTGTCACTGGTGTTCTAATTTCAAAATTATCTATATTGTTAATCCAGCACGTCTGAAGTCAAATGCTGTAAGGGAGAAAAGACAGAAATGTCTCTCCATTAGCGCGCTGTCCATGTGACTTGGCCAAAAAGAAACTTTATGCCATAGGATATGCTTCACGATTCAAAGCATAGAATACCTCATATATTCGAATCGAACAGAGGTAACTGGTTCCTTAGCGCCGTTCCGTAATGTGCAGCCTTTCGTCTCGCACCGCGTTATGGAATGCGGAAGCAGAGACGGGCGCAGCGAGGCGGTATTCGTAGCTAGGCTACCGGCGCGCCTACGTCATAACATCAGTAGACAGGAACGTCAGGCCCTAGATTCCCTTAAACAGAATATTGACATTGTCATAAAACCCGCGGACAAGGCGGGGGCCATCGTTGTCCAAGGGAGAGAGGAGTACAAAACAGAGAATCTTTCACAACTAGGAGTAGTTGGTAATTACAGGAAACTAAGATCGGACCCTACAAAGGAGATAGCATTGAATATCAAATCTATCACAGATAAAGGACTTGAGGAGGGATACCTATCCAAACAGGAATATAATTTCTTGAACAGCACACACCCTAGGCTCCCCACGATCTACACTCTCCCGAAGGTACATAAGAGGCTAAATAACCCCCCAGGCAGACCCATTGTGTCGGGGTGTGGGTCCATTTTAGAACCCTTATGTAAATTCATTGACATCTTCCTGAAACCAGCGGCTGAGGGTACGATGTCTTATGTAAGAGACACCATGCAAGCGATACAATTGGTGGATGGCTATATTTTCAATCAGAATACGAATATCTTGGCCACGATGGACGTTACATCACTTTATACGAACATACCACAGTCAGCAGCTATTGAAGTGATTAGAGAGGTTTTAGATGAACGTCCCAGACCATGTCAGATACCTACACAATTCATTTTAGATTTACTTGAGATTGCTATGCGCAAAAATTTCTTTTATTTTGAGGGAGACGACTATGTGCAGACATGCGGAGTGGCCATGGGGGCAAGCTTTGCGCCAGACCTGGCCATACTCTTCATGGACGCCTATGAAAGGGAATTCATATATAGTGACACAAACCCATACCTCACAAACATCAGGACATGGCGTCGATATATCGATGATGTCCTGATGATTTGGGAAGGCGATGAAAAAACCCTGACGGAATTTCATGGATGGCTAAACCAACGCTCCGAGGACATACAGTTTACCCTGGAATATAATAAAAAGAAAATCAATTTCCTAGACATTACCATAGTGGAGGATGAGGGACTGTTACACACCACCCTCTATAGAAAAACCAGTGAGAGGAATACCCTTCTTCGATATAATAGCCACCATCCGCGCAATCTCAGGGACAACCTACCCTATGGTCAGTTCCTGAGATTGCGCCGCAACTGTACCAGAAAGGAGGATTTCTTTAATGAATCTATGTCACTAATGGAGCGTCTGTCTGAGAGAGGCTACCCACAACGACTGTTAAAAAAGGCCCGGAAAAAAGCCTGGTTCTGTCATAGAGAATTCCTGTTAGAACCAAAAATAAAAACCAGTAACAATGATGAAAGGTTAACATGTGTCACCACATTCAATACAAAAAGCACTGAAATTAAGAAGATTATAAATACCCATTGGCACTTGGTAGCTGAGGATGTAGGGATCACGACCCCACCTATGTTTGCCTTTAAAAAGGGAAGAAGTGTGAGGGACCATGTAGTACAATCATTGTTACCCAGTGTACCCAGGGATGCTCAGTCCACTTTATGGAACACGCCACCTGTGTTGGGCCACCACAGATGTGGATCATGTAAAGCATGCCAACTAGCGGAAGAACTAAAATCATGCACTCATAATAACTACACGCATGTAATGAAACAACACACCAATTGTAACTCAGCAGGAGTCATATATGTGATTGCATGCCCCTGCGATTTTTGGTATATAGGTCAAACTGTCCAAAAAGTAAAAACCAGAATCCTACAGCACTGCAGCAGGATTCGCTGTAGAGTCCAAGGGGCACCGCTAGTTGAACATTTCATAAAATTTGATCACACACCTGAAAGCCTGAGATGGTGGGTGCTAGAGAAGGTTACTGTGAATATAAGAGGAGGTAACTTTTCAAACTGTTTAAGTGTTCGGGAATGTAAATGGATGCACACCTTCGACACTGTGAACAAGGGCCTCAATGAATATGAGGAAATAACAAGACAGATGGCAACACTATATAATGGCTGAATCCTCTTAATTAACCATGTAGTTTTACCTTGATGTACTCACTAACCATACAGTTGCACCCATGAATCCTGGGTTTGGACGATATGTACATTTAAAATGCTTTATATGTATGCACCATGTATAAGTAACATTTCAAATCTATGCACTATGTATATATCACATTTGTCATATAGGTTTACATATTGAATGTCTTGCCAAATGGAATTGACATGTTGGTTACAGTATTTTGTGTTTGACTTATTGGTCACAGTATTCTATCTCTCTGATTCATCTAACTAACACTGACACGGGAACCAACACCCATAGCTGGATCTCTATGCATGTTCAACTTATGCAAACACATGAATCTTTTTGTTGTATAATCAATAATGTCGGGGAGTACAACGCAGTGCCGTAGTACGCGATTGCCCGAGAGACTATAACGATGTGGGCTGATCGCTTAGCAACCGGCATGACGCCATGACGCAGGCGCGCTGGTTGCCTAGCTACGCGGGACGCCATGACGTAGGCGCGCCGGTAGCCTAGCTACGAATACTGCCTCGCTGCGCCCATCTCTGCTTCCGCATTCCATAACGCGGTGCGAGACGAAAGGCTGCACATTACGGAACGGCGCTAAGGAACCAGTTACCTCTGTTCGATTCGAATATATGAGGTATTCTATGCTTTGAATCGTGAAGCATATCCTTTGGCATAAAGTTTCTTTTTGGCCAAGTCACATGGACAGCGAGCTAATGGAGAGACATTTCTGTCTTTTCTCCCTTACAGCATTTGACTTCAGACGTGCTGGATTAACAATATAGATAATTTTGAAATTAGAACACCAGTGACAAAAGCATTGGGTAAGTGACCACTGCGAGTATAAAACAGACAGTCACTATATATTCTGACTATTTTTGATTAGATACATTAGGACTATTACATTTTGAAAGAGACTTTGGATATTAGGTTGATAATTAGCGCAAATGAATATAGCCATTGTTGGCAATTATAAGCAACTCCCTAAACTGAATAGTCACCCATTTGGGAGAGTAATTATGCAACACTAATGATTTTATCTCTGATCAGCAGTCACCCATTAGTGACAAAAAGTTGTGTAGCACTAATGGCTACCTCTTCTTTCTGTTTCACAGTATACCTTTGGATACTTGCATAGAGAGTGCGGACCGATCGTCGCACTTTGACGTATCAAGGCACCACGGGAGGGTGAGTGCTTTTTCGCATAGGTCATTAGTGGACACAATTGAAACTATATAGTGATACTTAGCCCCATTATCCATTTATCATTACAGGTGCCAAAAGAATGTTTTTTAACTGACGTGCACTCTGAGAGATTTTCCCCTGTTACTCCGTCCTGATGAAGACCCGTTGTTGAGGACTTGAACCACCCACTACATGGTTGGGTCGAAACGTCGACGACATTCCCCTTTGGGAGCCTGTACCTATTGATCCCTGTCCCCAGTCCACCTTCCGTCCCCGTTTCCCTGGCAATCTTATTGCCAACGGTGCAATTTAAGGACCAAGGAATTGTAGATAGCACTCAGCGAGTAAAAAAGAAGTATTTTTTACGAGCGTTACATAGGACAGGCTCAATGTTCTTTGTATATAAATGACCTAAACTGTTTTTTCTGATCTCTTTGATCACTCACTTGAGCACACACTTTATCTTTCTCTGTGCACGTTCTTTCTCTTTTTTAGAAAAAATTTATTTTGCCTTATGATCTGTGTAAATATATGTATATAGTGACATTGATTCCCATTCGTCAATACATGATATATTAAATTAATTACCCAAGTTGAACCTCCCCCCTCCTTGGTTTTATTTGTTTATTGGCACCTATTATAAATGATTTTTGAGGCTGTGGGCTAGCATCATCCATGTCAGTAAAACCATAGATTGAGTCGTGTTTGTGGAGTTAGGAATATATATCAAATGTTATGATTATTTTCATCAGTGAAATTATGTCAAGGACCATTTGTTGTCTATACTACTTCTGAAGTCAATCACCACGTTCTTCATTTCAAGGTATGTGTCTTAGTTAGGCACATGTTCCAACGCTGCCATCTTTTACTTTAAGCATGTTTCTCACAATGCCTTCTCTTTCACACAATAACCTTTTACACACATTTGCGTGCGTGACAATGTTGGATTAGTTTAGCTGAAACTGCTTTGCTTACAAATTCTGCTTCGCTTAACATTATCATGACTCCTTGAACTCCAGGTAGAAGGCCTCGTCACACATTGTGCAAATGTTGGTCTATTTTTCATCCACCAGGTGACATGGTTATCTATAGACCATAACAATGCTGGCTTCCACGGAAATCGCAAGGATGCTTTTCATTATAATTAAACAAGCATTTCCTGGATTAGTTAGAGGAATACTTTTCTGTCATTGGCAAGGTCTCTACACGCTGAAGCTTTGGCCCAGCAGCTTGCTAATATCTCTGCAGGAGTGTCCAGCTCACCTCCAAGACAGGGTCTTACATTCTTTCCCTTCAGGTTACTGTGGTTGGATCATCCAGTATGGGGATTCTTTCTATTGTCCTGACCTCCGCTTTTGAGCATTCTGGGTATTGTTCTTTGCTGGGATGCGAGACCTGGTTATGTCTAATCTCACCTGAATCTCCTCCATAATTAAGTTTAATTTGCCTATTATCTCCTTGGCTATCCTAGGTGTGACTTTATGCAGTTAAGACCTTCTCTGTCTTCCCCTTCTGATTCCTTACTGGAATTGATTCCTTCACCTGCTATTCTTGTGAGTCCTACATTGATATCCCAGGCACTGACTGTTTCTGTTGCTGCCTCGTTCCTCAGTGATTTGAGTGCAATTTGTTTTGGCTGTGTTCTTGTGTTTCTCCTATTCCTCCTCCTGGTTTGGTATATGACATTGAGGTTACCTGGGAACATTAACATGTATTTAATGCTCGCTTGCCTAAGTTTTTGTTTCACTTTCATGAAGGTGTACCAGTTGTATTGCACTGCTGCTGTGAAGTCATGGAAGATTGGGGACGGCTTTAGTGCTGGTGGCGCCCGCTGCAACAGTGTTTGTTGACGCCCCCCAATGACACCCTCCACCAGATATTCCCACACCAACACCCTTTAACACTGACCCTCAAATTTCCATAAAAGTTCTCTCTCGGATCAATCAAACAGTATTTGTAAAGCGCAACACTGTCACCCCTAGGGGTATCTGGGCACCGTATCTCCTTCGAAGAGCCAGGTCTTAAGTGAATCTCAGAAGCATTTAATCAGTTATAACGCACCACTCATGCCAGTGTAGGGTGTCAATGCACTTTACATCACATGCCATTTAGCCCTCTGTTCCACTTGTTTTTCTGCCCCTTTTGCCTTCTGTTCCTCTCGTTTTTGTGCCCTTCTGCCCTCTGTTCCACTCGTTTTTTTGTGCCTTTTAGCCCTCTGTTCCACTGTTTTCCCCTCGTTTTTTGTGCCTTCCTGCCCTCTGACCCACTTCGTTTTCTCCTCGTTTTTGTGCCCTTCTGCCCTCTGTTCCAATCGTTTTTTGTGCCTTTCTGTCCTCTGTCCTACTCGTTTATGTGCCTTTCTGCCCTCTGTCCTACTTGTTTTTTGTGCCATTCTGCCCTCTGTCCTACTCGTTTTTTGTGCCTTTTTGCCCTCTGTCCTACTTGTGCCTTTCTGCCCTCTGTCCTACTCGTTTTTTGTGCCATTCTGCCCTCTGTCCAACTCGTTTTTTATTTGCCTTTCTACCCTCTGTCCTACTTGTTTTTTTTGTGCCTTTCTGCCCTTTGTCCTACTCGTTTTTGTGCCTTTTTGCCCTCTGTGCCACTCGTTTTTTCTTTGTTTTTGTGCAACTTTTGCCTTTGGTTCCGCTCGTTTCCCCAGCCGCTGTGGCCTTTTGTTTAAGTATTGCTGTTAATCAGAGCCCCTTCACGGGCTCCGATTAACAGCAATACTTAAACAAAGGGCCACAGTCTGCCCCGCACTTTAATAAGAAAAGCGTAGAGGCAGTTTCTAAACACAGCGTGTACTGTCTCTACGCTTTTGTTATTAAAGCGCGGGGCAGACTGTGGATTTTTGTTAAAGTATTGCTGTTAATCGGAGCCCGTGAAGGGCTGTCATTAACAGCAATACTTAAACAAAAGGCCACAGTCTGCCCTGCGCTTTAATAACAAAAGCCCTGCCTCGCGCTCTCTCATAGCCCAAGCGCCGCAAGCGGCACAAGCCCCACCAGCCCCCCGCCTCCTTACCTGCAGTCCTCACGCCCGCTCCACCGCCACGAAAAGGGCCTCATGTTCGCGCCGCTCGCCTCTTTAGAGCGGCCAGCGACGCGACTCTCTCCAGCGACGTCCTGTGTGCGCGCTCCACGCGAGGTGGTGCGCGCTGACATCATAGGAGGTGCGCGCACACTCGCACTAGAGGGAACAGTGGTAGACAGTATAGTTTAAAAGTGTTTGGTCTGGTGAAGCACAAACTCAGAATTTAAAACGTAACACTATGGTTGGGGGTTCTCTTTAAAAATGAGACTTGATTTCTAACCAAATGAACTCTTTTACAGCATTAATCCATGCTCTAATCTATACTTTGCAGTGCACATGCTGTTCTTTGATAACAGTTGATCATTCATTGTTCTATATTAGGATTGTAACCTATAAACTGCAATTAACAAAAGGGTGTAAAGATGTAACCCTAGGACCTATTTCCATTATAAGCACTTTGTGATCTATATTGTACACATTCTTTGCAGCAGGCATATTAATTCTCTGTGCAATTTTATGATCAGTCAAAACCTCAACTAGACAATACTCTAATCTCTATCCAGGAAGAACATTAATCACTGGAGTTATCTTGACATTTTTATTGTTTCCTGGAAATTGCTGGAGGCAAGGAATGAGCAAGCAGGTGCTTTTAATACCCAAATAAACTTGCAAACACGGCGCACCCTGAAGTCAGCACCTGGTGCTCTGGCACCATTCGCACCGCAACAGAGCTGGCCCCGTGGAAGAGAAACACCTTCCTCTACCAATTGGCCCTTCTTCCTGGCTACTTGAAGCAGCAAGTCATAATTCCTGTAATTCGGGCCACCACTGGGAAAGGTGGTAGCCCAGGGTATTTGGCCCCCTTTGAGGCCTTTTAATGGCGAAAAATGTTGAGACTGGCTGGTGCCACTTTTTATTTTTTTTTCCAAATCTTTTTATTGAGTAAACAAAGACAAAAAATAAAGTACAGTGCAGACTCATTAATTTCCAACAAACACAGTGCATTGGTACAATATCATTTAATACGTTACTTAGGACCAAACTTAGCCTCGTACCTTATTGAATCCATTGTAATCTGGACTTTATTCTACCACACGGTTTGTGTCAATGAGTAAGTGCCATTGAATGGTGTACATATCATCCCTCTACTTTTGTTCCACGCTTCCCAGATTTTGGTCCATTTTTGTGGGCATCCTCTTTCCTCATATATCACCCTCTCGGCTTGCATGCACCAATCCATATTAGTCTCCCAAGCCCTGATTTGGGCCTAGTTACCCCCTTCCACATTCTTGCTTTGTTGCGTTTCGCAACCATACATCCAAGGGATGTGGAAAAAGGGTAGGGCTAAGACCTTTTTCAAGATGTGCCCGGCGCTAACCGCCCTTGTACCATTCAAATTACCAAGCAATGAGGCAGGCGCCGGAGACCAGAAGGCAGGAAACAGAAGTTTTATTCCGACGGAGCAGAACACATCAGATCAGACAACAAGGTATCGTCTCGAGGTGCTCTAACAGCCTCTCCGAGGCCTGGCTTCTTATACACCGGTTTATGGCATGTGACCTTTCTTTATTACAATCAGAACATTGTGAAGTAAGGAAAAAGACATCCCCGTAATCCTCGTGTCAATCCCACCCCACATGCCTCTACAATAGAGATCCTCAACCTGCTGATAAGAGGAAGGGGTCATCGCGCAGCTGAGTGTTCTGCCGATTCTTAGGATGTGTGCGCCTGATCATATCCCGGGGGGTGGGGAGGTCTTGATCAATAGAGGGTCCTTTGAAGAAGAGTGACTTCATACAATAAGGGGCCGTAAAAGATATCTCCCGGCTTAGGCGATGGCCTTGGACCTGCGTGGACAGCTGGACACGGGGAAGGGGTCATCAAAGGAGTGGTATTCATGCCGCGTGGACAATCGAGCGCGGAGGGAAGGTTTATCAACAGAGGGGCATTCATGGGAGGAGAGGAGATGCTGGTCAGGGGCGGGCGTGACTCCCAAGGACAGGGTCATGCAGAAGGGTCATGCTCATGAGGGGGAGGGAGGGGGAGCCAGGGTGCGCGGAGGATGCTTGCTGGGTGAGAGGGGCGCGCTGGCGACTGATTGTGGACAGGGAGACCATGATACCTAAAATGGCGGTCGCGCATGTTGTACGTGGGTAACAAGCTGGCGCAGATGATGTTCAGTTCGTAAACTAAAATTCCACAGTCCTCCCTTTTAACATGTCTCGCCAACTTGTCAGTTCGGATTTATCCCCATAAGGCCACGTATTTCTACTTCATAGAGGGGACTCATGTGCTCAGTTCGGAAGTCCAAAGTCTTTGGGCACATACAGTTAGAAACGAAGCTGCACAAGGAGGGTAGACATTGAATACCCAAGCAACACCCACATAATATTACAACAGGTATCAGTACGAAAGAAAATAACTTCCAACCCCAGTCCTTCAAAGTGTCCCAAAACCAGCTTCCAAGCGACCATCCTTCTTGTTCTTGGTGAACCTCCGAGGAAAGTCTGTGGAGGTGCTCAATTGCCTTGTAGACTGAAGGCGAGTTGTCTGGCACGTAGGTGCAGCAGCTAGATCCGATGATGCGGCATGCTCCTCCTCGGTCGGCTAGGACCACGTCTAGGACAAGGCGGTTTTGAAGGGTCACAAGGCGGACCGCCTGAAGCTCCGCCGTGTTGTTGGCGAGGATGCCAGCCGTGATGTTGATCGTTGTTTCTACTGCCTGGGTCAGGTGTCGGATAGCGCGGCTGTTTGCCATTGGCCCCCACAGAGGAACAAGTCCTTTTGCGGCATCCAGGAACTGTGCTCCAGTGGAGTCGGCTTGTTCAATGTCATTTGCACGCCTCTGCCGGTGATGGTTGGCAGGGGCTACATACGTGGGGGGAAGAACGAAGGCAATGTAACAGATACCCTTCCAACCTTTCGGGAGCCAGGTGTAAGCTTTGGTGCCACACACAAAGTACATGTTTGGAGAAGCAACAAAGGAAGGGGGGTCGGCTGAGTCCAAGGTTCTGATGATTCGGCAGGAACTGCGACCCACCGGCTGTGTTCCCTGGCCTTCGAGACACACGAGACCTGTGACATTGATAACGGACAGGGCCACCGTCAGAGTGGCGGTAGTTTGTTTTTGCAGATGAGAGAAAGTGGTTCTGGCTGGATTGTGGAGCACCTGTACTTCGACTCGTTCTTTGGCTGGAATATCTTTAAGGAAGGTGGCGCCCGTGAGCGCAGGACACAGGGCAGCAGAGGTCTTTCCGGTTTTGTTCAGCCAGAACCCAGAGTAGAAGTGCGACACTGTCTGGCTGGAGGTGGCGTTGTCCTTGTGGCTCTCTTGCATGAGGATCAACCAGGCGAGGCAAGAGCCGTGAACTGAGAAAGGAGAAGGGATGAAGGGGATGGAGTGTCCAGTGGCATGCGGGAGCAACCCGCAGATCCAGCAGTTCGTAGCATTTGCAGCAAGGTTGTGTTGGTGCAACAGTTGCACGAAGGAATTGTTCCAGAATTCCCTGCGCCTTTCTCGCAGCTGAGGCGACAGAGAGATTAGGTGATGCTCTTTCAGGGGTGTTGGTTGTGCAGTAGGTAGCAATGCCTCATGAGCCGGTGTGCTTTCCTCCAGAATCCAGAAGGAGGTCATGAGGAGGAGGCAGAAGAGGAAGACAATAAAGAGGGCGATTGTCTTTGATTTGTGCAAGTTGTCAGTCTTTGCGTTTCTATAGTGGGTATTTCCTGTTGCTTCCATCATCTTCTTATCTGGCGCTTCCATCATCTTCTTATCTGGCGCTTCCATCACCTTCAAGGGGCTCGGTAGCGGGCAGAACCGCGGACTTCGTATAGCTTCTCTCCCGGCAACCCTTGGTTGTGCTTAGGTCACCGTTCTGAGATTCAACTTAGTCCGAGGCCTACTTAGCCGAAGCTCCCTCCTTTTGACGCAGGAAATACCCTTCTCTGGATGGCACAGTGGGATTAGAGAATTTTGCAAGTTCGAGTGCCTCAGTATCGGGATAACAGTTCAATGTCGGTCGGTCTTTGTTCAGGAGCTCTTCTTGGGTGTTGACGTTTTCTGTCGTGGCCAGGTTTGCAGAGACCTTCCGGCAGTGATGTGCGTGCAGCCAGTGCCTCTTCCCCTCCACTCGAAGCGCCGTCCGTGTGGTAATCAGCACTTGCCAGGGGCCCGTCCACCGGGGTTCCAGACTCTTGGTCCGTTGGAAATTTCGTATTAGAACGAAATCTCCCGGTTGGATGTCGTGGCCGGGGCCCCTGGAAGCATCGGGGATGGCCTGCTGCACCTGTTGATGAATGACAGACAACGTTTTAGTTAATTTGCACAAATAATCAGATAGTAGGACGTCCGGGACGTCATGAATGGAGGTTGGTTTGGGAGCAGTCCAGAGGTTCATCGGTCGCCCGAATACAACCTCGTAGGGGGTCAAATGATGTTTGGTGGGAGTGGAGCGCATCGATAACAATGCCAGTGGGAGGGCATCCGGCCATTTAAGTCCAGTGGTGGCCACTATTTTTGACAATTTCAGCTTGAGTGTGGCATTATGGCGTTCCACCAGGCCGGCGGATTGGGGGTGGAAGACCGCATGAAACCTTTGCTTCACCCCCAACCCCTTTAAGATTAATTGGATAACCTCAGCTATGAAGTGGGGGCCATTGTCGCTCCATAAAATTCGACAAAGGCCATAGCGAGGGAAAAATTCTTTCAGTAGTACTTTGGCAGTAGTCATGGCAGTGTTGTCACGGGTTGGATAGTTCTCTACCCATTTGCTGAAGGCACATACGATGACTAGTACATACTTCAAGCTTTGGCATCTCTCTAGTTGGATGTAGTCCATCTGAAGGACCTCAAAGGGGTGATTGGGGATCCCAAACCCTCCCCGGGTTACCACAGTTCCTTTCCCGGGGTTGTGTTGCAGACAGATAAGGCACTGTTGGACTAGGCGTCTGGCTGAGTCGGGGATTTTGTCGTTGTGCCAGACTTTGGAAATGAGTTCGATCATGGGTGCGGATCCTATGTGTGCAGGGGAATGTGCCATTGTCAGTATGGGGATCAAGTATGAGTCAGGTAGCAACCATCTGTTGGCATCCTTTGTTCGCCAGCAGCCCTCATCATCCTTCAAACCCACCCCTGCCCATTTAATCAGTTCGTGAGGGGTGCTGGCCGACTGGATGTCTCTGATCATTTCCCTTGTGTCAGTCCATTTCTCTGCTTGTGACCTGGTCACATACATGCGTGTCACCGTCCTATTCTCAGCTGTGGTTCGTGCAGTGATGTCGGCCAGTGCATTCCCTTGTCCGACTATGTCTGTCACCCTTTTGTGTGCCTGGCATTTGATCACCGCTAATCGTTTGGGGAGGAGAACTGCATCAATCAGGGCGGAGACTAGATCTCCGTGGAGGATAGGGGTGCCGTGGGACGTCAGGAATCCCCTCTCCCTCCACAGAAGCCCAAAATGGTGAACCACCCCGGAGGCATACTGGCTGTCTGTATATACGTTCGCAGTGGTCCCCGTGGCTATGATGCATGCTCGTGTGAGGGCTATCAGTTCTGCTGCCTGGGCAGATCGTTGTGTGATGCAGGCTGTCTCAACTACTGTTCGGGCTGTCGTAACTGCATAGGCAGCTGAAGTGGTGCCATCTGGGAGTTTGATGCATGAGCCGTCTACCCATAGCTCTCCATCGGGGTCAGTGAAAGCAGTATGGGGGGCGTGGCTTGGGCGCCGATGGCGATGGTCGCCTGAGAGCTCGGCTCCGGGACTAAGCCCGAGATTATCCTGAAAATCGGAGGCTGAGGGGCACCCCAGACCCCGCATTCGGTTGTGCGAGGCGACGACACCCTGCCGGGGGCCTTAGTGGAGTTTGGACGGGGGCTGCTCTGAAGAAATGCCGAAGTTTGCGGAGTTGCGGAGTGCGACCCAACATGGCGCCCGGATTCCTTTGTCCCCTCGATCGAAGCTACTGAGTTGAGGGGGACTCGCGGGTGTCGGCTGGCACCCGGCTTCACCATCCTCGGTTGTTTTGGACATTGGACATTGACGGGCTCAGACTTTATACAACGGGTTCACACTCGATTAGACGACCGGGCGGGTGCCCACGCACTGGAGGGCACCGGGTGTGGGAGCCCTCGACTACAGGCGGTGGTCCACATCGCGACTCCGCAACCAGCTACGTCCTCCCGGCCAATCCAACTACATGGGAGGCGCGACACTCTGGCGCCACGGAACAACCGAGGGAGTTGGTGGCCCTCACCCGGGAGCTATAGTGGGTGAACGGGCCTGCCCGTCCAGGCGACGGTTGTCTCCGCCCCCTCATCGGTGCCCTCGGACGACGTGGCGGTGGTGTGAGCCGAGGCGGCGGAGTCCCTACAGGCTCTGGAGAAGGAGATCGCCCGGACCCGACGTGAGAACGAATTCCCGGGAAGGTCGTGATCGACTCTTATAAGCGGAGACGCATACTCCGGGACACCCACGGAGAGCCCCCGGCAGCATGGGGAAACCCAGAGGAGCCAAGGGATCCAACCAGACCACCTCGGACTCTGAAGCCCAGGACAAGGAAGAGCAGGGAGACCCCAAAAGACCTGATGGCGCTCCACTGCAGCAACAGTTCGATCGAATACTGGAGGCGATAGAGGCTACTCGGTCGGCCCTCCAACAGGACATTGCTCAGGTGGCGACAGGCCTGGGCCTCCTTAGGGCGGACCATGGTAAACTCTCAGACCGGGTCAAGGAGGTGGAGGGCACGGTGAAAACTTTGGAACCGGCGCAGAGAACCTTAGCTGCGACGGTAAAGGATGCCATGTCCCGAATCGAGACCCTCGAACGGAGGGCGGAGGATGCGGAAGGCCGCAACAGAAGGAACAACATTCGAGTGGTGGGCCTGCCGGAAAAAATCGAGGATGGTGATATGGTGCGATACTTGGAGACCTGGCTCCGAGACACGGTAGTCCCGGAGGGGCTGTCCTCCTTCTACACTCTGGAACGGGCCCACAGAGTTCCAGCACGACCCCTACAGCAGGGACGCACTCCAAGGCCGGTGGTGGCGCGGTTGCTACATTTTCGGGACAGAGATTTGATCCTAAACGCCGCCAGGCACAATGGCCCGTTCCAGGTTGCGAACAGTCAGGTGAACATCTTCCCTGACTATACCTACGAGACGCAACGCAAGCGGTTCTCCTTCCTGGCGGTTAAGCGTGAACTCAGAAGTGAGGGCATCCAATATTCCCTCCTATTCCCCGCAAAGCTCCGCGTCATTGTCGACGACAAAACCCAGTTCTTCGACACCCCGGAGGAGGTCTGTGACTGGCTCGAACTATATCGGACAGGGAAAGATGGTTTCGGCGCCTCGACCCAACGGGAGGATGAGCCGGAACAAAGGAGGCGATCCAAGAGAGTCAGAAATCGCCGCGGCCGCACGGGAGGGCCATCGACTGCGGAGACATCATCGGAGCGGAGGGGAGTGTTGGAGGTTTTGTCGGAACTATCGGGAGCAAGAGGTGAAACCCTCGAGGAGGAGGAAGAAAACCCGGGTGCCCAGGGGGCACCATCGGACTCGGAGGATTCAGTGGCAGACAGTACCCATACACCGGTGATCACACCGAAGTCGGTGGAGGACCTTTTAGACGGACAAGGGTGACGGGGTACGCTGCCTTGTTTTGGGTGGGGGCCCGGCAGGGGGGAGGCGGTTGCCGTTCTTTATTGCTGACAACGGAGGAGGGAGGGTTGGGGGGCCCCTGCTCTTGCCCCAGGAGGTTTCGATACCGGGGGGGGGCTTGCTATAGTCCTGGTAGCCTGGGCGACGAGGGCCCACTGCCTCCGCCCAGCCCGCACCTGGCCCATAAGGCCTTCCTACGGTGGCGACCGTGGGACTAGGGGGGGTTTTGGGGTTGATACACGCCGAGGTTTGGATGGGATCTAGATGGTGCAGTTTGGGTCCTGTTCTGGGGTGGTTGGGGGGGGGCCTTGTTGGTTTTTGGGTGGTTTGGTTTTGGTTGGGGAAAATGGCCGCCATCAGCGCTGGGAGGATTGATGCTTTTTCTTTGGGGGGACCCAAACGGGAAGACTGTGCAAGAACACTCTGGGACAATGGCTGATGTTGCTAACTTGAAATGTGTTACTTGGAACGTGAGGGGGCTTCACACTATGTCCAGGCGTCACAAGGTCCATGCTTATTTAGTGCGTAGGGGAGTGCAAATGGCGCTGCTGCAGGAAACGCATCTGAACAAGGCGGAAGGGGCGGCGCTTCAGCGTAGGTGGCGAGGGCAGGTCTTCTCCACGGCGTACTCTGCTTATGCCAGGGGGGCGCTAATATGGATTAGGGCAGGAGTCCCCTTTCAGGTCACGAGGACAGTGTTGGACCCAGAGGGGCGTTTCGTGGCCATCTCAGGCACCCTAGGAGGGAGGGATCTGAACGTTTGCTGTGTGTATGCTCCTAATGTTGACCAGACTGCCTTCCTTTCCGGGTTATCGGGCTCGCTGGCCCACTTTTTTGCCGGGCCCCTCCTGCTGGGGGGAGACTTTAACTCCGTAATAGATGTGGACATGGACCGCTCGCATCCCCCGCTCCCCGATTCCCCAGTCCGGCGTACGGCCAAAGGTCGTCAGGATTGGCAGACCCGCTGGGGTTTGACGGACATTTGGAGGGCGCATCACCCCGCGACTAGAGATTATTCATACTTCTCGAGCCTCCATGAGCTACATGTCAGGCTAGATGGCTTTCTTGGTTCGCCCGAACTAGTTTCGGCAGCGGTCCGTTCGGAGTACCTATCGCGGACCATCTCGGACCATAACCCCCTCCTGCTGGACATTCGCTGGTTCCCCGGGACGCCGGCAGTACCCACCTGGAAGATGCGCCCCGAGATCCTCGAGGACAGTGTCTTCAAGGCGGACCTAGGGGAGAAAATCACGGATTATTTTGCGTCCAACGGCGGTTCCGCGAGTACTAGGGCGTTCGAATGGGACGCTTTTAAGGTGGTGGTGAGGGGCTACTGTATCTCTAAGAAGGTGGGCATGAGGCGTGTTATCCTGGCTGATTTAGATACAGCGGACCGGGCACTCCGCGATCTTGAGGTTAGCCGTCCCGGGCACCCGGAATTGCAAACGCAAACGGTAGAGGCGAGGGAGAGGGTAGCGGTGGAGGTCGAGCGGCTCCGCTGTTTTGATTATAAGGCCTATACGGTCCGGTCTATTGCGGAGGGAGACAGGTCGAGTGCGTTGCTGGCGTGGTTGGCCAACCCCACGCGCCAGTCCCAGACGACGACAAATATGCGTAGGGCAGATGGGACCGAGGTTTGCACCCAACCGGAGATTCTTAGTTGCTTCCGGCATTACTACGAAAGTTTGTACCGTAGTCGCTCCGCGCGTGACCCAGATCGGCTTGATAACTATCTTAGCCCACTGGAACTCCGCACAGTAGGACAGGAAGTGGCTGAAACCCTGGGATCCGATATCGACTTAGGGGAGATCCGCGGGGCCATCAAACGGATGGCGAGAAACAAGACCCCGGGCCTAGATGGCCTCCCAGTGGAGTTCTATGCAGCTTACGCTGACCTCTTGGCCCCTCGGTTACTAGTGGTCTACAGGGAGGCGAAGAGGTTGGGTCGTCTCCCTGGCTCGATGTGTGAGGCGTTGGTGGTTCCTCTCCTCAAACCGGGCCGGGACTCGTCCGACCCGGGGTCTTACCGTCCCCTATCCATGCTGACGGTGGACTACAAAATATTGAGCAGCATCTTGGCCTCGAGGCTGCTGGGACATATGAGTTCCCTAGTACATGAGGACCAGGCCGGTTTCATCCCACGGCGGAACACGACTATGAACATCCGACGGTTGTTCCGCTTGCTTGGGGAACCATTCGTGGAAGCCCCGTCCCCGGTGGTCTTGTCGGTAGACCTGGAGAAGGCTTTTGATAGCCTGGAATGGGACTACCTATGCACGGTATTACGGAGATTCGGCCTCGGGGAGGGATTTGTCAAATGGACTGCAGTCCTCTACGCTTCCGCTTCGGCCAGGGTTAGATCGGGTCCTTTGATTTCATCGCGATATCCGGTGGAACGTGGCACGCGGCAGGGATGCTCCTTATCCCCGCTTCTTTTTGCACTAGCGGTAGAGCCGCTGGCGATGCACCTCCGCTCGGGAGCCCACTACACGGGCTTATGGACGGCGGCGGGCCCGCATTATGTCTCGCTCTATGCGGACGACCTGTTGCTCTTCCTGGAGGATCCGGTCGACGCTTTGCGGGGAGCGGAAGTAGCGCTAACGGAGTTCGGAGCAGTCTCGGGTCTCCAAGTGAACTGGTCTAAGACCTGCCTCTTCCCGATGCGCAGGGGCACCCCCGCTCCTACGCTAAGTAAGGAGATCAGGTGGGAGCCCGACTGCTTTAAATACCTCGGGGTATTTGTGTATCATGACCAACCCGACCTCCTAGATGGGAACATTGCCCGTTGCATGCGAGCGCTCCGAGGCTGCATGGACTTCTGGGCCACGCTGCCGCTCTCAGTGGCGGGACGTATTGCCCTGCTCAAAATGGTGGCGCTCCCCCGGCTATTGTATTACTTCCGAACCTTGCCGATCTGGGTCCCACCGGCCACGTTTCGTCGCCTGCGTTCTATGGTGGTCGGGTTCCTCTGGGGAACGGGCCGGCGGCGGGTGGCCCTCAACACCCTGATGAGGCCAAAGGACGAGGGGGGGCTTGCTGTGCCGGATTTCGAGAAGTACTATCTGGCGGCACAGCTCCAGACCTACACCCAGGAGATAGCCAGGGAATTTAGAGGCCCGGAAGACGGAAGGGGGACGGGTATGGCCAGGCACATCCTCTCCTTTATCGCGCTGCGACAACGCTTGGTCCTACGGGACCTATCGATGGAGGAGCGGACTATCCGACTGTGCTGGAACCGGGCTCACGCTAGAGGCCACTTACGGAAGCCATATGCGCCTGAAATACCGTTGGGGATGCTGACGGCCCTCCCCCACAGAGGGGATTGGACACGATTGGCGGACTGGGAGGACTCAGGTTTACAGCTAGTCGGGGACCTGTACGAGGACGGAGCGCTCTTGTCCTTTCAGGATCTCATTGACCGCTTTGGGATCTCCAGGGGCGACTTTCTGCTGCATTCGGCCATTGTGCGAGCGATCCAGGCGCACTGGCAGAACGGGCTAGAGGAACCCCAATTGTCTCAGGTATGCCAGTACGTGATGATGTCGGCGGGCACGGTGAAGGCGGTCACTTGCCTCTACGGCAGGTTGATTACCGAGGGGTTGGTTCCTCTCACCACATTGAAATCCCGCTGGGAAGAGGACATTGGTAGGGAGATCCCGGAGACGACCTGGGCCCAGCTGATGAGGCGTGCCTGGAAGGGTACACGTAGCGCCCGTTTCCAACTGGTCCACTATTATGTTCTCCACAGAGCGTACCTGACCCCGGTAAAGATCAGGCGTTATTTTTCCACGGCTTCAGCGGAATGCCCTAGGTGCCCGGCTCAGGAGGCGGACCTTGTACACATGCTATGGGCCTGTCCAGGACTGACGTCCTACTGGCAAGAGGTAGCGGCGACCTTAGAGGAGGTGACGGGGAGGCATTTATCATTCGATGTGGCGGTAGGGCTCCTGCACTGGTTCCCCCATACCCCCCGGAATAAAATCTCCAGTAAATTCATTGACCTGGGGCTCCTACTTGCTAAGCGAGAGGTGACCAGGAACTGGAAGGCACGGGCTGGTCCGGCAGGCAGCAGATGGCACAGTGAGCTTTTGAAGTGGGCGGCGGGTGAGAGCGCGCTAAGATACCAGCTGGCTTGGAGGCAGGGTAACGAGAAGGCGCAGGAGGCCGCGTTAGAGTGGGAAACGCTGGTGCAGGCCCTCAGAGATTATTGTACCCCCAGCGACTCCGAATGTGATGAGGCAACTCGCCCCGAGTCCCGATAAACATTAGCATTGATAGCACTATTACCTTCCCCGTGGGTCAAGCAATGGGTCCTATGTTGATGAGCTCCCTGGCGCTGATGGTGGTGGTGGGGGGGGGGGGGGGGGGTTCACAGTTAATGGGCAGTTTGAGGGGGGGGTTTACTTTGGGGGTTTTGGGTTTGTTTAGAAAAGCAGAAGACGGACAGTGTGTTATCCGGACCAGCTCCAGCATTCTACTGACCCCAGCTGCATTTGCCGCCCAACCCCAGGGATATGGGCTAATTGGCTGTGTACAAACGTTATGGAGGGGGGTCGGTGGGCTTTCTGGTGTATATGTCGTTCATAACACAATGCTGGTCGATACTGTATTGATTTACTGATTCCTGCAATAAAAATATATTTAAAAAAAAAAAAAAAGTCAGTGAAAGCAGTATCTCGGAGGTCAACTCTACTCCTAGTTTGTTCGTCCGTGAGGGTCACACAGTCGTGTATGGGAGGAACGTCGGGGTCATTTTCAGGCAGGGGCAACAATGTGGCAGGATTCAAAGTCGTGCATCTCTTTAGTGTGATGTGGGGTGCAAGTAGCGTCAGTTCGTACCCTGTCAGTCGTGCGCTAGTCAGATGTTGAGTCTTGGTTTGGTTCAGAAGGGTGTCGACAGCATGGGGTACTAGCACAGTGAGGGAGTTGGAAAGTACGATTCCCTCGCTCTGACGGATAGAGACAGCAGCGGCAGCTACTGCTCGAAGGCAGGCAGGCAAAGCTCTGGCTACAGGATCAAGAGTGGCGGAGAAGTAGGCGCAAGGGCGCTGCTTAGGACCAATTGATTGAGTCAGGACAGACAATGCACACCCCTCCCTCTCGTGGGTGAAGAGGGAGAAGGGTTTGGAGTAATCCGGGGTTCCTAGGACGGGTGCTGAACAGAGTGCATTTCGTAATTCACAAAAGGATGTTTGACACTCAGGGGTCCAAGGGAGCGGGGAGGGGACATCTTTGGCCAGCAGGGCAAGTAGGGGCTTTACAATGAGGCTGAAATTAGGTAACCACTGTCTGCAAAAAGAGGTTAGGCCAACCAAAGAGCGGACTTGCTTTTGTGTTTTTGGGACGGGGGTGTCTAGGATGGTTTGGATTCGGTCGGGCGTGAGTTTCCTCCCTTCTTTGGACAGGAGATGGCCTAGGTATGTCACTTGTGGCTGGCAGAACTGTAATTTCTTTTTGGAAACTTTATGGCCATTTTCTGCAAGAAAGTGTAGGAGTTGGATAGTGGCTGTGATTGCAAGTGGGGTGGTGTCGGCCGCCAAAAGGATATCATCGACATATTGGATCAACACCACTCCATCTGGTAGCTGGAAGGCATCCAGCTGTCTTTTGAGGGCCTGGCTGTAAATGCTGGGGCTTTCAGTGTACCCCTAGGGAGCTCTACAGAATCGGTACGAGCGGGATTTTAAAGTGAAGCCGAAGAGATAACGGCTGTCTGGATGGATGGGGATAGAGAAAAACGCATTCTTAAGGTCGATAACAGTGAAGGTGGTGGCAGTGGACGGGATGAGGGTCAGAATGGTGGTGATATCGGAGACTACAGGGTATTGGGGTACAACCACTTTGTTAATTTCTCGCAAGTCGATGATGAAGCGGTATGCTTTCTCATCTCCTTCGCCTTGCTTCTTAACAATAGGTAGGATTGGGCTGTTGCAGACGTTGCTAACCACCTCTTCAACCACTCCTGCATCTACCAGAGACTGAATGATCGCTACCAGTGCCTTCTCGCCCTCTGGGGATATCCGATATTGTGGGAGTTTCGGGAGCATAGCGTCCTGTCTTACAGTTATATGAATAGGGTCAATCATCATTCGTCCCACATCAGAGTCATTTTTGGCCCACAGGTACGGAGGCAGGGTGTCAAGCAAGGACAGGTCAGCGTCAGTTATGGAGCACATGTGTCGTGAGGGGCAGGATCTGGGCATGCCTGGGTTGTCGAACAGGATGACTCGGATTCCATCTGGGGAACACCTAATGGTAGCTCGAAAATGTTTCAGTAAGTCAATGCCCATAATGGCGTCAGGGGAGTTGGAGGAGAGCAGAAATGTCATGTCAGTGGTGTTGCTTTCTAGGTCAAAGGTGATAGGTACGGACAGGGGGTTAGTGGAGGGCGTCCCATCGAAACCTATCGATGTGATGTGTGAGCCAGACAAGGGTGCCCTTGGAATCAGTCGTTTTGATAACACACTACGTGTCGCCCCAGTGTCTACCAAGAATGGAGACTCTGTACCCAGGACCTTAGCGGTGACATAAGGACCTTGCTGGTCAACACAGAGCTCGACTGGATCCCTCCCTTGCCCCTGGCAGTCCTATGCAAAATCGGGGGCATTCTCACCATCGGATAGTTGATATTGGTTCTGTCGGGGGCGGTCAAATGTGTTCAATCTCCCTGATCTGTCATTGTTGGTGTCGTTTGTGTGCCCTCGTCCTTGTCCTCTGTTTCTTTGTCCACCCGCCACATCCCTGGGGTCCCTATTTCTATTCATCTCTAGCAGAACCGGACACTCGGATTTCCAGTGGCCGAATCCTTTGCAGAAGGCGCATTGGTCATTGCTAATGTCTCTACGTCCAGTGTGTAGTGTTGGGGAGTGATCTTTAGGAGGTAGATTTCTGGGGGTGGTCGATTGGTAGTTCCCCCTTTGGTGTTCTCGTCCCACCGCTATACCTTGTATCTGGGCTATCATTACCCTTTCTTTTAAATCTTTCTTCTTTTTCTCGGACGCCCTATCATTCTCATTCTTTTGGTGCTCGTAATACTGAGCCATCTGAAGGATAGCTGCGGGTTTGGAGGCCCCCCAACTACTCTCACTCGTCTGCAGTTTTTGGGAGACCTCTTGTGTTAGGCCCTTTACATAATTTTGTACAAACAGGTGCTGTCCGGTTGCGGTGGTCATGTCTTGGCCACTGTAGTCGGAGAACACTGTCTCGAATCGGGAGAAGTATTCTGACACATCTTCCTGGGGTTTCTGTCGACAGGCCGTGACTATCGACCAGTCTACCTTTCTTTCTGGGATCAGCGTCTTTAACTTCTGGACTAGTTTGTCTGGGAGTTCCAGTATGTCCTTTACTGGTTTCCTTCCTGGCTCTCGCTGTCTATCTAGTTTACCGAGTTGGTCCCAGGTATGTCCAAACAGATCCGTGTGGTCAGCCTTCCGGATTTGCTTCCACACGTCAGCTGGCAGGCATAACCCGAAGAACAAGTCAATGTCCGCTAAAGTCATTATCGTCGAACCCAAGGCTGTGCCTAATTCGGTATAGAATGCTGTCGGGTTCTTTCTCAAATCGGGCAGAGTTTGTTTAAAGGTTAGGATATCTTGTCGGTCCCATGGTTGGTAAACCCAATTATACACAACTCTCCCTTTTGCATCTGCGTGATTAATATCGTCGCTTGTTCCCAGGCCACGTGGCGGGATCCAATAAGGGGCCGCCTCTCTGATGGGCATCATAGTATTGGCTACTTCTACTGAGGTCGTTTCAGGGACTGTAACCTTGGTTTCTGGTTTTTGTTCCGTGAGGTGGCGGAGGACCTCAAGCATCTGCATGAAGAGCTCCGTCGCCTCACATTCAGTCCCATCTCCAACATCAATCTTCCTATACAGCGTTGTTAGTTTAGCGGGCCCTTACTTTGATACCTATCTTCATATGCGTTCAGGATGTGGTAGCTGAATCGCAAAACGAAATGCCGTCTGTGGCTGTCGGCATGTGAATTATATATGCTCATTGTGTACTCTTCACTCTCCCTTCGTTCTACTAATGTCCTTGCTATTTTGTCGATCCCATCCCGCTCATCTTTGCTCAACCTATTTGGTCTGGCTGGTGGTTGTTTGCTAGCCTCAGGGTCGTCTGACGATGTTGTTAATGTGGCTGGTGCGGAGGCCGTGAGGGCTGGTGCACTAACACTAAGGTCCCTTTCGCTCGCACTCGGGGCTTGCAAGCTTTGTTGGCAGGGGGCATATGGAGGGGGCATGTAGATGATTGGGGGACCTAGCAGTAGCTCATCGTTCGCCCGTTGTTTGGAGGGCAATTCAGGGTAGAGCGCAGAGGGGGTCCTAACAGGACATTGACCTGACGACCCTGATTCTTGGTTTTGTGTAGCTTCCTTTCTTTCTTTTATTTCTTCTTCTAGTTGCTTAGCGGCTAGGTGGGCTGCCTTTCGTAATTCTTTCCCTATTTTTGCTTCTTCTCTTTTCTTTCGTTGTTCCGTTTCTTTGCGCCACATGCCTATACTATCGAGCATAGTGGGCGTGGTCTTATTTTTCTGGAGCGCTATTTCTAATGTTTTTATTTTATTTTCATCGAAGGAACCTATCAGTGGCCACTGACTTTCAGGGTTCTTCTTTGTATATTTATGCCATAACTTAGTATAAGCTATAGCGACTAGTCCATGCTTAGTGAACATGTCCTTATTAGGGGTGCCTTCCAGTGGAGCCGGATGGTTCATCTCTAATAAGCGGTCCGGGCTGTACAGGCTACCAATCAGTGGGGAGAAGATAGGCATGACGGGTTACAACGGGGACAAAGGTCTGCACTACCTATCTTATCACGGCGGGCAAAGACTAGACAGAATATTTCTATTCTCCGTTGTTTGCCGGCGGTGAATACCTCAAAAGAACCAATACCGAAGAATCAGTGTTCGGTCAATCAAACAATCAGTGGGGAGAATAAGTGGGTACGAAAAGTTTGCGTTACCCACTCTTTCTCTACCTGCAAAGAGAGACCTTGTTCTTCCCTGTTTGCAGACAAAGAATCTCCAGACAATAATCCACGAACGACAGTTCAGGACAACAGTGGGGGAGGAAGATAGGCACGACGGATTACAATGGGGACAAAAGTCTGCGTTACCTATCCTTCACTGCTTGCAAAGAGAGAGCCTGTTGTTTTCTCCGTTTGCAGACGGTGAATCTCCAGAGGGTTCAACAAAGCGTAATACTAGTATTATCCAAACCAAACAATCTTTCCTCAATTCGTCGTGTCTACACGACCTTACCCGGACCGCATGGACGGTTTCCTGTCTTCTGAATCCAGCGCCCGATCGTCCTCTCTTCTTCGTGATGTTCGTGGCACTCCTGATGGTTCCCAGTCAGGACCGTAGATCACTCGAGAGAGGTCTGTTTGGAACTAGTGAAGGTCGGATGATCGGCTGTCAGACCAGGGTCTATCGGACACGAGCTCTCCCGATCGTTGCAGTCGTTCACTCTGTCGTCGGGACCTCTCCCACTGGATCCACGTGTCCCTGATGGGCCCCACGCTTTGGGACGCCAATTGTGGAAAAAGGGTAGGGCTAAGACCTTTTTCAAGATGTGCCCGGCGCTAACCGCCCTTGTACCATTCAAATTACCAAGCAATGAGGCAGGCGCCGGAGACCAGAAGGCAGGAAACAGAAGTTTTATTCCGACGGAGCAGAACACATCAGATCAGACAACAAGGTATCGTCTCGAGGTGCTCTAACAGCCTCTCCGAGGCCTGGCTTCTTATACACCGGTTTATGGCATGTGACCTTTCTTTATTACAATCAGAACATTGTGAAGTAAGGAAAAAGACATCCCCGTAATCCTCGTGTCAATCCCACCCCACATGCCTCTACAATAGAGATCCTCAACCTGCTGATAAGAGGAAGGGGTCATCGCGCAGCTGAGTGTTCTGCCGATTCTTAGGATGTGTGCGCCTGATCATATCCCGGGGGGTGGGGAGGTCTTGATCAATAGAGGGTCCTTTGAAGAAGAGTGACTTCATACAATAAGGGGCCGTAAAAGATATCTCCCGGCTTAGGCGATGGCCTTGGACCTGCGTGGACAGCTGGACACGGGGGAAGGGGTCATCAAAGGAGTGGTATTCATGCCGCGTGGACAATCGAGCGCGGAGGGAAGGTTTATCAACAGAGGGGCATTCATGGGAGGAGAGGAGATGCTGGTCAGGCGCAGGCGTGACTCCCAAGGACAGGGTCATGCAGAAGGGTCATGCTCATGAGGGGGAGGGAGGGGGAGCCAGGGTGCGCGGAGGATGCTTGCTGGGTGAGAGGGGCGCGCTGGCGACTGATTGTGGACAGGGAGACCATGATACCTAAAATGGCGGTCGCGCATGTTGTACGTGGGTGACAAGCTGGCGCAGATGATGTTCAGTTCGTAAACTAAAATTCCACAGGGAGACCCACACTCTCTCATCTCTCGATAGGTCGGTTGGATCCCATATATTAAGAAGGCACCAGCGGGGTGAAACCTCCATTGTTTTATGACAGTTTAAAAACAGTGCCGATGTGACCTTCCCCCAATATTTCTGGAGAATCAGGCATTCCCACCACTGGTGCATGTAGGTTCCTGTTTGACCACACCCCTTAGGGCACGCCGAGGAATTCAGGGCACCCAATTTAACCAGCACTGAACCTGTATAGTATGCTCCCTGCAGGAGTTTGAGTTGAATACATTTTAATCAAGATCGGATTGCCACCTCCTGGGTGGATGCCAGTGCCACCTGCCATTCCTCATCACTAATGTCCCCAACATCTCCAACCATTTTGCACGAGTTCTCCCAGTGTATCCGGTGTATTGTTTAGTATTTTTCTGTATGTCAGTGAAAAAGCCTTTTCCTGAAGGTAGTCGTCTAGGAGTCTATCCTCTAGGGGCGAGGAGACTGGCAGCTCAGTACCTTTGGGTACCGCCCTCTGTAATGCATTACGGACTTGAAGGTATCAGAAGGTTTCCCCAGTATTTACCTCGTAGTCCTGTTGGAGATCGCTGAAAAGGGGTCACCTCCCCCCTGCCCACATGTCGCCAACTCTTGAGAGACCTATCCAGTCCCAATGATCAAATCCTGGGTATTTGGATAACACCCTTAGCCGGTCTGTTTCTAACAATGGGGTGACTTGTGTGATTTTGATTTTCCACCCCAAAGCGGCCGTTGCCGTGTGCCATTTAGTGATTGTGGTGGATGTTAGAGTTTATTTTGGTGCATTTTCCCCCCTCCATAAATTGCTCTGGGGTAATTACCGGGGAACATATTGTTTCTGTCCATTCTGTAGGCTGGGTCCGTTCCTGGCCGGTGCACCCAATGATTAGTGACCACCAGTTGGGAGGCCCAGTAGTAGCTTTTTATTGCAGGCAGGGCTGGTGCCATGTTTTTCTTAACCACAATGTGTTACGCCTGGATCTGCCCTCTAAATCCTCTTCTCTATATTCAAGAAAACGTATGCTTTCCTGCCAACCAGTAATGTGTTTCAGGAAACCTTTGACTACAAAAGTCAGTTTGGCTAGCCTGTTTTCTGTGCATGTGACCCGCTCAGCCATTTTTTGTTGGCCTGCGTGCAGTAAGTTATGGTTGAAATCCACGGTGTCCAATTCATGTTCTACTACTTCTCTAGTATTTCAAATAACCTTGGTGATTCTGTCATCTGCTGGTGGAGGTTCATCTTCTGGTTGGCTGCCAACAGTTGACATTATTTTGATGCCTCTCATGTTCTCATTATCAGTTAGGCAATGGGAAGCGGAGAGAGGGAGGAAATCTGTCTACTTGCTTTTATGGATTGTGTTTCTTTGAAGAGGCATTCTCACCATATCGCTAGCATATAGTCCCAGAGGGGGACAGCTGAGTGCAGTTCATCAGTTGTTAGCCAAGTTAATGCAGAGAAATGGTCCAACCTAGCTGTTGAAAGGTGAATTATTGAGTTCAGTGATTGTTGCACCCCAGTTGTTATGCCTCTCCCACCATTTTCTCCACAAGTGGTGTACTGGTGATTTGCCACTCGGCACAAACATGGAGTATTTCACCACTGAAGCATGAATTCCAAATTCCTAATATGTCTGCACTTATTGTTTGCAGATCGTGCCACCCATCCATAGCTCTCTTTGTATTCCCACAGGGCCAATGTGATCTTGACCCCCAGGGCCGGCGCTAGGCATGGGCAGCGTGGGCGGCTGCACAGGGCCTCGCACTCAGCCCACCAGCATGGGGCCACGCACTGGTGATGTGTCCTGTTGTTTCCCTGGCGATCTATTACAAAGAAAGGTGTCGCCTGCAATTAAGGTCCATTGGAGGGGGCCCCCTCCCTGGGCCTCTCATGGATGGTGTCAGGAGGCATAGGGGAGGGAGACGGAGACGCTCCCTTAATTGCAAGGAGACCATTCACAGACACTGTGGGGGGCCCATTGTCCAGCATTTTGGCGCCCCCACAGTTTTTACTTTTAGACCACAATCAATTCTCACACCTATGAAGGTGTGAGAAATGCTTGTGGAGTAAATGTTAAAACTGTGGGGGCGCCAAAATGCTGGACAATGGGGCCCCCACAGGGTCTGTGAATGGTCTCCTTGCAAGGGGCCACGTATCCAAATTATAGGGGGCCTTGCATGTTCCCTTTTAGCCCAGGGCCTCGCAAATCCTAGAACCGGCCCTGTTGACCCCCCCCACTAACTGGCATTTGCGGAGTGAGTTTCGTCATTTCCCCAGCTGCCGGCTTAGCTGGTAGTGCGTCCACACTAATAGCTGTCACCACCTCATTGACCATCTGTCACAGTTTTGTTGCTGTGAAGCTTTGCTGTCTGTAGCCTTGAGTGACACAGCCCTCGCACTGTGGGAGAGGCAGACTGGAGAAGCCTTACAGCGGCCTGACCATCAGCTCTGGTCCTGGTGCGGCTGCTCCTGCTCTCACTTAGCCCAAACAGCTTGAGCTATATACATAATATAGTAGGGAGACTCCCTGGGAAGAGTATCTTGGCACTTCACCTTTTTTAAATGATGGTCTAACTGACCCTATCTGTGTTTGCAATAAGGGTGTACAGAGAAAACGCTTGATAATTTTCATATAAAAGAGGAAGCTCAATGCCTCTTTACATGTTAATTAACTCACTTAATATGCCTCTATTTATGTTAATTAAACTCCATTATTATGCCCATCTAAGACTGGCAGTAGGAGTCAGTTCTTTGCCTGGGCCTGATGACCAAAGTAAGAACATTCACAAGACACTCAAGCCCAGGTGAGCTTAGCATATGTGAAATATGCACATAATGCAAAAACAACAATTGACTCACTTTTAAATGATGAGACACTATATACATGCATCCTCTAAACACTAATCTACATCCAGATGAATACAGAGAATCAGTAGTAATTGTAGTCCTCAATGACCTTGAATATCGCTTTGTGAAGTGGGGTGTGTGGTGTAGTCCTCTAGCCTAATTGCAGCACTACATTAGAATATGTACAAGCAATGTATCTTGGTTATGCAAGTTTCTTTGGCAGTAAAGTGCAAGTAAGAGCTGCATCTGCCACATTGTGATGAGGATAGCTTGATCCCTTTCAGGGCTAGGTCTCCCAACTCATGAATAAGGGATCAGAAAGAACAGGGTCAGGGTCACATAGGGCAAGAAACATGTTGACCATGACTACACACATATAGACACCTGCGACCATTCTAATCGGCGGTATCCCTATTCTGGTTTTAATTGAGACAAGTGGGCTCGCAGATTAAAATTCATTTTGGAGCACCACTTCGCCTCATTTTATTTCACATCACCTCACATCTACACCACTAGGCCCCTCACACGCTCCTCAGCGATACGGCTTGGGAAGAGATCTCCAACAAAGAGCCCCTCATAGGGTGCCTGTCGGGCATTGCATTGCTAGGCTGACGAGGAGCAAGCCCTATGATGAAGCATGACACCCAAATAGGTGTGTGAGGGCCCCACTTCCCAAATTGGGAGACACCCACACTCTATTACTGACCAACCTAGCCTTCTTCTTCTTTCCCACCTTACTGGATCTGCATACTCCTTCGGTGCTACATCGGTTTAGATCGTGTCAGTTGGGGACCCACCACACCCAGGTCCGGACCACATGCCAGTCATTCCAAAGACAGGACCTGGACTTCCATTTCCTCCACCTGTGCCAGCTGCTGCTCCTTTCATCTCACATAGCCTTTAACAGGCCCCATATGGTAGACTTACTTGTCGCCCATTAAGTACCTGCCAAGGACCCTGAAGGTTTGTAGTTCCTCCTCCACAAAGTCAGAGCAGCAGTGGTCCATCATCAAGTGCCATGTGCTAAATCTCCATATTGGTTAAAGGGAGCTCAGTTGGGTACCCCATTAAAGAAGAAGGGGTACATTATCAGATATGCCCCGTAGTAGTATCTGAATGGACTGTAGCAGCAGCAAGTCACGGCCGGTAGCCAAAGGATGCCGATACTGGACTATGTTTTGTGGGCTGCAGACAGATGCTTATAAGACCGTTGTGTGTGGTTCCATGAACGGCATACGTCTCAGAGACTCATGGAGTCCACACCACAGTTCAAGCGCACAGAGCGTGCCAGCCTACCTCGGCGTGGATTGTCAGATGTGTTCCGCAAAAGATCTGAGACAGCATTAAAATCCCTGCCTATCAGGGTTGCCCCTGGGGGCAGAACCACCACCTCAGATTGGAGTGCCTGTAAGGTTAACTGTAAAAGTTGTTGGGGAACATAGCATGATACAAAATTATAATGTTTAGCTTCCAGGTGCCCTTCAATATCCACATATCTCACCTGGGGGTCTTCAAGAACAGTAGATACCTCCAAAGGAGAATGGTGACGCCTCTAGAAAATCTTGCATGAAAGACATGATCATACCCAAATCAGCCCAGTAAAGGACACTGAAATCCCAGGTGGTGCATCTCCTGGAGCAGGACCACTTCTGACCTGTATCTCATGACATAGCACAATACTGTAGATTTTTTGATACAATCCAAAAGACTGTTCACATTCCGGGAGACAAGACTAACCATCTGGGAAGGGGGTCTAAGGTATAGCAGGTCAAGGCACCCGAGTAGCGGGGGCAGGTCAGTGTACAGTACCCTGGAGCCCAACTCAGGAGTAAAAACTAGTACAGTGGAGTGCTCATGTGATGAATGCTTGAAAAGAAAACATTTCAAAATAACAATCCTGCTCGAAACAACATACCCCCCACCCCATAATTCCAACCCTGGAGAATGTCGCAGGTGAGAAGAACATACTATATTTAAATCAGGGAAAAACGCAGACTCGATCCCAGTCTCCCATGCTTACGATAACAATGCCTGACAACAGCCTCTATCAATTGAAATAGGTATACGTGGCATCACAGGGGGAAAGGGTCCAGGGTGGGGTGGTCTCTTAGTCAGGGCTCGATGCGGTCAACTGACCTTTTAACCTACACCAATATTGCTTTATAGTTCTTTGCTTCCACACAGATACATATCTATTCCCATGCTATTTACTTGTAATGCTTCATATTTCCAAACATATTCAACATAAAAAATGGCCAGACAGGTTTAGTTTTTTTGAATTTTTTATCACACCTAGCCAAGAAGTTCTATGTGGTGCAACTATTTTATTTTAGTCTTTTTATCTTTTTCTAAAAAAACTTTGTACATTGAATTTCGTTTGTCACCAAAGGAACAGTCATCAAACAATAATAAACACATACAGACATTAAAACATGAATATACATTATACACAAAATCAATACTGTGAATTGCAATATACACCAAATACACACTTGTACAATGCCTCCAATGATTTCATTAAAAGGCACCAGTCCTTCATATTAAATGCAAATAGACAGGCAGAAAAAACAGTTCATTGGCAGTGCCTGCCTGTCTCACTGAGCCAGAGACTAGATTGCTACCTGGGGTCACACTACTAGGGGTAGAGAGTATGGTAATATTTAGTAACCCTAGAGGCACCCCTCTTTTCTTTCCCAGGCTTGTGGTCAACGCATTTCGAACCACTGTGTAGTTTAGGGGTTCTCCTCAGGACACGGACTGGAGGTGGCCATAACTGTAAAGGATAATAATGGGGTTTGGTGTCAGTATTATAGGAACTATTAACAATGTTACTAGACTCTCAGACTCTCTTATTGGTACTATTAAATACCTGTGTTTAGCATCATAGACCACTGTTGTAGAAAGTTGCCAATCGAGTGTAAGGATTCTGTAGATAGATACAGACAAAAAAACAGAATCTGTCACCAGAATTCTCACAACGCTATGCTTCAACGATTACTACCGGCCGCCCTGTTTATGGAGCCTACCTTCAAGAATTGACGAGGTGAAGGAATGAGGGGAGGAGCGCCGGCCGCTCTTCGGCACCGGAACCTCTTTTCGTGCGTGCTTCTCCATCGGATTAGTTCATTTTCTGTTAAAACGGGAAGTACCAATAATTAGGTGTATGGCCCGTCTATCGTAGTTATTTCCACACGCATATGACCGAATACTCCACGCTCTATCCGAGCGTGGCTCCCCGCTTACTTGCTAATTCGGCAGCTCTCTCCGTTCATTCTCGCTCAGCTTCTGACGTGTAGACGCCGCGAGCATAATTCCATCTTTTAAAGGGGCCGCACATGATTAGACGTGCATGGAGCAAAGCGAGGCAAGATGGTATTTGTAGTGCATCTTTCCATCAGAGTCCACTCTAGCTGGCACAGCCGTCACAACTGTCAGTCACAGACATCACAACTGTCAGTCACAGACATATTCTTATGTGGAACAGCATAAAGACTGAGCCGGTCATAGGTTACTCAATTCAGACAGTTTGTTCAACCCGGAGAGAGCTGTATCAAATTTCAGTATCAGATACGCTTCTTTCTGTGACAAGTGTATATCTGGGTCCCCACCGACGGAGGTTTTTATCACAGCCAACACCGTCCATTTTAAATCATTCACCGAATGACTTTGTTGTAAAAAGTGAGACACCAATGGAGCTGTCAGTACTTTGTTGTTGATTCGTGAGCGATGCTGGATAATCCTCTGTCGCACCTCCTGTGTCGTCTTACCAATGTAGACCTTTTTGCATGGACATTGGATCGCATATACTGCATACTTCGTCTTACAATTGGTGAATTCTTCATGACGCCTAAACTTCTTTCCGTCCGTGAACAAAGAGCCTTCCAATGTGAGACTACACACGGAACAAGTGCCACATTTGTGGTGTCCTTTAACAGGGCTAAGTCCAAAGAGAGTGCTCTGAGTGTCTCTTTTGCTTGGTGGGCGTGTAGATGTGATTTGCTGCCCTATACTCCGATTTTTTTTAGTGCAAACAGGGGGGGGACCCACATCAGGCATAACTTCTTCCACTAAGTGCCAACAATTTCGAATGATTTTCTGCACAGGATGCGTGTGAGGTCCAAACGTTGACACACACACCATCCGCTGTGGCGGTGTCTTCTGGCTCTTCTGCAGTAGGTGCTCCCTCGGCGTCCATCTAGCTCTTTTCATAGAGTGTTTCAGGAGCTTACGTGGATAGCCTCTCTCCTGGAGTTTTCTGACCAACGCTTGTCCATGAGTTTCAAAGTCTTGAAGTCTTGAGCAATTCCGTCTCACCCTAAGGAATTGTTCATAGAGGAGGTTGTTTTTGAGACTCCTTGGATGGTAGCTCTTGAAGTGTAAGGCATTGTTTTTGTCGTTTTTTTTTCTGAAAGAGGGAAGACATCAGTCCATCAGGTGTCGCCTTGATTTCCACATCCAAAAATGATAGAGATTTAGCATTATAGGTTAAGCTGAACTTGATGTCCGGGCTCCGATTGTTTAGCCAAACGTGAAATTCTTCTAACAACTGTGGGGTTCCATTACAGGTGCACCACACATCATCTACATACCTCTGCCACTGCTGGATATAAACTTGATACGGATTGTTGTTATATACGTATTTTTCTTCGTATTGCGCCATGAACAAAATTGCCATTTCGGGCGCAAATGGGCATCCCATCTCTGAGCCTTTCACCTGTAGGAACAGCTCATCTTCGAACATGAAGAAATTCCTTTATAGTGCTAATGTTGCAAATGCGACGATCAAGTCAGTTGGTACTCGGTGAGGGCGAGGCCTTTCCTCCAGATAGATTTCCAGTACATCCAGTCCATCTTGTTGGGGGATTTGCGTATACAGCGACGCAACGTCCATCATGACCATCAGTTGAGCCGTTGAATCAAATTGGAATCCTTCTACTTTATTGATAAAGTCCATCGTGTCACGCAGGTATGACAGGACCTCCACTACCTGCGGTTTCAAAAAGACATCTACGAACTTGGAAACTGGTTCAAGAACTGAGTCGCACCCAGACACGATGGGCCGTCCTGGCGGTGTTGTGGCATCCTTATGGACTTTCGGAAGAAAGTATAGGTGAGGGACTCTAGGATATTTTTTGACCAGATATTCTGCTTCTTTGGGGCCCAGTATTCCTTTGTCCTACGCATCATTCACCAATGCTGAAACTTCCTGCATTATTTGAATTGTTGGGTCCTGTGTGATCCGGCGGTACCATTCCTGATTGTAAACATGGCTCCTGCCTTCCGCTCTGTACAGTTCTTTAGACCATAGGACCACCGGCCCTCCCTTGTCTGCCGGTCTGATAATGGCGTCTTGCTGACTTTTTAGTTCCCGAATGGCTTCTTTGTGATTTTTTGACAGATTGGTGGGTACAAACGGACGTTTTCTTTCCAAAACATTTAATAAGGACATCACTGCACGCTCAAATGTGATGATATTTCTAGAGGTATTGTGATTGGGAGGACAAAAAGCAAATTTATTCCTTAGGCCAGATGCTTCAGTCTGGAGTTGGTTGGGAGAGTCTTTAAAGAACCATCTTAAACGTATCTTTCTGAAGAACTCCATCACTTCTAGTTTGATCTTCGTGAAGTCCATGGATGTTCCAGGGACAAATGAAAGGCCTAATTCCAAAACCTCTTCCTCTGCTTTCGAAAGTATTTTATTGTATAGATTGATAATTGGAGACTTATTTATGACTTGTAGTGGTTCTTGCGTGTCGTCATTTCCGATTGGGGTTTGAATCTGCTCCGCTTTTGTTGTTGTCCTTGTCCTGAAAAAAGGCTTCTTCTGGGGGTTTCTATTCGATGGACCTTCCCCGGTGTCAGAATCTCCAGTACATTCAGAAGAGGATGTCTCCGAGAATGTTAGGAACTTCTTTCTAGAACGACCTTGACATATTTCCAAACAACATTCCTTAAAAGCCAGATCTATTGGCATTGGAAATGGTTGTTTCAACCTAGTGTGTCATGTTTATGCAGGTTCCTCTCATAAATATATTAAATGTCTTCCACTCCGCCATGACACTATTGGTCAATGCTTAATTTACCTGTATCAAGTGTCTTAGGATTTCCCTGTGGAGGGTATCATGGAGGGCGCTGCCTGCAGATGCCAAGTTGTCATTGAAAGCAGGTTATAATCTGAAATTGATTTACTCGGGTATTCTGGGACAGTTATTTGTATTGTAGTTGTGCAATGTATAGAACAATGTCTATTCTAAGGTGAAGGGAGTTCATGTGAGAGTAGGATCAGCAATCCCTTTCTCGTGGGTGTGTCTTTCGCCATGTGTCAACGTGTGTGTGTAAGTAGTACCAGATCTGATTTGTCCATCTGGGTCCAGTGTACATTTGAAGACCTTTCATCATGTCATGAGAACCTCAAGTGATTGCGAGGTCATTGGTGTAATTTCGTGTTGGAAATTGTTTTTTGAGATGTTAGGGATGTAGACATTTACTAGCCTTATTGGTTCTCTGCCTAGCTAACCCTCCACTATTGTGTGCCTACTTCTGAAGTCAATCACCACGTTCTTCATTTCAAGGTATGTGTCTTAGTTAGGCCCATGTTCCAACGCTGCCATCTTTTACTTTAAGCACGTTTCTCACAATGCCTTCTCCTTCACACAATAACCTTTTACACACATTTGCGTGCGCGACAATGTTGGATTAGTTTAGCTGAAACTGCTTTGCTTACAATTTCTGCTTCGCTTAACATTATCATGACTCCTTGAACTCCAGGTAGAAGGCCTTGTCACACATTGTGCAAATGTTGGTCTATTTTTCATCCACGAGGTGACATGGTTATCTATAGACCATAACAATGCTGGCTTCCACGGAAATTGCAAGGATGCTTTTCATTATAATTAAACAAGCATTTCCTGGATTAGTTAGAGGAATACTTTTCTGTCATTGGCAAGGTCTCTACACGCTGAAGCTTTGGCCCAGCAGCTTGCTAATATCTCTGCAGGAGTGTCCAGTTCGCCTCCAAGACAGGGACTTACATTCTTTCCCTTCAGGTTACTGTGGTTGGATCATCCAGCATGGGGATTCTTTCTATTGTCCTGACCTCCGCTTTTGAGCATTCTGGGTATTGGTCTTTGCTGGGATGCGAGACCTGGTTATGTCTAATCTCACCTGAATCTCCTCCTTAATGAAGTTTAATTTGCCTATTATCTCTTTGACTATCCTAGGTGTGACTTTATGCAGTTGAGACCTTCTCTGTCTTCCCCTTCTGATTCCTTACTGGAATTGAGTACTTCACCTGCTATTCTTGTGAGTCCTACCTTGATATCCCAGGAACTGACTGTTTCTGTTGCTGCCTCATTCCTCAGTGATTTGAGTGCAATTTGTTTTGGCTGTGTTCTTGTTTCTCCTATTCCTCCTCCTGGTTTGGTATATGACATTGAGGTTACCTGGGAACAATAACATGTATTTAATGCTCGCTTGCCTAAGTTTTTGTTTCACTTTCATGAAGGTGTACCAGTTGTATTGCACTGCTGCTGTGAAGTCATGGAAGATTGGGGATGGCTTTAGTGCTGGTGGCGCCCGCTGCAACAGTGTTTGTTGACACCCCCAATGGCACCCTCCACGAGATATTCCCACACCAACACCCTTTAACACTGACCCTCAAGTTTCCATAAACTTTCTCTCTCGTATCAATCAAATAGTATTTGTAAAGCGCAACATTGTCACCCCTAGGGGTATCTGGGCACCGTATCTCCTTCGAAGAGCCAGGTCTTAAGTGAATCTCACAAGCATTTAATCAGTTATAACGCACCACTCATGCCAGTGTAGGGTGTTAATGCACTTTACATCACATGCCTTTTAGCCCTCTGTTGCACTCGATTTTTGTGCCTTTTATCCCTCTGTTCCACTCGTTTTTTGTGCCCTTCTGCCCTCTGTTCCACTCGTTTTTTTGTGCCTTTTAGCCCTCTGTTCCACTGTTTTCCCCTCGGTTTTTTGTGCCCTTCTGCTCTCTGTTTCACTCGGTTTTTTGTGCCTTTCTGCCCTCTGACCCACTTCGTTTTCTCCTCGTTTTTGTGCCCTTCTGCCCTCTGTTCCAATCGTTTTTTGTGCCTTTCTGCCCTCTGTCCTACTCGTTTTTGTGCCTTTCTGCCCTCTGTCCTACTCGTTTTTTGTGCCATTCTGCCCTCTGTCCTACTCGTTTTTTGTGCCATTCTGCCCTCTGTCCAACTCGTTTTTTTATTTGCCTTTCTGCCCTCTGTCCTACTCGTTTTTTTTGTGCCTTTCTGCCCTCTGTCCTACTCGTTTTTTGTGCCTTTTTGCCCTCTGTGACACTCGTTTTTTCTTTGTTTTTGTGCCCCTTTTGCCTTCGGTTCCGCTCGTTTCCTCAGCCGCTGTGGCCTTTTATTTAAGTATTGCTGTTAATCAGAGCCCCTTCACGGGCTCCGATTAACAGCAATACTTAAATAAAGGGCCACAGTCTGCCCCGCACTTTAATAACAAAAGCGTAGAGGCAGTTTCTAAACACAGTGTGTACTGTCTCTACGCTTTTGTTATTAAAGCGCGGGGCAGACTGTGGATTTTTGTTTAAGTATTGCTGTTAATCGGAGGCCGTGAAGGGCTGGGATTAACAGCAATACTTAAACAAAAGGCCACAGTCTGCCCTGCGCTTTAATAACAAAAGCCCTGCCTTGCGCTCTCTCATAGCCCAAGCGCCGCAAGCGCCACAAGCCTCACCAGCCCCCAGCCCCCCCGCCTCCTTACATGCAGTCCTCACGCCCGCTCCACGGCCACGGCCACGAAAAGTGCCTCATGTTCGCGCCGCTCGCCTCTTTAGAGCGGCCAGCGACGCGACTCTCTCTAGCGACGTCCTGTGTGCGCGCTCCACGCGAGGTGGTGCGCGCTGACGTCAGAGGAGGTGCGCGCGCACTCGCACTAGAGGGAACAGTGGTAGACAGTATAGTTTAAAAGTGTTTGGTCGGGTGAAGCACAAACTCAGAATTTAAAACGTAACACCATGGTTGGGGGTTCTCTTTAAAAATCAGACTTGATTTCTAACCAAATGAACTCTTTTACAGCATTAATCCATGCTCTAATCTATACTTTGCAGTGCACATGCTGTTCTTTGATAACAGTTGATCATTCATTGTTCTATATTAGGATTGTAACCTATAAACTGCAATTAACAAAAGGGTGTAAAGATGTAACCTATTTCCATTATATGCACTTTGTGATCTATATTGTACACATTCTTTGCAGCAGGCATATTAATTCTGTGCAATTTTATGATCAGTCAAAACCTCAACTAGGCAATACTCTAATCTCTCTCCAGGAAGAACATTAATCACTGGCGTTATCTTGACATTTTTATTGTTTCCTGGAAATTGCTGGAGGCAAGGAATGAGCTAGCAGGCGCATTTAATACCCAAATAAACTTGCAAACACGGCGCACCCTGAAGTCAGCACCTGGTGCTCTGGCACCATTCGCACCGCCCCAGAGCTGGCCCCGTGGAAGAGAAACACCTTCCTCTACCAATTGGCCCTTCTTCCTGGCTACTTGAAGCAGCAAGTCATAATTCCTGTAATTCGGGCCACCACTGGGAAAGGTGGTAGCCCAGGGTATTTGGCCCCCTTTGAGGCCTTTTAATGGCGAAAAATGTTGAGACTGGTTGGTGCCACTTTTTATTTTTTTTCCAAATCTTTTTATTGAGTAAACAAAGACAAAAAATAAAGTACAGTGCAGACTCATTAATTTCCAACAAACACAGTGCATTGGTACAATATCATTTAATACGTTACTTAGGACCAATAACTTAGCCTCGTATCTTATTGAATCCATTGTAATCTGGACTTTATTCTACCACGCGGTCCGCTGTCAATGAGTAAGTGCCATTGAATGGTGTACATATCATCCCTCTACTTTTGTTCCACGCTTCCCAGATTTTGGTCCATTTTTGTGGGCATCCTCTTTCCTCATATATCACCCTCTCGGCTTGCATGCACCAATCCATATTAGTCTCCCAAGCCTTGATTTGGGCCTAGTTACCCCCTTCCACATTCTTGCTTTGTTGCGTTTCGCAACCATACATCCAAGGGAGACCCACACTCTCTCAGCTCTCGATAGGTCGGTTGCATCCCATATATTAAGAAGGCACCAGCGGGGTGAAACCTCCATTGTTTTATGACAGTTTAAAAACAGTGCCGATGTGACCTTCCCCCAATATTTCTGGAGAATCAGGCATTCCCACCACTGGTGCATGTAGGTTCCTGTTTGACCACACCCCTTAGGGCACGCCGAGGAATTCAGGGCACCCATTTTAACCAGCACTGAACCTGTATAGTATGCTCCCTGCAGGAGTTTGAGTTGGATACATTTTAATCAAGATCGGATTACCTCCTCCTGGGGGGACGCCAATGCCACCTGCCATTCCTCGTCGCTAATGTCCCCAACATCTCCCACCCATTTTGCACGAGTTCTCCCCAGTGTATCCGGTGTATTTAGTATTTTTCTGTATGTCAGTGAAAAAGCCTTTTCCTGAAGGTAGTCGTCTAGGAGTCTATCCTCTAGGGGCGAGGAGACCGGCAGCTCAGTACCTTTGGGTACCGCCCTCTGTAATGCATTACGGACTTGAAGGTTTCAGAAGGTTTTCCCAATATTTACCTTGTAGTCCTGTTGGAGATCGCTGAAAGGGGTCACCTCCCACCTGCTCACATGTCGCCAACTCACGAGAGACCTATCCAGTCCCAATTATCGAATCCTGGGTATTTGGATAACACCCTTAGCCGGTCTGTTTCTAACAATGGGGTGACTTGTGTGATTTTGTTTTTCCACCTCAAAGCGGCCGTTGCTGTGTGCCATAGAGTGATTGTGGTGGATGTTAGAGTTTATTTTGGTGCATTTTTCCCCCCTCCATAAATTGCTCTGGGGTAATTACCGGGGAACATATTGTTTCTGTTCATCCTGTAGGCTGGGTCCGTTCCTGGCTGGTGCACCCAGTGATAAGTGACCACCAGTGGGGAGGCCCAGCAGTAGCTTTTGATTGCTAGCAGGGCTGGTGCTACGTTTTTCTTAACCACAATGTGTTACCCCTGGATCTGCCCTCTAAATCCTTTTCTCTATATTCAAGAAAACGTATGCATTCCTGCCAACCAGTAATGTGTTTTAGGAAACCTTTGACTACAAAAGTCAGGTTGGCTAGCCGGTTTTCTGTGCATGTGGCCCGCTCAGCCGTTTTTTGTTGGCCTGCGTGCAGTAAGTTATGGTTGAAATCCACGGTGTCCAATTCATGTTCTACTACTTCTCTAGTATTTCAAATAACCTTGGTGATTCTGTCATCTGCTGGTGGAGGTTCATCTTCTGGTTGGCGGCCAACAGTTGACATCATTTTGATGCCTCTCATGTTCTCATTATCAGTTAGGCAATGGGAAGCGGAGAGAGAGGGAGGGAATCTGTCTACTTGCTTTTATGGATTGTGTTTCTTTGAAGAGGCATTCTCACCATATCGTTAGCATATAGTCCCAGAGGGGGACAGCTGAGTGCAGTTCATCAGTTGTTAGCCAAGTTAATGCAGAGAAATGGTCCAACCTAGCTGTTGAAAGGTGAATTATTGAGTTCAGTGATTGTTGCACCCCAGTTGTTATGCCTCTCCCACCATTTTCTCCACAAGTGGTGTACTGGTGATTTGCCACTCGGCACAAACATGGAGTATTTCACCACTGAAGCATGAATTCCAAATTCCTAATATGTCTGCACTTATCGTTTGCAGATTGTGCCACCCATCCACAGCTCTCTTTGTATTCCCACAGGGCCAATGTGATCTTGACCACCCCCACTAAGCAGGCATTTGCGGAGTGAGTTTCGTCATTTCCCTAGCTGCCTGGCTTAGCTGGTAGTGCGCCCACTAATAACTGTCACCACCTCATTGACCATCTGTCACAGTTTTGCTGGTGTGAAGCTTTGCTGTCTGTAGCCTTGGGTGACACAGCCCTCGCACTGTGGGAGAGGCAGACTGGAGAAGCCTTACGGTGGCCTGAATAGGTGATCATACCATCAGCTTCGGCCCCGGTGCGGCTGCTCCTGCTCTCACTGAGCCCAAACAGCTGCTGCTCTAACTCTCCCTGGACCACCTTACCTCTACAGGCACCGATGCACACCCCTTCCTCCTGCTCCTTCTCTATTATCGTGTTGTGTTTTTACCGGGTAATGCCCAAGTAAAAATTACCCGGCCTGGGTCAATGGTACAGTACGTTTATATTGGTGGGCGGAGTAGTTGGAAAACAATCAAATATGCATCAATAATGTGAAAGGAACAAAAAGAGAACAGATCGCCATAAGTCAAGGAAACAATTCAAAAGTAAGAATTTAATTCACAGTCAGGCCGCATTTTATGCAATTGTCATTCAAAGCATTGAATGGGTTACTGTGCATTTCTTTTTTAGGTGGTGCTCTTGGGTGTAGGGAGTGGAACAGAGAAGAATCTTTGTTTACAATGGGCCTGTGTGCTGTCAGAGAAGGATGCTGTACTGCTTCGGAGTCTACCTCAGCTCCCATATGTGGCCTCTTTGTAGAGTGACAAAAATGCTGAGTTTGACCCCGGGCTCTTGGTGCATAGTGTTGTGGGGATACAGTGCCCTTTTCTCTGGGGCAGCCAGAAGTTAGGATTCTGCAGGATTTCTTAGTGGGCGAATAGGCCCAGATTGAGCTATATACATAATATAGTAGGGAGACTCCCTGGGAAGAGTATCTTGGCACTTCAACTTTTTTAAATTATGGTCTAACTGACCCTATCTGTGTTTGCAATACGGGTGTACAGAGAAAACACTTGATACTTTTCATATAAAAGAGGAAGCTCAATGCCTCTTTACATGTTAACTAACTCACTTAATATGCCTCTATTTATGTTAATTAAACTCCATTAATATGCCCATCTAAGACTGGCAGTAGGAGTCAGTTCTGTGCCTGGGCCTGATGACCAAAATAAGAACATTCACAAGACACTCAAGCCCAGGTGAGCTCAGCTATGAAATATAATGACCTGTAGAATAGTCTCAATAAACATTTGTGGACTCAATGAGTTAAATAAGAGGTTAAAATCTGCTTCTTTGTTAAAATCGCTAAAACCTAATCTAGTGTGCCTTCAGGAAACACACATTGAGGGCACTAAGGCCTATTTACTTGATCAACTTGGCTTCAATGTTTTAGCAAAAACCAATCAGAATACCAAGACAAGAGGGGTGGTGATTCTGGGCAAGAGACAGGACACACTTGTTAAGAGGAAGTTGGAGGATCAATGGGGAAGATGGGTTATAGCAGAACTAACGTTTAGGGGAGAAACTCTTACGCTTGTTTCAGTTTATGGCTCTACTGGAGATGATCCAGACATTTTTCAATTTCTAGATGCGGAACTTGCACAGTGGCCGGAGCCTATCATCTTATGTGGCGACTTGAATATTCATGATGCAGATAGTAGCTTTTTAGATTCTAATAGGAAATACGCGGGGAGAAAAAAGAGAACTTACAGGGCCTTAGCGGATATGGCAAGGAATAACTCTCTAGAGGATCCATGGTTAAATTGCCATCCGAATCTTGACGGGAGTACCTTCTTTTCAGCTCCCCACCAGATCTTAGTCAGGCTGGATTATTTTTTAATTACAAGAGGGCTGATAGATGGTGCAAGGATAGTAAGAGAACCAAGGATCATATCAGATCACAGCCCGTTAGTGTTAACTGTAAATCTTGGGCGAAGGAGAAACAAGGAGCCGACACAATGGACATTTGACAGAATGCTTCTCCAGGATCAAACTTATAGGGAGAGAATGTCTGAATGGATTAAGGAATTTTGGGAAATTAATAGAGGTACTTCAACACCAGGGATTGTGTGGGATGCTTTTAAAGCCGGAATAAGAGGAGAGACCCTGAGCTATTTTATTAGTACACAAAGAAGGGAGAGGGAAAAAGCAGAAAGAGATAACGAATTAATTAGAGAGGCAGAGGAGGAACTTATGTTGGCTATACATGCGCACTCACCAATTGAGCAGATATTGTTGAAGTTAGTCGCTCTTAAAGCAGAGGTTATGGATGGGATGGCAAAAAAGACAGTGGAGAAGTATGTAGCCAATAAAGAAAAGGCGTATGAACTTAGCGAGAGAGTGGGTCATATATTAGCGGTACGAGCTAGACAAAGAGATGGGAGGGCTGACATTAAGGAGATCAAAAATGGCCAAGGAGCCAAAGTTAAGGGTGCAGAACAGATCAGAGAGGTTTTTAGGCAGTTTTATATGGAATTGTATCAATCAGATGGGTATGGAAGAGAGGAGGACATAAGGGCTTATCTGAGGGAGATAGAGCCCTCGATGTTGGAGGAGGCAGACAGAAAAGAGCTGGAAGAGAAATTCAAGGTGGATGAACTGACTGAGGCTTTGAGGGAGCTGCCATCTGGGAAGGATGCTGGCCCAGACCAGATCCCAGTTGAATTTTATAAAATCTTCCAGTCCTCTTTGTTAGCAGATATGTTTAATCTGATGTTGTTAGCACAATTGGGTGAGTCTACTCCACACTCTTGGGGAGGCGCAGACATCATTGTTATTCCAAAAAAAGGCAAACCGGTAGATGTCCCGGGCTCCTACCGACCCATCACTTTAATGAACGCCGATGTCAAGGTGTTCTCAAAAATGTTGGCAAAAAGATTATCCAGGATAATTGAATCTTTGGTTATTCCCTCTCAGCATGGTTTTATTCCAGGTAAGGGAACAACCCACCATACTAGGCAAGTAATTACGGCATTTGATGTAGCAGACACCCTGGAAGACCCAATGGCAGCGGTGTTTCTCGACGCTGAAAAAGCATTCGATAGGGTCTCATGGAGATATTTATGGGATGTTTTGAGGTGGCACGGTATAGGACCAGGATTCATAAAGGCTCTGCAGACGCTATACATAAATCCGACGGCCAAGATAAGAATCAATAGAGGTTATTCGGCCGCAGCTAATATCCAGAGAGGCACAAGGCAGGGTTGTCCCTCTTCTCCCCTGCTGTTTGCTCTATACCTTGACCCCTATATACGAAAATTGGAAAATAATCAACAGATATTACCGTTAGTGCTAAATGGTTGTAGACTTAAATCATTAGCCTATGCGGATGACGTCGCTATCTTGACTCCAGATCCCTTAGCTGCCATCAGGGCAATTGAAGCAGAAGCTGAGAGGTTTGGTCAGTTTTCTGGATATAGTTTGAACACCACTAAAACGCAGATAGTTAAAAATCAATGGGTAATTTGTAACGATGATAGAGTGACGAATATGGCAACCTATCTAGGGGTACAAATGACAGCAGAAGTAAGTAAAATTGTGGAAAAGAATATGGATCCCTTGATAGCTCAAATGAAAAAAGATTTGGAAAGAATGAACAATTTACACCTGTCGCTAGTTGGAAGTACAAACATCATCAAAATGATGATTTTACCCAAATTTTTGTATGTGTTCAGGGCTGTACCTTTGTTGATTGAAGCCAGCTGGTTTAACGGTATAGAGGCTATATGTAACAGGTTTATATGGGCCCAAGGTAAAACCCGGAGAGCTTATAGGTATATGACACTCCCCAGAGAAAAAGGGGGATGGGGGGCACCAGACTTCCGTTTATATTACATGGCTACTGTGCTGCAATACATTCAAGGTCTTATTGGTGGAAACTCTGATGATGTAAGACTGCAGAAGATGTCTACAGAGGTCTATGCTGTCGCACTTGGGGTAAATGCTGAGAACTGTTTTCTAAAATGTATTGACTATAGTTATTTTAAGAGGACTAAGTTTAAAACTGTCAAAGCGGCAGTTACGATCTGGAATGCATTTTTAAAGAAAGTAAAGATTGGGAGGTATAACAGGTATGTCTCATTAATTAACAACAGGTCACTCCCTAAGGAAATTTTTGGAGATCACACTATGGCAGAGTGGGCTCTAAGGGGGGTTACGCAAATTGGAGATTTATTCACACAGGATGGTTTTAAGCAATTTTCAGAGCTAAGAGACACATATGGCTTAGATAATAGGGGATTTTTCAAATATCTACAGGTTAGAAGTTTCCTTAATAACAATGTCGGAGGTCCAGCAGGTTTTAATAAAATAGAAATAATGGAGAAAATAAAACTGATGGGGGATTGTTCTATCAAATCCTTTTATGCAGCATTGGTGAAAGATAAGCAGGATGATTTAGTTAAATTTAGTAAGAAATGGGAGGATAAACTGGGAGTTGATAGTAGCTTGTTTTATGATTCTCTGAATTTAGGATGTACGATACTATGTGCTGCCCCGCTGCAATCACAGCATTATAAAACACTGTACTCTTTGTTCTTTACACCTGCAAAGATTGCAAAATGGGGGGGGAATCAAGGAATCAACTGTCCCAGATGTAACGAGCTGGAAGCAGATAGCGTACATATTTTTGCAACATGCCCCCAACTACGAACACTGATTAGGGAGATTGAGGGGTTCTTGGCAAGTTCACTGGGTATTGAGATATCCCTTACACCAGCTTGGATTATGCTAGGTGTGAACGATGAAGAGAAGGTTCAATATGCTGAATTTCTGTTTGTAATAATGGCTGTCTATAGACTAACAATAGCTAGGGCTTGGCTAGATAAAAGCCCTCCGAAATTGCAATGTTGGCTGGCAAATACCCTGTATGCATATCATATAGAGGAAAAAATCTTTGCTCGAAAGGGGAGGAGTGGAAGACGATTGGGGAGAAGAATTTGGGAGCCACTACGTAAATGGAAAGAGAGGCAAAGAAGGAATAGCTAGGGGAGGGGGCGGGAAGCTGTTGTCTCTACTGACTTCGGTTTTTTTGTAGATTTCGGACTCTGCTTTCTTATTATAGCTGAATTGCATAATGTGTATGCTTTTTATGTGTAGATGTATTGTATAATCTGTGTGTTAGTACCTAAGGTTGGAGTTTAAATAATGCAAAAAATATTGCAATGGATAAAATTGTGATACATGTAAAGCTCATAATGCTATGTTGTAATGAAGAAAAATAAAAAACTTAAAAAAAAATAATAAAAAAAAAAAAAGAATATGTACAAGCAATGTATCTTGGTTATGCAAGTTTCTCGGGCAGTAAAGGGCAAGTAAGAGCTGCATCTGCCACATTGTGATGAAGATAGCTTGATCCCTTTCAGGGCTAGGTCTCCCAACTCATGAATAAGGGATCAGAAAGAACAGGGTCTTCTCCAGAGGAGGTTTGCAGAGTTTCCTACATTGACATCGAACACATAAAGAGAGTGTGCCTTGCTATTGAAGATCATGTTCCTAGAGAGTGACTGATTTGCTGCAGACATATGAGTCTGTCTATATTTCTCATAATACACACTGGTGCAACAAACCAACCGATCACACCCCTGGAGAAGCCATGTGTAGGACAAGCAAACAGGATACAGACCAGAGGAGTCCACAATAGCATGCAGGTAAAGTCCCGATGTTCGAACAAGAAGCATGGGACCTGGGAGCTGGAGAAGGGCCTGAAAGCAAGAAGCTCTTCTTTTAGCTTTACAAAACCGATTTTATGACATAAACTTTGTGGTTGTGAAGCGAAGGATGCACTTGTGTAGTAATCTTCCAGGAATGCTCATGATAGTCTAGAGCACAAAGAAACAACTTTGAAAATCCCTGAAAGTCGTTTTTTAGGACTCGCCTAGGCAGCGCTTGCGCTGTCTGCTCGAGATATGCTGTATTCAGGAAAAAATCTGAGACATGCTGTATTCAGGATGTGTGCATAAAGCGCCGCCTACTTCCTTCCCATCTTTTTAATTGGCTCGTGTCCCTGTCCTTTGTAAATGGTGGCTTTTCATAGGTCCTTAGGCTTTGTAGTTCCTCCTTAGTACCGCCTTGCCTCTTCTTGTAACCTTCCATGAGGACACCCCCTGTTACATGTGTTATATGCCCTAGGTTGTATATAACAGCCTCAAGGCACTATTTCCTTAAAGGCCTTAAGACAGGACACACACTTGGTTCTAAACTAGATTGGCAGTGGTTACTTTACTTGCTAGCACATCTCACATTTATATAGGACCTTCTATAAACTTCCCTTCATCAGCTCCACATAGAGTACAACCTAATCCTGAATTAATCTAATAAATATTTTGTCACATTTCAAAGCTATTAATTGTATATTTGAACATAGCAATTTGAATGTACTTGTGGTACTGTCTTGAATGCAATGCATCATGTGTAGGGTGAATTGACCATATCTTCGAAGTTTATGATGCTCACTAGGGACCTCTAGGAGAAGATTGCGGTACTGCACCTACCATATCTCATATTTATATTAAACCTTTTATAAATGTCCCTTCATCAGCTCCATATAGAGTACAACCAAATCCGGAATTAATATAATTCTTTTATCACATTTCAAAACTACAAATTGTATATATGGACATAGCTATCTGAATGTACTTGTGGTATTGTCTTGAATGCAATGCATAATGGGTAGGGTGTATTTACCATATCTTCAAAGTTTATGATGTTCACTTGCGGAACTGCACCGAAACAAGCAATGCTGGTGCCTTGCTCACTAGGGACCCCTAGGAGTCGCTTGCGCTACTGCACCTACCACATCTCACATTTATACTAACTAGACTTTCTATAAATTTCCCTTCATCAGCTCCACGTAAAGTACAACCTAATCTGGAATTTATATATTAATTCTTTTGTCACATTTCAAAGCTACTAATTGTATATAGGGATATAGCTATTTGAATGTACTCGTGGTAATGTCTTACATGCAGTGCATCAAGGGTAGGGTGGATTTTCCATATCTTCTGCAGGGTGCAGTACAATATGTGACCAACCGTTTATGATGCCACTAGAGACCTCTAAGAACAGCTTGCGGTACTACATCTAGACATGCAATGCTGGTGCCTTGCTCACTAGGGACCTTTAGGAGCAGCTTGCGGTACTGCACCTAGACATGCAGTGCTGGTGCCTTGCTCACTAGGGACCTTTAGGAGCAACTTGTGGTACTGCACCTAGACATGCAGTGCTGGTGCCTTGCTCACTAGGGACCTTTAGGAGCAGCTTGCGGCACTGCACCTAGACATGCAGTGCTGGTGCCTTGCTCACTAGGGAGTTCTAGGAGCTGCTGAGACGCACAATGCTGGTTCGTAGTTCACTACACAATCATTTGCAATGCACTAGGTCTCGCATTACTGAAAGTAAAATTGCATTATAATTTGCACACCAATAGCTCAAACTATCACTAATGTGAGACCTGTGCATTGCAAATGCTTGTTAAAGAATCTTATTGTCATTTGAAATCAACATAGCATAAGATAAAAAGAGCAATCTATACACATCAATGGGAGCAGTTCTGAGCACAATTCAGGCAGGTTATCAAGTTCAAACAGAGAGGCCAACAAAGTGGATGCTAACTAAAGCAAGTTTTCAACCTGGAGGCAACACTGGCAGTAAGGCAGTTTTAGGTTTAAGCAAGAAAATTATAACTTTCTAAAAGTATAATTTCTAAAATAGTAAATAAAAACTGCCTTTACCATTAGGTTAGCTTTTAAATTACTATTAAAAGGAGTCCTAAATGTAGTCCTTATTAAAAGTAAAAGACCTAACCAGTGTTCACTTATGGGAGGCTAGACTTGCCACAGCAAAAAATGACTTTAGAGATTTTTGGTTGCCAGGAAATGTTGTAAATCGTTAAATATATATTTAACCGCCGCAGCCAGGGAATAAGGGAAACCTGCAGAAACTGTCAGGCCGTGGCTTCATGGTGGGATGGAGGTTACTTAGGCTTCGACTCCTGGAGTGTTCTACTTGGGCAATATGCGGCTGGATTTAAGGGGTTGGAAGAAACCCATTTTATTTTAAGGGTGACTTTCAGGCAAAACGGAACAAATGTCACAAAGTTAAACTCTAAAAGGACTGGATAGGACAGCCCGCACTCACTGGAGATTGAGAGAATCGAAAAAATTGAAGGGGTGTTAGAAAGGGTACTCTCAGCATTCCAAAGAGCAATTAGGGGATTGCTGGTAGATGCAGTCTTCTTGGAGTGGCCACAATTCCTTTTCCAATCAGAATTTGGCTGGATGTTGTCTCCAATAACAGTGAGGCAGCATGCAAATTAAAGGTGCAAACAAACCTGGAAGTCATCAGCATTTGACAAAGGCACACTCGTGTTTTGACCTGGCAAAAGGCTGTAAACTGTACTGCAGGCAGTGATGGCAGGCCAGAGACATGTTGTACAGTGTTACTTTATTGGTTGGCACACTGAGTTTTGCATACCATTATTAATATTTATTTTTTACAGGCCCTGGGTACATGTAGTACAATGTACTGGGTTCCTATATGCCAATAAAATGCACCAATCAGGGGTATACCAATTCTATTATGGTTAGAATGGGGAGCACAAGCACTTTACCATTGTTTAGCAGAAGTAACTTGCACAGATCCTAATGGCAAAACAAAAACAGGTTCAGCTACAGAAGGCAAAAATGTGGGAGAAGACCACGCAAAAGATGGTAACTCCTAACAGAGGTTCAGGATACACAAATGCATCATGGGACTGGGAGAAACGTCCTGTGCCTCTAAAGGAAATGCAACAGCATGGGGTCATTGGCAATAACTCTATTGCAAGAGTAGGCTCAAGAAATACAGAAATCTGCATTGATAGCTGCGAACTCTTCCTGGGACACATCTGAGATGTCTCAACTTCCTCCTCGGAACACATCAACGATGAGGCCTCTTCCACACCTCTATCCTTGTGGAAGGGCCTGGAGTTCCCCCTTGCAAAAGACTCCTCAGAAAGCAGATGACCTTCCGTAGGAGCCTACAAGGTTCTTAAATATCAAGGTGGGCAACTGGCATACTGACGCTGTGGAGCCATGCTCTTGATAACACCTCATTGCCTATAACCCCTTTTAACTCGTACGGGATGTCTTCTCTGAGATGGAGGCAGCACACTTAACTTATGGCGAGTACCCAACCCCTATTAACTGCTCCCAAAAAGACACCTTCTATGAACCCAAAGTACTTGAAACCCAACATGTTCTCCACTCAAAGGGCTTGTGGGGCCTTCATAATGGCTACAATTGTAGAGCCTGGTACAAACCCTTCCATCTTTTTGTGGGCCTGGCAGCTGACATACCCAAAGAATTTCCACTAGTTCCCTAGTGTTTCTTGGACAGGAAGCCCTTTGATGCTTGCTCTCTGTATTAAATTGGTTGATGTTAATATATTTTTCATATTGTTTCAAATAGCATGGGCCAGGAAACTGAGATTTTAATTGCTTCTAAAGAATGGGTGTGGTCCCAGTGTGGTGAGAGGTGGATAAGGAAGAACCTCATACAGAGGACACTGTTCTATCACTACCGACCCTTATGATATTATTACAGGGTTTCAATGTTATAACATGGAACATTAGGGGAATGCATAATGCAGCAAAGCATTATAAAGACCGCTCCTTCAGATAGCTTAAAGGTGTACATATAGCACTACTACAAGAATCTCATATAACATTAAATGAGGGAACAAAGCTTAGGAAACACTGGTGGGGCCCAGTCTACACCACAGATTTCTCCACATATGCCACAAGAGCCTTGATATGGCTCAAAGTTGACATTCGTTCATAGCGAGCACTGTAATAAAAGACGGCAAAGGTAGGTTTGTCTTGTTCATGGGTAAACTAGATGGGGACACATTGGTCATTGGGAGTTTCTATGCACCACACACGAAACAGGAAACCTTCCTCCGCAAACTATCTGCTACTTAGAACATTAGGCAGGCATCTCAAGTGTTTTGGGAGGTGAGTTTAACAGTGCAATTTATGTGTCCCTCCCACACACCCAGATCATTCATAATCCAAAAGCTGTATCACAATGGCTCCGACAGTGGGCTTTAGTATATATGTGGCCCCTGCATAACCCAATCCTTTGGCTTTATGTATTCGAATCCACTCCACCCAATTGACATGTATGATTGGACAGAATAATCTGCTCCACAGTGCTCATGATGGCTATCGGGACTCTCACGCAGGAAACCGGTGCAGCCACTCAACCCATGAGCCAGGTAGTAGTGTATAACTCAGGGCCCCGAGGGTTAAACCTAGCCATGGTTCCCCATGACTGGTCTATGTGGTGCAGCGTTGCCTTGCCTGCTGTCTGGCGATCACTAAACCAATTGTTCCCTCGTCTGCCAGCATACCCTTACTCTGATTTCCTGACGTAAGAGACCAAAGACAATCTGTTCCAGGATGGCCTGTTGATGCCTTATTACAGGTTACACTCCATAAGGGAAATTTCCTCCTGCATGGTCTACTACTCCATATCCACAGATCCAAATGGCATATACCCACCACAGAACCAATGACTCACTCCCTCATGCAAACACTGAGACTTGTCAAATGTCCATATAAAGCCATCCAAGTCACACACTCACCTCGTTGCAGCGCTTGCATTAAACGTGGGACGCGAACATTGGGACGTCAATGCATGACAAAGAATGAGACAGGGTGCTCGAATATCCACACAGTTTCAAGTAACACTCAGTTCAAATTGATGCAACTTTCTGTCCTACAGGGCATGTATTTCCCCTCTAAAGTTAAATAAACTCGTCCCCAATGTAAATGCTTCTTGATGTGCAACCCTTAATGCAGATCTGCATCACATGGTGTGGGATTGTCCGTCCCTGACAGCATTTAGGTCACAAGTAATAAAATCCGCGGACGTCAGAGGTCCTGCCCGCCAGACACCTGGACAACCGGGAAGCTTGTGCCCTAGGCCTGTTTCACAGAACAAAGCATTACAATGTGGCAACTCGATTCCTAAACAGTTATAGCCTGGTGCCAGACCACTAAGACATGGGCTCAGGCGGAGAGCAAGGGGTTACGTAGAGAGAAGGCTATGGACCTCAGGAAATGTCCAATAGCTAGAGAGTGGGAAGAGATGGGGATGAATCTCAGAGGTGCTAAGGGGCAATAGCATACAAAGGTAGTTAAGTGTGGAGTGAACCAACTTAGCGCCTGTGCTAAAAGGTAGACGACCTCCAGCCAGAAGACCTGGACAGCTGATCAGTCCCATGCATGCACAAAGTGCTGTCATCTCAGTGACACCTTAGGCAAGTATTTTCCTGCTCTAAATAGTTGACCCAGGTGTAATAGACCCTGTGAAGGCATTGAAATGTATTTTAACAGTAAAGGGCAGATGTAGTCACCTCTGGGCATCCCTGCAATCTTCATCAGAGAGATTCCCTACATCGCCTTCCCAAGCCTCTCTATATAATAAAGGAGTCAGGTGAGTGAATGACCATGGTCCTATACAGGCACAACATGCCCCCAAGATACCCCCAGCCCCCAATATGTGCATTGTGAGTTTAGTCGCCAGTAGATTAAATTCTGCAATATCCCCATATTCATATACCGGGAGACCGTATTTTACAAGTGGAGGTAGAAGAAGAATCTTACTCATGCATTTCAAAGTAATTTAGCAAATCGGAGAGCTGCTATTGGGAAAGCATATCCTTCAGCTAAGACAACCAATAAAATCCCATTTCAGAATCCAAGAAGAGCGGAACCTTGAGCATTCACACCCTAGTATGTTTACAACGCCAAAGAATAGTACTGAAGCAGTTATGCCATAGAACAAAAACAAATTTAATAGTTAGATGCTAAAGATAAGTTGAACCCCGCAAAGGCGAGTGTCCACCCACTGCCCGCCTCTGAGTCAGACAAGTTGGATCACGGCAAGGCTTGAAAAGCAAGGCATTGTCTGCCATATCTAGACCCAGTCATATAGGGTCTTGCATCATTTTGCCAGAGAGAATATTGGAGTCCTGCCTACCAAGAGTTTCTGAAAGAATTCGATTGTGCTTAAAAAGTTTTGAGATTAAGACCATTTTGTAAAAAATAAGTCACCCCATGAGAGAGAACAGAACAATGGATCAAGGATTCGAGTCTACCTGGAGGAAGTCCAGAAGAGACTAATGTTACCCTCCCAGCACTGAAAAGCTGTGCATGCTACTTTTAATCCCAAAATATTTGAAGGCAGTTGTTCCATCATACATATTCAGGATGAATGAATGACCAGTACTTATAGAGCGCACAGTTACTCCAGCTGGAGTGTCCCATCTCTAACAGTTCATATATGGCTGCCCTACTAGGAGGCTTAGTTCTTAAAAAGTCGTGTTTTCAAAAGTTTTTTTTAAGTGGGAGAAAACTGCTGATGCTCTCAGTGCAGCTGGCAGTTTGTTCCAAGCGTGGGATCCCAAGAAGCAGAAGGACCTACCACCTCTGCGCTCCAGATGTGTTTTGGGGATGCAGGCCAAATTGGCAGAGAATTATCTGAGTGCTCTAGTAGGTGTGTATTGGTTAGCTCGATTTCTAAGGTAGGAGCGCCTATGCCATGGAAAGCTTTGAAGAAAATAACCATGGCCTTGAATTTTATACGTTTCCTCACTGGCAGCCAGTGTAAGGACTTAAGATGGGGGGTCATATGCAACCTGGGTTTCAGTTTGAGAATCGCCCTTGCTGCTAAATTTTGCACTACCTGATGGTGCTGGAGAAGGTAGACCGGTAGTCCCAGAGAGAGGACATTGGCATAGTCCAATCTGGACGTGATTAGCGCCTGCACCACTGTCTTCCTGGAATCCAGAGGGAGAAGTGGCAGGAATTTCTTCAGCATCCACAGTAAGCCAAAACAGGTTCTCACTAGGGCCTGAACTTGGGACTGCATCAAGAGCTCATTATTGGTGTAGATACCCAGGTTTTTTACTGTAGATTGGGCAGTTCTGGGAGGGGAGAGATCTGCGGCCACCACTGGCTCCAATAGCTCACGGCGGGTTGGCTGAGTAAGACAATCTGAGTTTTGTCTGGATTGCACTTGAGCTGGTTCTCCTTCAGTCATCTAAACATCTTAGTGAGGATCCCAATGCACCTCCTTGCGAAGAACCAGATTCAAGAGCAGATCGATGTTGACCATCTGGAGCAGTCATAATGGCGCTGGGAAACCTCATCCAGGAAGATGGTCAGTGTTTTGGGCTGAGGTATGCAGCTGTAAAATCCTGCCTGGTCCTGCTCTGTTGGAAAGGCAAAGAGCAGAGCAGTCTTACATATCCAGTGGGGGCAGAAGCATGCTTATGGTGGGATGGTGCAGTCCGGGAATGTGGGTGACACTTAAGGCATTGGGGAGTCATTTTGTTCATGATAAACTATAAGAATGTATTTAGATATATGTGTATTTGTATGCTTTTATGGTGTTTTGTCTTATTGTCACCAAATAAAGCTGTTTTGAATTGAGTGAGTCAGTCAGTGAGAGAGAGTGGGAGAGTCAGTGAGTGAGAGAGAGTGGGAGAGTGTCAGTGAGTGAGAGTGAGTCAGTGAGAGTGAGTGAGCATAGAGAGGATGCATGGACAAATGTGCCATCCGAGAAGCCGATCCTTCACCAGTGAAACCTTGGCAGCGAGGTCTCCGTATACTCTACACTTCATGAGGATTACTCGCAGCATCGAGAGGAAGACCTCTGGAAGGGCAGATTTTACAATTTAGTGGGGTATTGGGAACCGTCAATAAGCCCCCTACTCAGTTCCAAAAGATTAGATTAAGGTTAGCAGAGTATCTGATTTCAATGTGCGACTATCGGATTTTCTCCTGGAAGAATTCTGAGGTCAGTAACTGAATATAGAGGCCAATCCAGAGCAAGCAGCCATTTTGTTTCACCCAGTACAAAGCTGCTTTTAGCAGGTGGAGTCTCTGAGTAAAATTAGGGGAGCTCAGAAGTTTACTTAATAATTCTAAATTCCCACAGTAAAGGGAAGGTTACCCTTACACAAACCACTAAAGAATTCAATGATGCCGCGTGATTGTCAGGTCTTCCAAGAAGAAAGCTCAAGGCAGCAGTCCACTCTTCCAAGGAGAATGGTCAGCAGAGTACGGGTAAGAAACCTTCCTGATCTCGGTGCGCCAGCGAAGTGGGCACCTTTGTCATGCCAGGAGTTCAAAAAGGAGTTGATTGATCAGGTGGGTGGGCCACATGTCAGTGCATCATCCTCGGTGGCTAGATTCGGGGTTTAAACCTCTTAACTAGCTCTCCACAGGAGCACCAAGGTGCATGAGAGATTGTGAATATGAAAATAGGCCCATGACCCAACCCAAAGTCCATCTGCATTTTTATCAAAAACTTCCCTGATGTGACCCCTTGAGCTGGATTGAGAGAAACCCCCAGGCTTGGTTCCGAGTGAAGCTACAAGGGAGTTGGTGATTAGGAGTCAGAAATGGGCAGGGCATTTGTCCAGGCATTATATACCCTCAATGGTCTAGGGGTCTACACCAGGGCCTACCCCGTCCTCGTCCCCGTACCCCAGAGAGCGCCAGAGTCAGGCAGGGAAAATGATGGGTGAACTGTCATGATAGTGGATCGTGATCTGAAAACAAAGCATTGATTGCTTTTGCAACCCACCTCCAAAGTGCAGGCCAGCTTGTTGTCCCATGCTACATGTTTGATTTTAGTGTCCATATTTTTTAATGGCTCTGATTTACCAAATCACAGCCTCACTCTTTAATATGGCATTTTATTTTATTTTTTGGTATAGGAGGTGGTGGTGGTACATTAGGGTGCCAGAGGTGAACTCGCCAGCTTAGAAAACACCATAGCAAGAGATTTCACAAATTCTCAAAAGGTTGCATTCTTGTCACTTGTTGGGAAGAAGCAAGAGCCATTTTCTAAAGTGGAAGAGTGATTTTCCTCGAACATGGCTTAAATCCAGAGCTGTAGAAAATGAAAATGAATAATGCAAAAATAAAACACCTCACAACTTTAGAGTCACCTAACACTACCAGGAGGGGCTTCCTGCCGGGCCAGAAGTCATGCAGCATACTTATAAAAAATAAAACCACCTAGACCACAGGCCACATCAAAGACGTGAACACGTGTTTATCATCACCTCAATGATATTAAAATCGTGTTCCACAATATTATGTCAATGTAATATAAATATCGAATGCACGTTTCTATTTTTCTAGAGTGTTTGGGGGGCTCCCGATGGCTCTGTGTCTTTTAAACATATGGAGGAGGTCACAAAAGGGTTTGTTTTCCTGGGTTTCAGCCCCTTCGTGCACAGCACAGAGGGGTACTCTGCACCGCCAATGTTTAGTGCGCAGCCGAATCTGAACTAGAACTTTCCCATGATCTTTATCAATTAAATGCCACGTTTACCAGCAGGAATCCTGTGTACTCTCACCACGGTGAAATTCCAGTCAAAGTTACACAATCAAAGTGTCTCAATATTCTTGTGGCATGTTTCTATAAAACTCTGCACTTACACTCACAGAAACCTGAGCTGTCCTTTCCGTGCTGGGAAGGAGTCGTATAACTGCACCTAATCTCACACTGCAATATTTCCTTATCTCGCTCGGATTACTCTCAGACTTGATAAACTATAACTAAAGCTGAAACGATTACCGAAATCGGGAGTTCACACTTCTTTCATTCCCCTAATCTGATATACTGACAGGAATTATGGGGCATATTAACAAGGGTATATCGCCACCAGAACATCACTTTTAGTGGCCCTCTGGAGGCGGTATCCCCTTCTCCTTATTTATAAAGCGGAGTTAAAACACTTAACTTGCTAACAGTGGCTTAACGCCGCTTTGTAAATAAGGCCCTTTTCACACTCCATTTAAAGTCAGAGGGGCTTGCAACGGGTATTGCAGTGGAGGTTCCTCCGCAACACCCATTGCTTGTTGGCGCTGCCCCACACTTGCAAGGCGGGACAGCGCAAAAAACGAAGACCAGGGAATACCTGGTCTTAGACTGGCGATATGAGGAGAAATTATGAATTCCTCCTCGGTTTTTTTGCTCTCTTCATGTGTGCGGCATTCTGCAGCACACACAGAAAGAATAAATTGCCTTTCAAAGTGCTTAATGTGTAGGAAGGTGTCCCTTCCTGTACATAAACAATCGCCCCTGCAGAGCTGGCATTCTTGCAACATGGGACAAGGGGGCCTGCGCTCTTGCCAGGCAGTATTATTTGCGCCTGTGCTAGGGGAAACACAGGGGTGCACTGTATTTTTGTGAATATGGTGCATCCCTGCGTTTTAAAAATGTTGGAGCGCGAAGTTACCAATTTCAGCTTAACACTGCACTCCAACATTTTGCGGTAAATGTCCCCCTATGTCTGTAAAGCCTTTTTAGGGCTGGATATAGAGAGCTTTAGCTGTCTACCAGGGCCTGTGTCATCAACAACAAAAATATACCCCGAGAGTGGCTTTGGGTCAGTGCTCTTCAGCCATTGCTTCAAGGAAGTGACATTTCTGTTTTTGATCAAGTCAGAGGAATAGTTAAATCTCACCTTTAGCTATTATTGATTAGGAGTGTTCGTTAGCCTAACTCACAGTGCTTCCCGTTGCAGTGCATTGATGAAGAAGCGAAGGGTCCATGCACTGCCACGGATGCACATCCGTGTTCCTAAAAATCTTTCCACACTCCTATCACCAAAAGTGATTTCACACATTCGTGGTTTTCAACTAAAATGATTTGTGCTGCTAAACGTTTTCTAGTCATTCGAATTTTTGTGCCAATGATGATGTTTGCTCCTAATTATATTTCGGCACTAAAAAATGTCTCCAAACTCCTGTCATTTTGCATCAAAGGTGATTCTGTACAGAGCTTTCACCTTTTGCAGGCCCATGATTCATTAGTTCATCCATGTCCAGATTGTTGCTTTGTTTTCTGAGACTTGTAGCCCTGTTCATAAAATGAGTACTACAAAGCCCAGAATGCAACGAAAAACCTGCATTGATGAGGACCTGGAAAATGCGAGTGCTTTGTTTGCATCTAAATGTAATTTTGCAGCTGAATGTGTTTATGCAACTAAATGTGATTTTCCTTCACAAATGTGTTCATATGATACTATAATACAGATTACTTCGCAGTAAGGGTGATTTTGCACTTACATGTTTCTACTCTCCCTGACAATGTTGCATCAACTGTGATGTTGATCCTATATGTGATTAGGCGTCTTAAAGTGAGTTTGCATCGAAATTAGTTTTTGCATCAAAATTTCTTTTTGTTTGCTTCTACTTAAGGGTTTTTTACTCTCCTGCTGACATAGCAGAAAGGATTCAGAAAAGGGGGTGGTGATGAACAGAGTGTCTGAATTGAGCAGACCACTCTTACCCAGTCCAAAGATCAGGGCTTGATCCATCACCGTTATTTATCTCACTGCCCCATCCCAGCTCAGAACCTGGCTATATGCAAATCAGTCTGTCCCTGGCCCAGTGCATCATGGGAACAGGGCAGACTAAACTACCAAGCCAATTCTTCACCAGAAAGGAGACAAGCTACCGGGGACCGGTTTCTGGCATTTCAGCCGTCTTCGGCCCGGCTTGCTTGAATCCTGATGGAGCAGTGAGAAAGGGACTCATGTCTGAGTATACCCTGCCACACCTATAGTGGCCAAAAACGATTCAGAAAAGGGGGTGGTGATGAACAGAGTGTCTGAATTGAGCAGACCACTCTTACCCAGTCCAAAGATCAGGGCTTGATCCATCACCGTTATTTATCTCACTGCCCCATCCCAGCTCAGAACCTGGCTATATGCAAATCAGTCTGTCCCTGGCCCAGTGCATCATGGGAACAGGGCAGACTAAACTACCAAGCCAATTCTTCACCAGAAAGGAGACAAGCTACCGGGGACCGGTTTCTGGCATTTCAGCCGTCTTCGGCCCGGCTTGCTTGAATCCTGATGGAGCAGTGAGAAAGGGACTCATGTCTGAGTATACCCTGCCACACCTATAGTGGCCAAAAACGATTCAGAAAAGGGGGTGGTGATGAACAGAGTGTCTGAATTGAGCAGACCACTCTTACCCAGTCCAAAGATCAGGGCTTGATCCATCACCGTTATTTATCTCACTGCCCCATCCCAGCTCAGAACCTGGCTATATGCAAATCAGTCTGTCCCTGGCCCAGTGCATCATGGGAACAGGGCAGACTAAACTACCAAGCCAATTCTTCACCAGAAAGGAGACAAGCTACCGGGGACCGGTTTCTGGCATTTCAGCCGTCTTCGGCCCGGCTTGCTTGAATCCTGATGGAGCAGTGAGAAAGGGACTCATGTCTGAGTATACCCTGCCACACCTATAGTGGCCAAAAACGATTCAGAAAAGGGGGTGGTGAAGAACAGAGTGTCTGAATTGAGCAGACCACTCTTACCCAGTCCAAAGATCAGGGCTTGATCCATCACCGTTATTTATCTCACTGCCCCATCCCAGCTCAGAACCTGGCTATATGCAAATCAGTCTGTCCCTGGCCCAGTGCATCATGGGAACAGGGCAGACTAAACTACCATGCCAATTCTTCACCAGAAAGGAGACAAGCTACCAAGGGCCGGTTTCTGGCATTTCAGCCGTCTTCGGCCCGGCTTGCTTGAATCCTGATGGAGCAGTGAGAAAGGGACTCATGTCTGAGTATACCCTGCCACACCTATAGTGGCCAAAAACGATTCAGAAAAGGGGGTGGTGATGAACAGAGTGTCTGAATTGAGCAGACCACTCTTACCCAGTCCACAGATCAGGGCTTGATCCATCACCGTTATTTATCTCACTGCCCCATCCCAGCTCAGAACCTGGCTATATGCAAATCAGTCTGTCCCTGGCCCAGTGCATCATGGGAACAGGGCAGACTAAACTACCAAGCCAATTCTTCACCAGAAAGGAGACAAGCTACCGGGGACCGGTTTCTGGCATTTCAGCCGTCTTCGGCCCGGCTTGCTTGAATCCTGATGGAGCAGTGAGAAAGGGACTCATGTCTGAGTATACCCTGCCACACCTATAGTGGCCAAAAACGATTCAGAAAAGGGGGTGGTGATGAACAGAGTGTCTGAATTGAGCAGACCACTCTTACCCAGTCCACAGATCAGGGCTTGATCCATCACCGTTATTTATCTCACTGCCCCATCCCAGCTCAGAACCTGGCTATATGCAAATCAGTCAGTCCCTGGCCCAGTGCATCATGGGAACAGGGCAGACTAAACTACCAAGCCAATTCTTCACCAGAAAGGAGACAAGCTACCGGGGACCGGTTTCTGGCATTTCAGCCGTCTTCGGCCCGGCTTGCTTGAATCCTGATGGAGCAGTGAGAAAGGGACTCATGTCTGAGTATACCCTGCCACACCTATAGTGGCCAAAAACGATTCAGAAAAGGGGGTGGTGATGAACAGAGTGTCTGAATTGAGCAGACCACTCTTACCCAGTCCAAAGATCAGGGCTTGATCCATCACCGTTATTTATCTCACTGCCCCATCCCAGCTCTAATCAGGTCAGACTAATTTGCATATAGACAATTTCTGAGCTGGGATGGTGCAGTGAGCTAAAAAACGGTGATGAATCAAGCCCTGATCTTTGGACTGGGGAAGAGTGGTCTGCTTAATTCAGACACTCTGTTCATCACCACCCCTTTTCTGAATCATTTTTGTCCACCATAAGCGTGGAAGGGTATACTCAGATGTGAGTCCCTAGCTCATTGCACCATCAGGATTCAAGCAAGCCGGGCCGAAGACGGCTGAAATGCCAGAAACCGGTCCCCGGTAGCTTGTTTCCTTCCCAGTATAAGAATTGGCTTGGTAGTTTGGTCTGCCCTGTTCCCATGATGCACTGGGCCAGGGTCAGACTAATTTGCATATAGCCAATTTCTGAGCTGGGATGATGCAGTGAGCTAAAAAACAGTGATGAATCAAGCCCTGATCTTTGGACTGGGTAAGAGTGGTCTGCTTAATTCAGACACTCTGTTCATCACCACCCCCTTTTCTGAATCATTTTTGTCCACCATAAGCGTGGAAGGGTATACTCAGATGTGAGTCCCTAGCTCATTGCACCATCAGGATTCAAGCAAGCCGGGCCGAAGACGGCTGAAATGCCAGAAACCGGTCCCCGGTAGCTTGTTTCCTTCCCAGTATAAGAATTGGCTTGGTAGTTTGGTCTGCCCTGTTCCCGTGATGCACTGGGCCAGAGTCAGACTAATTTGCATATAGCCAATTTCTGAGCTGGGATGGTGCAGTGAGCTAAAAAACGGTGATGAATCAAGCCCTGATCTTTGGACTGGGTAAGAGTGGTCTGCTTAATTCAGACACTCTGTTCATCACCACCCCCTTTCCTGAATCATTTTTGTCCACCATAAGCGTGGAAGGGTATACTCAGATGTGAGTCCCTAGCTCATTGCACCATCAGGATTCAAGCAAGCCGGGCCCAAGACGGCTGAAATGCCAGAAACCGGTCCCCGGTAGCTTGTTTCCTTCCCAGTATAAGAATTGGCTTGGTAGTTTGGTCTGCCCTGTTCCCATGATGCACTGGGCCAGGGTCAGACTAATTTGCATATAGCCAATTTCTGAGCTGGGATGGGGCAGTGAGCTAAAAAACGGTGATGAATCAAGCCCTGATCTTTGGACTGGGTAAGAGTGGTCTGCTTAATTCAGACACTCTGTTCATCACCACCCCCTTTTCTGAATCATTTTTGTCCACCATAAGCGTGGAAGGGTATACTCAGATGTGAGTCCCTAGCTCATTGCACCATCAGGATTCAAGCAAGCCGGGCCGAAGACGGCTGAAATGCCAGAAACCGGTCCCCGGTAGCTTGTTTCCTTCCCAGTATAAGAATTGGCTTGGTAGTTTGGTCTGCCCTGTTCCCATGATGCACTGGGCCAGGGTCAGACTAATTTGCATATAGCCAATTTCTGAGCTGGGATGGTGCAGTGAGCTAAAAAACGGTGATGAATCAAGCCCTGATCTTTGGACTGGGCAAGAGTGGTCTGCTTAATTCAGACACTCTGTTCATCACCACCCCCTTTTCTGAATCATTTTTGTCCACCATAAGCGTGGAAGGGCATACTCAGATGTGAGTCCCTAGCTCATTGCACCATCAGGATTCAAGCAAGCCGGGCCCAAGACGGCTGAAATGCCAGAAACCGGTCCCCGGTAGCTTGTTTCCTTCCCAGTATAAGAATTGGCTTGGTAGTTTGGTCTGCCCTGTTCCCATGATGCACTGGGCCAGGGTCAGACTAATTTGCATATAGCCAATTTTTGAGCTGGGATGGTGCAGTGAGCTAAAAAACGGTGATGAATCAAGCCCTGATCTTTGGACTGGGTAAGAGTGGTCTGCTTAATTCAGACACTCTGTTCATCACCACCCCCTTTTCTGAATCATTTTTGTCCACCATAAGCGTGGAAGGGTATACTCAGATGTGAGTCCCTAGCTCATTGCACCATCAGGATTCAAGCAAGCCGGGCCGAAGACGGCTGAAATGCCAGAAACCGGTCCACGGTAGCTTGTTTCCTTCCCAGTATAAGAATTGGCTTGGTAGTTTGGTCTGCCCTGTTCCCATGATGCACTGGGCCAGGGTCAGACTAATTTGCATATAGCCAATTTCTGAGCTGGGATGGTGCAGTGAGCTAAAAAACGGGATTGAATCAAGCCCTGATCTTTGGACTGGGTAAGAGTGGTCTGCTTAATTCAGACACTCTGTTCATCACCACCCCCTTTTCTGAAACATTTTTGTCCACCATAAGCGTGGAAGGGTATACTCAGATGTGAGTCCCTAGCTCATTGCACCATCAGGATTCAAGCAAGCCGGGCCGAAGACGGCTGAAATGCCAGAAACCGGTCCCCGGTAGCTTGTTTCCTTCCCAGTATAAGAATTGGCTTGGTAGTTTGGTCTGCCCTGTTCCCATGATGCACTGGGCCAGGGTCAGACTAATTTGCATATAGCCAATTTCTGAGCTGGGATGGTGCAGTGAGCTAAAAAACGGTGATGAATCAAGCCCTGATCTTTGGACTGGGTAAGAGTGGTCTGCTTAATTCAGACACTCTGTTCATCACCACCCCCTTTTCTGAGACATAGCAGAAAGGGCATGTGCATCTTAATGTGAATTTGCATCTGTCATTGTACTCCTAAATATAACCATACCTACAATTCTCCTTACTTTGCACCACATTACATTTTTCACCTGCAAGTGATTTTGAATCTAAATAGGTTTTTCCAAATAAATGTGAAGTTGGAAATGCATGTGATTTATGCTCCTAAATATTTTCCACACTGTGATTTTCCACCTCCGCGTGCTGTACACCAAATGTGAATTGCAGCATTGTGATTGGTCGGGAGGCACGGGTGCCTACCAATCAATGATGCATTGCAGCATTGTGATTGGTCAGTGGGGCCTGGCTGTGCTTCCTGTTCCTTGAAGAGAGCAGGAGCATAGACACTGGACCGGCAGCAAGGTAAGTAATTTTTAGGTCTCGCCTAGCGTATAGCGTAAGCAATTGCTATGCGAGAGATATAGAGAGCTGCTCCAGCAAAGCTTACCAAGGGGCTTTTGAATGTGGATTCTGGACAGTGCATTTGCGACGTGCGCGAGCTTGCCATTTGCTCCCCGAGCCTTGGCATCAGACTTCAAAGGAATGCCTCCCGCTCCCCCGCCACCCTGCCCCCCGCCACACCAGCCCCCTCACAAACCACCATTTGCCTCACGTCAGACTTCAAAGGCTCGCTCTTACATCCTTCTCTTTCCCCTCATTAACAGGCTTTTTTTTTTACCAGCGGGCAGTCTCTTGCCCTCAGCTGCTTCTACAACAGTGTCCGAGCTTAAATTATATGTAAAAAACGCGATGTAACACTCTTGCTTAAATCCTTCTCTTTCCCCTCATTAACAGGCTATTAACACCTCACTTTTCCACTTTTTTCTTTGATAAACTCCGTTGCTTCCCTTTTGTTTCCCTTGGTCTCTATCTCTTTTCTTTCATACACTTTTCGCCCCCACCCGCTTTCCCTTAATTTTCGCTCCTCCCTCTTATCATCTTCTTTTCCAGCAATTTCCTCCAGATTTGTTTCCTTTTCGATGCCCTCCTTTCTTTCCTCTTGTCTCTATGTCTCACTCTTTTCTGCTCTCGCTTGACACCCCCTCTTTCCTATCCTTTTATCGACCCAGTCTCCTTTTGCACGCTCTCCTTTCGCTCTTTCTTTTCCTCTTCACATTTCTGCCTCTTTCACTCTCTCTTCTAACTCTCTCCCTCCCTCTTCATTTACTTACACAAATCTCGCCAATGCCCCGCCTTTTTTGAAGCTTGCTTTTCAGAAAGCTTGTATACATAAGACACTTTAAAGTAAAACCTCCAACTCCACCCTCCAACTCCACCCTCCACCCACCAACTCCACCCTCCAACTTCCAACTGCACCCTCCACCCACCAACTCCACCCTCCAACTTCACCCTCCAACTCCACCCTCCAACTTCACCCTCCAACTTCCAACTCCACCCTCCAACTCCACCCTCCAACTCCACCCTCCAACTCCACCCTCCAAATCCACCCTCCAACTCCACCCTCCAACTCCAACTCCACCCTCCAACTCCAACTCCACCCTCCGACTCCAACCTCACCCTCCAACTCCACCCTCCAACTCCAACCCCAACAACTCCAACCCCACCCTCCACCCTCCAAATCCACCCTCCAACTCCACCCTCCAACTCCAACTCCACCCTCCAACTCCAACTCCACCCTCCGACTCCAACCTCACCCTCCAACTCCACCCTCCAACTCCAACCCCAACAACTCCAACCCCACCCTCCAACTCCAACCCCACCCTCCAACCCCACCCTCCAACTCCAACCCCACCCTCCAACTCCACCCTCCCACTCCACCCTCTAACTCCAACTCCACCCTCCAATTCCACCCTTCAACTCCACCCTCCAACTCCCCCCTCCAACTCCAGCCTCCAAATCCCCCCTCCAACTCCAGCCTCCAACTCCCCCCTCCACCCTCCAACTCCCCCTCCACCCAGCAACTCCCCCTCCACCCTTTAACTCCAACTCCACCCTCCAATTCCAACCCCACCCTCCAACCCCACCCTCCAACCCCACCCTCCAACTCCACCCTCCACCTCCCCCCTCCAACTCCACCCTCCAACCCCACCCTCCAACTTCAACCCCACCCTCCAACTCCAACCCCACCCTCCAACCCCACCCTCCGACCCCACCCTCCAACTCCACCCTCCAACTCCACCCTCCAACTCCTCCCTCCAACTCCACCCTCCAACTCCCCCTCCAACTCCCCCTCCAACTCCACCCTCCAACTCCACCCTCCAACTCCACCATCCAACTCCACCCTCCAACTCCCCCCTTCAACTCCAGCCTCCAACTCCCCCCTCCACCCTCCAACTCCTCCTCCACCCACCAACTCCCCCTCCACCCTTTAACTCTAACTCCACCCTCCAACTCCAACCCCACCCTCCAACTCCAACCCCACCCTCCAGCCCCACCCTCCAACTCCACCCTCCAACTTCAACCCCACCCTCCAACCCCACCCTCCAACTCCACCCTCCAACTCCAACCCCTCCCTCCAACTCCAACTCCACACTCCAACTCCACCCTCCAACTCCACCCTCCAACCCCACCCTCCAACCCCACCCTCCAACTCCACCCTCCAACTCCAACCCCTCCCTCCAACTTCAACCCCACCCTCCAACTCCAACCCCACCCTCCAACCCCACCCTCCAACCCCACCCTCCAACTCCACCCTCCAACTCCAACCCCTCCCTCCAACTCCAACGCCACCCTCCAACTCCAACTCCACCCTCCAACTCCACCCTACAACTCCACCCTACAACCTCCAACTCTGCCCTCCAAATCCACCCTCCAACTCCAACCCCACCCTCCAACTCTGCCCTCCAGCTCCACCCTCCAACTCCACCCTCCAAACTCCAACCTCCAACCCCACCCTCCAATCCCACACTCCAACTCCAACTTCACCCTCCAACTCCACCCTCCAACTCCACCCTCCAACTCCACCCTCCAACTCCACTCTCCAACTCCACTCTCCAACTCCACTCTCCAACTCCAACCCTCCAACTCCAACCTCACTCTCCAACTCCACCCTCCAACTCCAACCCCAGCAACTCCAACCCCACCCTCCAACTCCAACCCCACCCTCCAACACCACCCTCCAACTCCCCCCTCTAACTCCAACTCCACCCTCCAATTCCACCCTCCAACTCCACCCTCCAACTCCACTCTCCAACTCCAACCCCACCCTCCAACTCCAACCCCACCCTCCAACTCCACCCTCCAACTCCCCCCTCTAACTCCAACTCCACCCTCCAATTCCACCCTCCAACTCCACCCTCCAACTCCACCCTCCAACTCCCCCCTCCAACTCCACCCTCCAACTCCACCCTCCAACTCCACCCTCCTACTCCCCCCTCCACCCTACAACTCCCCCCTCCACCCTCCAACTCCCCCTCCACCCACCAACTCCCACTCCACCCTTTAACTCCAACTCCAACCCCACCCTCCAACTCCAACCCCACCCTCCAACTCCAACCCCACCCTCCAACTCCACCCTCCAACTCCACCGTCCAACCCCACCCTCCAACCCCACCCTCCAACCCCACCCTCCAACTCCACCTCCACCCTCCAACTCCACCCTCCAACTCCACCCTCCAACTCTACCCTCCAACCTCACCCTCCAACTTCAACTCCACCCTCCAACTCCAACCCCACCCTCCAACTCCAAATCCAACCCCACCCTCCAACTCCACCCTCCAACTCCAACCCCACCCTCCAACTCCACCCTCCACCCTCCAACTCCACCCTCCAACTCTACCCTCCAATTCCAACCTCCAACTCCACCCTCCAACCTCCAACTCCCCACTCCACCCTTCAACTCCACCCTCCAACTCCAACTCCAACTCCACCCTCCAACTTCAACCCCCAACTCCACCCTCCAACTTCAACCCCCACCCTCCAACTCCCCCCGCCACCCTCCAACTCCCCCCTCCACCCTCCAACTCCCCCTCCACCCTCCAACTCCTCCTCCACCCTCCAACTCCCCCTCCACCCTTTAGCTCCAACTCCACCCTCCAACTCAAACTCCACCCTCCAACTCCACCCTCCAACTCCAACTCCACCTCCACCCTCCAACTCCACCCTCCAACCCACCCTCCAACACTCAGGAACACCACCACATCACTCAGGGACACCACCACATCACTCAGGGGCATCACCACATCACTCAGGGGCACCACCACATCACTCGGGGACACCACCACATCACTCGGGGACACCACCACATCACTCGGGGACACCACCAAATCACTCGGGCACACCACCACATCACTCTGGGGACACCACCACATCAATCTGGGGACACCACCACATCACTCTGGGAACACCACCACATCACTCTGGGAACACCACCACATCACTCGGGGACACCACCAAATTACTCGGGCACACCATTACATCACTCGGGGACACCATCACCTCACTCCGGGACACCACCATGGGAATACCACCACATCACTCGGGGACACCACCATGGGAACACCACCACGTCACTCGGGGTCACCACCAAATTACTCGGGCACCCCACCACATCACTCGGGGACACCACCATATCACTCGGGGACACCACCACATCACTCAGGGACACCACCAAATCACTCGGGACACCACAACATCACTCGGGGACACCACCATATCACTCTGGGAACACCATCACATCACTCGGGGACACAACCATGTCACTCGGGGACACCACCAAATTACTCGGGCACACCATCACATCACTCGGGGACACCACCACATCACTCTGGGACACCACCGTGGGAACACCACCACATAACTCGGGGACACCACCACGTCACTTGGTGACACCACCAAATTACTCGGGCACACCACCACATCACTCGGGCACACCACCACATCACTCGGGGACACCACCACATCACTCGGGGACACCATCACTTCACTCGGGGACACCATCACTTCACTCGGGGACACCATCACATCACTCGGGGACACCACACCGTCACTCGGGGACACCACCAAATTACTCGGGCACACCATCACATCACTCGGGGACACCACCACATCACTCGGGGACACCACCATTGGAACACCACCACATCACTCGGGGACACCACCACATCACTCGGGGACACCACCACATCACTCGGGGACACCACCACATCACTCGGGGACACCACCAAATCACTCGGGCACACCACCACATCACTCTGGGGACACCACCACATCAATCTGGGGACACCACCACATCACTCTGGGAACACCACCACATCACTCTGGGAACACACCACATCACTCTGGGAACACCACCACATCACTCGGGGACACCACCAAATTACTCGGGCACACCATCACATCACTCGGGGACACCATCACCTCACTCGGGGACACCACCATGGGAACACCACCACATCACTCGGGGACACCACCATGGGAACACCACCACATCACTCGGGGTCACCACCAAATTACTCGGGCACACCACCACATCACTCGGGGACACCACCATATCACTCGGGGACACCACCACATCACTCAGGGACACCACCAAATCACTCGGGACACCACAACATCACTCGGGGACACCACCACATCACTCTGGGAACACCACCACATCACTCTGGGAACACCATCACATCACTCGGGGACACCACCATGTCACTCGGGGACACCACCAAATTACTCGGGCACACCATCACATCACTCGGGGACACCACCACATCACTCTGGGACACCACCGTGGGAACACCACCACATAACTCGGGGACACCACCACGTCACTTGGTGACACCACCAAATTACTCGGGCACACCACCACATCACTCGGGGACACCACCACATCACTCGGGGACACCACCACATCACTCGGGGACACCACCACATCACTCGGGGACACCATCACTTCACTCGGGGACACCATCACATCACTCGGGGACACCACACCGTCACTCGGGGACACCACCATGGGAACACCACCACATCACTCGGGGACACCACCACATCACTCGGGGACACCACCAAATCACTCGGGGACACCACCACATCACTCGGGGACACCACCACATCACTCTGGGAACACCACCACATCACTCTGGGACACGTCCACATCACTCAGGGGCCTTACCACATCACTCGGGGGCACCACCACATCACTCGGGGACACCACCAAATCACTCGGGCACACCACCACATCACTCAGGGACACCACCACATCACTCTGGGGACACCACAACATCACTCTGGGAACACCATCACATCACTCGGGGACATCCCCATGTCACTCGGGGACACCACCAAATTACTCGGGCACACCATCACATCCCTCGGGGACACCACCATATCACTCTGGGACACCACTGTGGGAACACTACCACATAACTCGGGGACACCAACACGTCACTCGGTGACACCACCAAATTACTCAGGCACACCACCACATCACTTCCGGACACCACCACATCACTTGGGGACACCACCAAATCACTCGGGGACACCATCACATCACTCGGGGACACCACCACGTCACTCGGGGACACCACCACATCACTCGGGGACACCACCATGGGAGCACCACCACATCACTCGGGGACACCACCACATCACTCTGGGAACACCACCACATCACTCTGGGACACGTCCACATCACTCAGGGGCACCACCACATCACTCGGGAACACCACCACATCACTCTCGGACACCACCAAATCACTCGGGGACACCACCACATCACTCGGGGACACCACCACATCACTCTGGGGACACCACCACATCACTCTGAGAACACCATCACATCACTCGAGTACACCACCATGTCACTCGGGGACACCACCAAATTACTCGGGGACACCACCAAATTACTCGGGCACACCATCACATCACTCGGGTACACCACCATGGGAACACCACCACATCACTTGGGGACACCACCACGTCACTCAGTGACACCACCAAATTACTCGGGCACACAACCACATCACTCGGGGACACCACCACATCACCTTGCGAACACCACCACATCACTCTGGGACACGTCCACATCACTCAGGGGCACCACCAAATTACTCGGGCACACCACCACATCACTCGGGGACACCACCATATCACTCGGGGACACCACCACATCACTCAGGGACACCACCAAATCACTCAGGGGCACCACCACATCACTAAGGGGCACCACCACATCACTCTGGGACACCACCACATCACTCTGGGACACTACCAAATCACTTGGGCACACCACCACATCACTTGGGCACACCACCACATCACTCTGGGGACACTACCACACCACCATGGGAACACCACCACATCACTCGGGGACACCACCACGTTACTCAGTGACACTACCAAATCACTTGGGCACACCACCACATCACTTGGGCACACCACCACATCACTCTGGGGACACTACCACACCACCATGGGAACACCACCACATCACTCGGGGACACCACCACATCACTCTGGGACACCACCATGGGAACACCACCACATCACTCGGGGACACCACCACGTCACTTGGTGACACCACCAAATTACTCGGGCACACCACCACATCACTCTGGGAACACCACCACGTCACTCTGGGGACACACCCACGTCACTCAGGGACACCACCAAAGTACTCGGGCACACCTCCACATCACTCGGGGACACCACCACATCACTCGGGGACACCGCCATGTCACTCGGGGACACCACCAAATTACTTGGGCACACCACCACATCACTCGGCGACACCACCACATCACTCGGCGACACCACCATGTCACTCGGGGACACCACCAAATTACTCGGGCACACTACCACATCACTCGGGGAGACCACCACATCACTCGGGGACACCACCACGTCACTCAGGGACACCACCAAATTAGTCGGGCACACCACCACATCACTCGGGGACACCACCATATCACTCGTGGACACCACCACATCACTCGGGGACACCACCACATCACTCGGGGACACCATTACATCACTCGGGGACACCACCACGTCACTCGGGCCACCACCAAATTACTCGGGCACACCATCACATCACTCGGGGACACCACCACATCACTCGGGGACACCACCAGGTCACTCGGTGACACCACCAAATTACTCGGGCACACCACCAAATCACTCCGGGACACCACCAAATCATTCGGGGACACCACCAAATTACTGGGGGACACCACCACATAACTCGGGGACACCACCACATCACTATGGGACACCACCACATCACTATGGGACACCACCACATCACTCTAATACACCACCACATCACTCTAATACACCACCACATCACTCAGCCCAACCACATCATCAGTCAGCACCACAACAGCACTGTCCTTGCTTGCTACCAACGAGCATTGCCATAGCCAATAGGACTCACATTAGGAAAGTGTAAGCTATTGGCTTTGTGAATAACGATGCTATTAATTTATATATTTTAAAAGGAAACACATATTAAAAAAATGTGTCATTTACAATACCAATAGCTCACACTTTCCTAATGCGAGAGCTGTTGCATTGCAAATGCTTGTTTTTATTTTTTAGGTGCACCCGCCCGCCCCCTTTCATTGTGCGACACCCCACGTGCCTGCGTCCATTACCTGCAAGCCTTGCTGGCTGCCACTGCCAAGCATGTCTCTTCATCAAGTATAATCGTTTGAGAGCAATTTACCATTCAAATATTACCAGCTCTTTTGGTTCTGCAGAAATTTTCATGCTAAGCATTTTCATAAAAATGACATATAAAACTGGACTTGTCTTTCTGATGAAGCTGGAGGGAAAACAGTCTATTTTGTCGACCAAAACCTTATTTCCACAATTTCCAATACTTCCCGACATTGTTCGTGTCCTAGAATCTCACTCATCCTTCTCTCCCGACCTACCATCTGTGGGTTTGTCTTTATCTCCCATTCCATCAGCTGCAAGTGTTGGGTATAAGTGATGCTTACGCCAATGTGGGGTATATCTAGGCCTGAATGTGATTTTTTGTTTTACCTTGTGAGTATAGTCTTGTGTAAAGTCCTGGGCTACCGGTATTCTCACTGGTGCTTGTTTCCATATGCATAAGCCACCCTCATATCTTCCTCCCATCGGACATTTCAAGTAGAAATCTCTTGCTCTGAAAATGTCCATTGCATGATGCAAAGTATTACGAAAGTCCAGAGTTTCAAGTGGACGGTTACCTTGCATGTTACACGTAAAACGTGAGGTTACCAAGACTCTCCAGAAAAGCCTTTATTTGGCATGGGAAAAGGAAAGGTATAGATTCCTTTGCTACAGATCCCTATGGCGACTTTAGGGACAATGCCTATAGCAGCATGTGTACACAGGCACTGGCAGAAGGACTGGAACATTTCTCAGAGTGGGGGTGCTGCCATCAATGTTCCATCACAGAAGTCATAGGGATTGTGAACATTCCAAGTGACACACGATGAGCAAGTATAACATATGTTTTCAGCAGGACAGTGGTAAGGGTGTAGTGTGTAGCTGATTGGTGCTTTTTGGAGAACATTGTCGCAAATATATTACTAAAGCATGGTAGTGCAGTATCATTTACAGGCAGCAGATTTTCCATCGAAATGGCTACTAAGTTTTGCTCAGACATACAGTTCTTTTACTTATAAAAAGCGCATAAACTATAATGTGTGGAAATTGTATTTCAGGGAATAAGTATTTATTTTGATGCTATTACACTTCAGAATCACAAAAAAACTGCGTCATTTGTTATTTCCTAACTGTTGATATAGTCTGAAACATTTGACTTGTCATTTACAGGTAATTAAATTTTATCATGGGGTTAGTAAAAAGTGACATTTTCTAGACCCCTGAAAGATTGCCATATAGCTCACTTTACCAAATTATCTCGCTTTGCAGTTCGAGAAAGTAAACACCAATCTCCCTATTAAAAGAATAAACAACCGTTTGCCAAAAGTCATTGCTTGTTATTTGACCTCTGACGTTGAAGCACATAGATAGAACTAACTTTGAAGCCATCTTTATTGCTCAATCACCTTCTTAACGCCAGTGTAGTATGACGGACAAACGAGTGAAATCCAGAAGATGAAGTTTCCAGCCATTTTAATTTGGCACTTCTCATCACATTATCTGCAATCTTCTTTGTTCCATCTCCTTACATCATTTGCCTATGTCACTTCAGCATTTGCCTATTTCACTTCAGCATTCTCCACAGCGATAGGCACGCTTTGTTTTTGTTTTAAAATGGATTTCAGCATTTTCATCAAAGCGATAGGCAGCTGTTTATTTCACTACAGTTCTCCAACAGCGATGGGCACGCTTTACTTTATTTTTGCCTATCACTGTTCAGTGTTTTTTACAATGATAGGCACATTTTCCACAGTTCTCCGTATTACCTACATTTTGATTTTGTCCCAAGGACCTTGCTGTCCTTCGCTGTGCCTATATTTTCATTTTGCTCAAGGACCTCGCATTGATTTATTGGATCCTTCACAGGTATTTATTTACTTATTTCCTTTGTGGTTCGAATTTGGATGACTCCTCACATAAAGCTCATCTTTATCTGTCTCCTTGGAACTTTTGACATTTTTGACAACTGTGCTATCTGCACCATCAAATGGTTATTTTAATCGTTTATTCCTTCATTAAGGAATGATAGTGACTTAAAATGCAGATTTTCATACCCATGATTGCAATGAGCTTTAAAGTCATAATTATTCTTGCATGTTTTTTCCTACAGCCAGCATGGTTATCGTGGGGGTGCAACAGCACCCATACTCCCAGTGCCTTTGGGCATTGGGACTCAAAAGGATCAGGTCAAGGTAAGCGTAGTCAGACAGGAGTCATATTCCCATGCAATGTCATGTTATAAGATTCATGCTTTCATTAGTTGTCACTTGACATTTGGTGTTCTTCACATTTGTTTTATTTTTGCTTCTCGGTTCCACTCGTGTTCGTGTTCCTTCCTTCAAACATCGTTAGGGGTTATTGCTCCAACTTTTGTTCCCCCTCAGCAGGCTGTCACCATTAATCTTGTGTGTCTGGGTTTTTCCTTGGTCCGGTGCTCCTCATTGCCCTTAGAGGTATATGACATGCTATTTACCTATCTTTTGGGTACATATAAGTTACTGTGTATATCCTTTTTTCACATCCAATGCCTTTGCTGGTTCCTCTTCTCCTTTTGGTTCCCTTCTTGCTGACGCCTTCCTCATTGAGCTAAGCCCTTTGCTTTGAGACCTTGCAGTGTATTCAAAGCTGTATCCAACTGTCTGGTTCTCTTTTCTCCTCTCTCTTCACCAAACTGTAGTTCCAGGAACACCTGCTCTTGGGTTATACCTGTGTGGAGGTTTAGCATGCATATCTGAGATCACCCACACTCATTTGATTCGTGGTTTTGTTGTCATACAAATTACATATGCTTCTTGAGAAGAAAAATGCCAGAATCTGCCCCCGCCTTGGTATGGTTCAAATAAACCAATCAGGTTGGAACATCTCTATATTAGTTCTTTGTTGAGGCTGAAGACATGCGGGACATGGACATTTTAATCGTTTGGATTTCAATCAATCAATCAGGGTTGGTAAAGCACAACTACTCACCCATGAGGGTTTCGAGGTCCTGGGGGAGGCGAGTTGGCTCCATTGAGTACTGGAGTCACCCGAAAAGCCAGGTCTTGATTTGAGTGATTGTTCTCGAATCCTGTGATCTTATTGAGCCTAGCCTCCCCTCCTGCTGTTGGCAAGCCTGCTCCTTATTTCTAAGGCTTCTCTTTGAGAAATTACCACCATTTATGATAATGGTGATTCTTCTAACATGGACTCTTTGCTCTAGTTTGTGTGTAAAATCTTTTATATTTCCTATTGGATTTAAGGTGCTTCACTTGTCGTCAGCAGTTGCTTTCAGCCCATCCTGCGGCTTTATGCCAACACTTTTTTTTGGGCTGCAATTTGAGAGTCTTATCTATGGTGTTGGGGCAAATGTTCCTCGTGGATAGTCAACTGTGACATTCAGCCCCCATCTTAAGTGCTCTGGTCTGGCCTATGTTGTTTTCTGCTCATTGGTGTCAAATCTCGAGACCACTGAGGAACAAAGTCAATTAGGCTTTGATAAGGACAAAAGCTGCAACCCCTGAGATTAATTTCCTGGCTATTGATCAGTAGTTACCTCTGCTGATAACAGCATTTTACACATTGAAATGGTGTTAGTAAGTAAACCGACAGCTGGGATGTGGCCTCTCATAAGCAGACTTTTAATTCATTCTGTTGAAATCAGAAACACAATTTTTAACAACCTTCTCGACTACTTATTGTTTATATGCGTGTAGCAGTATATCTACTTTCCATTGTAGGGTGCAGTACAAATCAATCAACACACATTATGAGGTAAAGGCAATGTAAAGAGTTAAACAACTGTGTTAGTCTTAACACTTCCAATTTATATTACTTAATGTATTGTGTTAACTGTTAAATTTGAAAAACTATTAAAATATGCATAATACTTCTCTCGTGTTTCCCTCCTGCCCCTCCATAATCAGTTAACATAGAAAAGGGTCATTCAAAAGAGACAAACATGTCATGAAGGGATTGACTCATTCAGTGCCAAACGCCCTCTTATTCATTGTTACTCGGATTCATTTTCAAGCCAGGGTTGTTTAATTTATCTAGGCACAAAATTAAGGATGCCATATTATGGGAATAAAATTTGCAAGGAGGAAAATTACAAGCATCTACACTATGACTTTGAAGAGTCTGTCCACACATTTGGGGCTTAAAAATGAAATGTTAAACAAGGCAGTCTTCTAAAAACAATTTCCGCCCCTTTTGTATCCACTCCACTGCGTTATAATAGAAGGAGAAATCCCTTTCTTACACTGAACCCACGTCTAGTGCTATGGCTAGTAGCTTAATCTCAAATGAATTTAAAGTAAATAAAGCCACTAAGAGGGGGCTGCCCTTGCCCCCCTCTGTTTTGCCCAGAATATAGAACTGATGGCTTCTCAACTCTTCGGAGAGACCTCGGGAATACCATTTACAGACCATACTTACGCTGTGTCACTTTACGCTAGCTATATGATGCTACATATTCGAGCTGAGACAACCCAGACTGCCCCCACTGTGAGTGAATCCAAAGTGGCATCTGGACAAGAGGGCAATTGAACCAAGTCATGCCTCTTCCCTCCGTACACTTCTTGTCCTAAATAGGGAATTTATGCGGGGAAGACAATAATGTTCTAAAAGCTACTGATCGAAATATACCTGGGCCAGATGAAAAAACTGTTTACGCCCTTAGATGCCAACTCCAGTTTTGGAAGATGCTGCTACTATTTACAATTGGCAGAGCCACCCTCGCAAAGATGATTTTGCTGGTCCGATTGCTGTACTGCTTATAATATCTGAACTACTATTCTTCAGAAAATTCTTCTGTTCCCTGAACAGAGTGCTTGGGGCCCTTGCGTAGAGTTCAGCCATGTAAAGAGTTTCCTTGGCCAAGCTACAACTACTGAGCCTGAAGAGGGCTGAGCCTTCTGACTTTGAGCAATACTATCTGATCGCTCAACTTCAGAGTGCCTCCTGTTGGCTGGCAGGCCACCATCTGGCAGAACCAGCTCAACAGTGACCCCCTGAAACAAATCAAACCGCAGGACCTGTTCCTCCCAGACTTCAGTCTCCCTGTTGGCGCCCCTTACTTATTCTAGGTCACTTTGTACTGCTACAGAAGGAGCCAAAGGGTAACTAACCACATCATTCCATAAGCCCTGGCCAAACCTCTCCAAAGTATCTTCAAATACAGACAGGAGCTCCCACAAAAATGCCCTGAAGAATTGGGATAAATCAGGCATTTCAACACTAGGAGACTTGTTTTAGGGAGGTTCTATGATCTCATTTGATGCCGTAACTCACCAATATGGGATTCCTCGAGGTTAATCCATAGCTTATAGGAGGCTGGGCATTGCATGATTCACCCAATTGAAAATAGTAAAAAGAACACCTTAAACTCATGCTATAGTTCACACGTTTCATAGCATTGCACAGGTAAAAAAAACTGATCCAGTGGCTTAGGAAAGCAATTCAATCACAAACTAGATCCTCGTTGAACAAATTGAGGAAGACCAGGGAAACGAATATGGCTAAAGAATGGAGAAAAAATATTGCCTCACCCACAAAAAGGTGTCCCAGAATACTAGGTTGAATATATCTAATTCTATATACTGCAAAGGGCTTATCTACCCCCAAAATATTTCAATAGAATCTGCATTGGAGCCGGCCATGGATACTTTTATATTGGCACGCTTGCAGCATACGCTTTGAAACTGCGTATGACTACAGTAATACTGACACAACGCCACTGGAGTCCTGTCAATAACAACAGGACATAAAGACCTTGCCAGCGTCTAGAGTTTTATCCTGTGGCTATTGAGACATTCCAACATGCGCAGTGCTGAAGCCAGATTTATAGGCGTATCCCTTCTTGCTAGCAGGGCCATGATGATGAAGTAGAAGACGCCAAGCCCCCCAACGTTGGCATTCTGGTATGAATCCATTTCAAGATGGCCAGATGTGGAAGGTGACGCTCCTCATAAGTATGAGGCCAGAGGTCTCACGCTGAACCCGATAGCCAGCCAATGGGAAGACCTATTGAGGGACATCAGAGATGACAGCCAACATCCTTCAACGTCACACCCTGCGATATTCATAGCACTCCCTGCAAACAAAATGACTTGTTGCTTAGGTATGTGAGCAAAATAAGTAAGTAGTGCAGACCAGCTGAGAAGTGGTAACCCTCTCATAATAGTTCACACACACGATACACTATCTGCATAGTATGATGAATTTCCCCCACGGCCAAGCCCTGCCAACCCCAACCTGAAACCGTGAGACCTTGTAATACACACATACAAATGTCTCATTAAGCTGCAAAGTGTGGCAATTCTATGTCAGGACCGGAGGCTTCAGATTATGCTATATCTTCCTTCGCTTTATTAACATAAAGACTCCACAGCAGCTTAGGAAAAGATATATAACAGTGAACAAAAAATGCTTTAAGGCCTAAAGCATTTGACGGAACGTTCAACAGATCAAAACAACAACTCCCAAGAGTCTCTTGTATATTGACAGTCCATAGTCCTTCTACTCTGTCCATCACCGCTATAAACCCGGCCTTCTCTTCCTCTTCCTCCTCTTTCTTCGCTGCTCCCGCAGCCAGATAAGTGCTTTTCATGTTACCTTTATGAGATTTACTGGTTGTATTGTATTGTATGTACGATCGTTGGGGACTCGCCCCGTGGTTTGGTTTCCATTACAGAGTCCCCGGTCGCGGGAACGTTCTGCCGTTCCTACGCGATCTTTCTTTCCCATTTGTGGGCGGTGAGTAAGAAAGCCGCCAGGGGGCGCCCTCGCGTCTCGCCGACTCCTCGGCACGCCTCCGCAGTTACAGGGGCCGCGCCGTGGAGTCTGCCTGCGCAGGAGCCAGCCCTCGCGTACCCCTCTGACACCTGGTGCTCCGGGTCTGTAATCCCTGTTTCTGACGCCCCGCTGGGGTCTGTATTGCGGCGCTGACCGCGTGAAACGCCTTCGGGCGCATTTTTGTGCACCTCATTGGTTGTGTGTGGCTTAGCGCGCTTGAGGGGTACGGAGACTCGGTCCCGGCGAGGAGAGTCCGCGCGCTGGGGGGTCGGTGCAGCCCTACCTGCCACGTCCGTTGGCCCACAAAGTGATCGCAGTCAGTTGGTCTGCCCATACTCGAGGAATATCTCGTTTAACACCCTCCTGGGTGCCTTTAGAGTTACTCCTGTGCTTCAGAATGGAAGGAGAGTACGAGGAAGAACCCTACTCCTACCTACAGGACGACAAATTCTACCAGGCGGTGGATAGCTCCATTTACCGCTGCGTGACGGAGGTGGTGGGGCCTATGGAAGACCGCCTCTCCGCCCGCATTGTGGAGGAATGCGCAAAGCTTGCGTCCGCGCATGGGACTCCGGCCCCCAATCTCCCGGGGACATCAGGCGGATTGCCGCCCCCACCGAAAAAGCCCTGCAGGGAGGGCCCGTCCTCGGAGGCCCAAGGAGTGGACAGGGGCGCGTTTGAACGTCTCCGGGACGCCTTTTTGGCGAAGGCAACGGCGGTGCCCCCTGCACCCTTGGCGGATCCTGGTGCTTCGGGGGACGTGTCGACAGCCCCCGCTTCCCCTGTATACGACTCTCCGGACACTGATGATGACGGGGAGTCGGTCCGATCTTGGCCCCCGTCGTCCTCAGCCAAGGAAATGCCTCGGGATGAGTCGGGCATGCTGGATCCGGACGAGATCGTCCACCCACGCTCCGCGGCTTGGACACCGGGGGAGACGGTGGTGAAGTTTGTAGCAGGACGGCTATGCAAGCCATTGGAGAAGGAGGCAAGGGGTTGTCTGCGTGGGGAGTGCCCTCGACCAACTTTGGAGGGTAAGGTGGCCATGACTCCCGAGTTGGACACCAAAATGGCCACCTTCTTGGTGAAGTTTATGAAAGATCCCAGGAAGGGTATCGATCGGTCCTGGCGGTCCTGCCAGGACAAACTGCTGGATGCAGTGGGGCCTGCCACGAAGATCCTCGATATGGCGGAGGAGGCGAAGGCTAATGGCACCGTCATTTCCCCGGAGGTGCTCTCCAATTGGGCCCAAAGGGTGATTGTATTCCTAGGCAACGCCAACTGTGCCCTATCTACTGAACGGCGGCGTTCACTCTTGATTAAATTGGACCCGAAGTTGGGGGATCTGGCCTCGTCGGAGGCGGGTGCAGTGGCCCAGGGAGGCCTCTTCGGCGAGCCCTTTATCAGGGAGCTGGGCAAGTTCGTGAACACGTTCACGTCGCTGGACAAGGCTCAGTCCAGCATTAAACGGGTGTTTCACCAACGTTTCTCCAGAGGGGCCGGTCGCGGTAGGGGCCGCGCGACCGGCCGTGGCCAGCAGGTCAACAATAAGGGACAAGGCTCCGGCAGAGGCCAGTACCAGACCTCTGCAAACTTTAATAACTTCTACCCCACCAGAGGGCAGCACTTCGGCGGCAGAGGGTTCAGGAAGAACTCTGGACAAGGAAATGCCTCCGGTGAGTGTACTTTGTTTCGATCAAGTTCCGATTGGAGGGAGGTTGGCAACCTTTTACGGGGAGTGGGAGTTGCTCACTGCCGACGCTTGGGTCTTGCAAACCGTACGTGGGTTCCACATAGAGTTCTACGACCAACCCACGCAAGCGGTGCCCCCGCGTCCGATGGTGTTTTCGGAGTCCGACGCGCGGTTGATAGACGGAGAGGTCTCGGAACTGCTCCGCAAAGGGGCCATCCGTCTATCAACGCGCCATCCCCACGGTTTCCTCAGCAATGTCTTTTTGGTGGACAAGACAGATGGGGGCAAGAGGCCTGTGATCAATCTCAAAGAGTTCAACGGGTGGTTGATCTATCGACATTTCAAGATGGAGGGTATCCACCTCCTTCGAGACGTACTCCTCCCTCGGGATTGGATGGTGAGACTGGATCTCAAGGACGCCTATCTGGTCGTCCCCATCCACCCGCCGCATCGTCGTTTCCTGCAGTTTCTATGGAACGACAGGGTGTTCGAGTTCACCGCACTGCCGTTCGGTCTGTCGTCGGCCCCCTGGTGCTTTACGAAAGTGCTCCACCCGGTAGTGGAGTTTCTCAGGAGTCAGGGGGTTCGGATGTTGGTGTACTTGGACGACATCCTCCTCATGGGGCAGTGCCCGAGGGTGTTGGCGGACCAGCTTCGGCAGGCCGTGCACCTTCTTCAGAAACTGGGGTTCGTGATCAACGGCTCCAAATCGGTTTTGGTTCCCACTCAGAAGATTACCTTCCTGGGTTTCGTGGTGGACTCGGTACAGGCGGTCTTGAGCCTGCCGGGTCGGAAAGTCGCGAAAATACGACACCTGCTTCGGCAGACGATCGCCAAAGATCGCACTTCTTTGCGTCATATCGCCAAGGTGGTAGGGCTTCTGTCGTCCTCCATCCAGGCGATTTTTCCGGGCCCCTGCATTACAGGGCGCTCCAACGTCTCAAAGCTCAACATCTACGACGTGGGATGAGCTACGATCAGTGGGTTCCTCTCACGGACGAAGTGAAGGAAGAAATGTCTTGGTGGCTGTCTCACATGGAGGCATGGAATGGTCGGGCGATCTTAGGATCGGCCCCGGATCTAGTCATAGAGTCCGATGCCAGCAGGTCGGGCTGGGGCGCCCGGTGCAGGGATTTCTCCACCGGCGGCGCCCGGTCTTCAGAAGAACAACGATTGCATATCAACTGTTTGGAACTCCTGGCGGGCTCCTTCGCAGTCCGTTGTTGGACCAAGGATTCGGTCAAAGCCTGTGTCCTTCTACGGATGGACAACGTTTCGGCGGTTCGTTATGTGAACCATCTAGGAGGTCCTCGTTCCAGCGCTCTGGCGGATTTGGCGAAGGACTTCTGGAACTACTGCCTGTCGCGCCACATTGCGGTGACGGCGGAGTATCTGCCGGGTCAGGCCAACCAAGTAGCGGATTGGCATTCCAGGCACCTCAGGGATGCCAGTCAGTGGAAACTGGATCCGGAGGTCTTCCGGTGGTTAGAAACTCTCTGGGGCCCTTTCTCGGTGGACCTGTTTGCGTCCCGTCTCGACCACCAGCTGCCACGTTTTTTCAGCTGGAGGCCGGACCCTCTGGCGGAAGCCACGGACGCCTTTCTACAGGACTGGAGTCGGGAAAGACCGTTTGCGTTTCCCCCGTTCTCCATGATAGTGCGAACAGCGGCCCAAATACGCCGCCAAGGAGCGGAGTTGGTGTTGGTTACACCGCTCTGGAGGTCTCAAGTGTGGTTTCCGGTTCTTCTGGAACTTTCTTGGGATTTTCCAATCCTACTCCCCCTGTTTCCTCTGCTCCTGACAAATCCAGATCGGGAACCGCATCCTCTCATCACGCTGAGCTCTCTCCGCCTCGTGGCATGGAGGCTCTCAGGAGACGCTGGTCGCTCCCAGGCCTTTCGGGGTCTGCTGAGCACTTGCTCTCCAAAGCATGGGCCGATAGTACGACGAAGCGCTACAGATCCGCTTGGCTTAAGTGGATGCGTTGGTGTCTACGAAGGGATTTGGATCCCTTGGTCGCGGGCCTCGTTCCCGTGCTGAATTTCCTGGCTCACCTTGCCGACAAGGGCTTGGCCTACAGAACGATCAATGCTATTCGATCGGCGATTTCGGCAGGTCATGACAACATCGATGGCCACCCGGTAGGGGAACATCCTTTTGTTTGTTGGCTTCTGCGGGCTATTCGTCTCGCGTTGCCCCCTGAGCCCAGGTACTCCGTCCTTTGGGACGTCAATTTGGTTCTGAACTTGTTCCTGTCCTGGCCGGCCAATTCCTATCTGTCTCTTAAGGAACTCTCGGCAAAGTTGGCCATGTTGTTATGTTTGGTTTCTTGTAGACGCGTATCTGACGTGCGCACGCTGGATATATCTGCACGCATTTTTTCCCCGGATGGGGTCCCTTTTACCGTGGGCCGACGCACTAAAACGTCGTCGCGATCCATTTCCTATCCAGTTTTTCTAGACACTCCTAAGTTGTGTGTTGTGCAATGCCTCAAAGCATATGAAGACCTGACCTTGGAATTGCGCCCCCCGGGCGAACGTCAGTTGTTGATTGCCCTGCGGAAGCCACACAAAGCTGTCTCCTCCCCCACTATTGCTCGGTGGGTCATGCAAGAAGCAGGCATCAATACGACTCTCTTTGGAGCACACTCTGCCAGAGGGGCCATGGCCTCTAAGGCGTTCTCGGTGGGTGCTCGCTTGGAGGATCTAATGCGAGCTGCGGATTGGTCCTCGGATTCCACCTTTAAGAGGTTTTATTTTAAGCCTGTGGTGGATTTGGCCCAGTTGATGGTAAGTAAGCTTTGAACTAGCATAATCTGAAGCCTCCGGTCTTGACATAGAATCGAAATTTGCCTAGCTTATGTAACGGTAAGTTTCAATTCTATTAAGGACACAGAGGCGAGGATTATCCCGCCCAGGCTACACAGTGGTGTCTCTACCCACCCGTATGGCAGTAAGTAAAGCGTTTTCCTTTACATTGTCTGTACTGTATTAGTCACTGATTGCTCCTCGCCTTATTGTTGCATTCCTGGGCCACCTCGCTTACGCTGTTCCTTTTTCTCGACAGGCAACGAGGGTGCTAAGCAGGATCAATGAGGTGTATGCGTGATCTGCGCGAAGAAAGAGGAGGAAGAGGAAGAGAAGGCCGGGTTTATAGCGGTGATGGACAGAGTAGAAGGACTATGGACTGTCAATATACAAGAGACTCTTGGGAGTTGTTGTTTTGATCTGTTGAACGTTCAGTCAAATGCTTTAGGCCTTAAAGCATTTTTTGTTCACTGTTATATATCTTTTCCTAAGCTGCTGTGGAGTCTTTATGTTAATAAAGCGAAGGAAGATATAGCATAATCCTCGCCTCCGTGTCCTTAATAAACTTGAAACTTACCGTTACATAAGCTAGGCAAATTTCGATTCCATAACCCTACCATCTAACTACCCTAGATCCTCTTTCTCACGAGTTAACAGTGGTGCTGGTTTATTTAGCATTCTCTAAGTTAATTGTGAACTCGGCAACTCTTCATTATCCTTCCATCTCATCCCATTGTACAACTACTTGAACAGGCAGAAGGGAATTACTCTATGCTTCTTGAATTGTCAGCACATGTATCCCATCATAAGTTCTGCTTATTTAACTCTGTATATGTAACACCAAAGCTGATGTATTAACTGAATTGAAAACTGTAAAACCAATAAAAATGATTTAAAGAAATCAGAGGTGGGTCAGAGGTTATGCGCTATAATCATGTTATTGGTAGGCCAGAGGCGTGGCGTGTCCCTTTCATCTGGTCTCCTGGGCGGCCTTAGCCATGGAAGTAAGTAGGGCATCCACATACCATTGCAGTAACATGCTGTGCCGCCTGCAGTGCAGACATGTCTCCGCTGTAGTATAAACAGGGCAGAAACGTATTAAACCAGAACGATCCACTGCTGAATCAACATATTCTATGCCAGAAACATCAACTCCGCATCGACATGTTTCAGTAGTATGGAGTCTCAGTGACTTGGGAGTGTTGTTCCTTATAGAGAAAAACAATAAAGCCTTACAGTCACTTACATATAAACCGACGTTGAGTATCACGTTCACTCTGTGTGGACTTAAGACTTTGGATTTTAGACTCGTCAGAGGCAAATGTGAGTATCACATGATTGGTTTCTATTTTTCACAAAGTGCTGATACAGCAGACTGAAAAGGTTCACTCGCCTTGCAACACACTGGTGTTTCTGAAGAAGTGTCTGGTCTAAACCTTGTTGCAAATTCACCCTTAATGATTCATGTCCCAGTTTGATGCAGACATAACAGAATGACTTGCACAGAAACTAATTGCACCCTTTCTTGACATGTCAGGCATTAATTAGGTGTTCTCGCACTTAGGGGCTCATTATGATCGCGGACGGACTTGAGTCTGTCCGCGACCATAGTGGAGGAGGGAACCTCTGCATGGCCTGCGGAGTTCCCTCCTGTCAAATTAGGATGTGACCGCCACCCTGGCGGTCACATCCTCTATTTTTACCATTGCGGCGGGTGCGGCTTCAAGCTGCACCCGCCGCAATGGTAAAAATGCATACATTGCATTTGTATGCAGAAAGCGGCAGGCGCCGTGCGGTGCCTGCCGATTACTGCATACAAATGCAGGGGGGTACCATAGGTACCCCCCATGTGCACCCCCCACACCCCCTTCACCCAGGGGGCCCGCAACGGGCCCCCGCAGTGAAGTTACACATGCTTTGCCACGGTGGAAAAGCCAACGTGGAAAGGCATCTGTTTTACACCATCCTAATGTGGCTGGCGGTGTCTGATAGACACCGCCAGCCACGTTACAGCTTTTCCGCCGCGGTTGTAAGTCAACCATGGCGGAAAAGCGGCAGACTGAAACCAGGACCCACCAGCCATCCTAATGTGGCGGTGGGTCTTTGGTGGGTCCGCAGAGGATTTTCCGCATCCTCTGGGCCGGCGGTGGCTTCCGCCGGCCCGGAGGATGCGGAAAATCCTCCATCATAATCAGCCCCTTAATGCGGAATGCATTATAACAATGTAACAAAGGTACTTATGTAGTGGTGTAGTAAATATGTATGGGGCGTAATCAGGAGTGTTACGAAGGTGATCATTCCATAGTGGTCTGGGGTTGTGGTACAGTTAGATTGTGAATCCTTAGAAGTGGTGAAGGACCGCAAGACATTAGGGATTCAGAACCCAGGCTATATGTTGTGGGTCAGTGGCCTCACTTCAATCCTAATTTGGCAGGTAATAGCAGTGACCAGCTGAATCAGGGTTACAACGTCTCCGCCAATTCAGCAGATCTTTGGTGTTCCACGCAGCTATTGATAAATACATGGGAAAATCAGGATTTACGGGGTGATCTGGGGCAGTATTTCAGATACCCATCATAAATCCTTATTTCTCAAGGGACCCTAAGGGTCTCACTTTAATCCCCAGTAACACTCTCCACCAATCAAGAGTTACTGGTGTTCTGGTATCATTAACTCTTGTGGGGGGTGTCATTATGGGTGGCACTTGTAGTGGCCCCTTGGTGTCTGAGTAAGGTAAGTGGTAGGTGCTTGTAGGAGCGAATTCCTCACATAGTGGAGATAGCTCCTACCATCCTGTCACTTGTCAGATTTCCTTGCTCACCTTCTGGCCTCCTGTTTTTAATTACACAAGAATGTTGACAACATGAAGGAACAAAGGGCCAGATTTAGGAAGGCAAATGCCGGTCGGTAAGATGGAGATGTAGGGGCATGTTAAGATACAGATTCGGTAATTTTACCGAATCGGTAATTTTATCGATTCTGTAAAATTACCGATTCTGTATTTTGACATGTAGGTAGCAGTGCTACAGGGGTTTAAGAATTCGTTAGTTACCACCAACTAGAAGTTGATGATAAATAATGAAAACCCTTTAAAAATCATTTTCTTTGCTTTCTAAACAGTGCCATGTTGCAGATATACATGCCCTAAGGGCATGTATGTCTGCAACATGTACACCCATGCACAATTGAGGGGTGCAACAGGGTGTCAAAGTGACACCCTGCCACCCTTCAATGTTTCCCCCAATTACCGAATCGGTATTTACCGATTCGGTATTTGACATTCATTCCTATGGGCCTCCAGGCCCATAGGAATGAATGGCAATTACCGAATCGGTAAATACCGATTCAGTAATTACCGAATCCTACCGATTCGGTAATGAAATCGGTAAAATTACCTAAATCCCGATTGCCAGTTCTTAAATACCGAATCGGTATGATTCAGTATTTAAGAATCGGTAATCTGGGATTACCTACATCGGGCCCTAGATGCCTTATTTTGACATTGATCAATACCAAGCACATATATAGTTTAAATTATCATTTTTTTAGTTTTATATAGCGCGAACTAGACCCGAAAGATCTCGGTTATCAGAGCGCTTTACATAGCACCAGTTTCGTTGCATGGAGACACATTCATTTTTGTTAGGCACGGGGAGATTAAGCGATTTGCTCAGAATCACAGCATGTTGAGCGTCCTTGCCGAGACTCAAACCCGGTTCCCCAGCTTGGACATCGACCGCTCTAGCCGTAAGGCTACATCCTCTCCCCTATATATATAGATATAGTTTAAATAAATATTCACATTCATTTCAAGGAAGTAGAGGGCAGAAGAGACCGTTGATAATGATACTGATGCCCTTAGACCCACATTGGCAACTTGTCAATTTGTAAGGTTCACTGAAGAGGTCAGTTAAAGATTGCACATGCTGTAGTTTAGCCCAGAAGCACCGTAGCATAGTTCAGCAAGTGTGGGCCTTGTTTGCAACATACATGACTATTGAACATGCCTCCAGGGTAACAGGCGTATTTGCTCCCAATGCAACAAGGTGCACAAGACTTGAAAGAATGTTCCTCACTCTTTGTCTGGAAATGTACACAATATAGCTAAATGGTGGCTAATGTTCTGCGCCAAAAAAATCTGTAAATACAGCTGTTAAGACATAGTTAAGTCCAGCAGAGATTGCCGACACAAAATATCTTTAACAGCTGCGACCCGTGCAGGTAGGAGTGGTGGGGCCGGGTTGGGGGGGGGATTTCAATGGACAATGACAAGGGAAAATAATTATTTTTATATAGTTACTAAATTGTCTCGCAGCACAGAAACCTGAATTGTGTGAGAGGGAGAGAGCAGGCAGCGCAATATCTACGGAGATATGAAACCGTCCTGGTGTCTCCCCAGCGCCTGAGCCAGGCTGCCAGCGCCACAAACGCACCTTTGCACTTCAGTGTAATGGTGTGTACGTGATGTCTAGCATAGGTTTTGTGTTGAATTGTACCCTTGCAGGACAAAATACTACACTTAGACAAACCTTTAAACATTTCCTACTTCATATCTGTGCTGTACAGTGCAGCACACATGCAAAGGCAGACAAGATAGTAATGAAAGCTTTTCTCCTCAATAATGTCAATGTCAAAACTGAATTATTTTTAATGCAAAACCCTGTCTACCTTTTTAATAGAAAGGGTTTGACATCAAAAACCATCGGAGGTTGCATGGGAACGCCAGGTATAATCCATGCAACGCTCACTTGATGCTACGTAACACATATCTGGACTATGCAATGCTTTACATTTCTTCCAAGCAATTTTCAACACAAAAGGTATTTTGCCCTGAAAGTAAATTTCAAAGAAACATTTTGCGCTGATGGGCATCAAATTTGTTACGCAAGCCCAGGTCAACGTGTTAGGAAATAAACCCTTAGGTGTTTAGGGTAAACTAGACTAGCGATAAAATAGATTACAGGATTGAGGGGAATACAGGAGCATAGAAACAGAAGTAAAATTAATACATTTTATGTGTGGGAACTGTAAACACTTCGGACACATGTCTAGCATTGTTGAAGTTTGTTGACTGCACAGTAAGAAGGGATATTTTTTCGTCTGTGCAAAATAAGTGTGAAAGATGTCCGCAGTTTTCTACAAGATTGTCACGATGAGCAAGAAATGTGTAAAACAAAAAAATGTGCAAAGGTTTTCTTAGGAGTCTTTTGCCTGCACTAACGACTGCCAGGGTCGCCAAATGCTATTCTAGATTAAGCCTCATGCTGTTTTCTTCTCCCACTCTACCCTTGATGTCTCTGTATGTCACTCTTGCAGGCTCTTTTCATCCGTACTTTTTATTTTTGTCACTGTTTCCTAATCTTTCTCATCCTACTTCTTAATCCTTGTACTGCATTTCTCATGGTTGCTCTGGTTCAAAGATAGGGGAGGCCTTGTTCCGAGGATGAGTGCCCACCACCAGTAGAAAGTAAGCAATACCCATCAAGTAGTTATTTACAATATTCTCTTTTTTGGCATTGCACTACCCTTGCAAATAGGACTGAGCAATTTGGATTAGGATAAAATGTGTGGGTTTTAAAACATTTCATGTTCCAAAAAACCTCTTAGTTTTGGAGAAAAGGGCTCCATATCAGAGTTGGTACTGAAATTAGAATCTAACATATTCCAAGTTTAATGATGCTGTGCCTCGGAGCTGTTGTTTGAGGTTCTGGGTGTCTACACTGATCTACATTTAACTGTGGATGGTGTGTTGCAGTCCACGTGGTGGTGGTTAAAGTGACCTATAATAGTGGTTGCCAGTTTTTTCTAAGTTTGGGGTTTGCCAATAAAGGCAATACAAGCATGATAAAATGACATATTGGCACACACTTTAAATTTACCTTATTTAAATTCACCTGTCATTATGTACATTCTTAACTCACATACTCTTCTGATGTTTCCTAATTATGGATAATAGCAACCTTCTTCAATATTAGAAAAAGTTCCACAAACTAACACGTTTTATATGTTTATTGACCTTTTCCAACATAAAAGCAGACATTTGAAATATTTAAGATCACAGTTACCTTTGCAAGGTTTCAAAAGTTACCACCGTGAACAGAGCAGTCTATAAGTATGGATAGGTTGACACACACATTATCATCTCTTCCTACTCAACAAGCCAGCAAAGTAAGTGAAATCCCAGCTAATTTTTTTCTGCTTTTGCTTGCTTACCATGTTCCTGTAAAAACAATCACATAAGACACTCTATACTACATGTCGAGCGCTGGTCTATAGTGGTGTGGTAGTGACACATGTAGAGGTCATCAGGTGGGTGTGGCACAACTCTGCCTATATTCTCAGTTTTGTAACAGTGAGGGGAATATCCTAAACCCTAATATCACATCCCTGTCCTATGTGTAATTAAAATTGTGTTTTCTTCAGGGCGGTATTGTGTCATTTCTTTTTTCAAATGTAAGAGGGATTTGTCAATAACACAACATGGCTTGTGGTTTGGGGTGCAGAATTACAGACAGAGCATATAGACATATATACGTCGTTTTTAACCTTGCATTTCTTACTACCAAGATTGATGACTACATTCAACATCCACCTTCTAGTTTCACTCAACTTAAAATTAGTTCAACAGAGTGGTGTAGATCCACTTTTGCAGTGTTAACTATGGTTTCACATTTAGAAGAACATCTATTGTATTCTACTAAGTGTAATTCATGATTCTCCAGCTTTATTAATGTTTTTAATCTTTTCTTCCAGTTTAATTAAGTGTAATCCTCACCCTCTTCTACCTTATTCATCTTCACCTTTTTAAAAATGAATTGTAACATCATCAACCAAGAACAAGTTGGCACAATATGTCTTCTTATCTCTAATGGTACCTTCATTCAGCGAGCAGATACGGGGCCGGGGCCGTAGTATTGAAAGGTGCACTGTCATTGTTTGCACCATGGTGAACTTTAAATAGGTGTGTTGGGTGCAAACAGGGACAGTGCACCCTATTACATTGAATGCGCTAGCGCCCAAGGCAGCCGCAAGCAAATTCTGGCCCCAGGGCAGTCCATTCAATGAAATACAGAGCAGGTACATCAGGGACAGTGACCCTATTACAATGAATGTGCTGCTCCCTAGGGCAAACACAATCTCATGCTGGGCACAGCAGTGCATTCAGTGAAGTACAGAGACAGTGCTTCAAAGCCACTCCATGTTTCACGGTGCAGTTGGCATGATGCTTGCTCACTATAGACGGAGAGAGATCCCCTTGCAGGTGGGCGTAGTGAGTGATTGCACCCACCTACAAGGGGGGATATGGGTGGTACATAGTATCCCTTTTTCAGAGGGCAGGCTTCAGTAGGCCCAGTGACTGTGTCACCTTTTTGTGGTACACTGAGTCTTTTTGCATTTGCGCCTTGCTCTATGATTCATCGCATGTGTGGAGGCAAAGAGATTCCCTCATTTGCATGGTACTGCCCCCGCCCCCCCAATGCAAACACCCCCTCATGATAGGAATGGCACTGGCACTACACGTGCACCAGCATTATCAGTTTTGCATAAGATGATGCAAAAACATCTGCAGCCTCTTCTGTAAAAAAATAGTTCCCCATGGGCACAAAAAGCAGGCGCACAGCCTGTTGCACCCCCAGGGCACCGTCTGAAGTATGGCCCATGAAATCAGCACGTTAAAAAGCTAGAATGGTCTTCAAAAATATCAGTCATATTGAATACTCACGTCATTGTAAACTCTGAGCTAGTCTCAGCCAACACTTCCATGTGAGCATTTCGTTAGATTGAATTTTATGTCTATCATTCTGTGATAATATTTCACATGCATAGAATATCAGGTTTACTACTTGGAGGTCATAGGTTTCACCCAACACTTCAACAGTTTTATGCCTCAAGATAGAATCTAATTTACCCAAAGCTAAAGGAGTCATCTTTGCATGCTCAATAATGTATTTCGGCATATTTAGTGAATATTATTTTGTTGGTACATTTTACTCCTAAATAGCAGTACTTGGAGACTTTTTCAGGGGATGTTTATCTCGATTGCATCTAAACGCATCTTTATTTTTGTTCACTTTTAAACACCATAACCGTAGCATTACCCAAATAGATTTTTAGTAAATTAAAATTACAGGTAGGACAGTAAAATTGGTCAAAATCTAAGATAATCCTAGCAGCCATATCTGAGAAAGAGTCTACAAAGGTGGATCATTATAAATCAGACTGAGAAACCTTATAAATCAACAGGAGACTGTGGATTCAAGTATGTTTTTAGCACAACAATATTCACAGTTCGTGAGAGGACTGCATTATTGAAACTGTTCTGTTTAGGTGTCACCAGGAGATTAATTCTCTGCCTCCTTACAATATGGCTTATGGTTATTGACCTATAGTTGTTGTGCTCAATTTTCAGGATATCTGAGCAACCCTCTTCATTAGCCTCATCTCTTTATAATTGGAAAGCACTCTGTTGTTTCATCTTTCGTCGGTGCTGTTGCGCCTCATGCTTCAGTCTTTGCTGTTTCCTCTTAGATCTGGATCTTTCTCCTTGATCTATCTTCTTTTTCTTCTATTCTTTCTTCCTCTTCTTTTTTTATCGATCTCTTTTTGTTTGCTTTTTTCGTTTGACATTGTTCCATTTGTTGCATGTGTCCATTAGTGCTGTTTATTGTTTTATAACATATTTTTTACTTCCATCTCATATATGGTGTTTCTCTCCTTCCAGCTGTTTCCTTGAAGTGTATCATCTCCTTTCATGTACTACTCCTCCACCCCTCCATTATGAGTAATTTTGTCACGTGGAATGTTCGTGGTCTCGGACACCCTGTCAAAAGACACAAGGTACTCTCTCATTTATCAAAATTAAATGCTCAGGTTTCCTTTATTCAAGAAACACATTGTAATGAAACAGAATCGCTCAAGTTAAAACGACAATGGGTTGGTCAAGTTGTGTTTTCTCCTTCAGCTGGCAATAAAGGGTGCGTTGCGATATTGTTTCATAAGTCATTACATGTACAAATTGTATCTACACAAAATGATACTGATGGACGATGGGTAATGGCTACGGTTGTCATACACAATAAAGAGCTAGGGGCCAGATGTATCAAGATACCGTTTTGCGAATGCTAAATAGCGATTTTTTGCGAATCGCTATTTAGAATTCGCAAAACGGTATGTATGTACAAAATCGCAAATTTTTGGCGATTCCTTATTATTCTTTATTTGCGAATTCACATTTTGCAAATTCGCAAATAAAGAATAATTTTCAATGCATTCCTATGGGCCAGGAGGCCCATAGGAATGATAGTGCAATAATTCTCAAATTGCGAATTCGCAATTTGCTAATCGCAATTTGAGAATTATTTCAAGGGTGCAGGGGTGTCTCAAAGACTCCCTGCTGCACCCCTCAAATCTACATGTATGAGTGTCACATGCCACCCTTACAAATGCCAATTAGAGCATTTTTAAAAGAAATCGCAAATTACCACCAACTACAAGTTGTTGGTAAATTGTGATTTCTTAACACAAATTCGCAAACCAAAAATGTGTCATACATATCATTTAAGGAATCGCAAAATTTGCGATTCCTTAAATGCTATGGCAAAATAAGGAATCGCAAAAAATTGCGATTTCTTAAATTGCGATTTTTTGATACATATCAAAAATCGCAAATCGGCTGTTTGCGAGTCCCAAATGCCTTGATACATCTGGCCCTTGTTCTTTTGAACATTTATGGCCCAGTCAGACCTGATCCAGAAGTTTGGAATTCTATGAAGATTTTACTTTCTTCCATTGATTGTCCGAATATTGTAGTTGCTGGTGACTTTAATCAATGGATAAACCCTTTTCTGACAGCCTATCTAAGTGTAAATTTAATCTGGATAAATCCCATAAAGCCTTTCAATCTGCCATTACCTCTCGTTCACTATATGATGTTTGGAAAACTTGTAACCCTGACTCCCTTGAATTGACCTTTGTTTCAAATGTTCATCAAACTCGTTCTAGAATCGATTATATTTTGGTTGGTAAATCCCTTCTCCCATCTATTCCGTCCTCTGAGATTGGATCGATATTTCTTTCTGATCCTGCACCTGTCCTTTCTGTTTTGGACCTCTTCTTAAGTTCCTCAAAATTTAGCCGCTAGAAGTTAAATAATTTTCTATTGTCAGATACCCTTTTCATCACTGAAGCCACTTCTTTCATTACTGAATTTTTTACACTTAATAACCCCTCTGATACCTCTGCTTCTAATAATTGGGATTCCTTTAGGCCTCTTTTCGAGCCTTCACTATTTCATATGTAGCGAAGAAAAAGAAAATTACTCAAAATAAGTATACAGCGTTACTACAACAACTCAAATTATTGGAACATACTTATTTTACTTCTAAATTTCCTTCTGCTCTTCATGAATTGATTAAGGCCAAATCTGAACCTAATAAATTGGCTACAGTTAAATATCATGGGTGCCAAAATAAAGCTGGTAGGATGTTGACCAAATACTTAAAAATTAAATCTGAGCGCAAAGGTATTGGACCCATTTTAAATTAATCTACTAATAGCCTCGCATCATCGGACGAGGCTATTGCTAATGTATTTCATGAATATTACCAATCACTTTATTCCGATGATACGAATCCCTCTGCTCAAAATTTAAATACCTACTTTTCTGGCCTCCCCACTCCCCCTTCCTTGCTTGATGAATTTGACTTATTGGAGAGGGATGTCACTCTTCAAGAGATAACTGATGCTATTAAATCTTTTTAAAAAATCAAAAGCACCAGAGCCGGATGGCCTTTCTGTAGAATTTTATTCCCCTTTTTCCTCCCAAACTATTGCCTCTTTTTAATTCCTTCATTGCTGAATCCAAAGCCTCAGGTTCCTTTATGGAAGCCTTGATTGTTCTCATCCCCAAACCCGATAAGGCTTACTCCCTTTGTAAAAATACTGTCCCATATGATTAATTAATTATGATTGTAAGATATTCGCTAAAATTCTTTTTTTTTTTTTAACTTTTATTAACATGCAGGTTCAGTATACAGTTATTACGATACATTCAAGCTGGCATTTTCATATATGTACGGTGCAGTCTTGAAGTTTCATACAACATTATCTAGTTTGCATTTATTGCTCATTTCTTTTCTTTTAAAATCTATATATGCTCTTCCGTAGTTTCTTACCTAGATTAATAGAATATATCAATGATTTCCCGTCAATTGTTGCTTAACATGGTGTCTCTCTTAAAACTCCAAGAGACATTTCCCCCCCCCCCCGCCTTCCCCCAAACTTAGGTCATCACTTTTATGTATGTTTCACACTCCCTCTCCCAACATCAGGTCTCTCTGCCCCATTGTCTTCTCATAGGTAAGTTATTTCAATACGTTGCTGCGTGTAGCACGAGTGAGCGGACATCCTCAACCCCACTCGTTACTCCTCCTCCCCCTCAGAGTCCAGATCGTCTCCCTCTGGTAAGGGCTTGCATATCTCACCCCTATAGACATTCCACGCTGTCCACACCTTATTCCATTTGCGGGGGGAAGGTCGAAGGACATACACAGTTCTCTCCGTGACCATCATGACATCCATGTTTTTAGCCCATCCGCTTGCAGTGGGCAAATCTGGCGCCCCCCATTTCTGCGCGATATCACGCTTAGCCACTGTCATGGCTAGCGTAGTTCAAATTATTCCATACCTATCTAGGTCATTTGGGTCCCAGATGTTCAAAAGGCACTTACGTGGTTCTGGTAAAATGGAAATCTTGAGTGTTTGGGAGATTGTGCGCATGATTTGCCTCCAGAATTCCTGTATGTGTGGGCAGTCCCATAATGTATGAAATAGTGTTCCCTCCTCCCGCAGCCTCTCAAGCAAAAGGGATGGGGCGCTCTATGGATTTTGTGGAGTAGTGTCCTGGTGTAATATATGCGGTGCAAAATTTTTAATTGCACCAGCCTGAACTTTGCCGAGATGCCTACTTCTTTCGGGGAGGCCAAAGCTTCTTTCCATTCCGATTCATCCGTCACACCTATGTCTCCTTCCCACCTGTCTTTAAGTTTCAGTGTGGGGTCCTCTAAGTTGTTGATCAGTTTTTTGTATGTGAGGGAGGTCGCGCTCTGTTGCATGAAGTCTGTCAACAGTCTGTCCTCAAGTGGAGAGGATTCCGGCAGATCAGAGCCCGTTGGGATTGCCTGGAGTAGTGCGTGTCTAATTTGTATGTACCTGAATGTTTCCGTGGGTCCGAGGCCGTACTGCTGCTGGAGTTGTGGGAACGGTATTACTGTGTTTTTGTCCCAGAGGTCCCCCACCGTAGAGATACCTATAGAGTCCCACTGTGTAAATCCTGCACACCCTCTAAGGTTTCCCAGCGATCTTGTGTCCCATAATGGTGTCATTTTGGTGATTCTCCCTTTCCAGCCCAGTCTTGCCTGTGCTATATGCCAGAGGGCCACCGTGTGCTGTGTCGGACCCCGCAGATGTTTGAGTTGCGTTTTATTATACAGTGCCGAGAGCATGCAGTCCGTCCCTAATTGTGACCAGTCTGCCCTGTATGCTGGGTCGTCTCTCGGGGTGTGGAGCCATTGGTTAATTATTTTGAGTTGGGCTGCCCAGTAATATAGCTGAATATTGGGTAGCGCAATCCCTCCCTCATACCAACTTTTCACCAATTTGTCATATGCTATACGCGCTGGGCCATTGTTCCAGAGTAGGTTGGAGACTAACGCAGCAATTTGTTTGAAGTATCGCGGTGGGACAGGATACGGGGTGTTTTCTAATATGTATAGAAACCGGGGAAGAGCCATCATCTTATATAAAGCTGCCCTCCCCAGGAGGGTGAGGGGCAAGGTCGCCCAGTGCTTAACGTCTGCGCGTAAGCGATCCAGAGGTGGTTTGAGGTTGTTAGCGAAGAAATCTGCTTCAGAATGTGCGATGACAATGCCTAGGTATTTGAAGGAGGTCGTCGGCGCCGCCAGGGGGCAGTCTTCTCGCAATCTTGGTGCCGGACCTTTTAATGTATATATCACCGATTTTGACCAGTTCAGGGTATAGCCCGATGATTTCCCATGTGTGTTGCATATTTACAACAGGGCTGGGATGCCGTCATCAGGGTCTACCATGTATATGAGCATGTCATCAGCATATAGGGAAATTTTGTCTTCCCATCCCTCTTCCCATTTAATACCTTTAAATAGGGACGTTGTCCTGATCAAGATCGCTAAGGGTTCGAGTACTAACGCAAAGAGTAAGGGTGACAAAGGGCATCCCTGTCTGGTCCCTCTGCCCAACGGGAACACCGGCGAGATGTGTCCATTAGCCACTACCTGTGCCACTGGTTTTGTGTAGAGTAGTCGTATCCAGGCCATAAATTTCGGCCCAAAGCCCATACGTGCCAGCACCTCGAAGAGGTATTCCCATTCAACCAGGTCAAAAGCCATTTTTGCGTCAAGGGAGAGAATCACAGCCTGCTCTGGGAGGAGGTGTGAACGGGCCAGTACTCCATGAACCCTCCGGAGATTTAGCGCCGTACTTCGATGGGGCATAAAGCCTGATTGGTCGGGGTGGATCAGGGCGCCCAGGTGTGGCATCAGACGGTTGGCCAGAAGTTTAGCCAGCACCTTGGCTTCCACATTTAGTAATGATATCGGGCGATATGAGGTGCATTCGGTTGGGGGTTTACCCGGCTTAGGTATAGCTACTATTGTGGCCGTGCGTTGATCCAGCGGTAATTCCGCCTTCTTCCTACTCTCCATATACATGTTCAGTAGGGGTCTACTGAGTTCTGATGCCACTGATTTATACCATTCCACAGGCAGTCCATTAGGACCCAATGCTTTGCCTGATTGTAGTGATTGTATCGCTAGTTGAATTTCATCCTCTGACGGATCTGCCTCTAAGTCTTGCACCGTCTCTGGCGTTATGCTGGGAATGGTAATGTCTGCCAGTGAGGGTGCCGCCATTTGCACTGTGACGATGCGGTCTGGGGTGTAAATGTTCTGAAAATGGGTTGCTAGAGTGTGTACAATGTCTTCCGGGTGCGTTAGTTCTCGGCCGTCTGCAGTATACAGTCTCTGAATACCTCTTGCGCCTCCCCCTCTCTTATCCAACCATGCCAGCATTTTTCCTGCTTTGTCGCCCACGTCATAAATTCTATGTGTTGTGTTTGCGATGTAGCCCCTCACTGTCGTTTTGAGGTGGGCTTGGTACTGTTGTTGCCGTAGTTGCAGCGTGTGTGTCGCAGCTGGGGAGGGGTCTACCATATGTGCAGTGTTTGCATCGTGGAGTGCTAATTCCATTTCTGTAAGTTCCTTCTGGGAGTCTCGTTTGTGTCCCGTAATGGCCGCTATTGCAGTCCCCCTAAGGACGGTCTTGTAAGCTTCCCAGAGGATTGACGGTGAAGCCACCGCCACGGTGTTTTCAGCAAAATAGTGTGTCGTCGCTAGTTTCAGTTTCTTCCTTATTTTAGGGATTTTTAAATAATTGGGGTAAACTGGGTAGATCCTAGCGCATTTCCGTTCTCTAGTAGTGAGAGTGAGAACAATCGGCGAGTGGTCAGATATACCTCTGGGTAGGATGTCAATGTTGTCTACAGAGCCCATTCCCACCCCCAGGAACAAAAAGTAGTCTATGCGAGATAGGCTGTTGTGCACGGCGGAGAAAAAAGTGTATTGAGTCGCTGCTGGGTGTAGATGTCGCCATATATCCACAATGCCCAATGCTTCTAAGAAGTCAGGGAGTGACGCAGTCCCTCTTGAGCTGGTTCTGATGGGAAAGGCGTCCAGTGCAGGGTCTATTATTGCATTTAGGTCACCCCCTATGATTGTGTCACCCTCAGGGAGATCTATAAGGAATTTACCCAGTGCAGGTAGTGCCACGGAGTGAAGTGCCGGGGGGATGTATACTGATACTACATTAAGCGGCCTGCCTTTCCACTGGCCATGTATCGCTGCGAAGCATCCCTGGTCATCCGTCACGCGATGTGTAATTATAAAGGGCAATGTTTTTTTTAGTAGTATCCCTGTCCCCCTGGACCCAGAGGTGAAGTCTGCATGCGTCGCCATAGTGTATCCGCGCCTGTCAAGCGCTTTGCATGTCGTCCCTGTAAGGTGTGTTTCTTGGAGCAGAACCACATCCGGGCTCTGACGTTTGATGGCCTGCATGACCAGGCCCCTTTTTATCTTGTCCCCTAGGCCTCTGACGTTCCATGTTAGCATGCGCAAAGGGGGTACCCCCACCGTTACCGGTGTAGCCTCAGTGGGTGTGGCTTGAAGTGGGTTGGCCATGGAGTCGTCGGGCCGTGTCATGAGCAATGTGTCGATAGGTGCTGTGCAGCCGTTGCCTTTCCTGATGAGGCATAGGAGTATGCCGATATTTAGAGTGGCAGTATTACGTGTGAAGTGAGTGATGACCATGAATAGAAACGTGAACAATAAAACTGTGCTCCCATCCCCCCTCCCTGCTCCCCTGCTCCACGGACTAAACCCCGCCCGTGTCCCCAACATCGCAGAGTGCTTTAGTCCTTCCCCAACTATCATACTTGCTTGTGGGGTTGGTGAGTCCCCCTTAGGCACTAACTGCGCCCACCTTACTCAGCTGCACCAGGTTCAAGGTCCATTGCGGCACACTTAGGTCATTCGATATATAGTTTGTCCTCAGACCGGCGCCGATCGCCCAGAGTCTAGCGGGTCTTGTGTAGAGTCGGATTCCGCTGCCGCCGTGCCATCCTGATGACTCGGGCTGCCGGCCTGGCTGCCCGTTTGCGTGCCGTTACGGTGATTAGTCCGATCCTTGTATGGACGGTGACGCTGTCCCACTTGCCTCCAACCCTCCAGCCAGTCCTGGGCCGCTTCTGGCGTGTCAAAGAACCATGTCTTTCCATCTGCCACTTTCCGTAACTTGGCGGGAAATAGCATGGAGTATGGCAGTTCTCTGTCTCGTAGCGCTTTTTTCACCTCCGTGAAGGATTTGCGGCGTCTGGCCACCTCCGCCGTGTAATCCGGGAAGAAGGACAAGGTTGCGTTCTGAATCTTAACAGGTGGGGAGATCCTCGCTGCTTGTAGGATTGCGTCCCTGTCTCTAAAGTTGAAGAGTCTGGCCAGCACAAGTCGCGGCGCCGCTCCTGGCTTAGGTGCTCCGCCCGGAACCCTGTGCGCTCTTTCCACTGAAAAGAAGTGGGAAAGTCCTTTGGGTTGTAGTTTGGTCGTTATGAGATCCTTGACGTAGAGGTCCATAGCCCCCTTCCCTTCCGTTTCTGGAAGTCCAAGGATGCGTACATTATTTCTTCAGGAACGCCCTTCCTGGTCGTACAGCTTATCCTGTAGGATCTCGGTGACTTTCTCCATGCGCTCCATGGCTATTTGTAGTTCTGACGTGTCTTCTACAAGAGATTTCGTGACCACCTACACTTGGGATACCCTTTCAGTCATTTTTTGGAAGTCCGCACGTAACAGCGTGACTTCAGAGGAGATGGAGCCCACCGTTGTTTTGACTTCAGTGAGGGTTCTCATAATGTCCTCTAGCGTTATCCTTTTGGCCCCTTCCGTTTCTGGGGTAGCACCCGTGGAGTTGCGGCCATTGTTATGCGATTGTCCGTGGTATCTGTACGCAAACGTATCTAGCTTGGCTTGTGTGGATCCACTCCTGGTTCCTTTGCCCGCCATGGTGTGGAGACTTGTGGAGTCTGGGGTCGTCCCTCTCTGCGCCGGGATCTGCATTGATTGATTGACTCTTTCCCGGGCGTGCAGGTCAGGGGGCGGCGGGCCGGCGTGCACTCCGATATTCCGCTCGTTTAGGTGGGGGTCCTTCTCATTTACTCAGTGGCACTGCACCGATCTTTGTTTGGGACACTCCCGGCCTGTAAGCGTGGATCTCCGCGCTGCCGCCGTTCGGAAGGCCGCTGCAACAGCCGTAATGATTGCGGTGGTCCGACCCCCTTCTTGTAGTGTCTAGTGCATTAAGCCGCTGTCCGCCACCGGTTGCGTCACAGACCGGACAGATTTAGGGACCCTTGTGGTAGGACTCTTAAGCAGGGTCAGGTCGGCCGTGGCGTTGCTAGGCAGGATAGGTATCGGGTGTTTACAATACCCCCGATGTGTCCCTTGTGGTGGGGTCGCTACTGGCCTGGTCGAGGTCCCGCCAGGGTGTCTCTTGTTTAGACTTTGGGGGCCGTAGTACCTGTAGCGGGTTAGGATCGTTACCCTCATCTCGTGTGGTCTGGCGCTGCCGGTTTTTCCCCCCGCGTTTACAGGCGCGTTAATGCCTTCTCCCTCCGTCCCCCGGGGGCACCCGCTTCAGTCTTCTCTGCCGCACCGTCCCGGGGAGTGAATGGGGTCCGCTTCCCCCGTTGTGGTCGCCGGGCGTCAGGTATGGACATGCAGAGCCAATCGCTTATTCCCTGGGGGAGCTCACCGTGTCACAGCTCTCTGCCGGCCGCTCTGTCTGCCTTCCGCCTCCGAGTATGTTTTCCCACTTGTCGCTGCCGCGTAGCAGGTGCCGGTAGCTGTATATGGGCAGCACAGCTTTTGGCAGTATCTCCGTGGGTGTCTCTGCCGTTCCGGTTGTCAGTGCGGGTGGTTCTGTGCCTCAGGCGGTGCGCCGGGAAGTGTCTCCTCTGTCAGGCCGGCCCGGGCTCACTTCCGCCGGGGCCGGTGGCTCACTTGAGGTCGGTGCTTCTGTCCTGGTCACAGGCCCCAGTGCTCCCGTGCGTGGTTTGGTGGGTTCCGGTCCTCGATTTTTGCCAGAAATCGACCCGGTGATTCCGCTCCGGGCCCGGACCCGAACGCTGCCGCTTCGGGTGGGTGATGCAGCGGATAAATGTGTTGGATTAAGAATTAGGCCGCAGTGCCTTCAGGAGCTCTCACACTATGCTGCCGCCATGCTTGGCCGGTAGCCACGCCCCCTTCGCTAAAATTCTTGCCACTCGTCTTGAGACTATTATCCCATTATTGGTTAAAACTGATCAAGCTGGTTTTATTAAGGGCAGATTAGCTGCAGACAATGCTTGCATGTTTGCCAGTGTATTTCCTTTAGTAAAGAAATGAAATCCCCACTTGCAGCGCTGTACTTAGATGCTGAAAAGGCTTTTGATCAAATTAATTGGCAATTCATGTTTAAAACACTTCAATGGTTTGGATTCGGTCCAACTTTTATTTCCTATATTATATTGTTATACTCTTACCCCCGTGCCAGTATCTTTGGAAATAATAATTTCTCAAAATGTTTTCTTTATCTGGAGGTACACGTCAGGGTTGTCTTCTTTCTCTCTTGTTATTTGTTTTATGTCTTGAACCCTTCCTTGAGCGTATCCATGTTAACACACATATTTCTGGCTTCACACATAACTCTTAAGAAACAAAAATGTGAGAATATGCTGACGATATATTAATATATATGTCTAATCCTCACACTCCCCTTCCTCCCTTTTTGGACGAAGTTCAGTTATATTCCAGTATTTCTGGATTTAAATTGAACTTCTCAAAAACAGAAGTACTGCCGCTGAATTCCTTGTGTTATCAATATATGTTTAATGATACTAATTTTACTTGGTGTCCTACAAAAACTAATTCCATTGTACAAAGTTTTTATGGAACAAAAACATCCACACATTTCTCTTACAAAACTTAAACACCCCAATTCTGAGGGAGGTGTACGTTTTCCTGATTATAAAGCCTATTATTCTGCATTTCTGATTAGACAATTTTTTGCCCTATCCTATGAATTTGCTGATAAATACTATTCCCAGATGGATTATTTTTGAACACTCCTTATTAAAAGATTTTTCTTTTCGTAATGTAATTTACATGTCTAATTGTACTTTCACATCCAATAATCCTATTTTAAAATATTCCCAAAACCCACTATATAACATATTCGTTGACGGTCTAGGCCCATTTCAATGTTTTTTATCCTCTACTATCTGGTATAACAAATACATCAAATACAAAAGTAAATCGTTCTACTACAAACATTGGAAGAAGGGAATTATTTTTATCCATCAATTTATTCACCAAAATTCTGTTATTCCTTCCCTGAATTACAATTGCGTTATCATTTACCCGCAACATTCTTTCATGAATATATTTTAATTTCAACAGCTTTGGAGTCCCACTTAGCTACTATTGATCTCTCTAATGTATCCACCTCACTTACTGCACCTACACCGCTATATAATATTTCTCAAGAACACAAACCTAAAGCTGCTCATATTTATAAGTTATTGTCATTACATGTTACTGAAAGACCTAAATCCCTTACAGAATTAGCCTGGGAAACTGACTTATCTTTTTCAATCTCTGTCTCTGTTTGGGGTAAATTATGGTCTAAGTTATTCAAAATTTCTGCTGCTGCTCGTACAATCTCTATTATTTACAACAGAGCAGTTATTACTCCTGTTTGTATATCCAAGTTTTCCCCTTCCTCAACTCCCTTGTGCTGGTCTTGTTCTGAATTTACCGGCACTTTAACACATCAAATTTATGAATGTTCTAATGTTTTGACCTTTTGGCATTCTATTTGGTCTACATGCATGAAAATCTTCAAATGTGATATTACGTTATCATTGCAAAATGTTTTACTAGGTTCATCTTCACCTGACTTCGATGATTGTACTCCTATATCTTTATTGTTCGACCTATTTATTGCATTATCTTTTAAAGTTATTTTGTCATGTTGGAAAGATAATTCTAAGTTATCCTCATTGATCTGGTGGAATTTTATTTGTGATGAACATAGAATTGCTACTGTTTCCTCTTCCATTTTATCTCAGAAAATTTAATCAGATCTTCTCTGGTTACCTTTTACATCTTATCTTGCTTCACATGCACCTGTATCTTAAACTACTCCCTCTTCTTGATTTCATATTTTATTCTATGCATTTATATGTTCCTCTTACTTTTCTTTTATGTTTACTTTCCCTCCCTTTCTTTTACTTTTTCTCTCTTTTTCTGTTAGCGTTTTCTCATCTTACATGTATTACATGCTTATATATTGTTTGTAATATGTTTATTGCTCTGATAATGTTGTTGCCTTTTCTTTTTCTTGTTTTTGTTATCCATAAAAATTCAATAAAATTCTTAAACAAAAAAAAAATTATAAATGGAAGGCAGCTTTAAAATATCATATATGTCTGTAACATATGTTTAAATACTAAGAAGCATGTATTGCTTCCACCATGGCATCCTTGGTGGACTAGAATGGGTGATAGAGGGATGCCTCTATGGATGTACTGGTAGGGAAGTAGGTGTTAATTTCTAATGACAAGCCAAACTACATAACCCAAAGAACAGGTTCAAGTACCAACAAACTATGAGAAGTCTCTCTGGCTCTAATAAAGAGCGCTGACTTACTAAATGTTTGGTTTGATCGTAAACTTGGGGTTCTAGGGTTCTGAAAGCCAAAGGATGAGTATTAGCTATATGCATCCATACACTGACACAGATGGGTTCACCTTGAGCAGAGTGGTTTTATTGTTGACTAGCATGTGCCACTGACCAGGAACCCGGCCCAGTGAGTGCTAAGCAGTGCGGCATATAGATATTGCCATAAATCCATTACTGGATAGTAATGCAGAGCTGTGTTACTTTTTAAAGGTAGTCGGAAAAGGCATCAGAAGAAGCAAATAATAAAGCTTGATTTCAAATATCACTGTGAAGTCTAGGCAGTCTTCCTCCACTACCAGGCAACACAAACTCTGAACTAATTGGAGGCAAAACAACTCCTCCCGAATGGAACTTAAAGCCAAAAGGGTATGCCTACAATAGCAAAAGGGGAAACGAGTGAACAAAAAGAGCAAACAATATCCCTTTCCAGATGAGTCACACAAGTTACATATTGTCACACACGTTCAAAATTCCACACTAAAAATCTATTGTGCTTGTCTAAGTCACTCAGAAGAAGGAACAACACAGCCAGATATGTTCATATATGCGCACAAAAAGGACAGTTGCTTGTTTGAGATATAGTACAGGTGGTGCTACTCATGTACATATGTGTGTATCTGGTCCACTTTTAGAGTACTTTAGAGACTTTTTACTGAAGGTTATTAACACAGTCAACACCTTTTGAATAATGTGTCCCAATAATCATGTCTGGATAAGAAGAGGTGGAAAACAGCCATACCCTAGACTAATGTAAGTTGACATTGTACCTGTGCACGAATGCATAGCTGCTTGTATCAAAGTATTGAGAACATATGGCTGCAGGAAATTTGGCTGTGAAGAGGGCCCTAGCCACAGTGGAGATAGGTGAATATGGAATAATGGATTTATTTTTCCTTTGAGTTGTGTCCTTTATCATCAATTCAAATTGGACAAATGCAACATACATTGTCAATCTGCAGATGTTGGCTTCATTGAGCTTTACTTTGGACTAAATACAATGCTTGAGTACCAAGAATGACTTCGATTTTATTAAATGATGAGATATATGACTGCTCGAGTCCATGACTCTGCTATCATTGAGTTATAGATGAGAACATCCATACTAGAGATAAGCAACTTCTTGGCTGTCCATGGCCGCATGATGACTCCCAGGATGCCTCAGCTGGAGTACAGCCTTTGCTACCAACATGCCTGAGGAGTAGTATGGAGTCTCAGTGATTCGAGAGTGTTGTTCCTTATTGACAAAATCAATAGAGTTTTCCAGTCACACACACATAAATCGACGTGAGTAACACGTCCACTCTGTGCGGATTTAAGACTTTGGATTTTAGACTCATCAGAGGCAAATGTGAGTATCACATGATGGGTTTCTATTTTTCACAAAGTGCTGATACAGCAGACTGAAAAGGTTCAGTCGCCTTGCAACACACTGGTGTTTCTGAAGAAGTTTCTGGTCTAAACCTTTCTTGGAAATTCACCATTAATGATTCATGACCCAGTGATGCAGACATAAAAGAATTAATTGCACAAATCTAATTTCACCCTTTCTTGACATGTCAGGCATTACTTAGGTGCAATGTAACAAAGGTACTCATGTAGTGGTGTAGTAAATATATATGGGGCATAATCAGGAGTGTTAGGAAGGTGAACATTCCATAGTGGTTTGGGGTTGTGGTGCAGTTAGATTGTGAATCCTTAGAAGTGGCGAAGGACCACAAGGCATTAGGGATTCAGACCCAGGCTATGTGCTGTGGGTCAGTGGCCTTACTTCAATCCTAATTTGGCAGGTAATAGCAGTGACCAGCTGAATCAGGGTTACAACGTCTCCGCCAACTCAGCAGATCTTTGGTGTTCCACACAGCGATTGATAAATACAAGGGAAAATCAGGATTTACGGGGTGATCTGGAGCAGTATTTCAGGTTCCCATCATAATTCCTTATTTCTCAAGGGACCCTAAGGGTCTCACTTTAATCCCCAGTAACACTCTCCACCAATCAAGAGTTACTAGTGTTCTGGTATCATTAACTCTTGTGGGTGGTGTCATTACGGGCGGCACTTGTAGTGGCCCCTTCGTGTCCGAGTAAGGTAAGTGGTAGGTGCTTGTAGAAAGAATTCCTCACATAGTGGAAGTAGCTGTACCATCCTGTCACTTGTCAGATCTCCTTACTCAACTTCTGGCTTTTTTTTTTTTAATTACACAAGAATGTTGACAACATGAATGAACTAGATCCCTTATTTTGACATTTATCAATACCACACACAGATATAGTTTAAATAAATATTCACATTCATGTCAAGGAAGTAGAGGGCAGAAGAGTCTGTAGAAAAAGATACTGATTCCCTTAGAGCCACATTGGCCACTTTTCAATTTGCAAGGTTTACCGAAGAGGTCAGTTAAAGATTGCACATGATGTAGATTAGCCCAAAAGCACCTTAACATAGTTCAGCGGGTGTGGGCCTTTTTTGCAACATACATAAATATTGAACATGCCTCCAGGGCAACAGGCGTATTTGTTCCCAATTTACCAAGGTGCACAAGACTTGCAAGAATGTTCCCAACTCTTTGACTGAACAGTACATAATATACCTAAATGGTGGCTAATGCTCTGTGCTGAAAAATTCAGTAGATACAGCTGTTAAGAAATAATTAAGTCCAGCAGAGATTGGGGACCGAAAATATATTTACCAGCCGCGACCTATGCAGACAAGAGCGGTGGGGCCGGGTTGGGGGGGGATTTCGATGGACTTTGACGAGGGAAAATTAATTATTTATTTAATTTTCCCTCGTCATTGTACGTCGAAATCCCCCCCTCCCTCCCCCCTCTGCACCCGGCCCCACTGCTGTTACCTGCGCAGACCACGGCTGATCTTTACAATTGCAAACATTTAAAGCCTAGAAATGTTTTGAAGACTGTGCACGCGCAGCAAGATTGACAGGTAACCAGCACAAAACATGAATGGGTATAATTACTAAATTGTCTCGCAGTGCAGAAACCAGAATTGTGTGAGAGAGAGAGAGAGCAGGGCATCGCAATATCTACAAAGATATGATACTGTCCTGGTGTCTCCCCAGGGCCGGCACAAAATCAGGTTTCCAGAGCCACACAGCCACCTTTGCACTTTAGTGTAATGGTGTGTACGTGATGCCTAGCATAGGTTTTGTGTTGAATTGTACCCTTGCAGGACAAAATACTACGCTTAGACAAACCTTTAAACGTTTCCTACTTTATATCTACGCTGTACAGTGCAGCACACATGCAGAGGCAGTAAAGCTAGAAATGCAAGCTTTTCTCCTCAATAATGTCAATGTTAATGTTAATGTTACCGGATTTCTAAAGCGCATAGCTGCCCGTGAGCGTATCAGCGCTGAACCATTACAGATGGAATGAAGAGGGGGGGAAGCTCACGGGAACAGCCATGTCTTCAGAGATTTTCGAAATGCCAGCAGGTTGGGTTGTGCACGAAGGTCAGAGGGAAGGGAATTCCACAATTTGGACGCGTTGTACGAAAAACAACGACCTCCTGATCGTGCTCTATTGATCTCGGGTACTCGAGTGAGGTGGGCATTAGAAGATCGGAGGGGTCTGGAGGTGGTATAAGGAGTGACCAGATCTTTAAGTATAGGGGGGGCTTTTCCGTTAAGAATTTTGTGCGTAAGGCAGAGCGCCTTGAACTGCACTCTTTCTATGACGGGTAGCCAGTACAGCTCTCGGATAGCTGGTTTGGCCGAGCAGCGGGTCTTAGTATTGGTCAAGATCCTGGCGGCGGCGTTTTGTACTACCTGTGATTTAGTTGTAACTTTCTGTGGTACGCCCAGGTACAGTGCGTTGCCGTAATCCAACCTTGACAAAATAAGGCCTTGGATCAAGAGTTTCCTTGATTGGAGAGGGAGCAGTGGTAGGATTTTTCGGATTGAGCGCAAGAGACCGAAACAAACTCCAGCCGTTTTCCTTGCTTGGGTTTGCATGGTGAGGTTTTTATCTAGCCATAGACCGAGGCTTTTAATCTTGGGCTTGGGAGTTGGAGGTTTACCCATGCAGGGGGGCCAAAGAGAGTCTGGGTGGAAATGGGCCTGATTCCCCATCACCATGATCTCCGTCTTGTCACTGTTAAGCTTCAAGTGAGATCTGTCCATCCAGCTGACTATGTCTCTCAGGCAGCAGTAGAGGTCTATGGTGGGATTTTCCTGCTGGGTGAGAGAGACCACCAGCTGCGTGTCATCTGCGTACGTCAGGAGTTTTATCCCATGTGGGGTGACTATCTTTTCCAGCGGGGACATATATACGTTGAAGAGCGTGGGGCTCAAAGAAGAGCCCTGAGGCACTCCACAACGTATAGGGGTCTCTTTAGATGTATAATTGCCCTCTATAACCTGGAATGAGCGGTCCTGAAGAAACGATTTCAGCCAAGACAGGGCAGTGCCTGTGATCCCAAGATCGCTAAGTCGCTGGACTAGGATCTGGTGGTTGACCGTGTCGAAGGCCGCGCTCAGGTCCAGGAGGATCACTGCCACTGATCCTCCTGTGTCCATGATGTCAAAACTGAATTATTTTTTTATGCAAAACCCTGTCTAAATTTTTCATAGAAAGGGTTTTACATCAAAATCCATCGGAGGTTGCATGGGAACGCCAGGTATCATCTATGGAATGCCCCCTTGATGCTAAGTAACACATATCAGAACTATGCAATGCTTTGCATTATTTCCAAGCAACTTTTCAACAGAAAATTTATTTTGCACTGAAAGTAAATTACAAAGAAACATTTTGCGCTGATGGGCATCAAATTTGTTACGCAAGCCCAATGCAAGGTGTTAATAAATAAACCCTAAGGTGTTTAGAGTAAGCTAGACTGGGGATTGAGGTGAATACAAGAGAATAGAAACAGAAGTAAAATTAGTACATTTTATATGCGGGAACTGTAAACACTTCGGACACATATCTAGCATTGTTGAAATTTGATGACTGCACAGTAAGAAGGGGTATTTTTTTGCCTCTGCAAAATAAGTGTGAAAAATGTCCGCAGTGTTCTACAAGATTGTCACGATGAGCAAGAAATGTGTAAAACAAATACATTTGCAGAGGTTCCAAAGGTTTTCTTAGGAGCCTTCTGCCTGCACTAACGACTGCCAGGGTTCCCAAATGGTAATCTAGATTATGCCTAATGCTGTTTTCTTCTCCCAATATACACTCGATGTCTCTATATGTCACTCTTGCAGGCTCTTTTTATCTGTACTTTTTACTTTTGTCACTGTTTCCTAATCTTTCTCATCCTCCTACTTTTTAATCCTTGTACTGTATTTCCCACGCTTGCTCTGGTTCAAAGATAGGGGAGGCCTGGTTCCGAGGATGTGTGCCCAGCACCAGCAGAAACTAAGCAATACCCATGAAGTAGTTATTTACAATATTCTCTTTTTTGGCATTGCATTACCCTTGCAAATGGGACTGAATAATTTGGATGAAATGTATGTTTTTTTAAATATTTCATTTTCTGAAAAACCTCTTGGTTTTGGAGAAAAGGGCTCCACTTCATATCAAAGTTGGTACTGAAAACAGAATCTAACATATCCCAAGTTCTATGATGCTGTGCCTCTGAGCTGTTGCTTGAGGTTTCGGGTGTCTACACTGATCTACATTTGACTGTGGATGGTGTGATGCAGTCCTCTTTAGGAGGTTATAATGGGCAGTATTGGGGGTTACAAGTTTATTTTCTAAGTTTGGGTTTAGCGTTTACAGGCAATACAAATATAATAAAATGTCATATCAGCACACAATTTAAATTCATCTTATTAAAATCCACTTGTTTTCATAATTTTCTAAAACTATGTTAAAACATTTCCTATTTTAAAACATAATTTAATATTCTTGCAATTCATTATGTACATTCTTAACTCACATACTCCTCTGAGTTGAAATTACTAATAATGGATAATACCAAGCTTCTTCAATATTAGAAAAAGTTCCACAAATTAACACGTTTTATGTGCTTATTAACCTTGCCAACATAAACACGGACAATTACAATATTTAAGATCACAATTACCTTTGCAAAGTTTCAAAAGATACCACTGTGAACAGAGAAGTCTATAAGTATGGATAGGTTGTCACACACATTATCATCTCTTCCTACTCAGCAGCCCAGCAATGTAAGTGAAATCCAAGCTACATTTGTTGTGATTTTACTTGCTTACCATGTTCCTGTAAAAACAATCAAATAAGACTGTCTATACAGGGACACGGAAGTATTTTCATTCCTCCCTTTTCTTACCATCCACGTAAGAATCAAAACATCTTTCCAATACACACAAGCAATCATTTTGCTGTCTTGAAAGGCCCTAAAGCATGCAATTGACAGGGGGGAATAGGGTGGCCCAACAAGCCATCACGTGCCCCGTAGTTCTCTCTGAAGAACCCTCCCACAAAGGACACCTGTAACGACTCAATAAAGATAATAACCTGGAATATAGCCGGGAAAAGGTCGAAACAGGATGACCCTGAATGGGTTAGGCATATAACTTCCTTCGACCTAATATCTCTGCTGGGACACTGGGCTAACCCATATAGATGGATTCTGCTCCTTCCATACTCCAGCGATTCTTTCGAGAGCAGATAGAGTAAGAGGGGTCATTCTAACTCCAATCAGAAACACCTTAAGTCTAAAAGTTTTTGGTTTTTAAAATGAGTCTCCATATTATCATCTTTTGGTGGGTAAAAGCTTCGGAGGAAGCAATATACTGCTAATTATCAATTATAATAACTTTGAGGGTGAGATGTCATGGGTGGTCGACTCACTTGAGAAGGTGATTGAAGCAACGCTGATAGCCCACCATAACACTCTCAATATCCTATGGATGGGCGACTTTAATGCAAATAATAGCGGCAGAATGATAAAACCAATATGTGGTCTAACTGATGAGGAGGGGGAGGTAACCCCACACTTCTCATAAAGCGCCTATGTAACTCGTTAAACAGACTCCTTACCATAAGGAACTTAGGAATCATTAAACTAGTTGATACAACCTCTGGCCTTCTGGAGAAAACATTTGGGACCAGTTCTCAGGGTTCTACTATTGATTACCTAGTTGTACCTGTCCCTCATAAAGGCCTTTTTAGTAATACTAAAAACCACATCTCAGCTTTTAGTGACCATGCATCAATAACCGGTCATTTAAAATGGAAAGAAAGACATAGCCCACCGTTGAGGAGAGTTCCCATCCCCCTCACAGCGATAAAGAATGGTACAGTCCTTAAATGGACCAAAATCAACACGGCCAAATTGATTCCTCTGATTGTAGCTAACAGCCAGAAGGAATAATGGCCTGCCTTGACCTGTTTATAGATCCCACCAGAGTAGTGCTAGCCTTTGAGACAATCCTGGACGAAGTGAGAAGTAACTTAACACATCCAGTGTCACACCCGGTGTTGTCCTTCAACTTCTCTAAACCTCGTTGGTTCAATGCAGCCTACACTAAGGCATTAAATAACCTCCACACGGCCTTTAGAAGAAATCCAAAAAACAAGGCTTTAGTCAGGTGTTTGCGACAGCTATACAAAGAAAGCAGGAAGGCTATGCTGAGATGATGATCCTTGAAGGAGGAGGCATGGGAAAACCTCCTGCATGCAGCATCCTCAAAAAACACTAGGGAGTTCTGGCCTGTAATCAATACTACATTTTTGAAAAAGGTTACAGACCCTAATCTAGAAGTACATGTGGATTAAGTCACCTGGGTGGAATACTTCCTCAAAATACTTGGGGCTCCCCGCGAAGGTAGAGAACCCCCCTCCAATGATGATATAGCTGACCCTTTACCTAACTTAACATTCACCTTAGCAGAGGTTAAGTATGGATTGCTGCAGTGCAGCACAGCTAAGGCCCCTGGCCCTGATGGAGATCCTATATACTTCTTTTTTTTTAAATCAGGATCTTTGAGCACCTTTGGCAACCAACGTCTTTAACACGATTGCGGTGGTGGGGCCACCTGAATCTTGGAAAAAGACAATCATTATTCCGATTCAGATAAAAGGAGACAAATCCTTGCCAAAAAATTATAGGCCCATTTGTTTACTGGATGGCACAGTTAAACTAATGGGCAGCTTATTGCTGAACAAACTAGAGGAGGCGGCCACAGCAAAAAAATCCTAATTCCTGTACATTATGGATTTAAGAAAAGGGCACTGGACCAATGTCTAAACTTGAATCTGGGTATAGCCAAATACACAGCAGCCAAAAAGGGTAAGATCTATATGGCATTTACTAACCTATCAGCAGCCTTTGATTACGTCTCCCATTCTCATCTAAGGAGAATTATGATCAGACATTATTATTATGTATATGTCAGCTGTATATCCAAGCTTTGGCGTCAATTCGGTATGGAAGCCAGAGGAAATGCACAAGGCAGTTTCCCATTAACAGGGGAGTCAGACAGGGGTGCGTCCTCGCTCCCTTTCTAGAAGCAGCCCTCTAAGATTTTACATTGTCGTGTTCTAATCTAGGACCCCAATCAATATTGTGACCTCATGCCCCTATAAGGCTATAATCCATCAATACCCCTATAATGGCATAAACGATCAGAGCCATATTTCAGAAACTCGTCTCTGGCATAAACGATCAGAGCCATATTTCAGAACCTCGCCTCTGCAGCTCATTACAGTAGATGACACAGCAGAAGCCATTATCTTAGATTCCTAGATTACACTCCGAGTTCTTCAACAAGATAAAGCCCTGCTTGCTTTGTTTTTATTAGTAATAGAACTCTAATGAGCACTGTAAGAACGACCAGTTCCGAGTGACATCTTTATTGACGTCTTATGTCCAAAAACTTACGTCAAACAAGGCACCTTTCAGGTATAAATATTACCAACGTTGCCTTAGGCAAATGCGATGGTGTGGTGAATACAGGAGCAGAACAGCTGTCCCTTGCAGAGCCCAGCAGATGCGAGTAGCCCATGGACGCTGCCCCTCCTCCTCCTTGACGCGCTGAGAAAGACGCTGTCTTTTCTCCTGCCGAGAAAATCCAGCTCCGGCGTTTCCAGCCTACCCTTGCGGGTGACTGGAATATCGAGTTCTGAAAGGAGATACCAGCCCTCCAACATTCTATTCCAGAGGTATGGTGTTGACTAAACCCTTAGAGAGAATTCTTGAAGCAAACCCTTGGCAAAACCAACTTAACTAAACTGCTACTTACTTACTCCCTGCCAAGTATTAGGCTTAGGTCAGGTACACTGGGGTAGGCGTAGTTAGAAGCATCAGTTGAGTACGTTAGTCAAATGTATATATGAATGTATATATTTTATTCTTTTTAACCATTGTATGACTAAGAAACCATATCAATGCTTTTACAGTATTATTTCGCAATTCTCCTTTTACTGTACGCACTTTTTATAATAACAAGTCTTGCAATTGTGGCAATTCATTTCTCTTGCATGAGAAGAAAGACTGTTCAATAAATAATATCTTTTATTGAAAACGCCCGTCTCTCTATTCTCTGCATACTGGTGAAAGTGATCTGCACAACTGACTGAGTGAAATAGCTGTCTATTGTTTCACACGACTCTAGAGATTGACTCTTATTCTAAGGAGCAAAGTTGTCATGTTTATGCGGTTGTTGGAAAACTGAATCCCTTCTTGTCTGTACCAGGGAAGCTGATCACTTCCTATTCAGTCAAGAAAGTTTCCAGTGACCTCTGAGCTAGTTGGTACAAACCCAATTAAGTTTAGCATAGTCAGTAGAGACCTGGAAGACCGCACTTCTACGTCTACACTGCTGTTTATGTTATTCCAATGAGCAGGGCCTATAGGGAAAATAGGAACTACACTGCATGGCGCCCAACGTTTGGTAAGGCGATAAAACTAACGCAAGACGTTAGAGTAACTCAGTCGTGATTTTTCACACAGACCCTTTCTACCGTAAATACTCCAATAGACGTCTGGAGTGGGTGAAAGGTTAAAATCCGCCCGAACTTAGTAGGAAGAGATTCCTATGTAAAGCTCTGGTTTATTCAACGTTGAAGGATACAGTGTTCCAAAATATTGTGCACCTAATCTTTGTTTCCTTGAAACCTGATCTGCAACAAAAGACCTTCCTGACAGTAAAATGCCAGGAGAAGGCGGGAACAACGGAACCACTGATGCCGCAGTAAATGCGACTCAGCAGGGTCCCGATGAAATTAATGAACCGGGTGTGATAATCATCCCGGTCAACATAAGAAAAACTATAACGTTAAAACTTATAGAAAATGGACTGACCACACAAGGTGGCATAGTCGTCTTCGTGATAGAGGCACACGAATATCGGCAGAGAGAGGTATTCTATTCATGGATAAAATTTGCAGCGGCAAACGCTGCAACAAACGAGTTCCACTATTACAAAATAGGGGAACCACCGGATGAGTACGCTCCTTTCGAGGAGATTGAAATCCCATTAAAATACCAGGAGCATTTGCTCTGGTTTAAAGGCGCCCTAAAACATAATGATCATATTACCAGGCTCAGTCCACTAGGTAGACCAGGAGCAACGTGGCCGGTTCTAGCCAGCTACACACCACACCCGGACATTGCAAAAATGTCGAAGAAGAACTCTTAGCACAGCTAAAAACATTAATTAAAATACATAGACAATTAGTCCAATATGTAATGCGGACCGCAACAGTCCAAACAGGTGTTAATGTCCCACAGCTGACCCCTCATCAGGGGAACACAAATAAAATTACACCACAGAACATACAATCATGTCTTGGTAAAACACCCATAAAATGGGAACAAATTCCTTTCTGGTTAGCGCAGAAAATTACTCAAATAGAGGAAGTATTTCTGAATACTACCCCTATTGAGAAACACAGAATTCTAACCATCTGCCTTCCAATGGGGGTCGCACCACACGTAGAGGACTGTGACACTTGGGGTACAGTCTTTGCTTCCATTTACACAAAAACACATGGTGTTCCGTCAATGGCGGTAATAACAGATGTGCTGAAACAGATTCAGAATGAATACGGTCCAGAACCTGCTTTAACTCTTGGTATGAAATTACTGAAAAACTTCAAGCAGGTCTCGGCTATTCTACTAGCCAATATAAAAGGAGAAGCAGCATCTGTGGCGATCCGCCAGAAATTGAAGGAAACAGATATAACAGATCAACCAATTGAGCTTGCCAGAATTATAGAAAAATGTTATGAAGAATTAGGTAGAGATAGTTTGGGTGGGAAACCAGTGAGACCCCAACTACTCGAAAATCCTGAAAAATTATTTATTAAAAATAATTCAAACACTCCTAAAAAGAGCTGGGATGGAAATAAACAATACACTCCCAAAGGAAAAAGTTTTCCAGTCCAGAGGAAGGTCTCCTCGACGGAGGGAAAGAACTCCGACTCGAGAACACCAGTCTCCCCAGAGGGAGCCCTCTGAGAAAAGATATAACCTTAGGAATAGGGATAACTTGAAGAAGCCTGATAGATATCAAAATATTGATACACGTCCCTCTCAATCTTTTTCGCAGAAATCGGAAAGAAGAGGATGGTCAGACCCAGGAGAGCACACCAAGTCCAAAGACAAGGAACCTGCTCAAAGTAAAAAGTTACAATTTCCAAAGAAGAAGGTAGCCAGTATTAGAGTAATCGAACATGCCGAGAATACTGAGGACACAGCTGAAAAACGGGGAGTGGGCACAGACAATGTTAGACAGTGCAGCAGAAATCACCATAGCTCGCAAGATCCTGATGAGTCATCTGGAGACAGTGGACACGAATGAATACATTCAAGTAGAAACTGCTTATACCAGAGTTAGCGAACCTCATAAGATATACGAAATAACACTGCGTATAGAGGGAGATAAGACCAGGAAAATAAGGGGTCTATTTTGGGATAAACTCTCAAAAGGCTATGACATCCTGTTAGCTGAAAAAGATTAGCCCCCGAAGTTTGTCAGGGAGTACCCTCGTGGCGAAGAAATGATTATGCCTGCCTTCTTGAATCACATTCCGATTCACACTAAATATATATACGCAAGGAAATGGGCAGTGGCCCAGGCACCAACATTATATAAAAATCATGTAGGATGGGATGAGGACTCTCCTCCTCACAAAATCCAGTTAAAAAGTCAACTGACTGCACAAAGGCAGTATCCAATTAAGCAAGAAGCTAAAAAACAAGTCAGGAAGATTTTAGATCAACTTGAATACCAGGGGGTGATTGAAACATGCACCTCTCAAATGAACAATCCTTTGTTTCCTGTCTCTAAACCGGACGATTCATATTGTCTAGTCTTGGACTACAGACACCTAAACTCATGTTGCAAAACATTTGCAGTACAAAATTCGCATAGTACTGCACTAATGAATAACATAGTTCGTAAAAAATATAAAACGACATTAAGTTCAAGTTCAAGAATTTATATAGCGCACTACTCACCCAGAGGGTCTCAAGGCGCTTGGGGATGGTGTTCATTATTTATCGAATAGCCAGGTTTTAAGTTCTTTTCTGAAGGAGATGTGGTTCTGTATAAGGCGGAGGTGGGTGGGGAGTGAGTTCCTGGTCTTGGCCGCCAAGTAGGAGAAGGATCTACCTCCCATGGTGGATCTTTTGATGCTCGGAATTGACATATCTAATGGTTTCTTTTGTCAAAATATTGCACCAGAAAGCAGGTACTTGACCGCTTTCTCAGTAATGGGGTCTCAGAAAAATTTCTGTATGCTCCCACAGGGATTCAAGAACAGCCCAGGACTATTTCTAGCCAGAGTAACAGAGTTACTACAAATATATGATGATGAGGCATTATCTTACGTCGATGACATCTATCTCACAGACGACGACTTGGAGACTCACTTGAAAAAGGTGAACACCATAATACTTGGGTTCGCAGCAGAGGGTTACAAATTCAACTTTAAAAAGTCTCGAATTGCCCATCTGACAGTATTATTTTTAGGATACGAATTATCAAGTGAAGGTAAAAGCCTAGCGGACAACTTCTTAGAGAAGTGTGCTGTACTCCAAGCACCAAAAACGCTGAAGAACTTACAATCGATTCTAGGTTTCCTGAATTTCGGAAGAACTTACATTCTAAATTATGCGGAGAGGGTTAAACCTCTCTACAAACTAATTAAACCTGATTTTAAACCAATCAACTGGACTCTGTCGACCTCTGAGGCGGAAGCCGGAGGTGTGTTATTGTTTGTTGTCAATCTGTTTTTAAAGCTGAAACTTTCACTCGCACTTGCACTGCTTTTAATTAGCGCTCTCACCTGCATGTAAAGCGCTTTGACTCCAGCGCCTAGCAGGCTCGCCTAATTTCCCCCTGACACAGCCGAGTTAGGGCTGAGACAGGGTAACCCCCCTCCAACCGCCTTTGCTGCTCGAGGGCTGGACACGCCCACTTCGAGGCCACGCCCCCTTGCATTACTTAAGCGCCGAATCCTAGCGCTGAAACATCTGTCGACCTCTGAGGCGGAAGCCGGAGGTGTGTTATTGTTTGTTGTCAATCTGTTTTTAAAGCTGAAACTTTCACTCGCACTTGCACTGCTTTTAATTAGCGCTCTCACCTGCATGTAAAGCGCTTTGACTCCAGCGCCTAGCAGGCTCGCCTAATTTCCCCCTGACACAGCCGAGTTAGGGCTGAGACAGGGTAACCCTCCCCCAACCGCCTTTGCCGCTCGAGGGCTGGACACGCCCACTTCGAGGCCACGCCCCCTTGCATTACTTAAGCGCCGAATCCTAGCGCTGAAACATCTGTCGACCTCTGAGGCGGAAGCCGGAGGTGTGTTATTGTTTGTTGTCAATCTGTTTTTAAAGCTGAAACTTTCACTCGCACTTGCACTGCTTTTAATTAGCGCTCTCACCTGCATGTAAAGCGCTTTGACTCCAGCGCCTAGCAGGCTCGCCTAATTTCCCCCTGACACAGCCGAGTTAGGGCTGAGACAGGGTAACCCCCCTCCAACCGCCTTTGCCGCTCGAGGGCTGGACACGCCCACTTCGAGGCCACGCCCCCTTGCATTACTTAAGCGCCGAATCCTAGCGCTGAAACATCTCTGTCGACCTCTGAGGCGGAAGCCGGAGGTGTGTTATTGTTTGTTGTCAATCTGTTTTTAAATCTGAAACTTTCACTCGCACTTGCACTGCTTTTAATTAGCGCTCTCACCTGCATGTAAAGCGCTTTGACTCCAGCGCCTAGCAGGCTCGCCTAATTTCCCCCTGACACAGCCGAGTTAGGGCTGAGACAGGGTAACCCCCCTCCAACCGCCTTTGCCGCTCGAGGGCTGGACACGCCCACTTCGAGGCCACGCCCCCTTCCCCCCACCTCAAATGTGCCGGCCATACCAGCGCAGCGGACGAGCGCAGCGGGAGCGCCGTTTGCGCGCCGAAGGCGCGCCTAAGGCAAGCCCGTCTGCGCCCGTCCGCGCACGACCGGGCACAGGGCCAGACACTATGCCGGACCCCACAGCCACAAGGAGACACTATTCTCGCCGAGATCTCCTCAGCCTCAGACCTACTAGAAACAGCAACTGTCATGCCATATCCGACCCCACTGATCCCTTCACTACATGCAACTCCTGCAAAATTGGAGATTTAACCGTTCCTTGTACTACCCCCCCGCTCCCGGGGCTCAAAATAGCGACACTCAACTGCAGATCGCTGCCAAAGCACGCCCTACTTATAAACCATCTTATCGTCGATCACGAGTTAGATATACTTTTTCTAACCGAAACATGGATCACCGGACACTCTAACTCCGACATAGTCTCAGCCCTCCCCCCGGGCTTTCTTATCATGTCCCAACCCCGTCCTCTTGGCCGAGGAGGCGGACTGGCTATCATCCACCGAGACTACTTTACCTGTCGATCCACTGAGACCCAGAGCCAGGAGGCGGAGAGCTGCCATTTCTCGCTCCAGCTTTCCCCGACCAACTCCTTGACGGGCCTTTTGGTCTATCGTCCCCCTGGGCACTCCGGCCCCTTCTCTGCTGCTTTTCTGGAAACCGTCGCATCCCTGGCCCATCTAACATCTAACTTCCTGATTACAGGTGACCTCAACATCCATTTCGACGATCCATTCGATACAGGAGCATCCGACCTTATTTATGATCTGGGCGCCCTCGGCTTCTCCCTGGCTAACTCAGAAGCCACGCATTTGAAAGGACATCTGCTCGACCCTGTGTTCTCTAATATTCCTGCCCTTCAGTTCACTAACTCCCTCCCCCTCCCGTGGACAGATCACTTCTTGGTTACGGTCTTCCTCCCAGGTTCTTTTAAAAAACCTCATAAACCTCCAACCTTCACCAAGAACAGATCCTGGGCTAGACTCTCGGTAGAAGACTGGGCCCTGGCTCTTGATGCTACCATCCCCAGTCTCACAGCCGACCCGCCATTGCGGACACTCAGGTCAGAGACTGGATTTCCTCCTCACTTGACAGCCTTATTCCACTTAAAAACCGAGAGGTCAAAAATAAGATCAAGGGCCACGCACCCTGGTATAGTCCCGACCTCAGAGCGCTCCGTAAAGAGTGTAAAAGGGCCGAGAGAGTGTGGAGGAAAGACTGGCTTCACAGTAACAAAGACAAGTATAACCTGGCAGTAAGACGCTACAAAACTGCCTTGAAGTCAGCCAAATCGTCATATTATGATAATAGAATCAAAACCGCTACAAACTCCTCCAAGGAATCATACCGGATAGTTAAAGAACTACTGAACATTCCTACAGCCCCCTCTTCTCACTCCCCCCCCAGACAGAAGTCAGGATCTGGCCAACTTTTTTGATGCTAAAATCTTGCGGATACTGGACTCCCTACCCACCATTAGCCCCCCTCCCATCTCGGACATAGCGGACGGCAACAACAACCCACAGCTGGACACTTTCAGAGCAGTCTCCCTTTCTGAAGTTACTTCCACGCTGGAGCAAATGAAAAGTGGCTCCCCTCTCGATCCAGCCCCGGCTAGATTCCTAAAAAAGGTATCTCACATCATAGCCCCTATCATCAAGGACCTTATCAATACTTCCTTGTCGGAAGGCATGGTGCCCCCCAACTGGAAGAATGCCGTCGTTAAGGCCCTGTTAAAAAAAAACCCAACTTAACCCGGACGACATGGCTAACTACCGCCCTATCTCGCTGCTCCCCTGTATCAGTAAGATGGCGGAAAAGCTAGTCAATTCGCAACTGTCCCAATTCCTTGAGACCAACCATCTCTTGCGCCAATCTCAAACCGGGTTCCGACCCGGCCATGGTACGGACACCGCCCTCCTCTCGGTCATCGAGGAGGCAAGGTGCATTCTTGACTCAGGAGGATCAGTGGCAGTGATCCTCCTGGACCTTAGTGCCGCCTTTGATACGGTGGACCACCGTGTCTTATTACATCGGCTTGCCAAGGCAGGAATTGTGGGCACGGCGCGAGTATGGATTGAATCCTTTCTCTCCAACCGCTTCTTCCAGGTGTGGGACGGTAACTCGCGGTCAGAACCTCTTCCTCTCAAGAACGGAGTTCCCCAGGGGTCGTCGCTCAGCCCCACTCTGTTTAATGTCTATATGGCCCCCCTGGAAGACGTAGTGGCCCCTTATGGGATTAAAATAATAAACTACGCAGACGACACTCAACTAGTCGTCTCCCTGTCTCACCTGGATAACCATCCTGACAGCCTGCTGAACTGTCTTCAGGACATCCACACCTGGATGTGTGACTCGGCCTTGAAGCTGAACGGTGCAAAGACCGAGATCATGCTTCTGGGAAACAAATGGACATCCATCCCACCTTCAGTTTGGCCTGACTCCTTTGGCGAAATCCCCGCACCTAAAAAGCAGATCAAAACTCTAGGAGTGTGGTTGGAACCCGACCTAACCATGAAGACGCAGGCGACCAAGACTGCTGGTACGTGCATTGGTCTCTTGCGATCTGTGCGTAAGATTCTTCCCCTTCTCCCCCCGCTATCCAGGAAATTACTGATCCAGGGACTTGTCTTAGCCCGGCTCGATTACAGCAACGCCATCTATCTCGGGGCTCCGGAAAACACCCTGGCCATACTCCAACGCACCCAAAATGCGGCGGCTAGGCTAATTATGAACCTTCCCCCCAGAGTGTCAGCCAAGCCTGCCCTCAAAGCCCTACACTGGCTTCCTGTCCGCCAGAGAGTAGAATTTAAAGCCCTGTGTACCACCCATAAGCTTATCAATGGAGTTGGCCCAGCCGCACTAAGACACATGGTTATACCATATAAAGCTTCCAGACCCCTCCGCTCTGACGCCGAACATCTGGCCACTGTACCAAAATTCAGGAAGGCTAGAACCGGCGGCCGTCGCTTTGCGGTCCAAGCTTCCAAAGGCTGGAATGCACTCCCCCACGGCCTTCGTCTGGAACCTTCGCACACCCTGTTTCGTAAGAAACTCAAGACCCTTCTGTTTCCCAAATAATCCCTCCCCTCCTTTCCCCTCTTTGGTCTGCACAGATTTATAGCGCGGGGATGCCTACGGGTCACCAGGCGCTCTAGAAATCATAAAATAAATAAATAAATAAATAAAAAACACACAGAAATTCTGAGATCACTGCAAACAGACATGTTAGCAAAAACAAAATGAGATACACGTGACAATACACGCAACCTTGTAATCCGAGTCATCCCAGGAAGATGCGGATTCACGTACCTGACCTCTAATGGGGGAGAAACGGTACCGATAGCTTACAAATCACATCTGTACACAAAAGCTGAAATAAAATTCAGTTCAACGGAAAAAATTCTAACTGCGGTTCAGACTGCTGTAGCAAAAGAAAGGGCCCTAGCACAAGGTAAACGAATAATAATCGTTACACCTATACCTGCTTTAGAAGCGGTAACTAAAGCAAACATTCCAAATGCTAAAGCTCTACATCCAAGATGGATCCAATGGGTTAATTCTCTTGCTGCAACAGACATAGGGTATGAATTTGATCCTAACTTAAAAACACAGGAATTTTTACAATATGAATATGAATGTCATCTGCCAATTGAAATCCTGCCTCTAGAAGAATACGGAAGTATCATATATACTGACGGATCATCACAACCCGCAGTTGGGGGTAAACAAGATTACAGTGCTGCGTGCGCGATTGTTAAAGGTCGTTGGCACAAAGGAAAATTTAGACCAATGGTCACTAAAACACAATCTCTAGGAGATTGTTCAGCTCAACTAGCTGAATTGGTAGCATTTAAGATGGCGCTAGAAAATACTGATCGCGAATTCCCCACACTCATAGTGTGCGCGATTCATATTATTGCGTACAATCTTATAATGAATACTTGCAGAATTGGGTGGAAAATGGGTTCAAAGATGCAAAAGGTGGCACAATCAAGCATAAAATGCTTTGGGAACAAGTAGTTCTCTTACAGAAGGAACTACAAAAGACTCACGTGATACACACTCTGAGTCATCAACGTGATGGCGTTCACGTTGCAGGGAATTTATTGGCTGATGAAGCCGCGAAGGCAGCTGTGCAAACGGCTTCCGTAGCTGCGAATACTCGGTCACAAACAAAAATAGACAGCGACATTCTACAAGCTGTCAGTGCGTCATTAAAAAATTATAGAAAAACACTCCCAAAAGGCTTTCCAGAAAAGTACTTACATTTAACAGATACGAATAATGTTCCTTTTGCTCGAATCCCTGGAGTGGAGGATAGAGTAATTCCAAACATGGAACACAGATTAGGACTAATTACAGCGGCACATGAAGGGCTTGCTTCTGCACACGCTGGCGTTTCCGCAACAGTATCACTATTAAAACAGAGATATTGATGGCCTCGTATGAGAATACAAGCTAAGAAATACGTATTAGAATGCAAAATATGCCAAAGAATGAAAGTATCAACAGTAAAACGACCAGCGCAGACACCCCTTCTCATCACAGATAAACCATTAGCATGTGTTTACCTGGATCACTGTGGTTCTCCTACAAAGGGACGGTAACTATAAATATATCATGGTCGCAGTGGATTCCTGTACGAGATTTATATGGATGTGGCCCCAGCGCTCGGCTGACGCCAAAACTGTTATAAAAGATCTGCAAGTCTTTATAGGCACATACGCAATTGCCATGTTCCATTCTGACCAGGGTCCTGCTTTCAGCTCTCGAGCTTATAAGGAGGCCATGGCCAGTATGGGAGTTGGGTTGCGATACTCTTGTCCATCACACCCTGAGGGGAACAGTGTAGTGGAAAGAAAAAACCGAGACATAAAGCAATCTATAACAGCGAAGGTATTAGGTTCGGGTGATGGGTGGGTCAAACATTTAATAAGTGTCCAACTTAGTCTAAATAATTTGCCAAGAAATTCTCTAAAAGGTTTCAGCCCGTACGAACTATTGTTCGGAACTAGAATGCATGTTCAGGACCTTGATAGTCAGGCATCTGTGGTAAAAGATAAGAATAAAGACTTTGACATCAAAGATCGTTTGGCTGTTTTACAGGACTTGAATGAAACAAGAAAATCCTTAAGCAACATAAAAATAAAGCAACAGCCAACTACCACTGAAGAGGCACCACCAGCCCCAGCAAGACCTGTCTGGATTCCAAAGATTGGGGATCTAGTCAGAGAAAAAATAGCGGTGAAGAAGGAATTTGGGCCTTCTTACAGAAAAGCAGTACCTGTCTTAGCAATCAACGGAACAAGATCAGTAGTACTACTGGTAAAAAGGAGAACAGAGTTGTATCAATAGACCTGATAAAACTACAATCATGTGGCCTATAATCAACAGTAGGCCAAGTGGACTCCCAAGAAATAACAGAATACCCAAATTTGCAACAATCCAAGAGGTTCAAACTGAAAGACTAATCACATTTGATAAACCTACAGTGCACAGAGAGGGACTATGCAATAATGCCATGGAACTCGTGCCTCTTGAAACACAGATTGAAACAGTTCATCATGAAACACCAGTCTACAATGATGTGGCATCAGAATGTGCTACGGAAAGACAAATTGAGAAAACAATTCCAACAATTGACAGAACTGCCTCTGGCTACTTCATCAACTTCGATACCTTTTCTGAAGATCAAAACGACCCTGAAGTGACGCCAGTAACAAAGACTTTTAAAGAAAAAGCAACAGAACTCTTTCATCAACTCAAGGAAACTTACCTTATTTCTCCATGGTTAGAGTTTTGGTTTGGGCTAGGTGTATTTTTCCTCCTGCTTTGGCTCATCATGATACTTTGGGAACATTCATTGAAGGGAAATATAGTTCAATAGACACAGCAAGTCAGAACATCAACTTAGTTCTGAAACCACACAAATCATCCCATGTGAAGAAAAGAGGACTATCATCGGTAAATGTAACAGCCATTCCAATACCCGGTGGGGTAGTATGGGACAAAACTGACTATGAAGTATATGGCCCGGTCGAAATCCTGAAATATCCTCACCAGTTCAAGGTTTCATTAAGTGACTTTGTAAAACCAAGTACATTTTCTGATGATTGGGATTTTGAAAGTATAAATAATATGATGTCTGATTTAGTGTTGTCAGCAAGATTTACAGAACATGATTATTTACAGGGTTCGTCTAATTATGAACAGATGTACTGCTTCTCACATTACGGAGACCATTAGTTACATAAATCTGCACAACCTAGAAATGTTTTAAAGTATAACCAATGGGAACATTGTGCTACTCCATCTAAAAGCAGTTTGAAAACATTCTATGAGAAATTCCAGTACTTCTCAGGGTTTAATACAAGTAATGCAGAAACATTTTACTATAAACTGTTGGATAAAACAGGGACGAAAACCATGTTGACAAATACTAAATTGATATATTCAGAAGCATTTTATGAAAAAATGATGACATTTGGTTTTGATTTCTGGAAAAATAACATTGAAACAAAAACCATCTGGGGTACAAAAGAATGGCAGGTACAAGGCCTAGAAGCATTATTTCGAGCCTGCATGATCCCAGAACAAATAATGTTCTTAAATGACACAATTCACCAAACATCCTGTCTTGGCCTAGCTAAGATTAAAGACATTAACAAACCGTCTATTCCAAAGGCAATACCTGATAATGTAACCACAGATATTGAAATAGACGTATCTCAAATTTTACATCTAAACAGAACACATCCTGATTGGAAAAAGTGGTTAATCTGGCCTACTGTCACGAATAACTGTCAAGATAGATTCCTGAACAAAACACAGGGGTTAAAAATGACCAGACCAGACCCTAGATACTCCCAGAGACAACATCCAGGGATAGTAACAACATACAGTGTAGGGAAGCTGTGCTTTGAATGGCTAGAAACATCCACACTGGCAGAAATTAAGCAACACCTAACTTCACTTAAAGATGGTGCTGACTTGCGTGATTTCATTATGGGACCACGCAAACAGTGTCAAAAGCGCTTCATAGCGGCCAGCATCTATGTGGCATACAATGAGGCTTGGAAAGTAACACAAATTGAAACAGCTGAAAAAATACGAGAAATTGATCGTATTAATTTGGAAAAATCACTTTCTATTGTGGACAATGGGTTAATGACTCTGTCCTCCAGAAAATATTCACTGGACAGTATTGTATCATCTGCCATCGATATAATAGACAAAGACTTGCTATTGTTACAGCATGGCCAGTCGCAATTGCGTTCTATTGTACAGTTAGGCTGGACGCTGCAAAATCATCGTTCAGGCTATGTGCCATGGCGTTTAATCAACACAATGTCATTGTTTTCCATCTTTAACCTTACTGATAAACAAATCAGCTTGGCACAGAAAGGAGCAGACTATACAATCCTGAGCATCGAAAAACTTGAGAGATTACCATTGACAATGTCAGAAAGACCTGTCATTAAATGGATAATACACTGGATTATCACTATTCCGATAACAACTTTCCGATTTAAAAATTGCCTTGAATATATACCGACTGGCCAGTAGGAACGATTGGGTAAAGGGTACATTAAGTTAGCATGGAAATTACCATATACACACACGTGCTATAGCGACAACAACAAAAATGTATTTCTTAGTGGTGAAAATTGCAAACATTCGCTAAGCGGTATACTTTTGTGCCAGGGTATTAATTTACATGGGGCCTGTGAAGGAACTTCAAACAACCTTTCATGCCACCAATATGTCACACCTGCAACGCAGTTAGAGCCTTTCTTTAAGCAACTCTCTAATGGGAGTTAGATTCTAATAACGGATCACAGCTGTTGTGGCTTGATGCCAGGGAAAGCATATCTCATAAGCGTAACTTCCATGGTCACTTGCTGTATGCAAGCATGGTTTCCAAACGGCCCGTTTGGCCTCGTTTGAATGTCTCTTCTGTACAAATTGATACTTTAAGCAGAATGAAGTCTGTGCTTTTACAGACAACAGTGCCCATCACGTCATCAAAAGAGACGTATGATCACCAAGTTGCAAGGACAGCTTCGGAGATACATGACCTTTCATCAACAAATTGCCCCGTGCATTTCACAGAAATGCTTAGCCAAATTCTAAATATGTCAGATGCCGTAGGTATCTCAGGCGTATTTAAGACGATTTTTTCGGGACTGTTAACACCATTCAAAGCAATCCTAAGAATTATTCCTAATTTTGTCCATTCAGTCTTTGGCGGCATACCGCTAATTTTGGGACTTGTAGCAGGCATTTTATTTTTGACCCTCCTGCTCCGATATGGCAAGCCAAAACACAGACTTGACTCCGGCAAGGATGGAAGAAACGATCCTAGCAGTACGCTACCGGGACCGCATAACTAGAGTCCTTGGATTGGCCAGGCTGAGAGATCTGAACATGACCTGGGTTCTTTCATTCAGACCTACATGGCAGACCTGCATCTTACCTGTGCTTTGATGTATGCTATGCGGAGAAGAATGCGTGTTGGACACCTGTCTTGCACTTCCATCAGCAGTACCAATGGATATCGATACTTTGCTAAGTCCTGTAACTGCTCATGCATTGTGTTGTCCCCAGCGGCTACCAATCCTGATGATGGCATTCGTTGAGACTCCTGTGCTACGACTAAGTGGCGACAGTGGAGCGAGAAATAAAAGCAACATCACCCAGGTACGACCTTCTGTGAGCATTGCTGATCCAGACATTGATGATAGCTATCACTCTCACACCTGCCAAGTTACAGCATTATCGAACTTGCTCGAACTGTCACCTGATTTTGTAGACCAATTCTTTGAGAGCCTGTCTGATATGATGTTCTCCCCTGAACAGAAACAATGATTTTTGAAATACATTCCGACACACAGCGTTCGCATGAACTCTGAATTTGGCCTTCAGTTTAGATCAACAAAAACTACTGAGAGGTGTTGGAACTCTATTCCCCCGTTCACCATGAGAATTATTTTTTTGAATTGAACATTTTTTCAAAATATTTACCTTTTTTCTGGAACGAAATACCTTTGCTTAAAGTAGAACTATTCATAAAGAACAGAACTTCTATTTTTTTGTACATCTAGAGACATAATAACCTCACCTCAGCCTCTAGCACGTTACAGCGATTGCATTTATATGTGATGAAATAATCTCGCCCTTCTTTTCTGTATAAAGAGATATTTCATGTGTAATTCTTTTTTTTCCGCAAAATCGTTCACCTGTTTACATATGCTATAATTTTTGAATGATTTCTATGCTTAAAGACGTACAGTACCTATATTTTCATGTATTTCAAATACACCATTTCAAATGCAATGTATTTTGGGGTGGGTAATGTTACAAGCGCATATTATTGCTTTAGTTATTAGTAATTTGATGGACATAAATTCGTGGAGTGGGTGTCGTGTTCTAATCTAGGACCCCGATCAATATTGTGACCTTATGCCCCTATACGGCTATAATCCATCCATACCCCTATAATGGCATAAACGATCAGAGCCATATTTCAGAAACTCATCTCTGGCATAAACGATCAGAGCCATATTTCAGAACCTCGCCTCTGCAGCTCATTACAGTAGATGACACAGCAGAAGCCATTATCTTAGATTCCTAGATTACACTCCGAGTTCTTCAACAAGATAAAACCCCAGCAACCTGGGAAAGCCCCGCTTGCTTTGTTTTTATTAGTAATAGAACTCTAATGAGCACTGTAAGAACGACCAGTTCCGTGTGACATCTTTATTGACGTCTTATGTCCAAAAACTTACGTCAAACAAGGCACCTTTCAGGTATAAATATTACCAACGTTGCTTTAGGCAAATGCGATGGTGTGGTGAATACAGGAGCAGAACAGCTGTCCCTTGCAGAGCCCAGCAGATGCGTGAAGCCCACGGACGCTGCCCCTCCTCCTCCTTGACGCGCTGAGAAAGACGCTGTCTTTTCTCCTGCCGAGAAAATCCAGCTCCGGCGTTTCCAGCCTACCCTTGCGGGTGACTGGAATATCGAGTCCTGAAAGGAGATACCAGCCCTCCAACATTCTATTCCAGAGGTATGGTGTTGACTTAACCCTTAGAGAGAATTCTTGAAGCAAACCCTTGGCAAAACCAACTTAACTAAACTGCTACTTACTTACTCCCTCCCAAGTATTAGGCTTAGGTCAGGTACACTGGGGTAGGCGTAGTTAGAAGCACCAGTTGAGTATGTTAGTCAAATGTATATATGAATGTATATATTTTATTTTTTTAACCACTGTATGGCTAAGAAACCATATCAATGCTTTTACAGTATTATTTCACAATTCTCCTTTTACTGTACGCACTTTTTATAATAACAAGTCTTGCAATTGTGGCATTTCATTTCTCTTGCATGAGAAGAAAGACTGTTCAATAAATAATACCTTTTATTGAAAACGCCCGTCTCTCTATTGTCTGCATACTGGTGAAAGTAATCTGCACAACTGACTGAGTGAAATAGCTGTCTATTGTTTCACACAACTCTAGAGATTGACTCTTATTCTAAGGAGCAAAGTTGTCATGTTTATGCGGTTGTTGGAAAACTGAATCCCATCTTGTCTGTACCAGGGAAGCTGATCACTTCCTATTCAGTCAAGAAAGTTTCCAGTGACCTCTGAGCTAGTTGGTACAAACCCAATTAAGTTTAGCATAGTCAGTAGAGACCTGGAAGACCGCACTTCTACGTCTACACTGCTGTTTATGTTATTCCAATGCGCAGGGCCTATAGGGAAAATAGGAACTACACTACAACATCAGATGTCCCTATGGGGAATCAAGTCTGTATCCCTTTTCTACTCTGTGCAGATGATGCAGTGCAAATAGCCCGAGCTGGTGTGGCACTGCAAAAACTCATAGAGAAGTATGTCTCATTTATGACCATGTTAGATCTCCAAGCCAATGAATCAAAAACCTTCATCTTGATGACTGGGAAAGGGCTTAAAAAATCGCCATCCTTTCACACAGTGGGACACACAATTGAAATCACAGAAACCTTCTCATATCTGTGGGTCCTGAACGATAAAATGACTATGTGGTCAAAAATGGTAGCTAATATATGTCTCCTGCTGGAGTATTATGGCCATATTTTCTTTATTAAAAAACAAGAGTGTAAGCCGTTGGAGGCAGTCAAAAAGATCTATACAGCAAAAGCCATCTCTGTAGGCACATATGGGGCAGGGGTGTGGGGTCTGGCAAATGGAAACGCCCTCCAAAGTATCAAATACACCTTCATGAAAAACCTTCTAGCTGTCCCCAGAAACTGCTCAAACTTTAACACTCACTCTGAGCTGAATGTCCCTTACATATCAGACGTGGTTCGCCTTGCCTCGATTTTATTATGGCTTTCATTGTGGAGTAGTAAAACTGTTAATTTGACGCAAAATATTACTAGGGACTGTTTAACCCTTGACCACGTTTATGAACCCAGCTAATTGCTTGACAACCCCTAAAGACCTAATTAAAGGTTTGTCCCTAACTGAAATGGTAGTAATAGATACGAAAATAACCGTAACAAATCTATGGTGATTACATATCTGAAGGCACCCTCCATTCCCTATGATGTAAATTCTTCCCTATCATTTGTGAGTAATCCTCGACATTGGTACATACTAGTAAGTTTCGTCTAAACCTTATACATTGCATGCTGGGCCACCCCATGGGAACATTCCCACTGAATGTGTTGCCAGCCTGTCCATGCAGTGGAGTATCCCCTCAAACAAATTTGCACATTATGATTTTTTGTAAATTTTATGTGGTGCATCGCAAAAGATTTATCCTTCCACTCATGCGGAAGCAAAAATACAGACAGTGTCACCCAGCTCTTTCGTTTTTAGGTCTTGCATAAGGCAGCGCACGCGCTGCCTCTACGAGGCATCAAGCAATTAGTATGTTTGGTGAAACTCCGTGTTATATCTGTTGCTGCTTGCCATTAGTTAAAGTTTGTCATTGATTTTGTTAGATGTTTTTTTATTGACTGTTGATTCGATGCTGACATCCATTTAGTCCGGAAGCAACAGCGCCTAACTACTGTGTTTGTCCGCCAGATCGCACTCTGTTTCGCCGCTGCCAGCTGCTTTTCAAAAGCAGGCTTTCACTTTTCAAACATGGGTGCGCACTTTTAACAATGGCGCCCGTGCTCGTTTAAGGGACATTTGCTGCCAGAATGCCAACATGTCTTCTCTTTTCTCATACTAAGCACGAGAACAATGTTTTTAGGTGTTTTAATCGCTTCTCTTCTTTTTTATGTTTGAATGGCTTATATTGCACCTTGCTGTTTTTCTGTAACTTTTTTTACACACCCTTGCAGCTGCTTTGCTGGCCCGGCATTGAACAGGGACCTGTCAGCAGTTGGGTCAGCCTCAGCCCCTGTAACCGCCGGCATGTGGGCGGGGTCAGCTGAGGCGTGCAGGAGGAAGGGACATTGGGGCTGAAATACAGGGCAGTGGTTGCCACTTGCAGGAGACCTCCGCCGCCCCACACTGCGAGGCGAAAGACAGCCACAGAGTCGTCATCAGCACAGTAGACAAACTATATACATGGTGGCTGCTTCCACAATAAACATGAAGTTGTGACTGAGCCGGGCAGAACGATCGATCCAGTTCCACGGCTTTAAGAGACTGCTTCTAATCTTCAAATATTCGGCAAAATAAATGACAGAAAGCCCTCTAGTAACGTGGACAGCTCTGCGCAAACGGACCTGGCCCCGTAACCAGTGGTAAGATGAATAAATCGACAGATATGTGTAAGCCACAGCCTGTGTGTGTCTTCTCCACTAGGGGGCAGCCTTGAAATGAATGGGACAAGTCGCTCTTCAGGACATGTCATTAATAGGTGACCTGACACCCAAGCAAACCGCTCCAATAGTCAGAACAATGCAGGTGCAGCACAAACACAAGTAGCATTTAAACCGCACAAAGCAGCAAGACAGGGAAGGCAAAAAGAAAACATTTTTAAAAATTAATATTGTTGTTATTCTCATTCTGATACATGGCAGCCTGAAATCTCTGTATAAAAGCAGGTCTCTAACTTCCTTATTACATGCAATTTGTGACTTCTTTAGTCCCTATAATAAAACAAGCCTTTGCAATGCAATAGGTCTCACAGTTACCCGAGTTTAAGCTAATGGTATCGTAAAAGACAATGCCTTTTATTTATGTTTTTAAAACAGAAACACAAATAAAAGGTATTGTAATTTGCAATGTCAATAGCTCAAACTCGAATTAAATGCGAGACCTATTGCATTGCAAATGCTTGTTACAAATGTTGTCTGATCACCTTGTGTGCTACTGCTTAGCGTCTAGGTACGCTTATCAAGAATGTCTAGAAGATCCCATCAGTAGAAATGTTTAGTTGATTTTTAAGTCTGTTATGCTGATGGCAATTTTAAGGTTTTTATGGTCTCTCTGTTTTTTCTAAACTTTTTTTATAGTGTATTTATAACACAACTGACAATAACGTTTATACTTGTATCCTGTCCAGGCACATTATTATGAAATTCCTTTATAGAATGAATCTAATTATTAAAGAATCATAGCCATATTGTTATATTACACCAAGGTAACTGGAGTGCTTGGCAGACCCTTGAGTGAGGTTTGAGCATATATGTTATTAATTTTGCATCATTCTCTGACCTCTTAATATTGTTGTTCATCCCTCTATTTTTATGCCTAATTTCTCCTTGTAGTCTCCGTAACAATGTTAATATCCCCATATTATGCACTGACACGTTATGAAACTGAAGTCTAATGCTGCATTGTACTTTCATGATCTATATTTTAATTAGATCGAATAAAGTGAAATGATTGATTGATTGACTGTCTATACTACATGTCGAGCACTGGTTTATAGTGGTGTTGTAGATACAGATGTAGAGGTCATCAGGTTGTTGTGTTCCACCTCTGCCTCTATTCTTAGATTTGAAATAGTGACGGGAACATCCCAAACCCTAATATCACATCCCTGTCCTATGTTTAATTGAAATTGTGTTTTCTTCTGGCCAGTCTTGAGTCATTTCTTTTTTTCAAATTTAAGAGGGATTTGCCAATAACACAACATGGTTTGTGGTGCAGAATTACAGACAGGGCATATAGACTGATACACATAATTTGTAACCTTGCATTTCTTACTTCCAAGATTGGTGACTAAATTTAACATCCACCTTCTAGTTTCCCTCAACTGAAAATTAGTTGAAAAGAGATATGAGGATACACTTTTGGAGCGTTAGCTATGGTTTCACATTTACAACATTTTTTGTATCCTTCTAAGTTTAATGTTTGATTCTCCAGCTTTATTAATGTTTTTAATCTTTCCTACCTGCTTAATTTACATCCTCACCCTCTTCTACTGTATTCATCTTCACCTTTCTAGAAATTAATAGTAGCATGATCAACCAAGAACAAGTTTGCAAAATATTTCTTATCCTCTCTAATGGTACCTTTACTCCCCGAGCAGATATGGGGCGGGGCCATATTATTGAAGGGTGCCCTGTCATTGTTTTCACCATGGTGAACTTCAAATAGCTGCCCGGGCGCAAACAGGGAGAGTGCACCCTATTACAATAAATGCGCTACCCTCCTGGGCAGCTGCAACCTCAAGCTGGCTCCAGGGCAGTTCATTCAGTTAAATGCAGAGCAGGTGCTCCAGGGCAGTCCACCCTATTACAATGAATGTGCTGCTCCCCAGGGCAATCACAATCTCGTGCTGGGAAGAGGAAAGTGCATTCAGTGCAATACAGAGCAGGCGCTTCAGGGACAGTGCACCCTATTACAATGAATGTGCTGCTCCCCAGGGCAACCACAATCTTGTGCTGGGCACGGCAGCCAATTCAGTGAAATACAGAGCAGGCGTTTCAAAGCAACTCCATGTTTCACAGTGCAGTTGGTATACTGCTTCTGTAGTAGGGGATCTCTGTGTATAGTCATAATCTAGTGAATAGTCCCGCCCATGTGCGTGGACCCCGGCAATCAAAAATAATCTCTTAAATTGTCAAATCATGCATAAACTGCAAAGACACTTAAGAGAGAATTTAAAGACAAATAATGCAGCCTATATCCACAGGCTACACTGTCCAGTACTTCAACTAGAAATTCCACCAAACAACACCACACACAACACAGCCTGCCCAGTTTCTACCATAGAGAAACTTGCCTCCACCAGTAAAAGACTCTGGAATGATAGAGATGAAGGCATGGACAGACAAGCCCCATAGGCTACCATTATGTGACTTAAATAGGATACTGTGCCTTTAAGAGAACTTTCCAGAACTTTCTCCCAGTATCCCAGAATGCACAGCAGGTCCCTTTTACTTTCAGTTCTTTTTTCCAGCTCCTGCTAACAGGACCCTGGCATTGAGCTCTCCCTTTTTTCAAGAGTTTATTGGATTTTTTGTTCATTTTGTGATTTAAAAGTGTTTCCGTTTTTGTCTTGGTACTTTCCCTTCACTTCTGTGTGTTTGTTCAGGTGTTTTAGGGCTCTAAAATGCCTACTCTTTTCGACAAATGCCCTGTCTGTGGGAGGAAGAAGGCCAAGACTGATCCACACGAGGTCTGCATCATCTGCCTTCCTGAAGCACATGTCCCTGAAGAGTGTAACATCTGCAAGAACCTTTCTGCAAGAACTCTGAGGGAAAGGCTGAAGATTAGGCTTCAAGGCCTGGAGGACAGACGACTGCAGGCTGCAGGTGGGTCTGGGTAGACCGGGAAGGCTCCCTCTGCCTCTGCTGAGGCCTCTGGGGGGCTCCTCAGAGGCAGGAAGACCAGCAAACGGTCCCGGTCTCCGTCAGCGTCGATTGCATCGACGACGACGTCAAGAGGGATGACTACTGTGTGTTCCCCATCTCCCCGGGGCTCCGGGTCGAGACGGCGTGAGGATTTGACGTCGAAGGGCCTGGAGAGGCCGCCGTCGAGACCACCGTTGACTGCATCTTCATCGTCGACGTCATCGTCGGACTATCGACGTCGGAGAAGAAGCGACAGGCGTCGGCGCTCGCCGTCGAGGCGACACCGCCGGTCGCCGTCGAGACGACGATCGGCTTCGAGGGGATCCTCGACGTCGAGGACCTCGAGAAGGAGGAGTCGACGCTCGTCGTCGAGAATGGATTAGTCGACGACGCGGAGGCGGCGTTCAGCGTCGAGTAAGAAGAGGTCGACGTCGCGGAGGCGGTGTTCGGCGTCGAGGAAGGAGAGGTCGACGTCGCGGAGGCGCCGTTCAACGCCAGAGTCGCGGAGGCGACGCTCGACGCCGGAAAAGCGACGCTCAGCGTCGAGAAGGAATAGATCGGCGTCTAGGAGTTGCTCCAACTCTCCTAAACGGCGCAGGAGGAGTTCTGGCACCAGAAGTCAGGCTGGATCTAGTGGAGGGCGCAGGAGAAAGCGATCGCCTGCTGAAGGGGCTCGGTCGCAGTCCCCTTCCCCGAAGAAGCCATCGGGCTCGGTGTACTCGGTGGTATATACACCACCTCGGCCTAAGTCGCCCCCTCCTCCTGTACCTAAGGAGGACCCTCCCACCAACCCTCCGCTTCCACCAGGACGGCCACTACCACCGCTTCCACCGCATGGGCCCGCCCCTCGGTCGGAGATACCCCTGTCCCTCCGCCAAGGTTGGCGTCACTACCTCCTCTCCCTACACCACAAGGGGACTCCTAGACCAAGGCCCCAGGAGGAACCGCGGAAGACGCACCCACGGAAACCTGCGGAGCATCCACGTGCCGGGAGGTCCCGATCTCGCTCCAGGAGGAAGGAGCGATCGCGCCACATGTCGTCCACGCGGTCGAGACACCGCCATAGGAGGCACAGATCTCGCTCTCGCACGAGGTCCTCAGAGACCAGGCACTACTCTCCCACTTTGTCGGGATCGCCGGACACGAGGGTGTCGCCGGTTGATGACCTGGTGGCGTTCCATGATGTCCTTTTGAGAGGCGCTGCCAAATTAGGCATATCCTTGACAGTGCCCACGCCTAAGACATCAGTCATTTTCGGACACTGCACCAAAAACACCTGTCTCGTCCACTACTACCTCTGGTGCCGGTCCTGGAGGAACCGGCCATAGACACTTTCCTCACCCCTGCGGTGAGGGTGGAACCTCCTCCGGATTCTGTGATTGTGACGGCAGCCCGCAAACAACATGCCACCACCCCGTCATCCACGGTCACCCCTGACAAAGAGTCTAGATGGATGGATTCAGCTGGAAGGAAAGTATGTGGAACATTGGCTACCTCTATGAAGGCTGCGAGTGCCACAGCTTTGTTGGAGCGCTACGACTGCGCCCTCTGGGACTCCCTCCAGCAGTTTGCAGAACACTTGCCTCGCGAGAAGCGGGAAGACTTCCAGGAAGTGCTGAAACGAGGGGATGCTGGTAGCAAATCAAATCATTAGCGCTGCAGTAGATTCATCCCTCTTAGCGGCACATGTTTTTTTTTTTTTTAATTTTATTTTATTTTTGATCACAGAATGCAATACATACAGAGCTAAACGCCTACAACCCATCCCGGGCCGGCTTCACTGTAACCTGCACAACACATGTCCTGCATAATGAATAAGTAGCAATAAGATAAGAAAAAGCGTACATGGCATCTCTTTAGCAGGTTGCGCTTCTGGCGTACGTAGCTCTGCTCTGTGCACAGTCTTAGATAACAATACATTTTCAACTTTTTCTCCCCCCCGCCCTCCCCCCGACCACCCACTCCACCCCCCAACTTCCCCGTTAGTACTCCTTGTGTCTGATGGTGTGTGCTAGTGCGTGTATCGCGCCATACGCTCCTCCCGCCCAAAGCCTCGGGACGGGGGAGGGGGGCGCGTCCGTGCTGCGCCACCCGAAGCCGGGCACATGTAGTGTCGTGTCCTCTCCGCAGCAATGCTATTCTAGTTGTGGGTCCCCGTCGAGTGTATCCGATTGTCCCTCCCCCTCAGGTGCTGCGGGTTCCTCATCAGTGTCTCGGGCATTCAAGTACGTTTGGTACAAGGCCCAGAAGTTTTTGGGTCTGCTCCTAGGAGGGAGTAGTTCGCCATACAGTTCAGATTGTGTGTTGCAATACATCATGTCGTTGGACCATCTCATCAGCGTAGGGAGCGGGCCCTTCATCCAACACATTGCCACCACTCTCTTTGCTAGGAGCATGCCCATGCCCAACAGTTTCCTCACCGCCACCGGTACTGCCCTCGTGTATCCCAGAAGGGCTAGGGCAGGGTCCATGGTCAGCTCTAGCTCCACTATTGTACTCATTTCGGTGAAGACTCTATGCCAGAAACGCTGCACTCCCGGGCACGCCCAGGCCACATGTAAAAAGTCTGCCACAGAAGCGTGGCATCTCTCGCATTCTGGGGTGTCGCGGAGCCCATACCTATGCAGCCTCTCCGGCGTATAGTACACACGCTGCAGGTATTTAAAGTGGACCAGGCGATGTCGTCCGTTTAAAGAAATTTTTCTGGTGTTCGCACAGAAGTAGGCCCACATGTCGTCATGGATCTGCATACCGAGGTCGGCCTGCCAGTCCAAACGCGCTTTGGTGTAGTGCGACGCAGTGTGCTCATGTCCTATTTTGTAGAGTTTGGTGAGAAGCTTCTGGGGTGCCTCCGTAGCAATGACATATGCCAGCTCCGGGACTTCTGGTGGCTCCTGCAGGCCAGGCCCCAGTAATTCCTGGAAGGCGCTCCGCACTCTGTGGAATTGGAAGCGCTGGAGCAGCAAAGGTTGTGCTCCTCCCCTTGTGAGCTGCTCCCACGTCTTAACTGTCCCGTGGTCAAATAGGTCTCCCATTTTGTGGGCACCGAGGTCTCGGAGAGCCTTGCAGAACCCCGCTTCCGCCAATGTTGGTAGCCATAGCGCCCACTGTATAGGCATGTTCTGCGCATACAACAGCTCTTTGTCCTGTTTCCGCAGCAGTGAGTGCCATGCGTGATTAGTAGTAAGCAAGGAGTCTAACGTCCCCACTCTGTGGTCCATGGGGCCACATACAGTCGCGGGAAGGGGGACCGGGTCCGCGAATAGTCTTTCCAGTATCACGTGTGGAATGTCCGGACCACCGTGTATCCACGTGTGGAGATGGGCTGCCTGCGCTACCCTATAGTATCGTTCCAAATTTGGCGATGCTAGTCCCCCCTGTTCATACGGCAACATGAGAGTCTCCCATTTCACTCTGGGTTGCTTGCCCCCCCAGGCTAGGCGAATGAGGAGTTTAGTTAAAGTGGCAAAAAAGGACTTAGACAACACGACTGGGATGTTATTGAACAGGAACAGGAACCGGGGGAGAACTACCATTTTAATTATGGCTATTCGCCCCATCAGGGACAATGGTAGCCTGCACCAGACCTCAACATCGTCGGACAGCCTACTATAAGCCACGCCATAATTCTCTCTAATCATGACATCCGGGTCGGTGTGAAGCATGATTCCTAAGTAGCGTAACGGGTCCGTCGTCCACCGGAGCGGGTAGTCTATGTCGAAGGGAGCGGTAACAGGAGTGAGGGGGAACGCCACCGATTTGGGCCAGTTCACTCGCAACACAGATAAGGCTCCGAAGCGGACCACTTCTCTCAAGACTGAGGAGAGGTTGTTAGCCGGGTCCCGCACATATAGTAAGGTGTCGTCCGCATAAGTGGATATCCCTATCTTGTAAGTAGGGTAATTAATAGCCTCATAGGAGTGGTACTCTCTGATTGCACAGGCCAATGGTTCCACCACCAGGGCGTAGAGTAGTGGGGAGAGCGGACAGCCCTGCCTTGTGCCCCTGCTAATCTCAAACGGTTCCGAGACAGTGTCGCCCAAGCGGATTCGGGCCGTAGGCCTATAATAAAGCGCCCCCAGAAGTTGTAGGAAGAGATCGCCCAGTCCTAGTTTCTTAAGGACCCTGCTTAGAAACGGCCACTCCACAGAGTCAAACGCCTTCTCCATATCGAGAAATACCGCGATGGCCTTGGAGTCCTGCCGGGTGTGCTGAATGGCCCCCATCACCGTACGGATATTGTATGTAAGGTTACGTGACGGAATGAAGCCGGCCTGTTCCGGTGCCACCAGTTCTGGGGCGACCATCGCCAGTCGGGCTGCCAACACCTTTGCGTACAGCTTAGCATCCACATTCAGGAGGCACAGTGGGCGGTAAGAACTTGCCTGAGTGTGTGGCTTACCCGGTTTTAGTATCGTAACAATGATGGCCTCTCTCATGGAGGGGGGCATGGTACCTTCCTCGCAAATATCATCGAATAGTGATGATAGTTGCGGTATAAGCTTATCTTTAAATGCTTTATAAAAACTGACGGTCAAGCCGTCCGCCCCGGGTGCACTGTCAGATCTCATGCTATCCAGCGTGTCCGAGATCTCATCCTGTTGTATTGGGGATCTAAGGAAGTCTCTCTGCCAGTCCTCGAGGAACGGCATTTTAATGTAGCTTAAGTAATGATCGATTTGGTCTTCTACCCCAGAGATTTTAGTGGAATACAAGTCCATATAAAAGTCTCTTAACTCAGAGAGTATCTCCCCCTCCTCCGTGAGTATGTCACCTGCGCCCGATTACAACTCTGTGACCATTTGTCGTCTCCTGGCCCCTTTCATGAGTTTGGCTAGTAGTCTTGCTGTTGCGTACTTGCCCAGGTGACGGACCTCTCTGTCTGCCTCATCATGAAATTCCTTCAGAAGCTCCTGCAGGTTCCCAGCTCCCTCTGTTATTATGCCCGCCACTTGTTGCCTCTCTATTTCAGCAATTTGCCCCTCTAAGTGTGTCAGTCGCTGTCTAATGGTTTTTAGAACGCCGGAGTGTTTGGTCATGGCCACCCCCGAATGAAAACTTTGAACGCCTCCCACACCGTGCGAAAGCTGTCGACTGATCCAATATTCGTTTCAAAGTAATTGTCTATTTCCTCACCTAGGTCACCCCGGAATGTCTCGTCCAGCAAGGAATACGGGGGGAAACGCCACGTGAATGGCGGGATCTTTAGTTTGGGGGAGTTAATTGTCAATAGTAGCGGGGAGTGGTCGGACAGCGTGCGGGGTAACATCTCACAGCCACGGACCATCTCTAGTAGGGCATGTGTGGCCATCCAATAGTCTATCCTTGTGTGGATATCGTGGTAAGCGGAGTAGTGGGTGTAACCCCCCTTGTCTATGTGCCTCTCCCTCCAAACGTCCACCAACCCCAGACGCACCATCTCTGCCTGCATTTGCAGCGCCGATGCCGCCGGACGTCTGGGCGGACCCGCTGATCTGTCCAGTTCAGTATCAAAGATCAAGTTGAAGTCTCCCCCCCATAACATCTTGGTGAGATTCATGTCTACACAGCGTCCGGCCACAGCAGCATAGAAATCAGGCGAGTCATAGTTAGGGCCGTACACATTCATGACCACAAAATCGTGTCCCTTACCCACACATCTGCTCAAAACAAACCTTCCCTCCGGGTCAGCGCATAGTGACGTGAGGTGTAATCCGGCTCTCGGGTTTACCCATGTGAGGACCCCCCGTGCATGTGTGGTGAAGCCCGCGTGTGTAGTGTTGTCTTGGAGCCCCTTGTAAGAGAGCCTCCTACTGTTGTTGGGGAGGTGTGTCTCTTGCAGCAGGGCCAAGTCTATTTGGTGTCTTTGTAGGTAGTGTAGGACCCTACGCAATTTACGATAATCGTTAAGGCCCCTGACGTTCCATGTCAGTACTCTGAGGGACTCAGTGTTTACAGTCAAGTTCCTCGGTCGTGTATTAGCCATAATCAATGCATTGCTTCCCATCGAGGATACCCAGAACATGTGGCAACAGCATATCACCCACCAGCAAAGTAATTGTTCGGAGTACAACCGTGTGTCCCCCTACCCAAGCCCCCCGTTCCTGAACTCCCTTGTCCCCCCTCCTCCCACAGCCGACCAACCCCAACCTGGTCTGACCGAGTTCCCTGTTTACTCCCCCCCCCCCTCCGTACTGCAACCCATTGAAATTCCCAACCTAGACCCACTGTGGGTCGTATCTGCTGACAGCGCTAGGGCAGAGGTAGCCTAAGAAGTCTTGCTGCTGGCCGCCTCCTGTGGCCACCAATAGGCAGTTACATGGAATTGCCCCTTCGCCATCACCCCCCGTGCAAATGATGACAGAGGCCATTGATCGCCTAATCAGCAAAGTGTCAGTGGTCCCCCCTCCCCTCGTCCCGAAGAGTATACCCCAGCTGATTTCCGTGGCATAAGGGCGGCTCTCACTTAGTTGTCTATGTTCAAATGTCAAGCTAGGGCACCCTCTAACGTGTTCAGCCCCTCGTGTAAAAAATCTCACCCCAGGATAGCGTGCCGGGACCATCCGACTGGGTTCAAACGAAGCACCTGAAGCGACACCCGATCCTCCAGGGTATCGCCATTTTACTAATCTCACCAGAGCACCGTCCCAGCCTGTGGATTCCTTCTCCGGATCAGTCCTGCTCCTCCAGGTCGTTGTTGCCTCCCGTCTCTGTCGACTGGGGCCCCGGACTCCCACGTCGCCATCTAGCCCACACCTTCAGGGATTTTTGTAGCTCCTTAGGGTCAGTGAAAAATTGAGAATGTCCTTGCCTGTTGATGCGGAGTCGAGCCGGGTACAGCATGGCGTAGTCCAAGTCAAGTTCTCGTAGCTGCTGTTTGTGCGGGGCAAAGCGCCGTCTCTCCTCCTGGACTTTGGCGGTGAAATCTGGATATAGCGAAATGTCCATTCCCTCGTACTGTAGTTTACCTTTTTCCCGGGCCGTTTTCAGGGCCGCATCCCTGTCCCTGTAATTAAGTAATTTCGCTATGATTGGTCTGGGATTGGTGCCCGGGGGGGACGCGGACCAAGAGTGCGGTGGGCACGTCCACCGATGAACATTGGCGAGAAGGTGCTCTCCCCTAAAAGTGTCACCAGGAGTTTTTCGACAAACAGCTCCATTTTACCCGTTTGGGTCGTCTCCGCCACTCCTGTAATGCGTATATTGGAGCGCATAGAGCGGGCCTCCAAGTCCTCGGATTTGTCCTGGATGACCTGCAGTAATCTGCTGAATTGCTTTCGGTCACCGTCCCACTCCATTTGCGCCTCCTCGGCCTCAGTCAGACGGCGCTCCGCCATGTCTAGCCTCTCTGCGTGCTTGTCCATCCTCTCGGTCATGCGGTCCATCCGATAGGACAGCGCGTCGATTTTAGTGCCGATGGCCGACATACCATCCTGGAGGCCCTTTTCCATCGTGGTTAGCATCTCCTTGATCTCTGCGCAGAGAGAGGCCCCCGGCTCTCCTCTGGTAGGTGTCGAGAGTGGTGCTTTTGGTTCCGGCTCTTCCTGCCGCCGCTGGTCGAAGGACAGCTTCGGCTGCGTTCTGTCCCCTTTTCCCATAACTGCCGATGTGTGGGCCTTGGTAGTCCCAGTCCGGCGTGCCCCCGTGGTCTTCCTCTGGTCGCGCAGTCCGCCGATCTTTTCGCTATGGCCACAAGTGGTCCGCCGGGTGGGGCAGCTCTCCCCAAACGTCCAAGCCACCAATAGTGCAGGACCTACGTGCTCCCAAGCGTGGTGGGTCGACGAGTCGTCCGCTCCTCGTGGCATTATAGATTTGATCGAATGCAAGGCCCCGATGCAGGGACCCCCCACAGCCAGTCTCTTTTTCGTGTCACTGTGTGCGGTCTTGCTTGAAATTCGCCCGGGGAGACACCAGGCCCAAGGCGCGACCGGCGCGGAATGGCCGCCGGCGTTCCAGAGTGGCCGTCACCACCTCAAACCAGTCCTGCGCCGACCCTCCTTCGGCCTCTCCCGTGTCTGGGGTCGAGAGCGGGGTGATCGTGTTTTGGATTCCAGAGAGCCCCGAGCGCCGGGCCCCTCCCCAGCCGCACGTCGGGTGACACAGTGCGGATCCCCAGGTAGGAAAGTCCGATGCTTTTGGGCCCAGCCACGCGCCCGCGGCAGGAGTCCACTAAGCTTGGATAACAGGCGCGCTCCTCGCTGAAAGTCTCACCAGGGCAGTGTCGAGGTGTTGGGGAAAGATTCCCACAAGTTTCTTCTCGAAAGCCACGTCTTAAGTAGGATTATTTAAGGATTTTGTTGGGTGATTGCGAGGAGCTCCGCTCTTACGCGTCCGCCATCGACGCCGGCTAGCTCTGCCCCCCAGAGGCACATGGTTTTTGCCATGGGATTAACCAACGACGTCACGCCTGGCTCCGCCTTACGTCACTAAAACCAGACGCACAACAAAGGGTAGCCAACCTTCCATTCTCTGGCAAAACCCTATTTGAGCAAAAACATGCGGATGACGAAATGGCCCGCATGAAGGCAGAGGCCGAAACACTCACGGCTGTGGGTCTAGAGAAGCCCAAAGAAACGAAGAAATCGTACCACCCATTCCAACGGCGGTTCGGTGGGCAGGGCAGATGACGTTGCCAAACTTCGGGACAGTCGCAGCAACATCAACAGTTCCGTAAGCCGTTCCAGAAACGCCCGAAGGGCAGAGGAGGCCAACAGTCGGCACCAGCAACCAAAGGCCCGGCCGGGTCTCGGCCCTGAGCACTTACTTCCCCCAGATCTGTTACCCACTCCGGTAGGGGGAAGCATTCAATTTTTTCTGGCAGAGTGGAGAAAAATTACTCAGGACAAGTGGGTGCTGAATATTGTTTGCAATGGATACAGTCTTCGGTTCACCAGCCCGCCTCCAGCAATTCCACCGGTCGGCTCGCAGTTTCAGCTGTGCGAGCTTCAGGCGGAGGCAGATATCCTGTTAAGGAAAAGGGAGATAGAAGACGTACCTCTGTCTCAGAGAGGAAGAGGTGTGTACTCCCGGTTCTTCCTGGTTCGCAAGAAGGACAAGAACGAGTTCAGGTCCATTCTGGACTTGCGACAGGCAAACAGATGGATTCGCAGAGAAAAGTTTTGCATGCTGTTGTTGCATCAGATTTATCCTCAGTTGCAACAGGGAGACTGGCTATGTGCTATAGACCTACAGGATGCGTACTTCCATATGCCCATTGCACACAAACACAGGAAGTTCCTGCAGTTCCAAGTCAGCGCCAATCATTATCAATACACAGTACTCCCATTCGGACTAAAGTCTGCGCCCAGAACGTTCTCGAAGTGCATGGCGGTGGTAGCAGCACACCTGAGGAAGAACAAGGTGTTTGTCTACCCGTACCTGGACGATTGGTTGATCAAGGCATCCTCCTTCTCGGAGGCTCGAGCACACTTCCAGAAGACGTGCGTTCTCCTGAACAAGTTGGGGTTGCACATCAACATGTCCAAGTCGGTCCCGACTCCCGTCCAATGCATACAGTACCAGGGAGCCTCCATCAATACGCTGTCAGCAAGCGTGTCTCCTTCGGAAGAGCAACGATTATCACTCCTTCGGAAGGCTCAGGCTCTTATGACCACTCCATCCACGACAGTGAGGACGGTGTCTTCTCTACTGGGATCGATGGCCTCTTGTATCTTCCTGACGCCACACGCACGGCTGCACATGAGACCGCTGCAGGAGTGCTTGGAAGACCAGTGGGATCAGAGGAAAGGATCTTGGGACGACAAGATACGACTGTCTCTGCATTCTCTTCAGTCTCTGAAGTGGTGGTGTTCAGCGGAGAATCTCCTCAGAGGGGTTCCCTTCCACAAGGACATTCCCAAACAGACTATCATGACGGATGCGTCTCCCCACGGCTGGGGAGCGCACTCCGGAAACCTACAGATTCAAGGAACGTGGTCCACGATGGAGGCCACGTATCACATCAATTTCCTGGAACTCAGAGCTGTTCACTTGGCACTGAAGGCCTTTCATCCATCCTTCCAGGCCAACTCTCTGCTTGTACAGACGCACAATACGACCACGATGTATTACCTCAACAAGCAAGGGGGCTCGAGATCACGCACCCTGTCGCAGGAGGCGCAGACGATCTGGCACTGGCTTCTGGCCAGAGGACTGACGATAACGGCTACCCATCTGCCAGGTGTGCAGAATGTTCAGGCGGACTCACTGAGCAGACTGATTCAGGAAAACCACGAATGGATCATAAACGACGAAGTACTAGGAGAAGTCTTCGCAAGGTGGGGGACTCCAGACGTAGATCTGTTAGCCACTGCCGAAAACAGCAAATGCCGAGACTTCGCCTCCAGGTACTAACAGCAGGGGACGCTGGGGAATGCGTTATGGATCGACTGGTCGAACAGCTTTCTGTACGCTTTTCCACCCAATCCTCCTGATTCCGGCGGTACTCATCAAACTGGCCCGGTCCAGGGCTCGGATGATACTCATTGCCCCGGAGTGGCCCAGACAGTGGTGGTTCACGATTGCTTCACCGGTCTCTCCTTCCTCACATTTGGCTGCCGTGGAGGCCGGACCTTCTCACGAAGTTCGGGGGGCAGATGTTGCACCCCAACCTCTCGTCTTTGAGTTTGGCGGCATGGCTCCTGAGATAGTGCAATATGGCCATCTGAATCTGCCTGAAGAATGCATGGACATACTGAAGGAGTCTAAGAGACCTTCCACTCGGACTTCCTATGCTTACAAGTGGAAGATGTTCTGTATCTGGTCCCAGTCTAAGAACTATGACCCGACGACGTGCAAGGAAGACGTCATCCTTCCTTACCTTCTACATTTGGCGCAGTCTGGCCTTAATGTTCATTCCATTAACGATCATCTTGCTGCATTGACTGCCTACAGGAAATGCCCTTCACAGACTTCCTTCTTCCAGATCCCTGTGATCAAAGATTTTTTGGAAGGCTTGAAGAAAGTGTTCCCTCCTGTGAGGCTTCCTTTGCCTTCATGGGAATTGAATGTGGTGCTGTCCAGATTGATGAAGGAGCCTTTTGAACCTATTCATAAGGCTTCGTTGCAGCACCTGTCCTGGAAGGCGGCGTTCCTCGTAGCCATTACATCGGCCCGCAGGGTGAGTGAAATTCAGGCGTTGTGTTGCCAAGAACCTTATACTGTATTTCATGCTGCTACGGTTGTTATGCGTACTCACCCTAAATTTCTTCCCAAGGTTATTTCTGATTTTCATGTCAACCAGACCATAACTTTGCCTACGTTCTTTCAGAATCATTCATCTCCAGCGGAAAGGTCGCTACATTCCCTGGATGTTAGGAGGGTGTTGAAATTTTATCTGGATAAAACCAAAGATATTCGTAGGTCAGACCAACTATTTGTCAATTATGGATTGGTCAGGACAGGTCTTGCTACCTCTAAGCAGTCCATCTCTAGGTGGATTGTGTCCTGCATACAGTTGTGTTACCAAAAAGCTAATAAGACCTTAGGGGGTAAACCTAAGACTCATTCCACCAGGGGAAAAGCTGCCATGACAGCTTTACTCCGTAATGTTCCGATTGCAGAGATCTGCAAAGCGGCCACTTGGAAGTCAGTTCATACCTTTGCTAAGCATTACTGTCTGGACACTGATGCCAGGGCAGATGCTCAGGTTGGGCAGGCTTCGCTGCGGAATTTGTTCGCACAATAGTGGTGTTTATTTCTTTTCTCCACCGCCGCTTTGGTGTGGGGATGGGCTTGCCATTCTATTCACTAGATTATGACTATACACAGAGATCCCCTACGACAGAAGGAGTAGTTTCTGTCCTGTAACTTCAGTTCTGTAGTAGGGGTATCTCTGTTATAGTCATAAGCGCCCGCCCTCCTCCAGGGTGGAGATAATGATTCATGTAAGGAATGCTACAAGTCTGGCGTGCTACGTCTTCAAAAAGAACTGAAAGTAAAAGGGACCTTCTGTGCATTCCGGGATACTGGGAGAAAGTTCTGGAAAGTTCTCTTAAAGGCACAGTATCCTATTTAAGCCACATAATGGCAGCCTATGGGGCTTGCCTGCCCATGCCTTCATCTCTATCATTCCAGAGTCTTTTACTGGTGGAGGCAAATTTCTCTATGGTAGAAACTGGGCAGGCTGTGTTGTGTGTGGTGTTGTTTGGTGGAATTTCTAGTTGAAGTACTGGACAGTGTAGCCTGTGGATATAGGCTGCATTATTTGTCTTTAAATTCTCTCTTAAGTGTCTTTGCAGTTTCTGCATGATTTGACAACTTAAGAGATTATTTTTGATTGCCGGGGTCCACGCACATGGGCGGGACTATTCACTAGATTATGACTATAACAGAGATACCCCTACTACAGAACTGGAGTTACAGGACAGAAACTACTCCTTGCACTCTATAGACAGGAGAGAGATGCAGGTGTGTGCAGTGAGTGACCGCACCCTCCTGCAAGGGGGTTGTGGGTGGTCCATAGGCTCCCCTTTCCCCTTTCAGAGGGCTGTCTTCAGTAGGCTCACTGACTTTACTACCTTTTTGTCATGAAAGACCAGGTTTTAACCTAGTGGCGTCAGGGAAAACGCCCGATGCCTTCGAGTTCCCCTGCCTCGGTAAACAGAGACACGGGACGCTTCTTGATGACGTCAAAGACCAAAGTTTATTGGCTGCAACCAGAAACAGAGGTCTACGAAGCACAACATGGGTGGTTCGCTAGAGACTGCACAAATTCAGTGAGCGGAGCATGGTCTTTTATGCCAAAAATCAAGCCTCAGGCAACATTCCAAACTAGCATCGGATACATACAAACTGGCCAATCACGGGGTGACATTTCAGACATATCGCATGACGACAATCCCTTTTTCTGTTGTCCAGCCCACCAGAAAAGACCAAGCACATTCCAATTTCCTGTTCGATCAGGCCGGACAAACCCATCATAAAACCTCAACCCAAATCAGTAATCATGTCGTAAAGGAAGGAGCAGAAACAGATTGGAAGCAAGATAGAAAGTTGGGTGCAGTGTACCATAAACTTCGGCATGTCCTGCTCTTTGATCTTTATCTGACCAGCAGCTTAACAAGGAACTGGCTCAGCGAGGTCAGCCTCGGGCAAGGAGTCAGTTCGGCCAGGTCATTCAGAAGTCAGCTAAGGTGTACGTGTCTCAAGGACTCGTTCGGCCGTAGTCATCAGCCTATGTGAGGGCAACCACACAAAATGGCTGCCACACACAAAATGGAACCCGAGGGTTCAAACAAAATCCATGAATACATAGTGTTCTCATTGATCGATTAATGCGAAAACACTCGTACATACCGCACTCGTGATTTTCGGTCCGCTGATACCAAAATCGTCTATTTCCGATGACCTTTATTGAACGGGTTCGGAACCACCGAACCACAGACCCTCAAACTACGGAACTACAGACCCTCCTTTTGCCCTTACATAGGCAACAAACCCAAACTCATATCAGTCTGAATCTGGATCTATATTCATGAGATCAATGATATGTTGCTGTAGCATCATCCTAGTACTTAGTACCTCTCTCCGGACAGGTCTCCTTGCACACGAAGTAGCACAAAGGCCACAAATAGCAGGAGCACACTGTACACAGAGACATAACAGGAAAAGGATAGCTAAGACCATCCCAATGACCATCAGAATCTTCCATCCTCAAGTGGATATCAATCCCCATAACCATCCCATCAATGACCAATCTCCTTCATCCAAATGGACAGAATCGGAGATCTTATGTAGCTTGGAAATGACCTGGAAGACTGAAGGAGCGTTGTCTGGAATGAAAACGCAGCAGCTCGATTGAATCAGTTTACATACTCCACCTCTGTCTGCTAGTATGACATCAAGGATAACCCTATTCTGAAGTGTCATAAGTCTATCCGACTGGAGCTCAGCAGTCAAGTTACTAAGGGCACCGGCAGTTTCGACTATGGTGGACTCAACCACTCTCGTCAACTGGCGAATATTCCTGCTGTTAGCCATCGGTCCCCAGAACGGCAGAAAACCCTTAAAGAAATCTCCCATTTCTTGCCCTGCAGTGTCTTCCTGACTGAAAACACCTCTGGCAACTCTCGTCTTATGGTAATCTGCCGCAGCTGTAAAAGTGGGAGGCAACAGGAAGGAAACAAAACATGTGCCCGAGAAGTCAGGGGGCAACCATGTATATGCTTTGTGGTAGCAAACTAAATAGGTACCCTTAGCGGCTAGAAATGCTGGGGAAGACTGGGACGTAAATACATAGGTGTCAGTACACACGCTCTTCCCTAGCTGAGCTCTCGGATTCTTGCCATTACCTTGAAGACAATAGCAACCCTGATGGGGCACTATCCAAATCAGTGGAGAACTTTTCGCTCGCTGGTTAACACTCAGACTAACTCCATATCCAGTAACATCCAAACCACTATATGGTTGTTTCTCATCTGTCGGAATAGTTTTAACTGCATTAGTCCCTTTAACCATGTCGACTATGCCTCTTGCTACAGCACTATTCTTCGGATTGTCCTTCACTGGATGTTGGGGATAGACACTATGGGCATAGATAAACATTGTTCTGTAAGCCCAAATAGAACCATTTACGCTAATGGTTAAACCAAAATATGGAATACCTTTATCGGTTGTATGGGGCATTAGACCACAAATCCAACAGTTCGTTGTGTTCATCACTAACTGGTGTTGGTGCAAAAGTTGAATAAAGGAATTATTGGCAAATTCCAATCGTCTAACTACCTAATGTTCAGGCAAAGGATGAAAAGAATGAGAAGAAATAGTGGGTGTAGGTGTAGGTTGCACAGTGGGAATAAACGTCACTTTAAAAGAGAATGTCACATAACCAATTATGAATGTCATTAAACTCAATAGCAAAAACAAACATGGTATCAAAAATCTCTTCTGTGTAATTAACTTGCATATCTTATTCTTAAATTTCATTGTCCTTACAGGTCTCTCGAACTCGAAGAAATCCATCCTAACTAAATAGGCTGCTCGCGATGGTAGGGTGTTCTATGCTAAGGAATGCCTCTGTCAACCCAGGGCAACTCCCTTAGACGAACCAGAACCTTCGACCTAGTGTCTCAGGCTTGCACTCCAAAGACTTGGCACCGCGACCCTACAGCTGAATCCGGATGGCGGTTCGAAAAACAAAAATAAGTAGATCCTCGGTGGAGATCTTTTCCAGGCAATCTTTGATCTCGAAACAAGAGTTCAGGCTCAGTAGTGTTCAGTCGATTCACAGGAGGCACAGCTTCTTGCAGACTATCATCACTTTCTTTCTCAGAGTCTACCAATCAGACAGGCTTCGCTGAATGACAAAAATCGTGGTACAATGTCTGTTACAGAGTCTGGAAGTCCCTCCTGGACCCACTGGTCGTACGGTAAGGGCAATGGTACCCGCTTACAATGTACACCGTGGATCCAGTGTTTCTTGCCTTGGAGGACCAGGTGCGGTCCTGTCCAGCGGGGTTGTTCGTTCTTGCTCCGCTGAAAGTTCTTAACAAGGACCCATGATCCAGGTTCAATAGCGTGGCCTGGATCTTCAGAAGCTCGTGGCAGACTTTCATGCACCTGTTGGTGTAAAACACGCAGTTTAGCCGTCAGTTCCTGCAAGTAATCAAGCAGCACAGGATACTTGAGGTCGCTAAACTTTGTTGGTCTTGGTACACCCCAAATATTCGCCGGGCGACCAAACACAACCTCATACGGACTCAAACCCATTCGCGAATGCACAGTCATTCTTGTGGACAGGAGCGCTAAAGGCAAAGCATCTGGCCACTGTAAACCAGTGCTCGCTTGGATTTTAGCTAACTTTAACTTCAAAGTGCCATTATAGCACTCGACTAAACCAGCTGATTGGGGGTGATTTGCAGCATGAAACTTCTGCTGGATTCCTAATCCCTCGCATACTCTCTTCATTACTTGACCCACAAATTCACTCCCATTGTCACTCCAGATAATTCTCGGCAAACCAAACCTCGGGAAAAATTCCTTTATTAGGGCTTTCGCTGTGGACAAGGCAGTATTGTCCTTCAAAGGATAAGCTTCCACCCATCTAGAGAAGGAGCAGACAACCACTAAGACATATTTCAGGTTGTTGCATCTCTCCATGTGGATGAAATCTAGCTGCAAAGCCTCGAACGGATACGTAGGAGGAGCAAAATGACCAGCTGGTGTTGGAGTTCCCTTACCAGGATTGTACATCAAACACACCATACAGTTCTTAACCAAGTTCTCTGCACATTTTGGAAATCCCGAATTCTGCCAAACCGGAGCCAACAACTTACACATTCCTTTCACGCTGATATGTGCCATCCCATGAGCCATTGTAACAACCGGAAGCACATACGCGTCAGGCAACAACCATCTTTGATGCTCGGACAAATCAGTCCAACTACCATTCGAATCCAATCTACCCTTACTTTCTCTCCATTCATTCAACTCTTTCTCTGTAGCTTCAGCTTGGATGGATTTCACACTCTCAATCGTATCTTCACACATACTTTTCTCTGGAACCCATCTCGCCGGACCTGCAACATACATTCGACTCATCACATTTCTCGCAGTTTCTTTCGCAACTTCATCCGCAAACGCATTTCCGCGACCAACATCATCCGTAACTTTCTTATGAGCACTACATTTCACTATCGCTACTAGCAACGGCAAGGTAAGTGATTCAAGAAGTTCATTCACCAACTGCCCATACTGGATCTTTGTTCCATGCGAAGTCAAAAACCCACGTTCACGCCACAAACGTCCAAAGCTATGAGCCACACCAAACGCATATTGGCTGTCAGTATACACATTCACTCGTTTTCCTTTCGCCAACACACATGCTCTCGTTAATGCAATCAACTCTGCTGCCTGCGCTGAATTATATGGTATACGTGCAGCTTCAACAATCGTATGCAAAGTCGTAACAGCATATGCTGCAGTCGTATCACCATTCGGCAACTTGAAACATGAACCATCAACCCACAAAGTACCATCACACTCTGGAAGAGGAGTATCCCTAAGGTCTATTCTCCCTTTCATTTCTTCTTTAGTTCTCAGAAAACAATCATGTTGTTCTTCACTATCATCTTCTGTCTCAACTGAAATTGGCAGCAACGTGGCTGGATTCAATGTGTTGCATCGTTTAATGTGCACATGACTCGCTAACAAGGTCAACTCGTAACCCGACAACCGAGCACTAGTTAAGTGCTGTGTCTTGGTACGGTTCAACAAGGTATCCACTGCATGTGGAACCATTACTACGAACGTGTTGTCCATAACCAAACCAGCAGACTGTCGAATTGAAACAGCTGCTGCTGCTGTTGCTCTCAAGCAACTCGGCAACGCTCTAGCTACCGGATCCAAAGTTGACGAAAAGTACGCACATGGGCGTTGCTTATCGCCAAACTGTTGAGTCAAGACTGATAATGCACGTCCCTCTCTCTCGTGGACATACAATGTGAAAGGCTTACTGTAGTCGGGAGTACCCAACACAGGAGTCTAACACAACGCATTGCGTAATTCAGAAAAGCTCTTCTGACATTCGTCAGTCAAAGGAATAGGATTTGGAGTATCCTTAACAGTAAGAGCTATCAAAGGCTTCGCTAAAAACGAAAAATTAGGAATCCACTGTCTACAGTACGACGTAATACCCAAAAACGCACGTACTTCTCTCTGTGTTGTAGGAACACTCATTTTCGCAATAGCTTGAATTCTCTCTGGGGTCAATTTCCTTCCCTCCTTCGATAAGAGGTGAGCTAAGTAGGTTACTTCTTGTCGACAATATTGCAACTTGGAAAGAGAAACTTTGTGATGAAAATCAGACAAGTGGCGTAACAACGACAACGTGGCTTCTCTACAAATCTCTTCAGTGTCAGCGGCAATTAGCAAATTGTCAACATATTGAATACGGGCAGCACCATCAGGTAAAACCAACAGATCAAGCTGTCTTTTCAAAGCTTGACTATAGATCGATGGACTCTCACAATAACCTTGAGGAGCGCGCTTAAAGCGGAAACTTCGTCCTCCTAAAGAGAATCCAAAGATGTCTCTACTTTCCACTGCAATCGGGATGCTGAAGAAAGCATTCTTCAAGTCAATCACTGAAAACCATGTGGCTGTAGCCGGAATCAGTCAACAAAGCAGTAATATCAGGCACAACAGGAAACTGTGGAACAACAATCTTGTTCACTTCGCGAAGATCGATCACAAACCTATATACAGGAGGCTGTGAAGAATCTGTTCTCTTCAAAACAGGCAAAACGGGACTATTGCACACATTACCTCTCGTTTCCTCAATCACACCTTTCTCGATCAGATCATAAATAATCGCTAAAAGTGCTCTCTCACCATCACTCGAGATACGGTACTGTGGAATGCGCAGTAACTTAGCATTCACCTTCAGTGTCACAACATATGGAGGAATCTCTAAAAGACCCACATCATTCGGACCAATAGCCCACAATGAATCTGGTAAAGAAGACAATTCAGGTGGAATTCTGTCTTTCGATATGTAAATCGGAGAGATCACTCTCTCACCCAACGTAAGATGTACTCCTGACGGAGAACAATACAACGTGGCATACAATCTCTTCAATAAATCCAATCCCAACAAGTTCTGTAATATATGTGTAAATATTAAGAAGCATGCATTGCTCCCACCATGGCATCCTTGGTGGACTGAAATGAGTGATACCTCTATGGATATAGGGAAGTAGGGGTCAATTTCCATTGACAAGCCAAACTACCTAACCCAAAGAACAGGTGTAAGTACCCTCTTAAACTGTGGAAAGTCTCCCGGCTCTAATGAAGAGCCCTGACTTACTAAATGTTTGGTTTGATCAAAAACTTGATGTCCTAAAGTTCTGAAAGTCAAGGGGTAAGTATTAGCCATATCCATCCATGTACTACACAGATGGGCTCAGCTTGAGCATTACTGACTAGCATATGCCACTGACCAAGAAACTGGTCCAGTGAGTGCAAAGCAGTGTATCATATAGATATTGCTATTAATCTATTACTGGATAGTAATGTAGAGCTGTGTTACTTTATAAATGTAGGTGGAAAAGGCATCAGAAGAAACAAATAATAAAGCTTAATTTCAAATATGACTGTGGAGTCTAGGCAGTCTTCCTCTACTACCAAGCTACACAAACTCTGAACAAATTGGAGGCAAAACAACTCTTCCAGGATGAAAGGTAAAGCCCCAAGAAAATGCCCAGAATAGTAAGAGGGAAAAGGAGGGTGCAAAAAAAGCAAACAATATCCGTTTCCAGAAGAGTCACACAAGTTACAGATTGTCACACACGTTAAAAATTCCACACTCAATACCTGCTGTGCTTGTCTAAATCACTCAGAAGAAGGAACAACACAGCCAGATATGCTCATAAGTGCCCACAAAAAAAGACGGTTGCTTGTTTGAGATATAGTGCAGGTGGTGCTACTTATGTACATATGTGTGCATCCGGTCCACTGTTAGAGATCTTTATAGACGTTTTACTGAAGTTTATTAATGCAATTAACTGCTTTATAAGCACACCTTTTGAATGATATGTTCCAATAATCATGTCTGGATAAGAAGAGGTGGAGAACAGCCATGCCTTAGGCAAATGTAAGTGTACATTTTACCTGTGCATTAATGCATAGCTGCTTGCATCAAAGTATTGTGAACATATGGGTGCAGGAAATGTGGCTGTGAAGAGGGTCCTAGCCTCGATGGAGATAAGTGATTGTGGAATTTTGGAAGTCTTTTTCCTTTGAGTTGTATCCTTTATCATCAATTCAAATTGGACAAATGCAACATACATTGTCAATCTACAGATGTTGGATTCATTGAGCTTTACTTCATAAAGGAGTTTGGACAAAATACAATGCTTGAGTACTTCGAATGACTTCGATTTTATTAAATGATGAGATATATGACTGCTCGAGTCCAGGACTTTGCTATCACTGAGTTGTAGATGAGAACATTCATTCTAGAGGTAAGCAACTTCTGGCCCGTCCACAGCTGCATAATGACTCCCAGGAAGCCTCTGCTGGAGTTCAGCCTTTGCAGCCGACATCCCTGAGGATCAGAGACTCGAATCAGCAGAGGTCTTACTCCTCTGATCAGGTAGTGGAGTGAAAGACAATTTAAAGAGGAGATAGAGACAAATGTACAAGTACAAGAAAGGCACACGCCTCATCAATCACTGTCTGTCTTTGGCACAGTTGAGTGTGGCTGAATTTGCATGAGATCCAAGGACACACCTGCTTGTAAAGTCCCTTTCCATGGTGGAGTTGTTCTATAATTGGAGGATGGAGTGAGACTGAGACAGACCGATATATTCACTAATTGCAGATACACTTGATTTGGTGTCAGACAATCAGAGTGCCCACCCCTTGGTGGAACAAGCCATATTTTCAGGCGTGGGCAGCTAAATGACAGCATTTCTATGTGGTTGTGAGGCAGTAGTTTTGTGAACTATGTGGGGGAAGGATTACCCGAAACCACATGGACCTCATACTAACCTCTTGCCTCCTCCGCTTTAGCCATAGCATGGGAAAACATGTTTAAGCTGAAAGTACCCCCTCTCCAGTGGAATTAACTGTCACTTACATCACTTTATGGGTTGAGTACAACCTGTGTCTGAGCCAATTCTACCAAATTAGTGGTAGGAACAATTCTTAAAATCCTCCCTTCATAGAAACCATTGACCCAAAACCCTGAAAAAGACATTTCTTTATAGGCTACTGTTTCTTTTTTAGGTCTCGCCTTTACCATTCCGCAGGAATGGGAAATGGGGAGAATTCAAGTCGGCTATTTTCTCTTCAAACCAAAGGGCTTTCTGCCCCGCGGTTTTCATGAAGTTCACGTGAACATGCACGCGCATCGCATGCAAGCCCAGCCTCTCCCGCCCCCATCCGGCATCAGGCTTCTCCTCCCCTAGCAGCACTCCTCCCACACCAGCAACTCACCCCTCCCACACCAGCACCTCCCCTCTCTCTCCACGCAATCACAGCCTACCCCTCCCACACCAGCACCTCCCCCCTCCCACACCAGCACCTCCCCTCTCTCTCCACGCAATCACAGCCTCCCCCTCCCACACCAGCACCTCCCCCCTCCCACACCAGCACCTCCCCTCTCTCTCCACGCAATCACAGCCTCCCCCTCCCACACCAGCACCTCCCCCCTCCCACACAAGCCTTGCCGCACTGCCGAGCCTGTCCCAACAACACAACCCAGCTCCGTCACATGGCTTCTGCTTTGCTCACTTTCGCTCTCCTCAACCCTTCCACTCTTGTTTTCACCTCTAGTCTCCCACCTCTGTCCACATTTTCCCTGCTGTTTCTTCATGCTCGTCTTCATCTTCCTCCAAAAACAAGCACCCTGCATTCGGAACGGCCCCTTTAAATGCATTTCTCCTCCTCCTCGCTATCGACCGACCATATTTTTTTTAACCCAAAAGCAAAAGACCCGGAGTGCTCACCCCCCTCCCCCACCACCTTGTTGTAAATACTGGTGGAGCCGCTCACAATATGGCTGACTCTCTGACTGTTCCCTAGCTACTCGCCCTCCCTCTTCTTCCGCGCCCCCCTACTCCTCCGTCGGACCCCTGCGGAGTTAGTTTTTATTTTTTTATTTCCATCTGAGCTCACTTGAAACTGTGAAATAAACTTGGCAGCGTCGGGCCTTTTGTGTGCATGGCGGAATCTCAAGGGTAAGGAGCTTCCAGTTACCGCGTCGCTGCATACAGGGTGTGTGCGTGTTAGCCCGGCCTCGGCAAGGAATCCTTCGCTGCTTTTTCAACGAGCCCGAAGGCGCCACTGGATTGTCAGGCCTGTTACTGCATAATGTTCCCCTGTGCCTGGAAGGGAGGGGGCGATGCACCAAAACAGTGTCAAACATGCATTGCTTCAGTCGCAGTTTCATTAGGATTTGCTGGATCCTTGTTTATCTGCTAAGACGAACAGGGGGGCACCTGATGGACTCAACATATATGGGGATTGATAAGGTACAATGTTTTAGGTGTTATTTAGTCCGATTCCTTTATTTTATGAGCGCACATTGTGTTGTTAGTTTGGGAACTAGTTAGGACATGCATGTAAGTGAGCTGCAGTACAGACCTGGTTTTATTTATGTATTGACTTGCCTTATTTTAATGGCGAGAAGTGCCTATAACAAGTTAAAGATTGCTATTTTTTTGCCCTGGAAATCAATTTCACAGTGAATAGGTATTTGCCATGCATTTATGCTGTGGAGGATGGAGATTCATTTGGCAAAACTAATATTTGACTGGCCTGTGCTTCCCCAGCCTTTTAGTGGTCGTCTGACAAATCTTTTTCTGTTAAGGCCCAGATCGACTTGTTTATTTTTGGGGCGAAATCTCCAATTGTCATCTCCCTTTCTTCACCTTCCATTTCTTTCCGTCTTAGCCTCCTCTTCCTCTCTTTTCCCTGTACCCGTCCTGGTGGTACACGTGCCCTTTCGTGCAAAGCATGCAGCACTGGCGAATACTTTCACGCATAGCAACGCACTCCCCCGTCTACCCTCTCCTCAGCTCACCTCTACATCCCGCTCGAGATAGGCCCCTAGGGTACAGCGGCTCGTGCCCCTCCCCCGTGCACTTCTCCCCTCGCTCGCATTCCCGCCCCCCCACCAGGCTCTCCCGCCCCCATCCGGCTTCCCTCCGGTAAACAAAATTCAATTACTTCGATTCCAGAAAGACCTTCAGAGCTCAACTCAAAGCGGATTTTTGGACCCTGAATGTCTGTCAATAAAATACCTCCGAATCATCCATGCATTTTTTTTATCCAATGTAACACCTGGCAGTTACCTTCCTTCTCGCTTGCGTGTTTTTTCAAACGAACAAGGGACATGAGTTGCTTTGTTACTTTATGTAGAGCTGCCACATGAACTAATAAAGAAACGTGACCCTTTCAAATCCTTTGTGACTTTTGAGAGATGCGGCACTTCGATTCCGAGGAATGGTAATTTTGGCTTTTTCCCTTCAATAAATATCTCTCTCTCTCTCTCTCTCTCTCTCTCTCTTGCTCTCTCTCATTCTCTCTCACTCTCATTCTCTCTCTCTCTCTCATTCTCTCACTCTCTCTCATTCTCTCACTCTCCCCCCTCTCTCTCTCATATTTTAGAAGTTTCGTTCTTACTCGTGCGTGGCCACCTGGCTTTGCAAGATTTACAGCGTGTGACTACAATGAAGTGGCGCCTCTCTGGCGCCAGCAACTGCTGTTCACTTTAAACGGAAACAAGCCTTTTGAACAAACTTAGTAACTTTGCCTCCTTTGAAACAGAGCCTAAAGGTTATACTGTGAAAGCAACTGCTTTTCAGTTATATAAAAACAAGCCTTGCAAACAAGCAACTGCTTTTCACTTATATAAAAAAAAGCCTTTTGCACAAACGTAGTAACTTTGCCTCCGTTGAAACAAAGCCTACAGGTTATACTGTGAAAGCAACTGCTTTTCAGTTATATAAAAACAACCCTTGCAAACAATGTTTGGTAATTTGCCTCCTTTTATACAGCGCATACAGCGTCAGCAATTGAAAATAAAGCATCAGACAGCTAGCGGCATTACCTCTGGACAGCCATTCCCACTTGTTTCTTTTTGGCTACTTTCTGAACGGGGAAATATATATATATTTGACCCAGGTACTAAAACAAATATATAGAGTTCTCTCTCTCTGTCCCCACACGTTTTCCATTGACGGTTGGCTGCTTCTCTTAAAGACTTGGGGGAGGGCAGACTGAAGTCGTTAAGCAAAGAAAACAAGCACTGGCGTTGCCAATAGGTTTCGCATTTGGAAAGTTGGAGCTATTGGTTTTGTAAATGACATTTTATATTTATATATTGTTATTGACAATGCCAATAACGACATAAAAATATAAAATGTCATTTACAAAACCAATAGCTCCCACTTTCCTACTGCGAGACCTATTGGCAACGCCAGTGCTTGTTTTCTTTTCACATTTGTTCAGGAGGTCAACTTTTTTAAGGAAATGGCTGCTAGTACTGTTGAATGCCAGGATTGTCAAATGCCAAGCGTGTTTAATCTTGTTTCCACCTCGTACCTCCTTCTTCTTCCACCTTAAACTTCTGCTCTCTTTATTTCACTCTTGAAAGTTCATTATCATCTCTGAATTGTTCCCCTATCTTTCTCCCCTTTCTGATTTCCCTGAATTGCACTTAGCCAAAGTATGCTGATGAATAATAAATCCAGTTCCCCCAAAATGGTGCTACGCCAAGGCCCTTGTCAGGAGGCCACCAACGTCTAAATGGCTCCGCTCGCCCCCATCGTCAGAACCTAAGGACTCAACATTGTGTCATAAGCAGACGACACCCAACTCATCCTCTCCCTATCCAACGAACCCAACACCGCCAGACACAACTTTTGAGAAGGCATGGAAGCCGTCACCAAATGGATGAAAAACAGCTGCCTACAACTAAACACCAACAAAACGGAAGTACTCATTATGGACCCAAACCCTGATGCCTGGAACGACACCTGGTGGCCCACCGCCCTCAGAAGCCCACCCACCCTCACGGTCCACGCACGCAACCTGGGAATCATCCTGGACTCAGAGCTCAAAATGGACCGCCAGATCAACTCCGTCTCGTCCTCCTGCATCCACACCTTCCACCTCCTACGTAAGAACTTCAAATGGATCCCCCTTGAACACAGAAAGACCATCAATCACGCCCTGGTCACCAGCAGGCTCGACTAAGGCTGGAATAAAGAAAAACCTCACCCACAAGCTACAGAACATCCAAAACACCGCCGCAAGACTGGTCCTCAACCAACCAAGACACTGCCACATCTCCCAGCACCTGCGCACACTCCACTGGCTCTTCATCGAAGCTAGAGTCACCTTCAAGATGCTCACCCACGCCCTCCAAGACACCGGAACAGCATACCCGAACAGCCGACTCAAATTCCACGCATCCCAGAGGACCCTACGATCAGCCCATCTCTCCTACGCAGTGGTCCACCGCAGGCGTAGGGAGACTGCTCCTTCTCCTTCTGTGCAGCCAGAGCCTGGAACTGCCTTCCGCTCTACCTCAGACAGACAACATTGCTCCCCATCTTCGCATGAAACCTCAAAACCTGGCTCTTCGACAGACCCCCTCCTTGATGGACTGGAACCTGCGACCCCCGGCGCCTTGAGATCCTTACGGCTAAGTAGTCGCGCTTAACAAACACCTGACTGATTGTTTGACCACAACTTGCACCACCCACTGCCCCAGCCAGCGCTGCCATTGACAGTATCTACACAACTACTAACCCGCACACTGCTTCAAGTGTGAGATTTCAGACTGTTCAAGGCCCCCAAAGCTGTAAGAAGGGTTTGGGCGGCTGGTATTAAGTGTTTTAATGTATATTATATTAATAAACGGCTGTTGTTGTTCTAGTCTCTAAATTAGACAAACAGCACCACCATGTGGCAGCTGTCATATGTATCTGAGTTGACAAATATGTGTCGGTGCCAAGCACCGGAAAGCACTGGCTCAAAATAAGTACAAGTGCTGCCACCTGCAACTACTCACAAAAATTAAGCTCTGGTAGGAAGAGTAGCTTTGGAGAACGTGAAATGGATGTAATGCCAAGATGGTGGTGATGGGAATACCAGTTTACAGGACCATTTGGGGATTGGCTAAATCAAGAACAGCCAGATTTTCCATTCCTTCGTGATTTTGTGCATGCAGAATCGCAAGGTCTTCAGTTGCTTGTAAAATTGTGGTGGTAGATGCACTGCACATAGAGTATGGGAATGACTTCCACAGTTTTATTCAGCAAAAGGAAAGCTTCGCCACACCTAGCTGCTACCCAGTGTTTAGGACTAGAAAGGAAGTTGCTGAGTGCACAAGTTTTAAATTTCGAAATTAATTGTGGGGGCAGTGAAGATGATTCAGGCTGCTTTGCATCATAAGTTCTCCACAATAGAAAGTCTACAGAGAGAGCACAAGCAGGATTAGTATCTTGTAACTAAATCGTGTGAAATCTGTAAATTTTGAGGAGCCAGGTGTAGGCTGTTAATATGGCTGCAGGTAGTGTTAACAATCATAGCTAACGCTGTATCTTAGAACAGACAATCAAAGGCAAAGCTAGTAGGTCTGGCTTTGACTGCTGGCCTTTCGACGTTGTCAATGCTTGCTTTATTTTGTCATGGTTTTTGCATACCTTTATTGGTGAGAAAGCTGAGAGGACCAAGTTAAAAAAAAATGCATGAAACTAAAATATCTTTTTTGTTTGTTTTCAAAACAACAACATTGCCATAATAGTCACGGACACTGACGGGAACTATCTATGCATAGATGTGCTCCTTGTAAAAGGGCAGAATGCTGTCACTCACAGTGAAGTTAGTCAATGGATGATATGGGCAGTGTCATTGCCCCATGCAGTATGCTGTAGTGAGCCATAGAAAAGCATGAATGACACAATAACAGACCTATGTTTGAAATATATATTTTTAGTCAAATCAAAAAAACGAAGTTCAAAGTTTCGGGCATCAGTCTTGGGGAGGTTCTTTTTAAACCACGGTCAGGACATTCAAATATCTGTTTTCTTGGATTATATAGCATATGGAGATTTCACATGGCAGAAGGTGATCTCTCGCTAAAGGGAGATTTTAGTGTCATCAGCAAACCGGAAGTGGTGAAAACTGATGGGTCTCATGAAGTATATCAAAGGGTCTCCTAGAGATTTAAAATGAGAGCAGAGACGAAATTTAGGAAGCGACTAAGCGACATCCGCTGACAACTAAGTTATTTTAAATTAATTCCAAGCGCAAACACTCCTAGCAGCCTAGATTTCGGTCCATACCCAGATTACGTAAAGTAGCCTGACCTCTCTTTGTCCCAATTCCTTCTGCAAGCAGGGGCTGATATACCCATGGGTAGAGTGTGAGTCACATGTTCCAATCATAAGCTAGACTCTGCTGACTCTCTTGTGCGCCATAGCGCAAGGATGGCTGCCAAGCAAAAGAGTCGCTTTTAGCGCTACATCTGCCACCACCATCAGTAGTTGGGACTTTGCAGATAAGGTGGTGCACAATTTTCCATTGTTCACGCAACCCAGTGCTGCAGTTTTTCACTGTTGCATGAACGGTAATAAATCCGTGCCAAGGTGAGGAAAGAAATAGCAGGCGATAATATTGAAAGGAGGGAAGGAAGTAAGGGTTGGGAAAGAGTAAAGAAGTGAGGGCAGGATAAGAAGGCAGGTGATCAGTTGTATAACTGCTTGTTATGTTATGGCTATTTGTCATGCTCTCTAATCACCATTGAGGGTATCCAGGTGCTTTGCAGGTAGCCAGCTAGTCATTGGACTCCCAAGGTGAGATTACTTGACAGCCAGGACTTGAGCTACTTGCGGAATGAGTGATGAGGAGGATCTGATGTGCCTTTTGCAGGTCATTCCAGGCTTTGGGGAAGATGTGAGAGAATCACGACCTTCACTTCTGTTTTTGTGAGTGCAGGGTACATGTGCTAATAAGAGTCAGGCTTATCAGAGGTGTCTTGAGGGGTGGTGGAAATGTATGCATCTAATGAGGCAGGCGGGCCCACGTTGTGTAGTGTTTTGTTTGTATTCGTAGTTTGAATTGAGTGCGCTTGTGTATGGGAAGCCAGTAGAGTTCTTTGTGGTGTGGAGAGATGTGGCTGTGGCAGGGTTGGTTGAAAGCAAGTCTTGCTTGAGCCTTTTGGACAGTTTGGATCCTGTTCAGAAGCTGTTTGGTGATTCCAGTCCCTAGTGTATTACTTTAGTCGGGTCTGCTGGTTATGAGGACCTGTGTGACTGTTTTTCTGGTGTTCTCCAGTGCCACTTAAAGATTTTTTATAGCATCCTCAGTATGTGGAAGCAGGTGGAGGTCACTGCGTTTGCCTGGGCTGACTTGTAAAGCTTGCCATTGAGAAGCAGTCCTTGGTTTCAGGCGTGGGCAGTGGGGACTGGTGTGGGGCCGAGATCTGCTGGATAAAAGATGGAGTCCCACGCAGAGGTCTTTCTTCCAAAGATCACCACGTTAGTCTTGCCTGTTTTGAGCTTCAGGCAGTTGGATTTCATCCAGAGAACCACTGCAGTCATGCAGGTGACGAAGATGTTTTATGTTGCAGGGGAATTGTCCTTGAGGGAGAGTATCAGTTGACTTTTGTCTGCATAGGAAAGAAGGTTAATGGCAAGCGATCTGATGAGGTGTGCCAGTGAGGTCATGTAGATGTTAAACAAGGTTGGGCTGACAAATTATTCTTGGGGGACCCCACAGATGAGGTTCTTGACTTTAGCTGTGTAGGATGGCATGTTCTTCTTGTAAGGAAGGAGCAAACCTGGTTGGGGGCGGTTTCATGTAGCCTACTGATGCTAGTAAGAGACCCCCTCGCAAGGCAGTTGTGGGCCGGCCCGCTTTTTTCTTTCTAAACTCTGCTTTTACAAATACATTTTCACTGTATGGCAAAGTTTTTTTTTAAGTATCATCTGTCTTATTGTGCTTTTATAATTGGTTTCTGGGCAGTTTGGAAGGCAATTGCCTCTGGTTGAAGGGGAATTTCACTGCACTTTTGCTTTCCATGGAGTCAGCCATAGAGTCGCTAATCAAAGTCAGTGCTCTAGTGGTGACTGTAGGGATTAAAGAGGATGGGGCAGCTGGCTTGCAGCTGGCACACCTTCAAGCCCGTCTGCGCCCTACTGGAACTCTGGGACTCAGGGATTCTGCCTCATCAGCCCTCAACATAAGAGTTTATTCCAGAGACTCCTTAATTAAATTAAGAGGAGCCTCCAGAGAGGGCTGCAGGCACACAATGGACTTACATCAGGGGGCAAATACTTGTAAGTACTGTGATTACAACCTGTTGGCTGAAGCACCAGCCAGTAAATCCTTACTCAAACTAGGAGGAAATATGTATTAGTTAAACTGTAGGTCTCTCCCATGCCATAAGTTGAGCGTCTTTTCTTTCTTGGAAGACACGCAACCAGAGACTTGGCTTCATGGGGAATCAAGTCCTGACATTGTTCAAGCTCTTCCTTCAAACTATAATCTAATACGTAAGGATAGAGAAAATAAAAAAGGTGGGGGTTTGGCCATCATTTTGAAGGCTATACTTAGCTGTCAAACCAACTCCACTGCAATCTCTGAGAGTGAACGTCTTGAGTTTACTATTTCAATGTCTCACACATCAATATTTGCAGGAGTGCTGGTATACCCACCCCCAGGCCCTTCTGGTCAATTTATTCAATCTTTTCCAGAAGCTGTTTCAAATGTAGCTTCTAAGGATAGCCATTTTACAATGTTGTGGGATTTAAACCTGCATCTAGAGGAAGCCAGTGATACCTGAGAAGTAAGTTTCACGCTTGATCTGACAGCGATCCAATTGGAACAAATGATCCGGGCCCCCCCCATATAGGAGGTCATCTTTTGGATAGTATATTTACGAACAACAATCCTATACTACAGGTATTGGACCCTGCAACACTCGCCTGCACAGATCATTATTTAATCCCTTTATTCTTCAAGGTACTTGGACCTACTCCTTTTCAGAGATGTAAGAGAGTTAAATATCGGTTATGGTCTAAGCTAAATCAGGAGAATTGGAGAGGCTTTTTCAAGTACTTCCTCGCTTTGTTTGGACTCAGAATCTCAAATAGCCAATAATATGATTACGGAATGATTGACTTAATCCTTAGACCCAGTTATGCCAAGTACCACATATTAGGCATTATACTTACGCATTTCAGTGTGGTGCTCTGCATCACCGCACTGAAATGCATAGCCATGCATATCTGATGCATTCCGCATAATGTATCTGATGTCTGAAGCCCTGTGTGGTAGCTGATAGTGCGTCATGGCTCTAATGTGGCGTGTGCATACTGCTCCCTGCAGATTTTGGTTGCTCCGAGCTGAGCTATGCAATGGGCTGCTGGCAGGCTCTGACTTCTCCGCAACAATACATCTAGCTCATGATTGGATCCCCACTGTGGCACCGCGCAACTGAGTCAGATGTGGTGCTGTGGGGGGAGAGGGGTGCCACATCCTGGCTGCTGCGGTGAGTTTAAGTGAGCTGCTGACTGTTTGCATGTGGCACCGGCCCGGGCTCCAATCATGCTGGTGCTACTCGCAGGTGCTGACCAGCCGTGTTACTGTGGCTGTAATCTACTATATTTATGCCTGCCGCCGCGGTGAAAATTCAATGTTGTCAACCTGACTGAGCCTAGGGTTCGAGGCATTAAGTAGTGTGAAGCTGTTACAAGTAAGTAGTAGATCAGCAACCACAAAGTGTGACAGTATGCTGTCAGTGTGTCAGATACATGTTAAATTTGGCAGCATGACACCGCGTGACCAGGCAGCTGCCACTGCCTCACGGCTGCAGTCAGAGTGGGTGGGTGCCGACTAGACCTTCGTTTGTGAAGGTATAATTTACTGTCATGGGTGATAGGGCCTCTCTCACATCCCCTCCGTGGGCTGGGTCACTACTTACTGCTGTCAGAGTGGGATGAGGTCTTACGGATGTATGACATTACAATGCATGCTTTTACATTGCATGCTTTTACATCGCAGGTTTTACAACGCATGCTGTTACAACGCATAGTGTTGAGGGGTGCTGGAAAGTGAATAGTTAAATTTACTATTCCAACTCCAGTCCCCGTGGATAGTAGGGAAGGTGTTGGATAGTAAATTAAATCTATTCCCTATCCTAGAGCGCCCCCCAATGCAGTGCGTTGTAATGGCATGCGTTGTAAGGCTTGCGATGTAAAGGCATGCGTTGTACAAGTTGCGTTGAAAAGGATGTTCCACGGTCTTACTAATCACTAGGTGATCTGTTGCAGAGGATGGCTGGGATGAGTGTCAGATGACATGAGGACTGTGTAATGGTTTTGGGTGATATTTCTAATTTTTATACTGGCAGGGGGACTAGACGTCATTGCTTGAATTTGCTAAAGAGGAATGTGTCACTCATAATCGTTGAAATGCCACTCATAATTACACTAAAATGATGAAAATGTCACACAGCAATCTGAAACCTTGGCAGCTATGTTGACCAAACTATCCCCAAGAAGACCATCAACCAAAAACCTGAAAAGAAATTGGCCCCATGATACTCCTCTCACCTGAGAACTCTAAAACAAGATTTCAAATTTGCAGAGTGGGCATGTGTGAGACTTGGCCCTTTCCCCAGAAATTTTTCGCTTTTATCCCCTGTTAATTTAGAATGCCCCTATTGAAACAACACTGTATAGGCCTTGGGTGGTGGAGAATGCCCTGTGTAGTTTAAAACTAGTGTTAAAGTACAGGTACTTCCTACCCCTAACATGGCCGCAACAGACCACTGCTGCAGCAGCGTGGTTTAGTGGGCGCATTCTAGTAGCCAGGGGCTGGCTGGAACCCTCAGGCAATGTATCCATCTTAGCCTGCCAGCCTGCCCACAGGTAGAATGGTGGAACCTACTAGAACCACCTGGAACCTTCTGGAAGAGGTGAGGTGACACCAACTGCCATTACCAACTGTCAACTGGCACTATAAAAGGAAAGGGAGGGAACTTTCCTGAGGAGAGAAGCTGAGGGGAAGACCTGGGGAAGTACCTACGCAGGAGGATAGGCAGTGGGGGTCAGGGCAGGGTCTTATGATGCTTGAATGACAGGGCCTAGTGTGCTGCTTTACAAGTGTTGAGGTATCCTGTTCCCCCCCCACTGACCTAGCCCCGCGGCAGGGAACCCCCAGGGACCACTTGAGGGGATTGGCTGAGGAGATCTAACACCAGCCACCAACTTAACCCCCTTCAAGGAATAAGAAACCAAAGGAAACAAGAAACCAACTGCTATTTACAAGGGCGCAAGAAACAGCTGCGCCAAGAAGAAATCAAGGAACCAGTAACCAAGAAACTTACAAAGGCGCAAGGAACATAAGGCGCCAAGAAGAGACTGAATCACCACAGGACATTTGAAGAACCACCCAGGTATTGGCGCTGTGTTGCTCCCTGTGCCCCTGACGCCACCTGGGGTTCCTGCGCTATCCTACCACTGTTGGGTGGCCTGTCCAGTCTGATCTGATGTCCTGCTCCTAATTTAAAGGAACTGTCTGCTGGTTAAGCGCTCCCATCTTCTAAGCGCTAGCATCCTGAGCTACCTGTCCTGCAAGCGCTGCCTGAACTGCCTTATTTCTGGGACTGGCCCCTGGGAAGAGCGCTGAGGTAATGGAGAAGGTTGCTGCCTGGTTGAAGCGCTGGGAAGTTGAGAGACTGTTGCCTGAAAAAGAGCTATAACCTGCCCCTCATCAGCGCTGAGAACTGTGTGTCAAAAGCGCTGTGAACTGAGACTTGTACCCGGTAAAGCGCTGCGAAGTAACCTGCCAAGCGCTGTTAATTGCTCCACTGCTGACCCCTGAAAAGCGCTCTTATGTCGCTGTGCCGGTGAAGCGACCGGAAGTAGTGGAAGAGCGCCACTGACCGCAACCTCGCCAAGCGCCTACCTGTAGCGCCTAGTGAAACGCCGTGCTTTGCCCCCAGGCGGCCCCCAGTGCCAGGAGAGGGCCGCCTCAGCAACCGGAGGCGTGAGGGAGAAAAGGCGCTGTGTCTCGGCGTGACCTGGGGCCGCTGTCACCGCCGCGGCCCGGCCGGAGAGTGAGGGATCCCAGCGGAACCAGCGCCGTCTTCGTGACCCCCCTCGGCGGCCCCCGTGTACCAGGAGAGGGCCGCCGTATTGTATGCCTGAGGAGGCCTCTGCGCATTCCAGTAAGGTCGCGTTAGGCCCTGAGGCAGGAATCCCCGTATCACGTGACGGGGACACATCAAGCCCAGGCCCCGCCGCGCACTGATTGGCCGCGTGGCTGAGCCTCTCCTGCACCACATCGCGATTGGTTCCCGGGCCGGTGAGGCTGTAGAAGGCCCGGGAACCGCTTGTCATCGACGGGGAGGGCTCCGAGAGAGTGCCAGAGCCCCCCCCTCACTGCCAGCACTCGTCGCGGAGGGGGCCGACGTGCACCAGAGCCCCCTCCGATTGCCCCGCATCACGGATCCGGCCCCTGTGCAACGCGCTGGGCCGAATGAAGCTCACGGGTGGGTTGGAGCCCCTCCCTTGCCTCCAGAACCTACGCAAGGGCCCTGGAAGGGCCGAAGAAGGCAGGTAAACCCCCCGGGGAGGAGGGCGGAAGGTCGCATGAGACCTCGAGTTCGCCCCTCCCCTGGGGAAGATTGTTGTTGGGCCCCGTTGGCCCAGATTAACGGAGAGGAGATAGCAAACCCCCAGGGAGGAGGGCGGAAGGCCCCGGGAGGCCCCGAGTTCGCCCCTCCCTGGGGAAAACTGGTGACTGGGTCCTGTTGGCCCTAATTAATTACAGAAGCCCTTCAGGCATGGGGACTGGGCCCACGAAGGTCACTGTGGGTCCCCTGCAGTAGGAACCTTGTACTCCTGCCGTGAGTTAATTATTAAATTGGGCTGCATTGTTGATGGATGTTTTTCCCTTGCCTTATGGGAATGTTCCCTGATTAATAGGAGCAACTTGCTGCTCATTTATGCACCAGCCGATGTGTAGTTTGCCTAATGCCAGGTTGGAAGTGATGTAATGCCTTTAGAAATGTCCTAACTTCTGCCTAGAGAACTGTTTATTTCTAGCTAAATGCCTTAGTGAATGCCCAATGTAAGGTTCATTCAAATACGCTTTGCGTAATGCTCTAGGTAATGGAATGGTTATTCCTCCCAAGTGAAACTGGAAATTAACTGTCTGGTTAGTTTATGACTAATGAAATGTTCTGCCTTTACTCTCATGACATGTTAAATCCAGCTTAGTGCCAGGTTTCCTGAAACTCCTACAGCTAGGTACTAAAATGTTCTGTCCCCAAACGTAGGATATGTATATTTCTGCCTAAGGCACTGTTATCTGAATGCTGTTGCTACCTCAGGAAATGTTTATACTACATAATTACATGGTTCCTGGGTCATATGTCATGCATACTCCTGCCTGATGCAATGGTTCCCAAAGACCTCTAGGTATATAAGGAGATGGTTACTCCCATTTGAGGAGAGGTTTATTCCGGATTAATAGGGATAGCGCACTGCTATACCAGCCTCAGGTGTTGTGATAGTTTACCCTAGTTAAAAGAAAGGTTTATTCTTACCTGATGACATGGGTAATGCTGGTTAAATGAAATGTTTTCTTCCACGTAGCGCTAAATTTACTAGAAGCCTACAGTGATTTATTTACATGTTGCTGTTCTGAAATGCTCAGCTTTGTTGGGGAGTAAAAAGTAGAAATCTACTGTTATATATTGAAATGCTTTCTGTTATAACTTCTTAATGTATTTGATGCAGGTGCTGACCAGGAGCAAGGCACAGGTCAGGCCTGTGTTATTCTAAAAATGTAGTTAATCAATATTTAATATTTATGGAACATCTAATATTTATTATTTATTCATCCAGTATTTATTGCCAAGTGTTCTCACACATGTATTTTAGTGGAAAGCTGATAAGCTAATTTTATGATGAATTCCTAATACCCTGATCCTGCTCTATCTTAATAAAGTTAACTTGAGTTTTTACATAAGCTCACTGGAGTGGTGTCCCTAATTGCGTGCCCATGTTTCTGACTCAGTGGTTGCGTGTGCTGCATGGTTGCTTAACACATAAGCTTTCGGATGCCTACCCGCTCGTGCCATGCTACCCTAGGGGACTGGTGACCCCAGTTCCAACAGCATGGAGGAAGGATTATGCTCAAAATAAAAAATCATTGTATCGGGAGAAAGAAAGGACCTATCATACTGAAATTCGTCAAGTCCAGGCTTCTTTCTTTGAAACTAAAATTAATAAGGCAAGAAATTCCCCCAGAGAGAGGTTCAGAATCACAAAGTCCCTGTTGGGGTCTATCAGGAAAACCTAGATGTCTGAACCATCCATCGATAGGTGTAATGCTTTTTAACCCCTTCCACGTGGGGCTAATTCCCCTGCGGTGTGGGGGGAGGAGGGGCTGGGCGCGGTGCTCCTGACGAGCCCAGCTCGTCATGCTGCACAGTGGAGCTATGCTCATGACGAGCTGGACTTGTCACAACTCCGCCCACTCCTGTAGAACACCCGCACAGGCGGGAAATTAGCCACACGGGGGAGGGCCGCGGTAGTTATGACAAGCTCAGCTTGTCATGAGTACAGCTCCACTGTGCCTCATGATGAGCTGATCTCGTCATAAGCTTGGAAGGGCTTAACTCTAAAATCTTAAACGTTTATCAATCGTTCCAAAAGGATAATGAAAGTGAAAACTCCATCTCACTGTAAGTAGGTGAGAATAGATTTTTGTCCCTCTCTCCCAGTTCCCTCCCCTCTCTCTGGAGGAGTTTACAGGCCTTTTTGGGAAAATAAATTATGGGTCACCTCTTGACCCGGTGCGAATGAGAATCCTCATGCTTGAGCTGGAAATTATCTTCATCTTTCTCATAGAATCAGTCAATATTTCCCTGGAAACAAGCATCATGCCTTCACCTTGGAAGCATGCGATGGTCAGAGCGACTTAAAGAAACCTACTCTTGACCTGTCCTGTTTGGATAATTTCCATCCATGATCCCTGCTTCCAGGTCTAAGCAAAGTGGAAGAAATGTTTGTGAAGAGATGTCTGTCAAAGTTTCTAGAAACAACTCAATCTTACATCATACACAAACGGGCTTTTGCCCCGAGCATAGTACAGAGACCGGTCTATTGGCAGTGGTGTAAGAGGCAACAAGAGAATGGACCATGGGGCTACAGTGGCTATTGTACTCCTTGATCTTAGTGTGGCCTTTGTCACTGTTGACCAGTCTATACTTTTGGATGGAGTTGGTAGGGAAAGCCAGGGATTGGGTTGGTTACTTTTTGAAGGAACAAACATTTCGAGTTTTTGAAAAAGACTGCTGCTTGGATATCTTGCCAGTGGTATTTGGCATCATTCAGGGGTCTTTTTGAGAAAGGAAGGAGGGTGGGACTGGGAGCCGATATTTATGGAGATCCTGCACACAGGGCTCTTAAAGGACTGTGAGACGAAGTAGTATGCAGTTCCTAGAGGGGGAGGAGTAGGGGGAAGGAGAGGGGGAAAGCCAGGTCTTTCTTCATGATGCCCTCACACACCCCGAGAGGTGTCATGCTTCATCATAGGTCTTTGCCCTCGTCGGGCCGGCGCTGCAATACCCGACTGGCTCACCGTAAATGGGGCTCTTTGCAGAAGAGTCGTGTGGCACTTCTTCAGGACCTATGTGATGGTGTGGTGAACTGCATACTACTTTGTCTCATCATTCAGGGGTCCTCACTTAGCCCCACGCTGTTTAATAAATACCTTCAGACTTTGGCAGATATTGTGTCACCTTTTGGGATCGCTATAGTATCATATGCAGACAACACAGAGCTGGTGTTCTCTTTTGCACTAGACTTGAAGTGTGAAGAAGTGTGGCTCAATGGTTAGAGCGGCAGACCCTGATGCAGAGGTCTGGCCCGGGACCAGGGTTCAATACCCGCCTCGGCGGGTCTTGGGCTCAATTTCCTCGGACCTAATAATTCTCGCCTCGGTGCCTATTATAATCATGGGTCCCACTCTGCAACTCTGGGCAATAGCTTGCTTAATCTCCACAACGGCCCCAACAGCGCTGGGATGACTGGCTTCACCTTGGGGGTGCCCAGGAGTGGACATTTCACAGGGAAAGCTAGGAAGGGTTCCTAAGTGGTATACGGACAGCGCCGGCACACTTCCGTTGGAGGTAGTTGTGCGCTCTACAAATGCCGGCATTTACATATACATTTACTTGGACACTTTAACATCCAATCTTGGACCCTGTCTTGAGCAGGGAGCCAGCCAGATAAACAATTCCTGTCTGAATGCCGTAACGGATCAAAAACAGAATGAATGAACCTTGGCAATAATTCCAGCATTTAACAAGGTCCGGGCTAGCCTTTTGGCCTTGTTCCCCCTCCCACCCCTTAGGCTGTTATAAAAAACTTAGAGATGTGGCTTAAAGACACGCTGAATATGAAAGCCAAGGCAACAAAAACGTCAGCCAGTTGCTTTGGTACGACTGCTACACAAGATATTATGCTTGCTTCCTCAGACATAGAGACAAGTGGTTCACACCCTCTTCCTGTCTCCTTTGGACTATTGCAACTCCTTATATCTGGGGTCCCCAAAATAAGTTATCCATACACTGCAGGTGGTGCAGAATGCGGCCGCACATACATGCTTGGACTTCCTAGATCTTAGTCAGTTAGACAGGGTCTGAGAGACGTTTACTGGCTTCTCATTGCTCAAAGAGCGAAATTCAAATAATTGTGCATTGCACATTGGGCTCTGAAAGGCATTTGCCCGCCCATCCTGCAACAACTGGTTACTCCTTACATCCCGAATAGGTCACTTTGGTCCTTGAATCTTCACCTGGCTTTCACCCGGCTTTCACCCTGGCTATAAAAATGGCAAAAAGTGGAGGAGCCTAGCCTGCAGCCGAGATGGCCGCCTAGTCTCTCGGCTCCGCCGACCCTTATGCCCTTCTTCATTATCCTGCCGCCCATCCTGTACCTCCATGCGCCACGCTTACTCGTGAGATGCTCCCGATCACGTTGCTGTGACTCTCGGCGAAAACGGAGCGGTCCCAGCGGTGAGGAGTCCCTGTGTACTTCCCGGCCTTTCGAGTGATCGCAGCCGGGCCATTGCCTGTGGGAGACGGCCGGAAACGACCACAACAACAGCGGCCGCCGCGGTGGAGGAGGAGCCGGTTGGCTGGACCTGCAGTGTGGCGCTGGGCTTTTCGTCGCAGCGCTTCCCTCCGCTCGGCAACCCAACGCGCCTGGAAACATTGTACCAGCGCTTCTACATTGTATCCCTGCCTGGCTGGGAGGTGGCCTGGACTGCTTCTTTGTTACCTCTCCTCCGTAGCGGACGCCATTTTCCGCATTGGGAATCCAGCGCCTGCCAGTGGAGTTCCCTGCTCATCTCGGGGGCTCGTTGTTTGCCGGCATCCTCACATTTGGAGCTTCCTTACGATCGGCTGCCTTCATGTCCCTGCCCCAGCTGAGCCCTGCAGATCTTCTACAGAATCTTCGAGTGTCGATGTATGACAGGGGAGACTTGCTTTCTGAGGCGCCCTGCTGCCGCTCGCCCTGGACGGGGGTCAATGCTGCATCCTCCATTCTGGATACACCGCTGGGGCTTCGGGATATCCTGGAGGCTCTTGAGGACCTATGGTTGGCCTTTCGTGACACTGCCAATGGTTTGGGGGCCCGGCTTGCTGCGATTTCTTCAGCCGGCCATGAGGGCCCTCCAGTGCTGCACACTACGCCACATCCTCAACCTGCTTACGGTGAATTGCCTGCCCTGGAGTATGTGGAGGCGACGGATGGGCGAGCCTCAGTTTCCGCTGCAGCACTCTCCGGATTTGCCTTGAAGGAGTTTGGCGATAATGATCCTGCGCGATGGCCGGTGCTTCTACTTCGGACGCCATGTTGTTCATTTCCTTTGTCCTCTGATGGCATGCCTCTTCGCGTCCTTCTGGACTTGCTGTTCGCACATCGGCCGGCTGCTGCGCTGGAACTCTCGCCTCGTCTTGCTCCCTACTGTACTCTCCTCGGACAGGCAGTGGTGACTTCTCCTGACTTTTGTGGCCGACCTCCAAGCCAGTTTGATTCGTCCCAAGCGCCTCGACTTCTGCAATGGATTCCACGGTTACCCTCTCCGTCCATGTGGGCTGTTTTAGAACTGGACTCCGTTGTCATGCCGGTTCGGAGGGGACAGGGCTGCTGATGTTTCTTCTTTTGCTGCAACCTGCTGCGTGCATGGCGGGGGCTGTAAATGATAATTGTTGGAGGTACATGTTGATTAGGTGCTAGGTCGGGGTCCGGGGTTGGGTGGCCGCGGGTAAAAGTATTGATTGCTTTGGTTACTTCCTTGGCCCTCCTCCGGTCTTATGTGATTCTCTTTTTTCTTCTTTTTCTTTTCTTCTGAATTTCGGGTACTCTTTTGGGGCGACAGACACACTGCTAGGGGGGGGTAGGCCGTAGCCTCTGCATGCGTGTAGGGTGGGGGGTTATTTCTTCGTTCGTTTCAGTTCCTATGGGCCTCTCTTTTTCCTTTTTTCTTCTTCTTACTCTTCGTCTTCTATTCTTTTCTTTTCTTATTTCCTTGGGTCAGGGGGGGGATTGGGAATTTGCGGGTAGCGACTGGGGATCATTATGTTGCGTGCTCATCCTCTATCCTGATTTATTTGCTTACAGCCGTTTGTTCTGCGGATAATGCCTGCTGATTTTTCTGATGAATGTTGCCCACTTCTGTCCTAATCGTATTGTTTTGACTCGGATCCTTCTTGACATTTATTGCTATGGACTCATCTAAAAACTTTAAAATTAAACCTTCATTATCCTACCTCTCGGCGGCGCAATTACGTATAGTGTAACTTGGATTAATCGTGCCTGCTCTGATATGCTGCTGAGTCGCCTAACTGCTTGCTGATGTTGCTTTTTATTGTCGAGGCCGGCCTGTGGGTTGTAGGCCCGTATCTGTTTGCACATACTGTCAAATAAAGGTTTTCCAAAAAAAAAAAAAAAAAAAATGGCAAAAAGTGTGGTCGTTCCTTCAGCTTTAATGTAGCAAAGCTTTGGAACTCTTCTTGTTTTTAGCTATTTGATTAATAGAAAATGAGCTACTCTTCTGGAAACCAATCAAAACTTGTCTCTTTATATAATTAGCCTTTAAGGTGCTCTTCCCGTTCTGATATGATGTGGCCCATTATTCAGTGCTGGGATGCCTCCTGGTTGCCATGTACTCTATAAGAGATAAAAAATAATGATAATGATGAGGGTGGAGTGGAGTGGGAGACCATGTTGAATGCTGCAGAGAGCCAAGCAGGATGAGGGCAGCTGTTTCTCCTGGATCAAGGAACATCCTGATGTCATCAGTCGCTGTGATGAGGGCAGTTTTGGTGCTGTGTTTTGGGTCTGAAGCCTGATTGGATAGTGTTTAGGAATTGGTGTCTGTCGAGGTGGTGGGCGTATTGCTTGTTGATGATTTTCTCCATTACCTTAGCTGGGTAGGGAAGAAGGAAGATCGGGAAGTAGTTAGCTAGCTGGGAAGGGTCTACTGAAGTTTTCTGTAGTAGTGCTTTTACAGCTGCATATTTCCAGGGCTCCAAGTACGTTGAAGTGATGATGGAGGTGTTCAGGATGAAAGTGAATACCTGTTGAAGTTGTGGTGAGGCAGGGGTCTGTCGGGGCCCAGGAGTGGATGATCCCCATGATGTTGGTTGTCTCTTCTGTGGTGACTGTTTTCCAAGATATCAGTGTATTTCCAAGGTCTTTAGTGGGTTGGCTGGCACCTAGGTTTTTGGGGTCCGCTTGTATTTCCAAATTGTTGTAGATGGTTTCAATTTTTTTGCTGAATAATTCTGATAGGTTGTTGCATAAATTGTGCAACGGGAATGTTGTTTGCACTGAAGGTTGGTGCAGTTTCGTATGGTAAGGGATGTTAATATGTAAGTGGACAATGGAGTGGTCGGTTCAGGTGAGAGGCATGGTTGCGATGATTTTTATGGCATCGAACGTATTGAAAATGGGATCATGGGTGTGTCCAGCAGAGTGTGTTGGCCTGGTGACTTCTTGTGTTAGTCTGAGGATTCCAATTCTTTTGAGGAGTGCGTGGAACTGGGGCATTCTGGTTTTCTAGGTGGAAACTGAGGTCTCCAAATAGGATGAAGGCTTTTGCATAGATGGTGAGAGGGTGAAGAAGTCTACTATATTGTTGGTAAAACTAACTTTTTGTCCAGATGGGCAGTACACAAGGGTACCATTTTGCATAGATGGTGAGAGGAGTGAAGAAGTGTACTGTATTGTTGGTAAAACTAACTTTTTGTCCAGATGAGCGGTACACAAGGGTTCCATTCAGGATGAAGGTTATTGAGATTTGGAGTTTGAAGTGCAGGCACTCCTTGTAGGGGTTTGAATTCTCGTTGACTGTGGTGGAGCTGATGGTTTCTTTGAAGATTATTGTGATTCCTCCTTCTGGTTTGCATTGGCGATCCTATTGAGCGATCTTGTATCCTGCCAGGACAGCCGTAGCGATGTCGGGAGCCAACAAGGTGGTTAGCCATATTTCCGCAAGGAAGAGGATATCCCGGGCGTCATTGTCTAGCATATCCCAGATTTCCATGGCATATTTGCTGAGTGAGTGGGTATTGAGGAGCAGTCATGAAAATTTGTCATGGGGTATTATATTTGCTAGTGGAAGTAGGGGTTGTATTATGTGTGGAGTGGGTGTGTAATGCACTTGAAGTGACACTGGGTGCAAGCAAACACTCCTCTGTGTGGAGAAGTGTGGCTCACCGGTTAGAGGAGGCAGACCTGGCCACAGAGGTCAGACCCGGGACCAGGGTTCAATCCCCAACGCGGCAGGGTCTTGAGCTCAAAATGTCCAGGACTCGATAATTCTCGCCTCGGTGCTTACTCAAATCATGGGTTCACACTCTGCAACTCTGGGCAATAGCTTACTTAATCTCCACTACGGCCCCACTGCAATGGGATGCCTGGCTTTCACCTTGGGGATGCCCAGTAGGGGTTATCTCACAGGGAAAAGCCAGGACGGGTTCCCAAAGCAAGCGCCTTGAGACCTTACGGTGAAAGGCGCTATATAAGAACGTATGATTTACGATTTATTTATATGCTTCAGCAGCAGCGGGGAGACAGACGTCTTGGGTTGACTGCCTGGAGGTAAGCTGCGGAGTACCGTTGGGGATGGTTGGACCAGGGTTCCTGACGCTGGTCACTGTCCAGGCATGCGTGCCATTGGCATTCCCTCTGCGCCCTCTTCACCTGTCTGCACAGCGAACGCCATTAAGTAAGGCCTGGGAGGGAGGAAGAGCACAGGGGGCAGTGGGTGGAGTGTGGGAAGGAGCGGGAGCAGGGGAAGGCCGGGTAAGAAGCAGGTTGAGGAGGGTGGGGGTGCAGGAGGTGGGAGGCAGGGAAAGAAGCAGCAAGGGGCTACCAAAGAGATGGCAATGGCAGAACAGGCAAAAAAAGCATGAAGACAAAAGAGAATTTTTTTAAAAAAGAGCAGAAAGTAAAATAAGATTAAAGAGTTAGAGGAAAAAGTGCAAAGAGTGGCTAAAAGGCAACAAGCATTGGAAATGCAATAGGTCTCGCAGCATTAGAGTTAGTGCTTTTAGAATTGTTTATGGTTTTTTGTTGTAAATCTTTACCATTTTTGTTTCCTGTAGGCAATGCTAAAGAATTACAAATCAAAAAAGCCATAAACAATAGTAAAAGCTCTAACTAAAATTCCTCCGAGACCTATTGTACTGTGTGAGGGTGAGGGGTTGAGGGTGAGTGAGGGTGAGGGTGAGTGAGGGTGAGTGAGGAGTTGAGGGTGAGTGAGGGGTTGAGGGTGAGTGAGGGGTTGAGGGTGAGTGAGGGGTTGAGGGTGAGTGAGGTGTTGAGGGTGAGTGAGGTGTTGAGGGTGAGTGAGGGGTTGAGGGTGAGTGAGAGTGAGAGTGAGTGAGAGTGAGGGTGAGTGAGGGTGAGTTAGGGTGAGGGGTTGAGGGTGGGTGAGGGTGAGGGTGAGGAGTTGAGGGTGAGTGATGATGAGTGAGAGTGAGGGTGAGTGAGGGGTTGAGGGTGAGTGAGGGTGAGTGAGGGTGAGGGGTTGAGGGTGAGTGATAGTAGGTTAGGCTTAAAGATTGAGGGTGAGTGAGGGTGAGAAGTTGAGGGTGAGTAAGGATGAGGGTGAGTGTGGGTGAGTGAGAATGAGGTGTTGAGGGTGAGTGAGGTGTTGAGGGTGAGTGAGGTGTTGAGGGTGAGTGAGGGTGAGGGTGAGGGTGAGGATAGATAGATAGATAGATAGATAGATAGATAGATAGATAGAGCGATATATAGATTGAGAGGGCGATAGATAGATATATAGATAGAGAGATAGATAGAGTAAGGGCAATAGATACAGTGAGTGCGATAGATAGATAGATAGACAGATAGATAGATAGATAGATAGATAGAGTGAGTGCGATAGGTGGTTGTGTGTGTGGTTGTGTGTGGTTGTGGTTGTGTGGTTGTATGTGTGGTTGTGTGCGTGTGGGGGGTTGTGGGTGTGTGTGGGGTTGTGTGTGTGCCGGGTTGTGTGTGTGCGGGGTTGTGTGTGTGCGGGGTTGTGTGTGGGGTTGTGTGTGTTGTGTTTGGGGTTGTGTGTGTGGTTGTGTGTTGTGTTTGGGGTTGTGTGTGGTTGAGTGTGGTTGTGTGCTTGCGGTTGTGTGCGTGTGGTTTGTGTGCGTGTGGTGTGTGTGCTTGTGTGTGTGCGTGTGGTCGTGGACGTGTGGTCGTGTGCGTGTGGTCGTGTGCGTGTGGTCGTGTGCGTGTGCGTGTGGTCGTGTGCGTGTGTGGTTGTGTGTGTGTGTGGTTGTGTGTGTGTGTGGTTGTGTGTGTGTGTAGTTGTGTGTGTGTGTAGTTGTGTGTGTGTGTAGTTGTGTGTGTGTGTAGTTGTGTGTGTGTGTAGTTGTGTGTGTGGGGGGTTGTGTGTGTGGGGGGTTGTGTGTGTGGGGGTTGTGTGTGTACCTCTGTAAAGTGGCGCTAATGTGTGTGGTTGTGAGTCACCAAAATAGGAGAGGAATAACTGGAAGAAAGAGAGAGAGGGTGAGGAGGCAGCTGCTAGCGGGAAGCGGAAGTGAACATTGTTGTTTAAACAAACACGATAAAACGAAAGTAGCGCTCCACAGGAAAAACCTGTAAAGCGGCCCGAATGAATGTGGTTGTGAATACAATTAATATGGCAGCCTTTGGTATTTTCACCCTTTTTTGTGTCTGTTCCGAGGCTGCACCACTTATAATATAGTACCTCCGGCAATGGTGCAGTTTATTACCTGATCTTGAACCAATCTATGTACTTTAAGACCACAGAGGAGGACCGAGACAGAGGCAGGAGAGGGAATAGGAGTATCAAGGAGCGGGGGAGGGGGAGGGAGCGCTGATAGCGACAGAGCAGGAGAAGCTAAAGTGTTTGTTTTCAGTAAGTGAGAAGGGGACTTAAAGAGAGGGAATAAGAGGAAGGGTCAGAGAGGGGTGAGGGGCAGCTGTAGCCGCCGTGCAATATATAAAGGTAAAGATAAAGTGCGTGCCAGGGAGATGCACAGTAGGATTAGAAGCAACGGTGGACTGCGCTGTTTGCTAAATGAGTTGAGTTTGATGACAGATAGCGAAATGGTGCTTTGAACGCAACTTGTTACCCCTCTCATAATGACCCGAAAAGCATGGGCAGCGGACACAGGCAGGACACTGCTGGCCTCCCAATTAAGGGCATTCCACTCGCTATCAGTGGCAGTGTGAACAAAGCAAAGTGGGGCCACCATATTTAAAGAACACAGCTCAGGGTGTCCAGTTCACCAAACAAAAACAAAATCTTGAGCGAATTGGAAAAAGAAACAGAGGCTTCGAATTCTTTGCAGCATCACCCATTTTGGCTGCAGTCAATAAATAAAGCAGTCATGTGAGGTGTCTGTAAAAGAGAAAGAGTTTACAATTTTTTCACAAATATTCTTGGCAGTTCCACAAGAGTTCTTTAAAAAATTCCTTGCATGGGAAAATTGGTAATTTCTTTCCGCTGCTCTCTACGCAGCCTCTTCCTGTTGTATACAAATTGAGCACTATTTTTCCCCGAGGGCCTGTGGGGGATGGAGTGTGAGTAAACTCTCTAAGCCTGTACATTGCTCAGTAAGTGGTGTGCCAGTAAGGTCTGACATCTTGTGATTTCTCAAACCGGAAATTGCAAGGAGGTGTGGTGGCATCTCCTGCCTCGTAGGCAAGAGTAGTGTCTGTCACCGGGATAATTTATGAAAGAAGTGTCTGGCAAAAATGTCTCTTATCGAGATTAGGTTAAAAATGGGCATTAACCCTGCGAAAACTATCATTATTTAAAACAGAAAGTTGGAGATGAAGGCATGTTGAAAACACGCTGACTGTTCCAGTGTTCGAGCACTCAGAGAGCGCTGCCCATTCTGGTAATGAGAGGCCAATCTTCTACCTGGAGCGTGTGGCGCATGGTGCTTCCGGGCCTTTGAAGCCTGCACTGGGGGAGGTGCGCCTTCTTAGGACGCCTTATCTGTTATCAGGACCTGCTGCCCTGACGTCTCAGAAGAGGCGGCCACCGAGGCGGGGCACTGTGTCACCCTGCAAAGTAGGCAAGAAGTGGTGCAGAAAAGATAGCAAATAAATGAATACACCTCAAATAGCCACACCAATGGGGGACACTTTTTACCTGTTCATCACAGATTAAAGACATATATAGAAGCTGTGATTGTTTGCAATTTTGTAAACTTGCTTAAACGCTCCCTAAAGCTTGTGGAAGATATGCCCTAAGCCTAACACATACTCGTCGTCACTTTAAAAGTGGCTTTGGCGTCCAACTCTCAGAGGTGTTTCAACAATCACAGACAGGTTTGGTTTTTTTGGTGTTCGAGAGCGCGGGGTGCTCGGTGTTGTTGAAGAGTGAAGGAGCATGAGGGGTAGTTGAAAAGCACGAGGGGTGCGTTGTTGAAGAGTAAAGGAGCACGAGGGGTAGTTGAAAAGCACGAGGGGTAATTGTAAAGCTGAGGGTTAGTTGTAAAGCGCAAGGGTTATGTGAAAAGCGCGAGCGGTAGTTGTATAGCACAAGCAGTAGTTGAAAAGCGTGAGGGGTAGTTGAAAAAACATTCATAAGCTATCCTCTCTCAAAGCAGCTTCAATTAGTTCGTGGCAGTGGTACCAACTGTGCTGTTCCAGTGTTCGAGCACTCGCCATAAGCCGGAGGGAAGAGAGGGGAGGGGGTAGGAGAAATGCGACACGGCGGGAAGGGGAGGGGGCGGAACGGGGGCGGAGAGGGGAGAGGTGCGAGTAAAACAAAAAAAAGAAGCCGGAGGGAAGAGAGGGGAGGGGGGAGGAGAAATGCGACACGGCGGGAGGGGAGGGGGCGGAACGGGGGCGGAGAGGGGAGAGAGAGAGTAGGCAAGGCGAAAACTATCATTATTTAAAACAGAAAGTTGGAGATGAAGGCATGTTGAAAACACGCTGACTGTTCCAGTGTTCGAGCACTCAGAGAGCGCTACCCATTCTGGTAATGAGAGGCCAATCTTCTACCTGGAGCGTGTGGCGCATGGTGCTTCCGGGCCTTTGAAGCCTGCACTGGGGGAGGTGCGCCTTCTTAGGACGCCTTATCTGTTATCAGGACCTGCTGCCCTGACGTCTCAGAAGAGGCGGCCACCGAGGCGGGGCACTGTGTCACCCTGCAAAGTAGGCAAGAAGTGGTGAGAGCATGAGGGGTAGTTGAAAAGCACGAGGGGTGCGTTGTTGAAGAGTAAAGGAGCACGAGGGGTAGTTGAAAAGCACGAGGGGTAATTGTAAAGCTGAGGGTTAGTTGTAAAGCGCAAGGGTTATGTGAAAAGCGCGAGCGGTAGTTGTATAGCACAAGCAGTAGTTGAAAAGCGTGAGGGGTAGTTGAAAAAACATTCATAAGCTATCCTCTCTCAAAGCAGCTTCAATTAGTTCGTGGCAGTGGTACCAACTGTGCTGTTCCAGTGTTCGAGCACTCGCCATAAGCCGGAGGGAAGAGAGGGGAGGGGGGAGGAGAAATGCGACACGGCGGGAAGGGGAGGGGGCGGAACGGGGGCGGAGAGGGGAGAGGTGCGAGTAAAATAAACCAAAAAAAAAAGAAGCCGGAGGGAAGAGAGGGGAGGGGGGAGGAGAAATGCAACACGGCGGGAGGGGAGGGGGCGGAACGGGGGCGGAGAGGGGAGAGAGAGAGTAGGCAAGGGTAAACAAACACGGACGTGCACGCGCCCGTGACTTTTAAGGTCAATGCGCATGCGCATAAGCTTAATGCGCATGCGCATTGACCTTAAAAGTCACGGGCACTGCAAGGAATCGCCACGATTCCTTGCAGTTAGATAAAGAGTCGATGAGCCCCTATAGTCTCGCTTGCTCGATGCGCATGCGCATCGACAGGCGAGACCTAAAAAAGAGGCAAAACGAGCAGAAAGAAAAAAAAGAGCGAACATGCAGAAAGACAAAAAGAAACAAAGACTGAGAGGCAAAATCACAGAGAGTGAGTGGCAGAAGAGCAAAGAATGATGTGCAAAAGAGAAGGTCAACCGAACAGACAAAAGAGCATGAGGCAGGCGTCACAGGTGCAGCTGAGGAGCGTGCCTCTAGAAGGAGGATTAAGCAGACCGCTTGGAACGGGCTGGTTCAGGTAAGTTTGGAGAACGGGGCTCGGGCACTGCTTGGTCGCTGGTCAGAGCTGTGGCTGCTATTAACTTGGTCCATTGAGGGAGAATGGGGGCAGAGCGTAGGGGGCGGTGGGTGGGGCCTGCTGGAGCGCGGGAAGGAGCAGGATGTGTGGGAAGGCCAGGTAATGAGCAGGGGAGGAGGCGCAGGAGGTGGGAGGGAGGAAAAGAAGTACAGGAGGGGCATCATAGAGATGGCGAAGGGAGAAAACGCAAAAGAGTTGGAAAAACAAAAGAGCGAAAATGCAAAAAAAACGCGGAAAGGCAAGAATAGGCAACGCAAGCAGAAAGACAAGAGCAAAAATGCAGAAAGGCAAAGATTGAGAGGCAAATGTGCAAAGAGTTAGTTAGTGGCAGAAGGTAAAGCAGCTCAAAGAGGGAGATGCAAAAGAGCAACGAGAGGCAAAAAGAGCAGAGAGAGAGGCAAAAAGAGGAAAGAGTGAGGCAAATTAAACCAAAGAGAGAAAAAAGGGTGCACGAGAGAGAAATGAAATGAGGCAGATCAATGGAAGAAGCCAGTAGGCCACGAGGCAGCAGTCGCAGGTGCAGCTGAGGCAAGTGCCTCGAGGCTCAGGAGCCAGGTCTACGAGGGCCTAGGCCATTCGGAGTATTGGGCAGGGTATGTAGGGAGGACAGGGCAAAGGCACCAGTGTTTAAACAACACGTAATAAAGCCTGGAGTGCTGTGTTGACAGCTTGGACCCAAAATTGTGCTGAACACATTTTCCAGTAGTATAAAGGTGGGCGATACAAGACTGAAGGCTTCGTACTAAAGCCCCATTACTAGTGGGCCAGAAAATGGCCTAGGATGCCCCCATCGCCCCACGAGTTGCAGATACTGGTTAATTCTCAAAGGGGAGAAGAATTATCTACTATTACAAATTGGAGCTAGAGAGTCCCCTAAGAGCTGGGTAATGGGAGGCTCATAATGAGGGAAGCAGCACATATCTATACTATTTTTCACCCTATACCGCTCTCAATATGTCCTCTAGCTCAACTCTCTGACTCATCTCAAACCTCTTTCTAATACTCTTTCCAATGCACTAGATTATTTCTCACCCTATACCCGTATCTATATATCCATTACCTCCACTCTCTCATTCATTCCAAACCCCATACCCAGGGCCGGACTGGAAACCAGAACCGGCCCTGGCAAAGTGCTCGGCCGGCCCCACTCCCCCCCTCCGGGAGGAGAGGGGAGGGGGGAGAGGTGCGACCGCGCTCTGTGACAGGGCCGGTTTTCGGCCGTTTTTGTTACAGGGCCGTTTTTGCAGCATAACGGCCCTGTAACAAAAACGGCCCCAGGGGAACAAAACCGGCCCCCAACCATGCGGCCCACCGGGGAATTGTCCGGTGCCCTCAACGGCCAGTCCGGGCCTGCCCATACCACTACTATGATCCTCAAAATAACCGCTTCGAGACTCTTCGCTACTCCACCCCTCCTTGCATCATCTCATTTCTCTTTTAACTATTTCGATCCCCAAAAACAAGCCTTTCTAAACCCGCCCTCTGACTCTTCCCCATCCACCTCCTTTTCACTCACCCATCCATCTCCCTTTTAATCATCCCAAACCTCCTCCTACTGCTATGATCTCCAAAACAAAACACAATTTTAAATCCTTCCCATCTGTCCCTCCACTATCCTTTTTAATCCAAATAACAGACTAACATGTCCACCACTCAAAGTAATTTCATATTTCACTATACTAATTCACCCTTAATCCTTTATGGGTTCCGGAGTAGCGTGCTACTCGCCAAAAAAACACTTCAACACCTCCTCAGGGGTAACAAGCGCTATACAAATGCAAACTTTTTACTTCTACCCTTTTGCTATCCTTTTCTATTTCAAATAACTGACTAACATAACAACCACTCAAATTACTTTCATATTTCACTGTACTAATTCATCACTAACACTATGGGTTCCAGAGTAGTGGCTACTCGCCGAAACAAGCACTTCAACCCCCCTATTAGAGGTAGCAAGTGCTATCTAAATGCAAACCTTTTTCACTTCTCTATTCGTCCACTATCCTTCTCAATCTAAATAATTGACTAAAATTTGCACCACTTAACCCCTTAAGTGCTGATGACGGAACCGCTCCGTCATCCGCTACGGGTGAGCTGTGCTGATGACGGAGCGGTTCCGTCATGGCCCGCTCGGCGCGCCTGCGTGGCGCGAATTTCGCACCTGCGCTGACGTTCTATTGAGCGGGGCGGGCCATGACGGAACCGCTCCGTTACAAGCACAGGTCAACCGACGCTGGTGACGGAGCGGTTCCGTCACCAGCATGCGGCCGCCGCGCGGCCGCCCCGCCCCCTTAGCACTGCGGCGGAATAGCCGCCGCAGTGAAGGGGCTAAATTACTTTAATAGTTTCACTATACTAATTCACCATGAATCCTTTATAGGTTCGGAAGTAGCGTGCTACCCTCCGAAAAAGCGCTTCAACACCCATCAGGGGGGGCAAGCGCTATATAAATTCAAACCTTTTTCCTTTCTCTATTCCTCCACTATCCTACTCAATCCAAATAACTAACTAACATATGCACCACTCAAATTACTTTCATATTTTCACTATACTAATTCACCACTAATCCTTTATGGGTTCCGGAGTATCGTGCTACTCGCCGAGAAAAGCCCTTTGACGCCTCGTCAGGGGTAGTAAGCACAATATAATTACAATACAATACAATACATGCGGTGAATGCATAGACTCGTTTCGTATGACCTCTCATGAGGACTGTAATTCCCGCCATAAGGGTGGAGGTTCTAGGAAGAACATGTAAGGGCTCCGAACTTACAAATTAGTGGAATACATCCTATTATGGACCAGGAAGTGTGGATGAAATGAAAATATTAGTTCTCCTACAGGACACTGAGTGCAAATAAGTACAACAGCTTAACAAAGGAAAGGTAGTCAACCCAGTGCAAACTGGCTGAAGCTCTGCATCCCACGCCTTGCATCCGGTCCCTTGGTGTTGCAATGGAGATGTTGCTGAGGAAACAGAAGCTAATGTCTGGCAGGTCTGTGCAAGGGTTGTGAGAGGTGTGGCTGCACACTCAGCCATCATGACCCTTGAGCAATCCGCTGCCTAGTAATGTGCACTGCTCTTTGATGCCTTCTTGGAATAGGCTTGTTATTATTATGATTATTGTTATCATTGGTATTATCACCCTCATAATCATTTATGGAACAGTATTCACCGCCAAAGTGGTCTCTTGGCTTTGATCCCAACAGGGGAAGAGAGGCAAAGCAGGGAGGTTTATGGATTGGAAATAATAATTAAAGAGCTTTGAAATGAAAGATTGACAGAGGTTCATGTGCAGGAACGTGGCCTGTGGAAGGAGGGATAAAGAGCTGCTTCTCACAAAGAGCACGGGTTTCTTGTTGCTTGCAGAGCTCCAGGCTGGTTTCATAGACAGCGGCACTTGTGTGTTGAAGGCCCCAGTGTACTGCAGCTTGACCCGGATGCAGTTGGCCACTGGCAGCCAATGGGGTGTGGAGAAGGGTTTTGTGAAGTGGTCACTTCACTTGAGAAAAGGCAGGAGGCTGGCATTTCGTCTGCACTACACTCAGCCCTGCTCTTACGTGAAATTCTGAAAGGAATGAAGCTCCATTGGTAGAAGTAACTGCTGTGATGCCTGGTCCTCTTCCAGAGAGCCAGTGGTGCCTGTCCTTCCCCCTTCCTCAGAAGTCTCATCTCTCCACAAGCCTTCACCAAGAATGAAGGTGATTAGTGCTTTGCGGTGAGTGCTGGAGGACGAAAGTGCTCCACAGCACCTACTCACTTTAATTGACAGTGGTATAGAGTGAGGGCCTGCATCCTTGTTCCAACATACACATGCGTACAGGAATGAAATGTATTTTGCAGAAAGTGACACAATCAAGGATAATACACGCATGACATTGGCAGCTCTCGACTCCATGTGCGTGCACTCAAAGGAAAAAAAACATTTGTACTCGCGGTCTCATTCATTTTGTGCTGTTCCTTTGCTTTTTAGTTCTAGCTATTAATAGCTTTAGGTTGCTGCCAGAGCTCATGTAATTCCAAAATAGAAGCACAGATTAGTATGGATAACAGGTCTTTGGCTCTGCCCCATTATTGGTAAACTTTACAGACATTTGATGGGCAGCAGTTATGTTAGTCTCCCTAATAGAGGTTTTGTCATAACTGTGCCAATTACAGTAGAAAGGGGCTTTGCATGGTGTGACCCCTTGCCAGACACAGTAGGGGTGTCTTTTACAATGGGGACTATCTAATAAATACAGTTCCATTGTGAAGTCTCTGGCAAAAACAGTAGGAATGGGGCTTACACTGTGACCTCTAAACCAAACATCAAAGGAAGGAACTTTATAGTGGCTAACTCGAGGAGACTTTTTGCCTCGATCTATAGTTCAGGAGTGGCTAAAGAGGTCTCGTCTTCATTGTGTTCATTTGCAAGTTTATGTTTATTCATTAGTTGTGTTTGAATAAAAGGACCTTTTCTATTTAAAAATCGAAACACTGACTGGGCATTAAGTGGACACTGCCTTGTAAGAGTCATTACTTGCTTTGCGGAGTTCTGAGTTTCTAAGTGGCTCCTCCCTGGAGAAGCCTTAGACTGCTTTGCCTCACTGCCCTGAGGGTCAGTGCTAAAAAGATGTCTACTTTGTGCTCAGCTATGATTCAATAGCAAGATGATCCCATCTACTGTTAATTAGCATAGGAACCCAATGCATCAGTTCCCAGAGTCCCCTGTGAATTGCAACACAGATGCATTGGGGAAACCACTGCTGTGCATACCTCTCAGTGCCCCTAATTATGGCACAGCAAGTTCCAGCGAGCAGTGTTGGTCACCATTGAAAAAACATTAATCTTGTCACATGTGCTTGGAATTGAAGGACCAGTTGAATATAGCATGACATGCTCTGGAATGCTCTTCTTCCTGGCCACAAGATTCAATTCAAATGACGCGGAGTGGGTTGGTGGGCAGTTCATTTTGCAGTAATAAACAGGCAATATAATGTGGTATGCTCCCTTTCTCTCCTCCAGCAGTGATTCAATGATGCATTGTTTCACCATTGTAAGTTTCCCTCCCTTCACCCAATGGGGGATTACTTCAGTAGGTGGGGTCCATTCTGGGTTGAACTAGTTTATCTACTGAACAAGGATGGCTCTCTTTGGTGCACACATGGATAAGTGCTCCTTGGCACATACATGTTATGGTGAACTTACCTAGTGGTGAATCAGCTGCTCCCATGAAGTTCAGAAACTGCTGTGGGGCGCCTCATGTGAGCCCGGTGAATAGTCCCAGAGCAGGGGTTGAGTATCCGCAAGCCACTAAGATGTCGCTGGGTGGGGACTGCAACAATGTTCAATTGTGTAACTGGTGCTTGGTGATGTCAGTAAACACAACCAGGTGTGCTTGGGATTGGTTGGTCAGTGATTCTTGCAAGGAGGTGTTGGGGGGAGGTAGTGTGCCATTGGTGGCTGGGAAATGCTTCTCAAACGTAAAGAAATGAACAGCATGGGTGAGTCATTAGTGCCCTCCTAATATTTGGGCAGCCTACTTAGAAAAAGCAGACCAGGAGGGTTCACAAAGGGAGGAATGGAGTACTCCCAGGACTGATTGCTGCAGCGTTATTTCAAGAGTAAGACTTGCCCAATGTTAAAAATGCACATAGTAAATCGTCAGCCATGGTCTCACAGAAAGCATGAGGGGATCTTTTAAAGCCTTGTGAAGGACTAAGAAAAATCCCTAGATGCCAAAGGCCCTTACAACACCAGCCGCGGACTAGCAGTCGCACTCTCATATCACACCCCTCACTCAGCAACAGCCACATAATCATTCTTACACCTCTCACATACTAGCAGTCTCGGACTATCAACTGCACTTCCAAAACTATCAGAGTAGCAGCGTTTCACTACCAGAAGTATGGACCACCTCACACCCCTAACAGGATGGTATCTGAGGCTACTGATAGCACTCTTGCACCCCTCAAAGACTAGCAGCTATACCTACTCGAAGCACTCTCATGCTTCTCAGAGACTAGCAGTAGCAGACTACCAGAATCTCAACCACACCCCTTTCAAACCAACAGCAAAGGTAACAGGTCTAGCTGATATCTGAAAGTGCCTCTATTTGATTGATGATTTTGTGTACATAGTATTGTAGATGAGCCAGTGGGTAATTGCAAGAATGAATCAAAAGGTGGATGAATAACTGCACAAGTGCAAGGATGAGTGACTGTATGCATGAATCAGCAATTGAGTGCCCAAACACATCTATGTGTACCTGCATGGAGGAACGTATACAGTCAGATTCACTTACAAGACAGACCTATTTGCTTTGCCACAATTTGTTTTTGTAGGGTGTTAGGCACAGTACTTGTCTTATATTTTAAAATACTATTGAAAAACGTTCACAGTCTGGCTGAAATATGTACAAAATATGCCCAGAGGAAGTATATCAGCCTGATCATTTATGTTTTATTTACTGCAATGACGATTGGCACTCAGGGTGCGTTGATGTCCTTACAGTAAACTGAAAGTAAAATGAGCCAATGGGCTTGTTTTTATTTTCAATGATAGTGCTCGGATTCTACTGGAAGAGGTATCATTCGAAAGGGAACCACTGGAGAGCGATCCCCAAACAGGTAAACACCCACTAGCCATTAGGGTTGGGATGTGGGCCCTTGGCCCGTGATAAAAAAGTTGTGCCACTTGTGAGGTTTGGACTAGTGTCCGAAACAGGAATAGATCAAACTGAGGTCAGTAGGAGTCCGTTCGCAGGGGCTTCCATTGACCTTGGTTTGATCCGTTCCTGTTGCGGGAACGAGGCCCAGCCACACAAGCAGCACAGTGTTTTTATTAGCGCAATTGGTGTAACGCTAAGTGGTAGGAATTTGTGTATTCCTTTAGTTTCCTAAAGTTTCCATCACAGAAATGTAAGGAAAATCCATAATTTCAGACACAGTTTGAGTTTTACAGGTCATTGTGAGTAAGAAAACCACATGGGATCCACGCAAAATACACCACCCTGGAATTGCCTAGTTGTAAAAAATGTGCAGCTTTGCTAGGCTTCCATGTGTGCGGGCTGAGTTAGGGTCCAAAATCCACAGCCATCCACATTGGAAGGAAAGGGTCAGTTTTCTGTGGAAAATTGTGATGTATCTATGTTGCATTTTGGGCCGTTTCCTTCTGCCGGCACAAGGACTACCCACAGAAGTGACAAACAATCTTTATTAGGAGACTTAGGGGAACGCTGGGTCGAAGGAAGTTTGTGGCTGCCTGTAGATTCCAGAACTTTCCATCACAGAAATGTAAGGAAAATGTGTTTTTCTCTTCAGGGTTCGAGATTTGCAAGGGATTCTGTGTAAAGTAATCTGTTGAGAGCCACGCAAGGCATCCCTTACTGGATTTCCCTATTAGTCTAGTTTAAAAAAAATTACAGATTTGCTAGGTTTCACCAGTTGTCGGCTGAACTAGGGCACAAAATCCAGAGCTACCGACTGTGCACAAAACGGGCCAGTTTAGAGTTGTAAAATGTGGTGTCTCCATGTTGCGTTTTGGTCCATTTCCTGTGGCAGGCACTAGGCCTGCCCACACTAGTGAGGTGCCATTTTTATTTTTTTAAGACTTAGGGGAATGCTGGCTGGAAGGAAGTTTGTAGCTCCTGCAGATTTCAGAACTTTCTGGCACAGAAATTTGAGGAAAATTTGTTTTTTTAAGTCAATATTTCAGTTTTGCAAAGGATTCTGGGTCAAAAAAATCCTAGCGAGACCCACACAAGCCACCCCAATCGGGATTTCCCCAGGTATCTGGTTTTAAAAAATGTGCAGGTTTGCTAGGTTGCCCAAAATCCACAGCTACACACTTTGCAAAAAAAGGTCAGCTTTGAGTGGGAAAATGTAATGTATCCATGTTACATTTTGGGCCATTTCCTGTTGCGGGCACTAGGCCTAACCTCAAAACTGATGTACCATTTTTATCTGAATACTTAGGGAAATGCTGGTTGGAAGGAAGTTTATTGCTTTCACAGACACCAGAACTTTCCGTCACATAAATGTGAGGGAAGTGTGTTTTTTTAGTCAAAGTTTGCAAGGGATTCGGATAATAAAAACCTAGTGAGAGCCCTACAAATCACACCAAACCTGTATTCCCTCAGGTGTCAAGTTTTAAAAGATGTGCAGGTTTGCTAGATTTCCCTATGTGCTGCCCGATTAAGGGCCTAAAATCCACATCTACCCACTTTGCAAAACAACAGGGTCAGTTTGAGTGGCAAAATGTGATGTATTCATATTGGGTTATGGGCTGTTTCCTATCACGGGCACCAGGCCTAACCACACAAGTGAGATAGCATTTTTATTGAGAGACTTTGGGAAGTTCATGGTGGATGGGAGTTTGTGGCTCCCCACAGATTCCATCACAGAAGTGTGAGGACAATGTGCTTTTAGTCAAAGTTTCAGATTTGCAAGGGCTGCTGGGTAAAACAACTATTGAGAGCCACACAAAGCACCACACCCTGTTTTCTATGGATTCGATGAGGTATCGAGTTGTAAAAATATGTGCAGGGGTGCTATGTTTCCCTAGGTGCCTTCTGAGTTAGGGCCCAAAATCCACAGCTACCCACTTTGCAAAAAATGTGTCAGGTTTGGATGGGGGAATGTGATGTATTCATGTTGCGTTTTTTATGCTGTTTCCTGTCACGGGCAATAGGCCTACCCACACAAGTGAGGTACTATTTTTATCTGAAGACATAGGGGAATGCTGGGTGGAAAGAAGTTTATGCCCCTGCGCAGATTCCAATACTTTCCATCACAGAAATGTGAGGAAAATGTGTTGTTTTAGTCAAAGTTGGAGGTTTGCAAGGGATTCTGGGTTAAAGAAAGGCTGGTGCGAGCCATGCAAGTCACCCCACCCTGATTCACCCAGATGTCTTGTTTTTAAAAATGGGCAGGTTTGTTAGGTTTCCCTAGGTGGTGCCTGAGTTAGGACCCAAAATCCAAAGCTACTCACTTTGGAAAAAAAAGGTCAGGTTGAGTGGAAAAATGTGATGTATCCATGTTGCGTTTTGGGCTGTGACTTGTCGCGGGCACTAGGCCTACTCACACAAGCGATGTACCATTTTTATCGGGAGTCTTATGGGAATTTAGGGTGGAAGGAAGTGTGTGACTCTCTGCAGGTTCCAGAACTTTCCGTCACAGAAAAGTGAGAATAATGTGTTTTTTTTGTCAAAGTTTGAGGTTTGCAAGGGATTCTTGGAAAAACAACCTAGTGACAGCCACACAGGTCACCCCACCGTGCATTCCCCTGGGTGTCTAGTTTTAAAAAATGTGCAGAGTTGCTAAGTTTCCCTAGTTGCTGGCTGAGCTATGGCCAAAAGTCCACTAACACCAAAAATGTGGTGTTGATGTTGTGTTTTGGGCTGTTTTTTGTCACAAGCAATAGGCTTACCCACAGAAGTCAAGCAATATTTTTATAAGAAGATTTAGTCAAATGCTGGGTGGAAGAAAGTTTGTGGCTCCGTGCAGATTCCCAAACTTTCCGTCACAGAAATGTGTGGAAACTGTGTTTTTTTGTCAAAGTTTGACATTTCCAAGGGATTCTGGGTAAAACGAGCTGGTGAGAGTCATTCAAGTCACCCCATCCTGGATTCACCTAGGTGTCTAATTTATAAATATATACAGGTTTGCTAGGGTTCCCTAGGTGCCGGCTGAGCTAGGACCCAAAACCCACAGCTATCCACTTTGCAAAAAAGGGGTCATATTTCAGTGGAAAAATGTGATGTGTCCATGTTATGTTTTGGGACACTTCCTGTCGCAGGCATGTTGCCTACCCACAGAAGTCTAGTACCATTTTTTTCGGAAGACATATAGAAGCATATAATAGTAGAATATTTGTTATTACTAATTGGATGTTTCTGCATTTGTGCCTTCAAATGTAAGCCAGTGTGTAAGAAAGAAGACATTTTGAAAAATAGCCTCTAAATCATATGCTTGTAAGGATACCCACAAATTCACAGATGAACAAATAACCACTGCTCCTATACTCCATATCTTGTGCCCATTTCAGACTTACATAGGTTTCCTTGATACTTATTTTTCACTGTACATATTCCATCATATGAATTGGTCTATACGCAGTACACAATGAAAAACTATTGTACGGTGCCACTCCGTTGTTGGCTCTGGTTACCTTGGGGAACCTACAACCCCTACATATCCCTGCACCAAAAGGGTCTAGCAAGTGAAATGCTACATTACTTTTGTAAATTGGCCCTTGTGACAAAAAGATATAGAAGAAAACATTGTCGCAAATGGCTGTTTTTTCCTAATCATTTAAAATATTTCTTTATTTCAACAGTTAGGCCCTCATTATGATAGGGGTCGGCCGGACAGTCGTTCGCCATCATATCTTACAAGTGACTGTCCGACAATGAGTCAGTGGTCCCACTTGACCTATTATGATAGGACCGCCTTGCAGGCAGTCGTAGAGTGCTCCTTTTTACTGCGGCTTGTGCTCTGGCCCAGGAAAAGGCCAGCGGCACAAGCCACAGTAGAAAAAGGCACTTTGTGCACATCAATGCACTGTGCGCCAGCCACCGTGTGTGTGGGGAGGCTACATATGCAACCAGGGACATTTAACAGTGACCTATGGGGGACGGGTGCCGTGATTGGGACCCCCAATGTCACTTTCTGTCTGCCTTTTCATGGCAGTGGTACTGGCATGAACAGACAGTCAGAAAGGGCTAACCTAATCCCATGGGCAGTGCCTGAGCAGGCACCACCTCCATTGTAGGGTTAGAATCGGATCTCTGTCCCAACAAGATCATTGACTCTGCCGGGGGTGGCAGTCCGACCGACTGCATTGTAATGCAGCGGTCAGACCGATGCCCTGGATGGCGAGCAAACCACCACCGACGGCCAGTCGGTGGAGGTCCCCCCGCCATCATAATGAGGGCCTTAGTTTGTTTGGGAAAATCCTTAGAGATCTACACATATGACTCCTTGCTGAATTCAGAATTTCGTTAACTTTTCAGAAATATATAGCTTTCCTGGACCCCCCCATGGGTTTCACACTGGTTTCCACCACAAACTGGAAGTAGGGTGAAAAATGCCAAAACTGTGGCATAAATTAGTTTTTTGATTCAGCTCTGCATGTTCCTGAAAGTTGGGAAGAGGGTGACTGTAGCACAGCAAACGGTTAGTTGATGCCATTTTTAGGAGATAAAAAACAGACACTTTTATCCATAACACTTTTTTTCAAATTTTCCCCAAAAACTCAAAATGTAGCCATATTTTGGCTATTTTCTCTGTCCCTTCCAAGGGAGTCCACAAACACTGGGTACCTTTAAAATTCCCAGAATGCTGAGGAAAAAACGTGTGCAAATCTGGCGTGGATACCTAATGTGAACTAAAAGGTATTTGAACTACCCTAAACAGCCAAAAAAGGACTCAGCAGTGAGAGGAAAACGCCAAGCCATTAAAGGGTTAAGTCCTTTAAAAAAAATAACATTAGGTTTGTAGATCTTTATCTTACAGTTGGGAACTGTGAATAACATGATTTTCTATATTATGGTTCTTATGTATCTCTTCGTTGCCCCTTCTATATCTCTCCCCTCAACCCCTGGGCCTGCGAGCTCCCGCGCCCCTCCACCACTCCTTGCTACTCCCACTCCCCACTCTTCTTTCTTTTCCCCATGCATCCCCTACTCTGACTAGCCCTTTCTTATTGCTGACTGCCCCGGGTGGCACTGCGTCGGGTGGCACTGCGTCGGTGTGTCTCAGGCCTGTTGATGCCTAGCACCCCTGCATATACTGGGTCTCCTGGGCTACCCTATGCTTTGTATCACGTAATGTACCTGTTTTGCAATGTTTGATTATTTCAGGTATCATATTCTGTTTCCCCGTACCCACTATTATGTCTTAAAATGCTATTAAAAAAAAAGGTGAAACAAAACAAAAATGGCTTGCAACAGTTTAACACTAAGGGTCCGATTACGATGCCATAGGAAATGGCTCCGACCCTAGGTCAGAGCCGTTCCTATGGCTTCTTAATCCCCTGTTAGGATTAATTTCCGATTAACCGATTTGAATAGACTCAGTCTGAAATTAACCCAAACAAGATTTCGGAATGGCTCTGCCATATGGAAAGGGACCTGTAATCCCATGGATAACTCTTTCTGCCCCAGGGATTACGATGGCAGATTCTCACAGACTTTCTGTGCTGGCCTTTCTGACACAGAGAGGATGTGGGGTCTGACTTTGGCGGACCCCAGCAGGGCCCCCATGGGTGCAAGGCATCTGGATTTCAGCTTAGGTGGCACCTATGGCGCCCCCCTGTTGATCTGTACGCACTGGGGCAGGCAATTTAAGGTGCCTGCCATGGGGTGCGGGGATGAACTGCACCATAGCTCTTTACAATGAGAGCATGCACTCCGGTCGGAATGCATGCTCCCATTGAAAAGAATAGGATTGTGACCGAACAGTGTTCAGTCGCATCCTAATTGCTGGGTTGGGACCGCCGAAAGGAGGTCGGTCCGTCCCAGTTCCAAAATGAGGTCGGATGGACTCAGGTCCGTCCGACATCATAATCGGGCCCTAAGTAATGCTGATTAGTCTATTTTGTGGGAATCGTGTACAACTGTATTGAATGTATGAAATTCATTGCTCAGAACCCCCATACATTTGGTGCTCCTTTGGATATATTAAAGAGATCCCTTTTCTGCTTATCTGAGGAGGCGAATCCATTTCAGGTTGCTCTCCAATTTTATACTTTGACTTAGTCTGATCTTTGCCGAGTTCTTCCAATTCATTCTGTATCTCAAGCAAGCTTTGCACTGGGATTTAGATTTTTTGCTGTCTGTTGCCTTGTAAGACCAAATAGGTTCTATGTGTCCAAATTGAAATTGACCTTTAGAGTGCTTGTAATGAGATGCAGGTCTAGCAAGGAGCACCAAAATCCTTTAAGGAATTAACATCTCTCCCGGTCCATCAGAAATAGGCATATTTTTACTCCACTGGACTGGTGGTTTGTGAATTCCCTAAAATATGATGCTTTCTTGAGAATAAGGGAAGCTTTTCTTTGACAACTGCAGTCTTTACCTCTGGTGTCCTGGAGTCACCTTACTGCTCAACCCACAGTACGCGCAACAAACACCTCTCTATCACGTGACTCTCATTGTAGAAAGGCAGGATAATCCCTGGCAATCTTGGGCAGTGATGGGGATTCAAAGTTCTGAGTTCCACAAAGCACTCTCTAACACTTAGGGGTCGATTCCGATCTCGGTCGGAAAGTCTCTGAACGTGATCCGGCCTGAAAAAGGTACGGGTCAGACGTGTGTTTCCTAACCGACTCAGACACCTGTACGAGCCAGCAAGTACGATGCAACTGTACATGTGTGTTCCAACCGAATCGTTTCCGGATCCGAACCGCTCTGACAGACTCGTATGGACACGATTTGCACCGCACAATGGAGACATTTAACGACCAAGCGAGTACGATGTACTCGTCGGACAGCCGGATCGAGACGAAGTTTCCGGCTCACAAAACATCCAGAAAGCGGTATACACCTGTTACAACGCATTTTTTACAACGCAGTACTGTTACAACGCATCTTTTACAATGCAGGTACTATTACAACGCATACATTTACAACTTATACTGTTACAACGCAGGTACTGTTACAACGCAGGTACTTTTACAACGCATATATATGTATATATATATCTATTTAAATTACATTTATTAATTAAAAATAATTTTGTGTTTAGTAATATTTTTTTAATTTTTAAAAATTAATATTTGTTTTTGTATTATTAATTTATATGGTAATTTATATGGTTAAATGAGTATAAATATAGTAATGTATTATTTAAAATTTTTAATGTTAATTTAATGTTATTAGTATAGTATTAATTAATTAATGAATTATACAAAGGATTATTATTTCTACATTATATTGTTAATTCTAGTATTATGAGTATTAATTTGGGGATTATAGTATTAATTAATTAATGAATTAATTAATGAATGTTAGTTTAATGTTATTAGTAAAGTATTAATTAATAAATGAATTATACAAAGGATTTTAATTTCTACATTTTATTGTTTATTTTAGTATTATGATTATTAATTTGGGGATTAAAGTATTAATTAATTAATGAATTAAACTAAGGAAATGTGAAATAACTATGTATGTATGTTAATTATGAATATAAATAAATATGAAATATTACTTTACTCATCTATGTGTGTTAAAATTTGGGTATTTAATAATTAATTATTACAAGATATCAAAATTAATAATTTAATTGTATTTATAATTATATTGTGTTTTAATTAGGGTATTACAGTATTATTTTAAAAATAGAATAATTACTGGAAAAAATGATTTAATTTTATTTAGTGGAGTTGTATTTAATTAAGTAAATACAAATTTATTTGAGTATTAATTTGTGTATTTTATAATTAAAATAAATATACTATACTATAATTTATTTGAAAAAAAGTATGTGTTCATAATAAATTTAATGTATATTTATTAAATTTAGGTATGTATATTTTAAATTATTAAAGAAAATTTACATTAAATATTTTTTGAAAATTATACACAATTATATTAATAGAATTATTTATTTAAAATGGTCTTACTTTTAACTTAATTAAAATATAATGGTTTTTTTATTTACTCTACAATACTAATTAAGTTTTTATTATTAAGAGATAATTAATTGATTATGTTTGTGAAACACTTATAGAAATGTTTTCGTTCCCACGGTTTAACATTGTTTTCTATGGATACATTTGTCCTTCATTTATTTTCATGATACATTCAGATATGTATAGCGGTCCGGAATTACAGCAAAGGAAAGGAAAGGAAAGACTTGTTAAAAAGTGGAAAAGAAAGAAGAAAACAGGTAAGATAAGAAAGTACAATTTTTATATGTAAATGTTAAAGATAAGATATATTTGATTAAATAAATAAAAACGAAGAGACAGTCTTTTATTAAGTAAAATAAATTTTTTATTAAATAAGAAATATATTAAAATGAACTTCAATTTTTTAAAAATTTAATGTATATTTTTGTACTAATTTCATATACATGTAATAATAAATAAAAATTACTTTTATTGCAAAAATAGTATTATACATAAATGTACAGTAGTCCTTTGTTTATTGTTGCAGCATATCCTGACGTCATTACGTATACGCGAGCGTCATCGGCCATTTTGTGGAGTACCGGAGCAGGAAGCAGCAGGAAGCAGCAGGACGCTGATCTACGATCAGGTAGGAAAACAATTACATATTAAATAATAATATAAAATAAAATAAGATTAACATTTATTGTAAGGATATGTTAAGTAGAGGTTGCTCGAATTAAAAAAATGTTATTTAAACAACATGTCGCTACTCGTATTATTAGAATATGCCGATGTTGGGTCGGAGGGCGTGGGGAAGATCGGTAATTAGATTAAAGTATTAATTAGTTTCATTAAATGAAGAAAAAGTGTTTCAAATTGTATTTCATATATAAAAAATATATTTATGTATGCAAAGTATTAAAATGCATTTTCGACAGATATTACAGTTTGGAAATATGGAGTTTGAGAAAGTTAGTTTCAAAGTATTGTTGATAAAATATTATGCGAATGTAAATAGTGATATTTCCAATGTTTTATTCGTGCTTTTGAAAAAAAATTATGTCTTTGTAGAAGAATCAATTGTTGGGATTATTTGCGATTAAGTGATGTTATGATTGGTTATATTGGTTGCATTTTAGTTTTAAGTTACAAATTTGGTTTAACATTCTGCTTTGTCTTTCTTTTGAAATTATTAAAGCAAAAGATTCGGAGAGTTAGTTTATTTTGCTTTATTAGACTTAAAGGCAGAATTGATGTTTATGCTTTTTCTTAAAATAAGGTGAAGTCTGTATTTCTTGTTGTAGCAGGAGTTGATTAATTCGAATTTAGAAAATGAGGTTACATTGAATTTTTAAAAATGACAAGGCCAGATCGTTTTTCACTTTTTGAAGAAAACAAAGTAAATTCATATAAGAATTATTTATTGTTATGTCAATTGTTTTATGAATTTGCACTTATTTTAGAAACATGGAAATATCAATATTTTGATTACATAGATATTTTAATCATTATTTGTATGGTGTGGTTTTGAAAGAAGAGTTTTGAAAATTATTGAAAATGCATTTATTTCATTTGCAAAGTAATTTCCTATTATTTAATAATGCAGTTCGAACATTTATGTTGGGAATATTTTTTCTGCTAATTTTCAAAAAGTTTATTTTTTAAAAAATTACAAAAAAAAAACCTTTAAGGGATTTATTTTAAAAAAGTTTGGTGAAAAATTATTTAAATGGAAGAAAAGGTGACCCAACATTAAATTTAAAAAAATGTTTTAGTAAAAATGTTTTTGGCCAATTTAAATTAGAAAAATTGTTAATTTGGGTAAAAGCAGGAAAGTAATGTCAATAATTGCTTAGAAAGAAAGGATGTTAGCAAGATTCTCAAGGTAATCTAGAGCCACACACAACGAAAATTGTTGTAATAGTGCCAATAGTCGTTCAGACATTTCCTTAGTTCTTTGAGTAATCCGTGAGTTTAGACTACCTGTGAGAGTTTGTGAAAGTCTCATTTCTTGAAAACTTTGCTCCTTCTTCAAAGTTTCAAGAAATGAATAGAAATTAGGATGGGGTTTACCAATTACATGATTGAAGGAGTTATGCCATCCCTCAATGGCATTATTTGTTTTTGCCTCTCCCTGTAGGCAACTCGAATAACAGTTCCACCAGTCCACATGGAAACGTGGCTTCCTCCTGCGACCCGATCTGCCTAGGTGTCCAATCCATGTGTCTTCCATATAATTTAAAATGGGTGCCAATTTATCTTCGTTTGTTAAATAATAATCAGATTCTGTAATTGCAGTGTAGTACTTGTCTACACTTTCGGGAGGGACAAAACAAAGAGCTGTTAATTTTTTTAATTCGACTTGTAGTTTGCTGTCCGTTGAGTATTCAGTAACTAAGGGTGTTTTCTGTAATTTACGCCAGAATGCCTGGGAAAAGTGGAAAAAACACCCTTGAATTTGGGTATCCGTGTACCTTTTGGTGATCACATTGATCATGCTCAATTCAAAATCGATAATTATTTTCCTAGGACTTTGGTTTGTTTTGGATTTAATTACAGTTAAAAATTCTGTGTAAGTTGCTGAAGTCTTATCAGGCAGCAAACTATATACTAGGGGTATTACACTATTATTAATTTTTGCATGAATAGTATAAATTTGGGTGAATGGATGGGGCGTGCTTTTAAACGTCCCATCCATCATCCAAATTTCACTTGTTTCAAGCTTAACAAGGTTGCGTGGAGTACTAAAAATTAATATGCGCTTAAGAGGGTTTTCGTTATCATGCAGGAGGAAAGGTTCATTAGAAAAAGAAATAGTAAGTTCAGGAGGAATATTGATATCAGAAAAGGTATGTGGTGTGTTTACTTGAGTATTACTTGCCTGCTTTTGTCGTTGTATAATTCTACGCAAATTATGAATGTTTGGAATATTACTAGCAACATGAGTAGGGACATGTTGTGCAACCTGTCTCAAAATAGATCCTGTGGATTCATTGGAGGTGCTTGCAATAGCCTTCATTTCGTTTACAGTTTCTCTAACATCAACTTCCATTGCAGAGGCAGAGTGGTTATGGTCAGTTGTTCTTACAATAATATCATTGACCGTAACCGCTCTGCCGCTGCAACGAGTTGTATGGTATTGCACGCATCTCCAATGAATCCGTGGATTACTTAACCTATCCTTACAATAAATGTAACTTGCATGATTCAGTAATTGTTTTCCTTTCCTTGAAGCAATATATTTAGCAGTTGGTTGTGTAGACATTTTCTGAAAAGAAAGAAATATTCTTTAAATTTTTTGAATATAAAAATTAAACATTAAGATTTGTATTCAGTTTTCATTTTGCATTAGTAAGAAAATTGTTTATTTATATATTATCCAGTACTGTACTTACTGCTGCATTTATATTCAGTTTGAATAGTAAAATAAAGTTCTAGATTATCCTGCACTTTCTACATGTGGTAATTCAGACTTGTAAACTATTAATATACACCTCTAGTCTATCTTGCACTTTCCCTACTGTAGCACTTTTCTGGAGTTAGAATAGTCATTTACACCTCAAGACTATCCTGCATTTTCCCTACTGCAGCACTTAACAGGAATTGGAATAGTATTTTAAATGTTTTTTAACTATCCAGCACTTTCCCTACTGTTGCACTTACCTGGAGTTGGAATAGTAATTTACACCTCAAGACTATCCTGCACTTTCCCTACTGCAGCACTTAACAGGAGTTGGAATAGTATTTTAAATGTTTCTTAACTATCCAGCACTTTCCCTACTGTTGCACTTAACTGGAGTTGGAATAGTAATTTACACCTCAAGACTATCCTGCACTTTCCCTACTGCAGCACTTAACAGGAGTTGGAATAGTATTTTAAATGTTTCTTAACTATCCAGCAATTTCCCTACTGTTGCACTTACCTGGAGTTGGAATAGTAATTTACACCTCAAGACTATCCTGCACTTTCCCTACTGCAGCACTTAACAGGAGTTGGAATAGTATTTTAAATGTTTCTTAACTATCCAGCACTTTCCCTAATGTTGCACTTACCTGGAGTTGGAATAGTAATTTACACCTCAAGACTATCCTGCACTTTCCCTACTGCAGCACTTAACAGGAGTTGGAATAGTATTTAACATGTTTCTTAATTATTCAGCACTTTCCCTACTGTTGCAGTTACCTGGAGTTGGAATAGTAATTTACACCTCAAGACTATCCTGCACTTTCCCTACTGCTGCACTTAACAGGAGTTGGAATAGTATTTTAAATGTTTCTTAACTATCCAGCACTTTTCCTACTGTTGCACTTACCTGGAGTTGGAATAGTAATTTACACCTCAAGACTATCCTGCACTTTCCTTACTGCAGCACTTAACAGGAGTTGGAATAGTATTTAACATGTTTTTTAATTATCCAGCACTTTCCCTACTGTTGCACTTAGCTGGAGTTGGAATAGTAATTTACACCTCAAGACTATCCTGCACTTTTCCTACTGCTGCACTTAACAGGAGTTGGAATAGTATTTTAAATGTTTCTTAATTATCCAGCACTTTCCCTACTGTTGCACTTAACTGGAGTTGGAATAGTAATTTACACCTCAAGACTATCCTGCACTTTCCCTACTGCAGCACTTAACAGGAGTTGGAATAGTATTTTAAATGTTTCTTAACTATCCAGCACTTTCCCTACTGTTGCACTTACCTGGAGTTGGAATAGTAATTTACACCTCAAGACTATCCTCCACTTTCCTTACTGCAGCACTTAACAGGAGTTGGAATAGTATTTAACATGTTTCTTAACTATCCAGCACTTTTCCTACTGTTGCACTTACCTGGAGTTGGAATAGTAATTTACACCTCAAGACTATCCTGCACTTTCCCTACTGCAGCACTTAACAGGAGTTGGAATAGTATTTAACATGTTTCTTAATTATCCAGCACTTTCCCTACTGTTGCACTTAGCTGGAGTTGGAATAGTAATTTACACCTCAAGACTATCCTGCACTTTCCCTACTGTTGCACTTACCTGGAGTTGGAATAGTAATTTACACCTCAAGACTATCCTGCACTTTCCCTACTGCAGCACTTAACAGGAGTTGGAATAGTATTTAACATGTTTCTTAATTATCCAGCACTTTCCCTACTGTTGCACTTAGCTGGAGTTGGAACAGTAATTTACACCTCAAGACTATCCTGCACTTTCCCTACTGCAGCACTTAACAGGAGTTGGAATAGTATTTTAAATGTTTCTTAATTATCCAGCACTTTCCCTACTGTTGCACTTAACTGGAGTTGGAATAGTAATTTACACCTCAAGACTATCCTGCACTTTCCCTACTGCAGCACTTAACAGGAGTTGGAATAGTATTTTAAATGTTTCTTAACTATCCAGCACTTTCCCTACTGTTGCACTTACCTGGAGTTGGAATAGTAATTTACACCTCAAGACTATCCTCCACTTTCCTTACTGCAGCACTTAACAGGAGTTGGAATAGTATTTAACATGTTTCTTAACTATCCAGCACTTTTCCTACTGTTGCACTTACCTGGAGTTGGAATAGTAATTTACACCTCAAGACTATCCTGCACTTTCCCTACTGCAGCACTTAACAGGAGTTGGAATAGTATTTAACATGTTTCTTAATTATCCAGCACTTTCCCTACTGTTGCACTTAGCTGGAGTTGGAATAGTAATTTACACCTCAAGACTATCCTGCACTTTCCCTACTGTTGCACTTACCTGGAGTTGGAATAGTAATTTACACCTCAAGACTATCCTGCACTTTCCCTACTGCAGCACTTAACAGGAGTTGGAATAGTATTTAACATGTTTCTTAATTATCCAGCACTTTCCCTACTGTTGCACTTAGCTGGAGTTGGAACAGTAATTTACACCTCAAGACTATCCTGCACTTTCCCTACTGCAGCACTTAACAGGAGTTGGAATAGTATTTAACATGTTTCTTAACTATCCAGCACTTTCCCTACTGTTGCATTTACCTGGAGTGGGAATAGTAATTTACACCTCTAGACTATCCTGCACTTTCTAGACTGCAGCACTTACCAGGAGTTGGAATAGTATTTAAAATGTTTCTTAACTATCCAGCACTTTCCCTACTGTTGCACTTACCTGGAATGGGAATAGTAATTTACACCTGTGGATTTTCCAGCACTTTTGCTACTGCAGCATTTACGTGCAGTTGAGATACTAATTTAAACCTCTATACTATTCTGCACTTATTTTACTACAGCACTTAATAGGACTTGCAACAGTAATTTACACCTGTGGATTATCCAGCACTTTCCTTACTGTTGCAGTTACCAGGAATTGGAATAGTAATTGACACCTATCCTGCATTTCTTTCATTGCTGCACTTACTTTCAGTTGGAATATGTATCAGTACTTTTACTCTATCTAGCTTTTTTTTGTGTTCATGCTTTATTGATTTATGTATAATGAAAACTGTTTTTTACTTACTTTTCGGTTAGGATGTTTGATTTGCAGAAATGGGTTCTTGCACTTGCAGTTGGTTTAATTTGATGTTTTTCAGGGTCTTGTGGGGTACAGTCCTTTAGAAATGTATGGAAAAAAATGTGTCAGTTATAATTTGTGAGGAGAGTGACTTTTTATTTCGTTACAGTTTAAAAGTTTTTTACATTCAAGACATACAGAAATAAGGCATACTTTAGCACTTTCTCTGCACTTTCCCTACTGCAGCAGTTACTTATAGTCGGAATTGCAATTTACTCCTGTGGATTATACAGTATTTTGACTATTGCTGCACTTATATGGATTTGGGATAGAAATTTATACCTCTAGACTATCCTGCACTTTCCCTACAGCAGCACTTACCAGGAGTAAGATTATTATTTAATATGTTTCATAAGTATCCTGCTCTTTCCCTACTGTTGCACTTACCTGCAGTGGGAATAGTAATTTACACCTCTAGACTATCATGCACTTTCTGTACTGCAGCACTTACCAGGAGTTGGAATAGTAATTTACACCTCTAGAGTATGCTGCACTTTCTCTAGTGCTGCACTTTCCGGGACTTTGAATAGCAATTTACACTTGTACACTATCCTACACTTTCTTCATTGCTGCACTTACCTCGAGTTTAAATATGTATCTGTACTTTTACACTATCTAGCATTCTTTAGTGTTTATGCTTTATTGTTATATGTATAATGAAAACTGTTTTTTACTTACTTTTCGGTTAGGGTGTTTGATTTGCAGAAATGGGTTCTTGCACTTGCAGTTGCTTTAATTTGGTGTTTTTCACGTTCTTGTGGGGTACAGTCCTTTAGAAATGTATGGAAAAAAATGTGTCAGTTATAATTTGTGAGGAGAGTGACTTTTTATTTCGTTACAGTTTAAATGTTTTTTAAATTCCAGACATAGAGAAATAAGGCATACTTTTGCACTTTCTCTGCACTTTCCCTCATGCAGCATTTACTCAGAGTCGGAATGGCAATGTACTCCTGTGAATTGTACACTATTTTGTCTACTGCTGCACTTATATGGATTAGGGATAGTAAATTACACCTCTAGAGTATCCTGCACTTTCCCTACAGCAGCACTTACCAGGAGTAAGATTATTTTTTAATATGTTTCATAAGTATCCAGCACTTTCCCTACTGTTGCAGTTACCTGGAGTGGGAATAGTAATTTACACCTCTAGACTATCCTGCACTTTCCCTACTGCTGCACTTAACAGGAGTTGGAATAGTATTTTAAATGTTTTTCAACTATCCAGCACTTTCCCTACTGTTGCACTTACCTGGAGATGGAATAGTAATTTATATCTCTAGACTATCCAGCACTTTCCCTACTGGAGAACTAAACAGGAGTTGGAATTGTATTTTACACTTCTAGATTATACTGCACTTTATCTAGTGCAGCTCTTACCAGGAGTTTGAATAGCTATTTACACTTGTACACTATCCAACACTTTTTTCATTGCTGCACTTACCTGGAGTTGAAATATGTATCTGTACCTTTACACAATTTAGCATTTTTTAGTGTTTATGCTTCATTGTTATATGTATATTGAAAACTGTTTTTCACTTACTTTTTGTTTTGGATGTTTGATTTGCAGAAATAGGTTCTTGCACCTGCAGTTGGTTTAATTTGGTGTTTTTCACGTTCTTCAGGGGTAGAGTCCTTTGAAAAGAAATGTATGGTAAAAAATGTGTCAGTTATAATTTATGAGGAGAGTGAATTTTTAATTCGTTACAGTTTAAATGTTTTTTACATTCGAGTCACAGAGAAATAAGGCATACTTTAGCACTTTCTCTGCACTTTCCCTACTGCAGCACTTACTCATAGTCGGTATTGCAATTTACTCATGTGGATTATACAGTATTATGACTATTGCTGCACTTATATGGATTTGGGAAAGAAAATTATACTTCAAGACTATCCTGCACTTTCCCTACAGCAGCACTTACCAGGAGTAAGATTATTATTTTATTTATTTCATAAGTATCCAGCTCTTTCCCTACTGTTGCACTTACCTGGAGTGGGAATAGTAATTTACACCTCTAGACTATCCTGCACTTTTTTTACTGCAGCATTTACCAGGAGTTTGAATAGTTATTTACACCTCTAGAGTATGCTGTACTTTCTCTAGTGCAGCACTTTCTGGGAGTTTGAATAGCAATTTACACTTGTACACTATCCTACACTTTTTTTATCGCTGCACTTAGCTAGAGTTGGTATATTTATCTGTACTTTTACACTATCTAGCATTCTTTAGTGTTTATGCTGTAATCATACATGTATTTTCGAAAACTGTTTTTCACTTACTTTTCGGGTTGGATGTTTGATTTGCAGAAATGGGTTCTTGCACTTGCAGTTGGTTTTATTTTTTCTTGGATTGGTGTTTTTATCTGAAACATTTAAAAAAAAAAATATTATTTTATTTAGTGTTAATAGATTTATTTTTGGCATTTAAATTGCAGTGTTTAGTTTGATAATAAAATATGTTTATTACCTTTTAAAACGATGTTGAAAATGTTTTTGGGGCCAGTTATGAATCGAGATATAATTTAGAAGTAATATCTCTGTCAGAAAAAAATATGTAAAGTTTATTCGTGATGCGACCTTTTACATATAATAAATAATAAATGTATTTATTGAATAATGATGATGTACCTTATTTTAACTTTCAAAAACGGGTTGGTTTCCAAAATAAATGAAATATTTAGGGCTCTCGTTTTTAACCGTTCTGAAGTGAATTCTATGAGAAATATAATAAATAAAGCAAATATTATTGCTATAGTATTCTATTAAAATGATGTTTACCTCAGAAAATAATTTATTTTCATTTTATGTGTTAATTTACATTGGACGTATTTTTAAAACATGTAATTATTTTTCGTTTATCTTTATTTATTCCCAGTAATATTTCCCCTATATTTAATTATAATTCAAATAAGAAATATAGTTCATATTATTTTAGTATATATTTATATAAAATGACTAATATTTATTCTGTTAACGTTTTCAGTAAACGTTACTTACTTGTAAATCGTTGGTAATCGTTCTATTATGTAGATCAGTAACTTTGACTGGGATGACAGGGTGAAAAGGTCACAGAATGGTATTTCACGTCTGCTCTCTCGGGTAGTTGAGGATCAACTAGTTTCAAAATGGTGTCTCCCTACTATTTATAAGTTTGGTGTAGTATCACAAAATTATTTGTAAAAATATGCGCTGGAAATCGTTTTAAATTTTACATTTATTTCTCTGAGAACATATAATTTAAAAATCAATTATAAGTAGTTTATATACCGTTATGTTTGCCGTTTTGGCATCCATTTTGGCTATTGTGTAGTGGTAATAATTCATTGAAATAATAGAAGGACTCAATATTGTGATACCTTTTCAAAATGGCGTCAATGAATCCTATATATCTGTTTGTTTAATCCGAAAAGTTACATATCGTGTATACTAATAAAAAAGTATATATTTTATTTTATAAGAAAGGAATTAAGTAAAATGTTATTATTTTTACCAATCGAAGTATTAATGTAAGTACTCGAGTATTAATTTTAATACTCGAGTAATAATTCAATAAATAATTAATTGGTAATCGTAATAATATGGTAGTTTTTCATGCCGTTTTTTAATACACTTACCCACCCAAAACCCCTATTTTCCCTGCATCCCGTGCCAGGTTGTATTTTACAAAGGAAATAATAAAAATATATTTATATATTATTTTAAAAAAAACTCGAGTACTAATTTAATAAATAATTAATTTTAATACTCGAGTAATAATTTAATAAATAATTAATTGGTAATCGTAATAATATGGTAGTTTTTCATGCCGTTTTTTAATACACTTACTCACCCAAAACCCCTATTTTCCCTTCATCCCGTGCCAGGTTTTATTTTACAAAGGAAATAATAATTATATATTTATATATTATTTTTTTAAAAAAACTCGAGTAATAATTTAATAAATAAATAATTTTAATACTCAAGTAATTATTTAATAAATAATTAGTTGGTAATCGTAATAATATGGTAGTTTTTCATGCCGTTTTTTAATACACTTACCCACCCAAAACCCCTATTTTCCCTGCATCCCGTGCCAGGTTTTATTTTACAAAGAATTTTTTTATATATATATGCGTTGTAATGGTATACGTTGTTATATGTTGCGTTGTAATGGTATTTTTCCTATTGAAGTACTATTTTGCGTTGTAATAGTACTCGTTGTAAAAACATGCGTTGTAATAGTATTCGCGTTGTAAAATCCGCGTTGTAACGGTATGCGTTGTAACAGTACGCGTTGTAACATCATATATCCCCAGAAAGCTGACTTTGGGGGGACGCACAGGGCCCCGTCACCCACAGCCTTACGACTCAAACACAGGGGGAGACCCAAGGGTCTCCCCCTACACAGGCACCAACATGTACCCACTGCAGGGTAGTGGATCCGCCGCTCTTTACTTCTACGATTCCACCAACCTTGAAGCCCTACAGCCCTGAAGAGTTACACCTCCTTCACGGTGTGACGAAACACGTGTCGGCTGGCTACTTCCTTACTGTACTCTCCACTGTTTGACTTATAAAAACTTGATTTACACGAATTTTGACATTCCATGTTCTTTTTTCGAGCAATCACTCTTTATGAGTAGAAACCTTAGTCCTCATACTCGGACTATCCACCATACGTGCGTTTGCACAGGATCTGTTCTCCATGATGTAACAAAATATTCAGTGAAAACCAGATCTCTCTAAGGCATTCCGACTTGGGATGTGTGTAAGAAGGTCAGTTTTAAAAAATTTTAAACTTTCTTTCCCTATAATTTTTGACACGTTTTCCATGCTTTTGGGTGTATTTATCAGAGTTCACAATGTAAAATCACTTCCAGTATTGTTTGTCAGAGAGCTCACAATGCACATATTCTTCCTGTTGTTTTGGTCACTGGGTCGATCCATGGAAAGTGACTTTCAGCTATATTTTACAAAAAGTATCTGCTTTACGATGTCTCTTATCAGTTATGAGCTGTGGAATTACTTCAGAGGTGGACTAGCCAAACTGTTGCCTGATGCAATACCTGTATTGAAGATGATCAACAAATGGATGGAGTCAAAGGCTTCCTTTCCAAACTGCGCTTTAATATCTCTCTGCGTTTACATTGTTTTTGGTAAAGAGCTAAAGTTGCCTCTCGCTAGACCTAAAACTTAAACAAATTCTGACATGGTAAGATGTTCCATTTCATTATAGAATAGAGAAAAGAGTGAAACAGAAGAATACAGACGGAGGGAGGGACAGTGGCGTGACAAAAGTTTAAAGGGCCCATGTTAGAAATGGGATCCCCGGCTGACCAGGGCTTGCGCCAAAGTCAGTCAGAGACCACCACTCCTAAGTCAGGGCAAGGGAGTTACACGCCAAGATAACCCCTGCTCACCCTCTAGGTAACGTGGCGCGAGCAGCAAGGCTAAACTTGGAGGCGATGTGAGTTAAGTATTTGCGCACGCACCCCAGCAACAACACCCAAGGCCCACCACAAAGGAAACTCCACACAAGGTTATATATAAAAATAGCCTTTGTATTATACCAAAACACATTAGATAAAAACACACACTTCACAATGTGCCAACAGGCACGGGCAGAATTTACAGGGGATATGTACAAGACAGGGCCACCTGGACCACTGTCAGGAATCAGCACTTTTAGAACTTAGCACTTGGTAGAATTAGCACTTAGAACATAGAATATAAAGTACACAACCAGTAATCACTGGTAACCAGGACCTCACTAGCACCACCTGCACTAGGAGAAAAACAACCACCTAAGTATCACAATACCTGTAGGGGTGTAAGCACATAACACATGATGCATAACATAAATTCAGCGGTGTAAGGAAGGAAAACACATGATGTATCAACAACACATTCAGAGGTGTAAGAACATGGCACATGATGCATTAAAACACATTCAGAGGTGCAGGGGAGGAAAACACATGATGCCTAAAAACATTCAGAGGTGTAGCAATAACAATTGCGTAGTAATCACATTGGCACATAAATCATAAATGCGCCAGAACTCACATTAGTCACCACCTGTGACTGTCCCTAGGTCAACTGGCCTCTCTAGGGCTAGGATGCCCTGTGTCCAAAGTCAGGGGGCCTAAACGTGGCAGCTGCCCACAAAGTACTGATCAGCTGAAGAAAAGGATGGGGCCAACGTGGGAGCCTCGCAGGCTCTGAAGAACTGACTGTCCTATTTTTGGAGCCTCGCTGGGCTCTGAGTAAATAAATGGCCCCTGAGCCTCTCTGGGCTCTCAAAGATAATTGTGGCGTCTGAGCCCCTCGTGGCTCGAAGAACAAATGCCCCGTCGTTGGAGTTGCCTGCTTTCTCGCAGAGCAACTCTGGAAATGGCCAAACTGCACCCCCCAAGAGCCTCGCTCTCAGCAAACGAAAATGCCCCACTGGTTGGAGCGGTCCCCTGGCAACTGGGGCCGCTCTGCGCACAACGCGGAAACTGTCCCGCACTCGGGGAGAGAGCAACGGGGGGGGGGTGCGGGCACCGGCAATGTGCCCCGACGCCTCCCCTTTCTCTGGGCAACACTGCTTCACTCACCCGGTCCTGCGGCGGCGGCTCCTCTCTCTGGGATGGCTCCTCTAGAGAGCTCCGCTCCTCGGGGGCTCTCACCACACGTCTCCCTCTCTCTCCGGGGCTCTCCCTCGCTCTTGGGAGCCCCGGGGGAAAGACCAGGCGCTGGCTCTCTCTTCGTCGCGGCTGCGGGCGGGACTTCCGGCGGGCCGATTGGCTGGACTCCAACCACTTCCGGGTCGTCGCGGGCAGCGCGGCGGCCCGTCTCAGGCAGGTAGGCGGGGTATAAAGTTACCGAGGGGTGGGCTCCCTCGCGTAAAAAGAGCAAAACTAGCGGCAAGGTCCCTGGCAGGGTGGGCACCTGCCAGGGGGCAAATTAATTACAAATAAGCGAGGTAGGCACTCGCTAGGGCAGGCAAAGCGCTCCCAAGCGCTATAGGCAAAGAAAAGCGCTCTCAGCGCTAGGCAGGCAGGGAAAAGTGCTCACAGCGCTATAAGGCACAAATAAAGCTCTACCAGTGCTGGGGACAAGGGAGAGCGCTCCCCAGGGCTACAGAGAACCAAAAAGTCCAGCAATGAAGTCCTTCAGGTAGGCAGGGGGCAAGGCTGGGCCCAGAGCCAGCTCACTAGTCTCCAGGCAGGGAGACAGTCCAAGTGGCGGTCCTCTGGCCCAGCAACAGCAGCAGCCCCCTCAGGCAGGATCCTGGAAGAGAACAACTTCTAAGGGGACACAGCCCCATTTTTATACACCACATTCCTTTGTCTAAGGGTGTAGGGTGGGGGAGAAACCAGTCCCAGCTGGTTTTGGAGCCCTCTTGATGGCTCAACCACCCATTTCACTCACTGGCAGGGCTAGGGTCATCAGTCGCACCACAGGGGGTGGAGCCAGCATTGTCTGGGGAAAACCCAGCCTCATTCAGGACATAGGTACACTCCTCCCCAGCCATCAGCATGCTAATCTCCCACTCACCACCGGCAGACCCATCCAGCCTTCCTGGAGCCAGGCTCACCAGCCAGCTCCAGCCAATCACACGCCAGGCATATTTTACACTAATATGCCAACTCCTAGAAGTGGCATTTCCGCACAAGACACACTCATGCCACATACATCATTGCGAAGCATTCACTCTCACGAGTTCGCACATATCAAATTCGAACCTGTACACCCCACGCATCAGGAACTACCAGGGACACATACATTCCCCATGCATTCCTATGGGAGGGCAGGCCTATCTCATCACATGCACTCAGAGTGCGCACGCACTTTCCACTGGAACACAGTGAAAGTGCGCAGAACCCAAAAACCACCATCACCAGGTCACCATTACAAGCAAAAAGTCTAGGGGTGAACCTGCCAGAAGGGCCAAGTCCAACAGCCCACCTGCAAGGTACACGGAGCGGCCCGCGCTCCATATTTTAATCGGAGTGCTCAGGCCTGAGTACTGTGCTGAGGGGGCAAACACGTAATAAAAACAGGACCGTTCATTTTTATACGACCTTATCAATTCATCAAATTGTTTATTTTATTGCATAATTGCAGAATACGCCTAGGTTTTTAGATACTACTCTGATGCTTGTGGCACTGTAATTGATATAAATGCAATAAGGAAACAACAATGATATTCAATGTAGTGTGTTACAGGAGACTGGGCTAGTCTGAAGGCGTCTATAGGAACTATATTGGAGAAGGTCAGGATTACAGGACAAACTGGACATCCGCAAGGTAAGTCACTGCAGTTCTCCTGGTGGGATGGGTGGTGTGTGTATGAACCTTTCTGACACAGCGGGTCTGAAAACCATGCAGCCCCTTACCAAATCCAGGCCTGAAAGTGTACTAGAGCACATGGCAGACACAGGGTAGGCAAGTCTCCCATAAAGGTAAAATGATCCTATAAAACCAAGGCTGGGTTCCATACATTGGATGTGTATTCTTTAAAACATACACAAAGATATTGACACCACTGTGAATCGACGTACATGCAGTACCAATACTGGGTAGAACTGGGTTCCTGTGGAAGTAGGTAAACAACAACAAGGCGCCTGATCTGATGGATTCATATGACTGAAAAAAGAGTGTTGAATAAATACTTTAGGATAGAAATTACAGATGAATTTTCCCAAACAGCATAGACTGGGGAAGATTGCAATTTGACTATTGCAATCAGAAGCAGTGTGTGAACAAACTGACATTTACATATGTACTTACCACTGGTTTTTTTTTTACCCCTGTGTAAAATTATGCTTTGGGTAACTGCTAGATGGAGCGAGAGGGGCAGACATGGCTTGTATGGACTGAGTGATATGCTAAGTTCGTCACTCAAATCAAGTCAATGGTTGTTCCTCTAAGAGCTTGATGACGAGCGAGTCGTCAACAAGGTGCTACTTATCTCGCTTCATCAATAATGATACCTGTGTACGTTATTTATCAAGGGCCTATGGCACATTTTCGGGTAACAACACACATATTTTGTTGTTTACTTTGTCAAAATCTGCATTGTACGCTAAAACCATGCACATTTACCCTGTTAAATTTCTGCAGGTTTGACCTTCCAAAATGTAACAAAGGTTGAGGTGTTTAATGCATCCTATACCTTCTTCCTCAGAAAGCACACAACCTCCCAGAATCCACTGACCCATCTCAATGCTGCCTTAGCAGCGTTGTGATTGGTCTGAGGTTCATGGTTCGGCGCTCAAACGGGAAATGGCAGGCTGGGCATGTTCTCCATGCAGGCTGTAATACAACCCACATGGAGAACATGCAGAGCGCGCATGACGGTTTGGATAGCCCGAGACAGGGGGTAAGGGGCAGACCATAAATCGCAGCCCAGCATCGCCCCCCTGGCTTCAGCTGCAAGCTAAATACAGAAAACAAAAAGATAATAAAAAATGTTATCATTTTATTTGATCTATTCAGCTTGCATTTCAAGCAGTGGGGCGACGCTCCTCTGCCTTAGCGGAGGAGCCGCCACTGCAACTCACTCGTCATCAGGCCCTATGTGTGTTCTGGCGCACACGTCCCTGAGAACAGCAGAGTGCATCGATGAAAGAAATGTCTCTTGCCGAACTGGTTGGCCAAATACACCAGTGATAATATAGGGCATGACTGTTTGTGTCTAGAATTTCACTTTGACCCCTACAACTTTTTCTCACCTGGCCCTTTAGGGTCCGCTTAGGTGAAGGCAGGGGCGGATTGGCAAGGCGGGCATTCGGGAATGGGCCGAAGGGCCGGTGCCTCAGTGCCCTCTGTGGGCCGTTTTTTTTCTCCCCTGTCCCAGTCCACAGAGAGTGGACTAGGAAAGGGGAGAAAAAAAACCGGCCCACGAAGAGCACTGAGACAGACAGAGAAAATGAAAGCAGCCTCGCTGTGCGGACAGACAGCGATTGACAGCTGTGGGCTCTCCTTCACCCCTACCCTTCCAAGAAATCAAGCTGAGGCTGGGCTGGGGAGGGGTGATTGTTTGCAATAATCGGCCTCCCTGGGGGCCAGGTGTTTCTCAGGCCTTTGAGCCATTTGCACCTCGGCCCCCTGGGGCCCACGCAGCCCAGAAACGGTGTTAGTCTTAACACCTCGCCCACAGCCCTTCACATTCAGGGGGGCCAGGTGATGTTGGAATTTTTTTGTTTTATTTAATTATTCATGCGTTTTTATAGAGCGCGGACTTTACCCGAAGGTGTCAGAGCGCTTCACACTATTAACAGCAATAATACATGAGGAGAAAATTATAAGTGGACAAATTACAAAAGCAAACCTTAAGTTACATGAATCAAAAGTGACAATAGTGAGCAAGAGGAGCAAACGATACATTACAGGAGGAAAAAGAGATATGTGTGCAGGTTACAAAAGCGTACAATATACAAGTAGAGGTATAATACTGCAATTAATGGCAGACACTCCAGCACAAGAACAAACGTTACGTAGGCAATGGTGGCACTTGTGCAAGTATCTAAAGCAAACAAAAGTGAGAGGTAGCAAACAGTGTGTTACAAGAGAAAAGTGACTTGTGCAAGTTACAAAAGGGTACCATACACAGGTACAAGGGTAATACTAGAGTAAATGGTAAATACTCAAACTGCCAGAACACACTGGGAAGGCACTTCCCATGCACCAGCTTCACCTCAGCCTCCCCCCTGGCTACCTGGCTACCTTGGATGACCCAGAAAGCTGTGTTTTGTGCTCCCCTGCCAGGACATTTTCCCAAGGCCTGGAGGGTTGATTAATTTACTAATTGCAGGGGCCTTACCTCTGTTCATGTGCTCCTGAGCTGAAGGTCTGGGGAGGGCTGAGTAGGTTAGTAATAGCAGGGCTTTGCTGCTTTTCAGGTGCTCCTGTGCTGGAGGGCTGGAATAATTTTGTGACAAAAAGGGGCCTTGCTATTTTTTTTAGTTGCTCAGCATGTAGGCCATTGTCACCATGGCCCTGTGTTGTGTGCAAGAACAGTATCCTCCCACTTTCATTCCTTGTCTGTGCAAATGGTGTTTCATGAAAGGGCACGCCCCTTGAATGTGGGCCACGCCCCTTAAATATGGGCCACGCCTCTTGAATGTGGGCCACTTTTTTCGTCAGTGCCCGGGCCGAATTGTGATCCCAATCCGACCCTGGGTGAAGGGGCTGTCTCTGCGTGCAGGCCACTCTTGTAAATCAGAGCCTATGTATGGATGGAGAGTACCTATAGGCATTTACGTTCCTGCGTGCAGCACCTGTGAATCAGACATATTTATATTTATTTACACGTTTTGTATACCGCTAGCTAGACCCGAAGGTATCAGAGCGCTTTACAGAATCGAGTGAAAGACAATAATCCAGTCACTAAGTAAATGACGCACAAAAATCTTAGGTTTAAGTACAAACAATATATACACCTGAAAAAAAACATTAGGCAATGCGGGTGAATACAATGTGTACACTGAACAGAGGTTTGGGCCTGAGGGCGGTTACTGATTGTGGACAAATGGCATATCTTGAGTCCAGAGTGAGAATGACCTTCTAGGCAAAAGAGGCAAACAAAAGAAAACAGGCAACTGTTCAACAGGGCCAGACCTGAGAAAGAGAGACTATTAGAACCGAGTTCAAGAATTGCTCCTGTGTTTGAAATTCAGCTCCAGCGGGAGACCTCAGGTAATAACGCTGCTAGGTACCATTGCTTTTGTTTCCAAATTGAATTGGTTAAATGATAACTTTGAATGGTTGTTTGTTAATTGGATTTATGATAAATTAAATGCTTTATTAGGCCACAGTAAATTATCTGAGACTTTTTACTCACAATGGCAGTCATGCACGCAGAAGCTGGTCAGTTTTCGAGTTCATTAGTTTAAAACACTTGTCCTTTGGCCTTGAGCCTCACAAACACCAACTTATTTTTAATCTCCGCTGGCTAATGGTTCTGTAGTACTTATCTGCCCAGTTAGACATTTTTACACTATGGAGGTCTTATTCTGCCATTTTGTTAATTCTTTTTGCTCCAAGTGTTCGTATTTCTTTATGTAATAATGATTTGATCTTATTTAACAGTATTAATATTATTAACAAAATTGCGTTTTTATTGTATGTTTTATGAATTGTGCTTTTATGGCTGGTTTGCCAGCCAAATAAAGTTGATTGAATAATTGATTGACAGGATGACAGGCGAATCTTGTGTTAAGTTATTCTATTATTCTTCCTCAACCTTCCACAGTGTGCTTACTATGCATTCCGGTTTTCGTTTCAGCAAATTTTCATTTCAAAACTGAGTAATTCAAATCCACAAAGAAATGTGAGAAATAACTCAGATGTTTTCAGGTGGAACCGAATATGTACATCCAGGAATCATTGAGTTCATTACTCTGCTGTGATGTTTGATTGATGAGCACTGTGGGGCATATTTACTACATTATAGTGCAATGTAGCGCCGCAACCTCATCTGGCAGAGGTATTGTTAATAAATATATGCTGTGCTGCTGCTCTTTGCCGCTGCGCAGGTGTCAAGTAGCCTCTCAAGTCCACAGATGTGTGCGCGTGATGTCTGGCATAGCTTTCAGAACAAAACAAAGATTGCATTCACTAGCTGTGTGTGTGCTGTACAGCGCTGCACACATGCAATGAGGGAAATAGTTGGCAAAATGTATACATTTCTCCTTAGAAGCATAGCTTGGTCAGTAAGACTGGGGGAGGGAGGGGGAGCTTCAGATGTTCCGACACTCATGCTGGCATATCATGTCAATCATTATTCAAGAAGCAGAGCGTGGGGGGGAGGGGGGGGGGGCTTAAGGGCAGGGCCGGACTGAGAACCAAAACCGGCCCTGGCAAAGTGCTCGGCCGGCCCCCTGGGGGTGCCGACGAGCTCTTTGCCCGGGCCGGTTTTCGGCCGATTTTGTTACAGGGCCGTTTTTGCAGCTATGCTGCAAAAACGGCCCTGTAACAAAAACGGCCCCCTGGGCCCAAAACCGGCCCCCACCCTTACGGTGCACCGGGGGATTGCCGGGCCTGCTTAAGGGCAGTGGAAAGGGAAAGGAGTGCGGATTGTGAGGGGGTACTTAAAACACAGTATTTTGTGAAATAAGTAAATGTGTGTGTCTTGTAAAGCGCACTGCTACCCGGAGGCGTCCTGGCGCTATAGACCGCGTCCTGGCTATCCCTGTGAGATGGTCCCTACTGGGTATCTCCAAGGTGAAACCAGGCATCCCCGGCGCTTGTGGGGGGCCATTGTGGAGATGAGGCAAGCTAATGCCCAGAGTTGCCGAGTGTGATCCCTGGTTAGAGTAGGCACCGAGGCGAGAATTATCGAGTCCGCTGACCCTGGTTCACACACCCTGCCGCGTTGGGAATTGAACCCTGGTCCCGGGCCGTCCTCTGCTTCTGGGTCTGCCGCCTCTAACCAGTGAGCCACACCACTCCACTAGTATGTTTTGAGACCTTCAAAACAGAGACAAGAGCGTGTGTGTTCGTTTTTGTCTGAGTGAGTATTTAAAAACCCCGGGTGAAATCCAGCAAACACCCTACAACACCCGGCTGAAAATTCCTGTGCCGACCTATTTATTAAAAAATACATTTAGTAGGGGGGTGTAACACTCCAAACCCCCCTCTAAGGCTATGTCCTTGTTTCCCATACTTGATGCTTGCTTCAATGAGGTGTTATTTTTTGATGCAAAGTCTTATCTGACAACCTTTGTAGATGGAGCTTTTTGTAAAAAACTATGGGCGGTAGTGTTGAAATACCCAAGTACCACCCATGGATTCCCCCTTGACACAAAGTAGCATGAACAGCGCATAGCGCTATTTGTGCTACTTTAAGAGCATCCTTCCAGCGCATACATTTTTTAGATGGAATGTAAATAGTTTATCAAGGCTTTGCATTGGTGCAAAGTCTTGATAAATATGCCCCTGGGTTGGCATTTGCATGGAGTATCTAAAAATGCATTGACAAACTATTCTCAAGCCCAAAACATTACAACACACATTGACAAAGCCAATACATCTGGCTGAAATGTGCTAATGCATGCACACACAGGCATGCTTAAATGCTCACAAACTATTGGTGCTGTGTTTCTTTGAGATTTGCTCTTTATGTGCCTTCGGCACAACAATATTAAGAAGCAAAAAATAACAGCATAACAGTCCAGGGAATAAAAAAAACTGTCACAGACATAACACTATAATGGCAGACCTTATGGTGTTGCCAATGAGTTTGAGGTCACTACATTTCACTATCTTTGTCAATGTTTTAAAATTGAGGCGGATGCGTCATGGACATGATTCTGAAAGGAATGAAGCAATAGCCTGACTAATCTGGACAGAGAGGGTTAAATAGTATATGTGTTTTTTATGGAAACTGAGCACAGAGTATTTTTCCCAGTGGAGGTTGAAATCTTGCTGGTAAATCTGATCAAGAGAACAGGTGACAGAACAAAGAAGCTATCAATTAAACTAAGTTTCCTGCCAGGTAGGTAGTATAAGATGTCCAGCCTCAATGGTTTAGATGTTGTGCTTGCACTCTCTGTAGAGAGGCATTGGAATGAGGAAGAGCATATTCAGTTAATCTGTTTACAAGTAAGGGACTCTTTTGTAAAGGTAATTCCTTATTAGATTTCATTTGCTCTATTAAGATAAAGGATGCTGTATCCTATTTTGGGAAGGAGCATGAGCAGAACTTGGATTCTGCAAGTGCAATAGCAAAGAGGTTGTAGCCTGGATGAAAGAATATATGGTAGTAGCTTTAAAGATCTGAGTTTATGAGGGAAGTTGTGGCGGCTCCTCCGCTAAGACGGGGGAGCGTCGACCCACTGCTCTCGGAGCAGTGCAAAGGAATTTTAAAATGATAATAACAGAATGTTTAAACAAAGCATACTTAAGCAATTCAGCAAGGAATAAATTGCATGATGTTTGGTAAATACAAGTGTCTAAAAACACAAATACATTTTGGTTTTTTAAGTAAGTTAGTATATGAAAAGGATTTCGAGTGTAAATCCACGCTTTTGAAACCAAACAAACAAATGAAATGAAGCTGTCTCTGGCCAAGTGGCCTATTGCAAAGTTTCACAGTTTCAAAATTTCAAACATAGCCAGACCTTTTGTCCCATGACCAATTTCGACTACAGCCAGACTAGAATTGATGTTTTCCTTTTTGTTCGCAAATTGAAACTTATGAAAATGTTTATGTTGAAAAAGAAGCGTGCCATAGAACACAGGACAGGAGAGAGTGGTTGGAGCACACAGGCATCCAAAATGCTCTCATTACAGGATGTGGAAAGCATGGCGTGTGCTATGGAGCTGTGTGGTGAACAAATTGAAGGGTTGAATGATTGCGAGATGCTGGAGCAAATGGGACTCACACTGGGTGGCACTGATTCAACTAATTTCAGACCTAAGTCTACTTTCAACCCCATCACACCGCATGACAACCTAGACACCTTCCACGACATTGTAGTCAGGGACCTGGTACATATCTGGGAGAATAGCAAAAACAGACACGCACACAATTTGACATTAGATCAGATGACCGCTCTGGGCACACTTAATGCAGATCCGGGGTTTGTACTAAAACCCTCGGACAAATGGGGCAATATGGTCCTTTGGGATATCAACTTGTACAGACAGGAAGCAAACAAACAATTGGTACTTTCCGGTAACTACAGGAAGTCCAATAGAGAGAAATACACCCACACCACCAACCTCTACTATGAGAAACTGCAGCACTAGAAGAATGAGAGCCTGCTGGTAGAAGCTGAACATAGGTTTCTACATATCAAACATCCAGTCACACCATGTTTTTATATGTTGCCCAAAGTGCACAAGAATGATAAGCACCCCCCGGGAAGGCCCATTGTGTCTGCAAATGTTAGTTTGCTTGAAAACACCTCTATTTTCCTTGACACTTTCCTTTTTCCTTATGTTTTGAATCTTCCCTCTTACTGTAGGGATAGCACAGATTTTTTCAATAAAATCGAGGGAATCACATGGCAAGACAACTATTGGTTAGTTACCATTGATGTTGTTTCCCTTTACACGTGCATCAGACACTCAGATGGGATCAATGCTTGTAAACATTTTTTGAGGGATAGATCTATCTTCCTTTACAAACAGACAAACATGTTACTTGAAATGTTGGAATTCTGTCTATCGAATAATTATTTTCTTTTTGAAGACAGGTGGTTCAAACAGGAGGTCGGGACAGCGATGGGAAGTTGCTTTGCGCTGAGTTATGCCTGCATGAGGATGGGATGGTGGGAGGAGCAAGTGGTTGGACCGATGCTAATGAACACCTAACACGTCACATTGTCTTCTATACCAGATACATAGACAATATCTTTATGATTTGGGGTGGATCCAAAACTGAACTAATCAGGCTCCTAAAGACACTAGACAAGAATGATGTCAACTTGAGATTTACCAGCAAACAGGATCAGGGTATGATGGACTTTCTAGATGTGTGTGTTAGGATAGAGGATGGGGTAGTGAAAACCAGCCTATATAGAAAACCCACGGCGGGAAATAGTGTCTTACACGCAAAAAGCCACCATCCCACCAGCCTCAAATGGAGTATCCCGTTTGGGGAGATCTTAAGAGCAAAGCGCAATTGCAATTTCCAAGCAGCCTTTGAAAAAGAACAAGAATCCATGATGAAGAGATTTAGAGCAAGGGGCTATCCTGATCAGGTACTATTAGCGGTGAAGGATAAAGCGGCAGCCAGGGATAGAGAAACACTCCTGACCAAAAAAACAGAGAAGGGGGCAGATAGTGATGGCAATAAAGTCAGGATGATCACTGCATTTAGTGTGGAGGCAGGTACCATACATGAAACTCTAAAACGACACTGGCACATTGTGAAGAATGACCCTGTTATAGGAAGCACTGCCAGCGCACAGCCTCAAATCACATACAGGAAAGCCCGATCTCTGAAAGACATGCTTGTTAGAAGTTACTTGGGGGCCCTCAAAAAACAGACCTGGATACAAAAACAAAGGGGCTTTTTCAAGTGTGGTAAATGCAAGGCCTGTGGGACCAGTAAGAACGTCAAAACATACCCACTACCCACTGGAAAAACAGAGTCTATACAGAAATTTATGAATTGCAACACTGACTACTGTGTGTATGTGATTGTGTGCCCATGTGCTAAGTTTTACGAAGGCAGCACGATCTTTCCTATCAAGAAACGTATTCTTGAACACATGAGGGCAATTAAGAATATGGATGTGAATTACTCAACTGCGCAACATTGGCTGCGTTATCACAACAAGGATGTTAATTGTTTCTCATTCTTTGGCATTGCTAGAGTACCAGCAAGCCCCAGAGGGGGTGACAGAGTGAAAGAACTAAGAATTCTGGAGTCACAGTATATCGTCCACCTAGAATCCAAGAGACCCTTTGGTCTGAATGAAGATGAGGAGTTGCACGGCCACATCGGATGAGTACTCGAATTAACTCTGGCGCTCTGTCCCCTTTTGTTACGTGTTACCTATGACTTTTGCAGTTGTGATCTCTGATTTCTCTGTATGAGCTGTAAACATGGTTGAGGGACATCTACCCAGATGTGACAGCCACGACATTGGAAATATATATTTACAGGGTCCCCCGGGATATGGTGGCAGTCTTAATTACTTCCTAAATCCACTTGGATGGGACTTTGTTGTTTATCAGATCCCAAACCAGCTACCAATATCCGCGGGATTCTATACCCCTAGCTCGCCTGTGTTGTTTTTTGTTTTTGATTTAATTAATTTTTTTCTCGCACTACACAACCACCCACCACTGTTTTTGTAGGGAGGCAAGTTCTTTACCTCACCATCCTTAGTTTTGTAAATAGTCTGTTTAAGAGTCACCCATGAGAAATCTCAACACTGCACATGTGAGGTGTTCCCATGTCACTTGGTATATAATGATTTTTGGATTAGAAAGTCAAAAAAAGGACCTCTAGTGAACTCATGAAACTGCCTTGACCCCGTGGTTTGGTCAATTTTGGATAATAATTTCTTTGAACTATTTTAATTTCATTTGTCACTTGGACTCATGTTGAGATGTGGTTTTGCCAGAGGCCACTTGGCCAGGTTTGAAATTTTGAAACCGTGAAACTTTGCAATAGTCCACTTGGCCAGAGACAGCTTCATTTCATTTTTTTTGTTTGGTTTCAAAAGCATGGATTTACACTTGAAATGCTTTTCATATACTAATTTACTTAAAAAAACAAAATATATTTGTGTTTTTAGACACTTGTATTTACCAAACATCACACTATGCAATGTATTCCTTGCTGAATTTCTTAAGTATGCTTTGTTTAAAATAATAGAAGCAAAACCAACATGAATCATGTGAACTTTCAGAATGCTGGGGCTAAACGAAAGTCTTTTCTCCAGCTTCATCATTTTTTTCCCAAAATGTGGTCCTTTGTTTGTTTCTACCACTGTGCACGATATAATGGTGGATTTGTTAATGTGTAAGATGGCTAGTGAAGAAGACCGCTCAGTCGAAACGCGTCGCCAATAATACACACTTTGATAACACGGACCCTGGTGTGCAAGTCTTTATTTTCCATGTTGGATGTACCGGGAGAATTTTTGTGAAATATATATATATATATATACATAGATATATATAACTCTATTCACTAGTATTTGTCTAACGTAGTAGACCTTTGTACTTACTACCACTCCTATGTGATTTTAGAGTTTATCTGTTTGTATCTCTTCCTTGAGTGACTTTACAACTTGTACATTTGCAGATTAATAAGGTGTATATAGAAAAAGAATTGAAACGTAAAATCGACAAAATTTAAAACATACTGTAAATCTGAAGGAATTGGAAATTGGAGACTAAAAATTGAGTTGTTGTTCTAAGATTGATTCATGGGAGCAGTCAAAGTGTATCAAACAGAATATAGTCCCGATGGGTGGCCTCAAATGAATTTAGAAAAGCTCCAACCTTCTCATTACATAAAAAACTTTTTTTAATGAATTAAATAAAATGTTTTCTCATTTGTGTATTTGTTTGATGAATGCATGTTTCCATATTTTTGTATACTGTTTAACTCACCGAAATTACTTGAGACTGAGTTCCTGGATTCCAATAATGACTCACTGGGGGTCCCTGGACTCCGATAATGATTCAGTAGGGGTCCCAGGATTCCAACAATGGTTCAGTATGGGTCCCCAGATTCAAGTAATGATTAAAAGGGGGTCACAGAAGTCAAAAGGTCAAAAACCACTGTTATAGACTTTTCAGAGCAGGAGAACTGTTTTATTGTAAATAACACACAGAGCTGGACCAAACTGCATAATCTTCATCACTCTGGAAAAACTCTTTGGAGGAATAAAGCAATATAGAATAATAACTGGCTTCCTTTTGAAACATAGCAATGAAAATCAAAGGATATATGGTATTTTTTGTGAGTGGAGAAACAAGAAACCGGGGGAAGGAATCTGGAAAAAGTTTTAACTAATAGTTAATTTGAAATAAATGCAATCTTGTTGAAAAGAATGTTTCGCTGAACATTTGTAATTCGTCTCTTAAAAAGGGCATCCTTGGAAAGAATGAGAATACCTGATTATTTCTGGGGCGTGGCCAACCGCCGAGAGCAATGTGCGCTTACTAAGGCGGCTCTGTCCGAGCACGCCCGTCTATGAATAAATCCGTATTCAAATGATCCGACAACTGGCACAATTTGGCACCGGAAGACGCCGGAGCGCTCCGTGAGTCTGGAGGCCTGGGTCCCTGCTGCTTCCGACCGACGGATCTGGAGATGGACCGCCTGACGCACATCATGGCCGCGTGGAAGGGCCACTCATCACTCAGAAGCAGATTACCCTGAGCCGCGACCCGTGATTCAGGTTCAGTGAGACAGCAATGGTTTTGTCCCACTGCGGTGCTGCATATGGTCGGCAATGGACCGAGGGCCCTGAGAAGCTGTCTGAGACTCTGGGCTCACCGCTGGGTGCTGGACGCGGTAGAGCCCGGAGACGTCACACCCTGCCCACCTGGCCTCGGCCGCTGGGGCACCCTTGGCCGCGCAGGGCGGCGGGGATCACGAGCTGGGGCCACGGACTGCCCGGCGGCGCAAGAGGGGGAGTCTGGCCACTGCCTGTTGTGCCCCAGGGTGAGAAGGTGGCCTCAATTGACCTGAGGTGAGCGGACCTGGATCTGGGCGCCGCCTGACACTGGTGGAAAGGGGAGGCCAGAGTGATGCGCCCCTCTCCCCTGGGTGCCTTAACCTCTGCACATAAAGCATTCCCCACCAACCCCGGCCCTGATCAGTGACTGTGCAGCAACGCAGAGGTAGCTGCGGCCATACACGGTGAACAGAAGGGATTTTGACACCCCTTGAGTGGGTGGGACGAGAGTCTGTCTGCATCGCCACCATTTTGGGCTCATGGAGGACTGCGACGTGACACTGAGAGGAGGTGCTGGGCTCAGGCGCCTCAGTTGACCTGTGGAACTGCCGGCCACTTCAGAAGGTCACCCTGGTTGGCCTGCGGGCCGGCGAAGGACTTGATACCCTGCCCCTGGAGAGGCATCTGCCTAGCCCGCCGCTGGTGCCCATACAACAGTGCCTTCTGACCCGTGGTGACAGACCCGGCACATTCTGATGCAGCCCAGTTGGCGACTTGCTCGGGCCCCCACTGATGAGACTGTTTACGCCGTGGCTGAGAGTTGCGGCTCCAAAGCGGCACTTCAAGCCAAGTTAAGAAAATTAGTGTGGGACGGAGGCCCTGCGGTGAGCCTGAAGGAGCGATCAGCCATGCAGGAGAAGAAGCAGTTTGGTGAGAAGAAGAAGGACCCGACGCTCCAAGACATCCTCGAAGCTATTACGACCATGCGCACGTCGTTGAAATCGCGCATTGGCTCTGTGTCCTCAGAGGTATCCCTTATCCGGGCAGGCATGCGCTCGATGCACTCGTGCTTCAAGGATGTAGAGGTCAAGGCAAGTTCCCTGGTCGAAGATACCTCCAAATTGCAGTGCAAGGTGGACGATATGCATGCTCACACCGCCAAACTTGAAGCGCAATTGGAAGACTATGAGGGACACTCTCAGTGCAACAATGTCCGCATACTAGGAGTAACGGAACGAGCGGAGGGGCCTTCGGTGGACCTATTAGTTGAGGACCTGATCACCACCCATCTCAAGTCGAAAGGACTCTCCAACTTTTTTTCTATTGAAAGGGCGCATCGAGTGCCGGGCGGCTGGCCGAGGCCCGGGGTCCCCCGTGGCCATTGTTGGCTACAATCTTTAACTTCCGGGACAGAGATGTCATTCTGCCATCAGTTTGATCGGTGCCCCCGGTGGCATATCAGACAAGCCGTATCACCTTTTTCCCGGACTTCACCTTCAAGGTGCAGCGATAAAGATGCAGCTTCCTAGATGTGAAAAAGGCACTTTGTGAAAAGGAGTTGAAGTGCGCAATGCTCTTCCCGACCAAGCTGAGGGTGGAGTCGGAGGGGAAAGTCTGGTTCTTTACCACCCCCGAGGAGACTTGGGACTGGTTGAATGGATGGTGCACGGCTGGCCGGAAAAACAATCGCACTTGGAGGGCAAGAATGGAGGAGGACACCGGAGACTCCGGCAGAGGCACACCGCCTGAGGAGCAAGAAACGGCGATGGGGGGTCCTAATGGCTGTTCTTTATGTTTACTTTCTCATGGGTGGTAGACGCATTCATTTGCTGAGAGTCTGGGTCGGGGTATCTGCCCCCTTGGGGGGACTTTCTCATGGGTGGTGGACGCATTCATTTGCTGAGAGTCTGGGTCGGGGTATCTGCCCCCTTGGGAGGACAGACTATGCAACTGATGGGTGACCTGTTTAGAGACTTTTTCAAAGAGGACTAATTGTGATCATCCATGATTCTTAGATCCCACTGTGCTGGACACAAAGTACTTCTTGGGTTTGCATGGTGCCTACGGACTATCTTTGCATACAATGTGTGTTTAACAGTTGATTATTTTCTGAGACAGGGGTCTGGTTGGTTACATGCACCCACAAGTTTTGGAAGGGTGTGTGATAGGCACTCTGCAAGTTTGGGTGGGCAGGAGGTTCTGACATCGCCATGCAGAAAGGCAGGGGGGGGGGTTCCGCCATTTTTCCGCGTTCTTGTTGGGGTTGGGGGGGGGCTGTTTTAATTTGTATTTTAGTTTTTCTGTTGTTTAGGTATGGCGTATTTGACTGGCTTCAGGTAAAAGCGATACAGGCTCCATGCTCCTGGTAGGCCTATTTGGGATGGTTTACGGGACCCTTCTGGGAGGTTCACTCCGCGAATGCACGTACCCCTAGGTAGGAGTGATGGGCACGACTATTCGGCAGGAGCTTAAGTTGCTGTAGTTGAACGTCAACGGGCTGGGAGACAAGATTAAGCGCGCTCTGTATCTCCAATTTTTAAAACGTCATTCTCCAGATGTGCTGCTACAGGAGACCCACCTGCTCAGGAATGCCTGCAAGGCCCTGTCGCGCTGGGGTTTTCAGCTGGTGGCTCACTCAGCTTTTGGTTCTGGTTCCCGGGGTGTGGGTATATTGGTCCGTAAATCGTTCCCTATGACTGTTGACTTGGTCCGCACTAACGTCCTGGGTAGATTTGTTGTGGTCTCTGGGACTTGGGAAGGGTGCACACTCAATCTTGTTTCTCTCTATATACCACCAGGCTTGCACACTCAAGCCTTCTCTGACCTCGGTGTTCTCCTTCTGGACTTACCGGACGGTAGTTTGTTGATCTGGGGTGATTTTAATTCTGTTGTCTCTGACTCCCTCGACCGGTGGCCCCAGAGGACTCTACCGCCCTCCCGTAAGCGGATCAATAGCTTTCTGGGCGCGATGGGCCTGGTGGAAGCCTGGAGGAGCATGCACCCAACTGAACTCCAATACACCTTCCTTTCAGGGCCTCATCGTAGTATGTCCCGTATTGATTACATGTTGATGCTTGCACACCAACTTCACACCATTAGGGATATGCAACACCTGGCCAGGGGGATCTCTGATCATTCACCCATGCTGTGTCGACTAGAGGTGGGCGAGTCCACCATAGGTCGTGTGGCACTGATTAATTCTTGGTACCTCACAACATCTCCCATTAGGGACACAGTCTTGAGTGAGTCAGAACTGTACTTTCAGGAAAACGAAGGGTCATTTGACTCGGTGAATACTCTTTGAGAGGCCTACAAAGTTGTTATACGGGGTGGTCCTTTCCCAGAACGCCAGACAACACAGAGAGAGAGAAGCTGCTATGGCGTGTTTGGAGGCGGAAATCTTTGCTCTGGAGACCGCAGTCTGGCTACAGGACTCGGCAGAGGTGCGTCAGAAGCTGCTCATAAAAAATAAGGAATTCTCTTACCTAGCTACGGAAGCCGCCAAGATGCACCACAGGGCGACGCTCAGCAGAATCTACGACGTAGGCAAGTTACTGGCTTGGCTAGATCGCAGGGATAGGGCTCAGCGTGTCGTGGTTGAGCTAGAAATAGACTCACAATCTCTCCTCACTGCACCACAAGACATAGCATACGAATTTGGCCAGTACTATCAGTCGCTCTACACATCCCACACGACACATACGGAGGAAGAGGTTTCCTCTCTTTTGTGTATTATCTCGATGCCCTTACTTACAGAGGAAGAGTGTTCTGATCTCGAACTCGATATCACAGTCGCAGAGGTTGAAAAAGCCATTCACGACCTGCGGGGAGGGAAAGCGTCGGCCCCTAGTGGTTTGCCCATTGAATTGTTTAAGCTTACGACGAGCAAGACTGCGCCTTATCTCACAGAAATATATCGCAAGTAAAAAAGGAGGTATCCTCCCTGAGGATCAGAGACTTGCCAATATCTAGTCATTCATAAAGGGGGAAAGCCAGCCAACAAGTGTTCATCCTATAGGCCCATTGTGCTTCTTAATTGTGAAGTGAAAATACTGGCGAAGCTTCTTGCTACTTGCCTGCTCAGGGTCCTCACCTGCCTGGTCCATCCAGACCAATCTGGATTTATGCCCACTCATAATACCTCCCTCAACTTGCGTAGGCTCCATGGTGTGCTGTGCCAGGTTGATAGGATCAGAGAAGATGCTATTGTGGTATCCCTGAATGCTGCCTCAGCATTCGACACCATCGAATGGCCTTACATGTTCGCAGTGCTCCACAAACTGGGCTTTGGGCCCGAATTTATCAACTGGGTGTGGCTCTTATACCATGGACTTCTTGCTCAAGTAATAGTCAACAAATGGAAATGTCCTGTTTTTCTTCTCGGCAGGGGCACCAGACAGGGTTGCCCCCTGTCACTGCTTCTCTTCGCCTTGGCTTTCGAGCCTATGGCGACATGGATCAGGCAGGATCCTGTCATCAGGGGCCTCAAATGGACATCAGGCTGGGAGGACCGCATATCACTATATGCGGATTATATTTTGCTATATTTGGCCTCCCCGATGTGGCATCCCTCAATGTAGTTCTGGACATATTCCGGGTGTTTGGTAGGTTTGCGAGGTATACGATAAACTGGTCTAAGTTGGTGCTTTATGTCCTTTACGGTGAACGGCCTCGGCTTCCTCTGGGCTGCCATCTAGTGAAGGCAATTAATGGCTTTAAATACTTGGGGATCTGGGTCTCTAATGATTTATCTAACTTTCACAATAATAATCTCCTGCCGCCTCTAGTGCGACTTAAATCAGACATCTAACACTGGAAATCGCTTTCATCGACCCTTCTGGGGCAGGAAGCCCTATTTAAGATTATGTCCCTTCCCAGACTTTTATATGACCTGCAGAACACCTCACTCCCTGTCGCCACTTCGTATTTCAAGGAACTCGACTGTATAGTTCGAGACCTCCTGTGGGAGGGTAAAACTGCCCGTGTCCCAACACATAAACTCACACAAGGATGGTTTGACGGGGCATTGGGCTTCCGGATATCAAGCGGTACTATTGAGCTTCACAACTTGCATCCATTAATCAATGCATGTATAGACCGCAAGATGACCCGGCCTTCCAGATTGACCGATGGCTCCTCCCGGGGGGCGGCTTCGGGGATGCTTTGTACGTACGATCCTTGAGGCCTGCATTAACCGGCCTGAGCGGACATGCGGTCCACGTGTGGAGAAGATGGGCTGGGAGGGCAAACTTACACAGACCACGCTGCTTTGGCACTGCAAACAATTGGGTAGATTGATCCGTTCGAAGGGCTTCGACAGATGGGACCTTATAGGTATCTCCAAGGTGGGTGATTTGTGGAAGTTGGGGAGGTGGTTCATTTTCCGCAGTTGCAGCAGGATTAGGAGCTAGCCCACTCTGAATATTTTAGATATCTCCAAATCAGGCATGCCCTGCTGGCGGTACTCCCTAGGGGCAGTGTACTTCCTGAATCCTCCCCACTCGAAGACAGGATCTTAGACGGTGATCTACCGGAGAAGGCCATATCCCTCATCTATAAGAAGCTCATCACCAACATGGCGGATCCCCTGACCCACTTGAGAGCCAAGTGGGACAACGATGTGGTGGGTCTATAGGATGAGGAGTGGCAGTCGGCGTTAGCCTCCCCTCAGGAGGTGGCCATCTCCTCCCGGCTCCACCTCTTGCAGTTGAAGCTCCTTCACAGATCCTATTTGTCAGGGCCCTTGAGGGTCAGTGTGGGTTACACTCTGGATGGTGGTTGTGTGCGGCAATGCGGACAGGAAGGAACTTTTATCCATACTCTGGGAATGCGCATTGATCCAGAGTTATTGGGAGAGGGTGGCACGCCGGGTGGAGGAGGTGCTGGGGCAACAGATTCACTGTAACATTAAGTTGGCCTTGTTGAATATTGGGGACCCTACTGATCTGAACTCCAGGGATCGAACGTGGATCACACTGGGAATGATGGTCTCCAAGAGGAATATTGCCCGGCTCTGGGGGGCTCAGAACCCGCCAAATATAGTAGATTGGGCCAAAGATATTAACTGGTGTATGGTGACAGAAAAATCCATCTGCGAAGCCAGGGGGTGCCCGAACAAATGGACGCAAATTTGGGGGAAGTGGAATGTATATTGGGGAGAAATTTGTGAACCTCCGAGGGTCAGAATAGATATCGCACCTGAGACCTCATTCTGTACAATTAGAACTGTCAATTTCCCTTGATGATATGTATGTGTCATGGAATCATTCACTGTATAGCATACATGGCCAGATCCCACGCAATTGCTTTACCTATGTACCATGCCTTATTTTTCCAATAAAAAGAGTTATAAAAAAATACCTGATCTTTTTAAGTGAAGCCTAACAGGGTAGTAACAAGGGACAAAACTCTGCAGGCCTTTTTAGACCCAAGTGTTCCTTTTTGCCCAACCCCATACACCCTACCAAGATATTGCCAGTGTTCTGTCTAAGAAAAGTAGTGAGAGGAGCTCGGTGGTGGTTTGAGTGGATCCATGTCTCTTCCGCAGAAGGTGAAGAATTCCAGATGAGTGAAATAAATCTTACAGTTGAAGCTTTGAGGGCCTTCAGAGTATCAAACAAAGCGGGTTATTAGTTGGTGGGGGTATTCTCCCTCACATAGTAATAATACCACAATCACTACTGGATCCAGTCATGTCTCAGTAAATTAATCCTTGCTCAACCCTTGGTTGTCAGGTTTTATTGATGTGCCTACCTGTATGTTTGACAAGATGACTACATTTCCCATGAGTCTAAGGAGGTTTGACTACAACTCCTATGATCCTACAGGACACCCGGATATAGCCCGGCTTGACCGGAGGGACGGCGTACCTGATTCTGATCTTAGTAGCGGGAGCGGCTGCTCTCGCCTTTCGTACTGTTACTGTGTCCCGCCTCTGCTGCTGGAAGATTCGTCCGGAGTGAGGCGTCAGATTACTGGTACTGTTCACGGTGCCGTTACCTGCAATGAGCGACTTGCTCTGGTAACGGCCGCAATTCTGTTTTGATCCTTCGTGTGCTTTTAGGCTCACTATTATTTAACGGAGCTCATTTCGGGGTACGAGTGACTCTATGCTTCTTTTGTGTACTCGTTTTGGCAATATGCGATTGTGGATTCAGTGGCGGAGTGCAGGGGGAATAATCTCCGCATTACCGTCACGAAGAAGGGGCACATAAATCTATATTCTTGTGGATTACAAATACCAAAGCGGACGGCGGTGGTAAGCTACCACGCCCTATCGTGTTTGGGTTACAGAAACGTGACACAATGGTATATGGTTCTGTATACTAACTATTGCAGATGAGGAAATCTGTTATCAGTTAGGAATTGTAAAGAACCTTTTCTCTGGGGCATTCGATTAGTTTGCTTGTTTCTTTTCATTGGTCCCGGAAGTCCGACTGCTACTTATGTTTCACGAAGACCCCAGGTGTATATAGATTCGGACATTGTCTCAGAGTTAGGGGGTATGTATCTAGCATTCGCAATGCATACGAAAATACCTTATTGTTGCTGAATGTGTTTGGTAATATATGTCATTATACTCTTTAGGAATAGAAGGTGTCTTGTGAGAGATAGCAGCAGCGAAGAAGAGAACACAACAAAGGCACAGGTGATCTCATTGTCCTTTAGCGAGAATATAAAGAGAGTAGGATTTACATGCTGTATTTAACCTGCTGTGTATTCTGTTTTACAGCTTCCCTTTCCCTTCCCGGGTTTTTCCCCTTTTGGGGTTTTTTCCCTCGCCGTATCACTCGAACACCCTGTGATTATACATTCGGGGTGTTCGGGAGGTCAGGAGGTGGAGCTTTGTTACTGCGTACGGATCCTGCAGAGTGGAGTCCTGACAGAATCAGGTACCCAAGTATTGTACTCTGCCCGGTCCGTGTGTAGTGACAATGGCGTCCATGGAGGATGTGTTGCATACATTAGTCCTGGTCCAGCAGGAGTTGGCCTCATCCAAAGCAGAGACTGCCGCCTTAAAGGATAAGGTGGAACAACTTACTAGAATCCCTTTAATGCCTCTTCCACTGCACCTGCCATACAAGTCTCGGTACCTCCGCCCATTCCTTTGGCCAATCCCGAAAGGTTCTCAGGTGACGCCCGTAAAATCCAGGTGTTTTTGACTCAGGTGTTGATGCACTTCTCGTGCAAACCAGCCTCTTTTCCTACAAATCACTCTAGAGTGGCTTTCGCCATATCATATCTGGTAGGGGACGCGGCCAATTGGGTGGTGCCCTTAGTTAAGAATAACAATGCCATCTTGTCAGATTGGTCTTCGTTTAGAACCGAATTTGAGAAGGTGTTCGATCGTAGGGCAACTACATTTAGCGCAGACAAGGAACTCCTAGAGTTGAGACAAGGGAGAAGCGAATTAATCACGTATTTGACGACGTTTAACAGATTGGTAGCTGAATCCGAATGGCCTCGGAGAAAAGAATGTCTCTTTTCTATCAGGGGTTAAAGGAGGACCTAAAAGCCGTGGTGGCCCAGATTAACCCTCAGCCAACCACATGTGTGGATATGATTAACCTGACGTTAAGGTTAGATATCAGGATGTCAGAGAGAGTGGGAAACAGGAGAAGATGGGAAAGAGGATCGGCTGGTTTCGATCGCTCCCCTCGTAAGGTGTTAGGGGGTTCGGACAACAACCCTGAACCCATGGAAATTGGTGCCCTTAGAGCACCTTTATCTAGAGAAGAGAGAGAGGTTAGGAGAACTAAAGGATTGTGTATGTACTGTGGGAAGAAGGGACATTATGTAAGAGAATGTCCTTCCAAACCCAAGACGTCCGGAACTTGGAACGAAGTTAAGAGAGTGGCTGTGTCATCCACTATGCCAGATATGGACAAAACAGAGTCTCTTAGTACAGGTATAGAAGAGAAAAAGGATTGGAAGCTCACTTCTTTATCCACTGTTGGAATAGGAGAAACCGAATCACATTTGTTGATAGGAATGACTCTAGAATGTGAGCAAGAGTACCATCATGTTACAGTTATGATAGATTCAGGGGCAACAGGCAATTTCATAGATGATGGTCTGGTGTCTCGTCTGGCTCTCCCCCGCATCCCGAGAGAGACACCCGAGGATGTTTTAGCGGTAGACGGGCAACCATTAAAGTCGGGTCAGATAACAGCGAGAACAAGAGAGGTGGTTTTATCCGTGGTCGTGCAGGGGAACACACATACTGAGCTACTGTCTTTAAACATTATTGCAGCCCCTCAGTATGAGGTGATCCTAGGTATGCCTTGGCTATGCCACCATAATCCTGTGGTAGACTGGAAAAATAGAACGTTCTAGTTTTTGCCCGAATTCTGCCGGACCATATGGTGCCATGTCCGTCTGCTCATGTTGCTGTATTGACAACTCCCTATATGGCAGCAACAGCGGTAGAAACAAATGTTATGCTTCCGGATGAGTACAGCCACTACAGTGATGTGTTCAGTGAAATCAAAGCCGAGACATTTCCTCCCCACAGGGAGAATGATTGTCGTATAGTCATGGTGGAAGGGGCTACGATCCCTACTTGCAGGGTGTACGCCTCATCCGTGCCAGAAACAACTCATCTGAAGGAGTATATTGATCACTACCTTCGTTTGGGGTTTATCAGACCATCCCGATCTCTGGCAGCCTCACCACTGTTCTTCATTGCGAAAGCCAACGGGGACCTGAGAGCTTGTGTGGACTATCGCGTCTTGAATAAAAACACCATCCGTAACCGTTACCCTCTCCCCCTCATTTCCGTTTTGCTTGACCAGGTGAGGGAGGCAAATATCTATACCCGTTTGGACTTACGGGGGGCCTATCACCTGGTCAGGGTGCGCGAGGGGGATGAGTGGAAAACGGCCTTCAAGACGCGATACGGTCTTTATGAGTATTTGGTAATGCCTTTTGGGCTTTGTAATGCCCCTGCGGCTTTCCAATTTTTCATAAATGACGTGCTGAAGGACTATGTGGACCACTTTGTGGTAGTGTATATAGATGACATCCTAATATACTCCCAAGAAGTGTCTTGTCATACAGAAAAAATGTGCAAAGTCCTGGAAAAACTGAGGGAACACCGTCTGTGTGTGAAGCTGAGCAAGTGCGAGTTTGGTGTCCGTGAGGTGGAGTTCCTGAGTGTGAATCTCACCCCTAATAAATGTCTGAAAGGAAGGTTCAGGCGGTTTAGGAATGGCCAGCACCCAAGAACGTGAGGGAGGTACAGAGTTTTTTGGGGTTTGCGAATTATTATCGCCGTTTCATCATGCAGTTTTCACAAAAGGCGGTCCCCATAACCAGGTTGTTAAGGAAGGGAGCACAGTTTGTATGGACCAGAGAGGCTGATGAGGAATTTGCAACTTTGAAAAGAGCTTTTGTCACTGCTCCTGTGTTGGCACATCCGGTACTCGAACATCCCTTCGTGGTAGAAGCGGACGCTTCAGATGAAGCGATAGGGGCTGTGTTATCTCAGAGAAATTCGCTTACTGGACAGCTCCATCCGGTGGCATACCTCTCTAAAAAACTGAGTCCTGCGGAAGCAAATTACACCATAGCCGAAAAGGAACTCCTGGCTATAAAGCGAGCTTTTCAGGAGTGGAGGCAATACCTGTGGGGGGCATGTCACGCAGTGAAGGTCTACACCGATCACAGAAACCTCCAGTATATGTCTTCGGCTAGGCATTTGACGCAAAGACAGATGCGCTGGATGCTCTTTTTTTCAGAGTATAACTTTGTGGTGACTTACGGACCAGGCATTGATAACCGGAAGGCTGACGCTTTGTCTAGGCAAGTGATGCCAGCGGAGGGTGTGGAGGAGGTTCCTCAAGCTATTATCCCTGCATCAAAGGTGGTGTGTGTGGTAGGGGCGGAATGTTTCCTTGAGGAAATTAAAGGCAACAGATCTTTGGTTGAGTTGAAGCGATGGGCTGCCAGCGAACCCGGCAGGGTGTTGAAACAGGGGTTGCCTTTCCAGGGAGAGGGTCTGTATTTGCCAACAACCGAGTTACGGAAAAGGCTTATTTATGGTGTCACGTAGCGCCCATGGCTGGGCACCCAGGTATCACCAAAACACTGAGTCTGCTTAGGAGGTACTTTTGGTGGGACTCCTTGGCCAAGGACGTGAAGCAGTGGGTGATGAGTTGTGAAGAGTGTGCGAGAGCAAAAGGGGTGAACACAAAGAAGAAAGGCCAACTCATGCCCATGCCCACTCCTGCTCGCCCGTGGCAGAATATAAGCCTGGATTTCATAACGGGTTTACCCGTTGATCAGGGATGTACGGCGGTGTTGGTGGTGGTAGACAACCTAACCAAGATGGGACATTTTATTCCGTGTAAAAATCTCCCCACGGCCAGCTAAACTGCACATCTACTGGCTTCTCAGGTCATAAAAATTCATGGCAATCCTCAGGTGATTGTATCAGACAGGGGCCCACAATTCGTTGCCCGTTTTTGGAAAATGTGGTGTCAGGCTCTGGGTATCGAATCGGCTCTCTCAACAAGCTTCCATCCGCAGACTGATGGGCAAACCGAAACGCTAAACCAAACTCTGAAAAAATATCTGCGCTGTTATGCGAAGGAGGCGCATGAGTCCTGGGTTGAGCTGCTCTGGATGGCTGAACTGGCATACAACAATGCTTGGCACAGCTCTACAGGTATCTCGCCTTTCAAGGCCAATTACGGTTATGACGCTAACATGTTACCTGCCCATATCCCTACAGATTTAAGTAATCAGCCAACTGTGATGGAACACATCAGGTCTTTGAGGAAGGTACACAAGGGTGTGCAAATACATTTGTCTAAAGCGAAAGAAGTGTACAAACTTTGGGAAGACAAACACCGGGATCCGAGCCCTCAGTTCCAGGTGGGAGACAAAGTGTGGCTGTCCACCAAATACATTCGATTTAAGCTGAGAAGTGTGTTCCACCCTCAGTTTATTGGCCCTTATACCATTGTGAGGCAAATCAATCCTGTGACATACAAGCTTAAGTTGCCTGGTTCTTTGAGAATCCACCCAGTGTTCCACGTACATCTGTTGAAGCGGGCATTCACTTCACGTCGGCGGGTGCCACCGCCGGTGGAACGCGATGGGGGTGTTGAATATGAGGTGAAATCCATTCGTGACTCGAAGATGCGTAGGGGTGCGTTGTGGTATCTTGTTTCGTGGAAGGGGTATTCTGCGGAGGAAGATTCTTGGGAGCCATGGAATCATGTACATGCTCCTAGAGCTATCCGTTCCTTCCATGCGAGGTTCCCCTCCAAGCCTGGTCCTAGGAGGCGCTAGGGGGGAGGGTATACTGTCAGGTTTTATCGATGCGCCTACCTGTATGTTAGACAAGATGACTACATTTCCCATGAGTTTAAGGGGGTTGGACTACAACACCCATGATCCTACAGGACACCCGGATATAGCCCAGCTTGACCGGAGGGCCGGCGTGCCTGATTCTGATCTTAGGAGCGGGAGCGGCTGCTCTCGCCTTTTGTACTGTTCCTGTGTCCCGCCTCCGCTGCTGGAAGATTCGTCCGGAGTGAGGCGTCAGATTACTGGTACTGTTCACGGTGCCGTTACCTGCACTGAGCGACTTGCTCTGGTAACGGCCGCAATTCTGTTTTGATCCTTCGTGTGCTTTTAGGCTCACTATTATTTAACGAAGCTCATTTCGGGGTTCGAGTGTCTCTATGCTTCTTTTGTGTACTCGTTTTGGCAATATACGATTGTGGAGTCAGTGGCGGAGTGCAGGGGGAATAATCTCCGCATTACCGTCACGAAGAAGGGGCACATAAATCTATATTCTTGTAGATTACAAATACCAAAGCGGACGGCGGTGGTAAGCTACCATGCCCTACCGTGCTTGTGTTACAGAAACGTGACGCAATGGTTTATGGTTCTGTATACTAACTATTGCAGATGAAGAGATCTGTTATCAGTTAGGAATTGTAAAGAACCTTTTCTCTGGGGCATTCGATTAGTTTGCTTGTTTCTTTTCATTGGTCCCGGAAGTCCGACTGCTACTTATGTTTCACGAAGACCCCAGTTGTATATAGATTCGGACATTGTCTCAGAGTTAGGGGGTATGTATCTAGCATTCGCAATGCATACGAAAATACCTTATTGTTGCTGAATGTGTTTGGTAATGTATGTCATTATACTCTTTAGGAATAGAAGGTGTCTTGTGAGAGATAGCAGCAGGGAAGAAGAGAACACAACAAAGGCACAGGTGATCTCATTGTCCTTTAGCGAGAATATAAAGAGAGTAGGATTTACATGCTGTATTTAACCTGCTGTGTATTCTGTTTTACAGCTTCCCTTTCACTGCAGCCCCCTTCCTTTCCCTTCCCGGGTTTTTCCCCTTTTGGGGTTTTTTCCCTCGCCGTATCACTTGAACACCCTGTGATTATACATTCGGGGTGTTCGGGAGGTCCGGAGGTGGACCTTTGCTACTGCGTACGGATCCTGCAGAGTGGAGTCCTGACATTGGTAGCTTAGTAAACGTGTAGTCAGGCTCAATTTAGTAGCCAGGTATGTGTAAAGCATATAGTAACAGTAAATAAGTAAAAGACACAACACAATAAAAAACCAACAACAATTTATAAAAATATGGAATATTTTCATCTTTAAAACAATGCTAAAATGCTAAAAATCCAATGTTGGTAATTTTTAAAGATTAAATTAAAAACTATACATTCTAGAGCCAAAATGCTTAAATTAACACTCATGGCTATCTGGACACGCTGGACCGGGACAATATTTTAGGCTGACAGGCATGGTACGCTGGTTGCTTAGGATGAGGGCTAGTCCCGGTCAAATGTTTAACTTCGGATTTAGGGACGTAGACTTTTTCTTGGGGCTTTTTTCTCATTGATGGGCTTGTTGACTGGTCCTCAGGCTTTTCAGATCTGAAATTCGATTAGACAATGGCAGCCTGCTGCATGAGCCTCTGGAAACCTTTTTTATCGACGTTGATGGCTAGGAGCTCCCAAGCTTTCAGTAGGACAAACCAGCATGGTCAGGCTGATTCTCAAGTTGACGACGGCGGCTTGACTTTCTACATAGAGTCTGTCTCCTCTTGGAGCTTTCTGCAAAACTTTGCAAAACGTTTCCAAACTTTGTGATCTTGCTTCTTGTTAATTCCTTTGGGGAAAATAAGGGTTCAGTAGCAACAGCTAGGGTTCGGAGACTCTGGATTGCCTCTTTGTGGCTAGAAATGAATTTCCCACAATGCACTTGCACAGTCCAGGAAAAATCCCATTGCATCTGTAAACTCTGCCTGCAGAGCAGAGTTTACCGCCCAGCACTACTAGTAACCTGAGGTCAAATCAAATGTACTAATGTACTTTGCATCCCCCAACCTGTCAATGAACTCATCAGCTCTAGGTATGGGTGAGTGTCAGACTTGGTGTCTGCATTCGAACCTCATTAGTCCACACAAATCCGTGAGTACAAGGCGAGGGCACCAGTAGCATTGGACTGGCCCATGTACTGTCAGAGAGCTCAATTACCCTCAGCTTCAGCATTTTGGCTACCACAGTCTTAATGCTGGATTTGACCTGGTCAGACACCCTGTACAATTTAGTTTTCACAGGTAGGCTATAATGAGTATCAATATCATGGACACACCAGGTATTGAGTCCAGAAGTAAGGGAGAACAGACCAGCAAACTTCTCCAACACTTCTCTGCAGTATCTCTGCTTCTGAATTTTTGGGAGAGAGCTATTCCCTCCACTGACCTATCTTGCGCATGTGGAGAGGACACCTGGCAGAGGCTCGCTCTCCTCCTCCCCTCCTTCATCTGTGACCATCAGCATGGTCATGTCTTCCCTGTCTTGGTGGGGTTTCAATCTGTTGATATGGAGTACCCTATGGGGACTCCTGGGGATGCCAAGGTCTGCAAAAGGTGAGCTCACCCTTTTCCTCCAGAATGGGGTAGGGTCCAGTCCACTTGTGTTGTAGGGCCCTGGATGGTACCTAGGGATGGTATCCTTCTGGTCATACCAGATCTTAATAAGCTCTTGGCTGACCTCCAGGTTGCTGCGTGCTCTCTTCATGTACTCAGCCAAGGTGGACCACAAGCCTAGACCATAATACAGCTGGTTTGGGATTTTTGAGAGGTTTCTCCAACCAAACTCAATGGCCTTATACAGGATGGCCAAACAATAACTCAAAGGGGAAATAACCAACCCCTTTCTGTGGCACTTCTCTGTAAGCAAACAACAGGCATGGGGAAGAACATCCCATCTCCTCCTGGGCTTGTAAGATAGGCCCATGATCATGCCCTTCAGGATCTTATTAAATCTATCATCCAGACCTTTTATCTGGGGATGATATGGGGTGGTGAACTTGTAGGTAACACCACATTCACTCCACATCACCTCACCTTCAGGTAGGTGGATATAAAATGTGTCCTCCTATCTGAGACCACCTCCTTTGAGAAGCCTGCTCTGGTGAACATGACAAGTAGGGCTCTGGCCACTTTGGGATCAGTGACAGTCTTGAGGGGTATTGCTTCTGGGTATCTGGTGGCATTATCCACTACCACCAAGATACATCTGTTCCCGGAGGCGGTTGGTTGGTCTAGGAGACCAAAAAATTAAATCCTCACCCTCTCAAAGGGAGTCCTAACCACTTGCATTGGTATAAAAGGAGCCTGTGGCTTGCCCGTCTTGCCACTGGCTTCACAGGTGACACAGGAGCTGCAAAACACCTTTACCTTTCAAGACATACGTGGCCAAAAGAAATGGTTGACCAGCTTACTCTATGACTTGGTCTTTCCTAAATGTCCTGCTAAGAGGGTGTCATGAGCCAATGTGAGGAGGAACTCTTTATACTTCTGAGGGACTCTTGCTGCCCCTGGTCTGGGCCCCTATCCTCAGTATAGAGGACTTCTTCCTTCAAACAGACTCTGTGGAAACCACTGTCATCATCCTTCTCTTGCCTGGAGTCAGTCTGCCTTAGGCCCCCATGAGTGGGACAATCCCTATTGCCTTGGCACAGCTCCTCTCTGGAGAGCCAGTTCCCTGCTTCCCTGCAACTCTGCAGAACTGATCATGCAGGGGTGTAATCCCCTCTTCTGGGACCAGATCCATCCCATCCCAGGATTTATTCTAGACTTCTTGAGCTATTTGGGCTGGCTCACAAGACCCTTTGCCCTTTCTCTTGTTCTAGGGAGCTTGGCCCATTGTTCCAGGGTCCAAGTGCCCAGTAATCCTCTGAGGTGCAGCATTTGTCCTCCTCATAGCACAAACCCACTCAGGGATGTCCAGCATTTTAGCATGGACCTGTCTTTCCACCCTTGCCCACTCAGAAGCTTCAACTTCGTTTTACAGTGGACACTCTACTTGGAGGGCAGCAGACACAACTACCTCCTTAGTGACAGTCACTCCTCCCCATTCCAAGCTCACCATTGCCATGGGATGGCACCTGGCTCTGTTCTCTGCATAGGTGACCTGGTGAAATACATAAGGTAGAATATGCTCTGGTGAAACCAGTTTGTTCAACACCATGGTCACTCTGGCTCTTCTATCCCTCACAGCCTCAACCTTAGTCCCATTGATCTTAGGTCTTTGCCTGTATTTCTCCATGCTTGGAGGTAAGGCTGCCAGTATTCCAACTTCCACCCCAGGTCACCTCTGCATACCCTTTCCCCATCTCTAGGTGATCTTCCACCCCCACACCTACACTAGCAATCCCCTTGGACTACGCACTGGTGGAGGACTTATTTGTGCAGATTGCATCTCCCCTTTTATGTTCTGACTGCAAGCAATCAAAACACAGCCCGCATTTGTAGGGTCATAATGTCTTCCCTGATACCCTTCCCCATTGTAGGTGGATTGGTTCTAGTGACTCCCTCATTGGTATGATTTTTGGGGACCTTTTGGGGGCTCTTTCTGTTTTTTGTCTTCGTTACCCAGGCCTTTCCTCTGGGAGGGGACTTGTCTTCCTGTCTTCTGATCACCTCCCTGGTTCTTCTTGGTCACCCTAGTGCTAACCTACTCATCTGCTGTCTCATCCAGTTTCCTAGGACAAGACAGCTTAGAGAGTTGACTAGATACTGGTGTAACTTTTCGGAGGGGCAGTTGGCCAATATATGCTCCTTCAGGAACAAAATGTACAGCCCCCTCATAGGTACTTGCCTTTCTACCCTGTAGCCAGCCCTAATGTGCCTTAACAGACAGGTCTTCAAAGTCAACCCATGATTGGGTACTGACTTTCTGGGTGCCCCTAAACGTCATCCCGTACTTCTCAGGGGTGAGACCTTCTGATTAAGCTTTGCTTCATGTGGGGATATAATTCAGCCTCCTCTCCCTCTAAGGTCAAGACCCTATCTCTCCTCGCCACTGGAATCAATTCCTACAGGAGTGAACCCCAACACTGGAAACTTATCCTCCTCAACTTGATGGCCCTCTCAAAAGCTGTCAGTCATTTGTCAATGTCATCCCCCTCTGGTACTTTGGGACAGGCCCCTTGGGTGATTTGGTTCAAATCCACCACTTCTAGACACTTTTGGCTCCTCTTCGCTGCCACCGCCTTGCTCTCTACCACCCCTTGTGGTTCTCCTCTCCTCATATGCCCACTTCTTCTTGGCCAGGGACATTTTGTTCGCAGCTAGGGCTATATGACCCAGCTGTGGCTCAAGCTATCTTTCCCTAAGGGGCAGATCTGATTCTCCTCTGGTGGATCCTCTTCCCCCAATATCTCTAGACAAGGCTCAGGTCACTGAGTGTGCAAAGAAGTGTACAATGTACTCCTCACTGAGGTCTAGGGGGTCTTCTTCCCACTGTCCTTCTACCTCTGGAGCCTCCTCTGTGTTAGAGTGTTGATCCTCTAGCTGGGCTTCTGCCCATGCCATGAGGGCCTTTATCAGCACTGTCTTCCTGGGATTGGAGGGAACAGGTAATCCCCTAGCCCTACACAGGTCTGTAATCTCTGCTACTGGGACAGTGGGCAGGGTAGCTAGATCTAGCTCCATGGTATCCCTTGAATTTAATTAAAAAAACGAAAAAATTGGGGGGCGTCGTTTGGCGGCAGCCAAAATGGCTGCATAGTAACGCGGCGCTCCGGAGGCGATCCCGAAAACCCCCGACATCCGACATAAATCCTGTGAAAAGATGATGTCTTGGGCTGAAATCGGAATCTCCTGCCCCTCCGACGTCGGCCGGTACTTCCCTGCAGTGATTCTGACCCCGGGGAGCTGAGATCCCGGGATCGGCAAATACGGCCTAGACACGGCCTGCGAGGTGAAGATCCACCAGCGAGGCATCGGCCTCGAGTGTGGGACGGGCCGGGACGGAGGCGAGGGACCTCGGCCGTGGACGGCTCCCGGCGCCGGGGGACCCTGGTTGGTGGCGTGGTGCCCCCTGGCTCCCCTCCCAGCTCTGAGGGGATAACGATACCTGGAAACCCCCCCCTTGGTGAGGAGGCGGGGAAACCACGGACGAGATTGCCTGGTCGAGGGGCTCTGATGCTGCGCATCCCGTCCTGCTGCCCTGGAGAGAGGGCCGCTACGTGCTGAGACGGCCGGATCATCCTCCGTGGGCTGCCCACGGGTCGTCACCCGCCTGGGGGTGCTGGAGAGCCGGCGTACGGGCCTGGAGAACTGAACTGGAGACACGCTGTTGGGGTGAGGAGCGCGCAGGAGCGGGTGAGCGGGGTGGGGGCCAAGTTGGGAACATATGGCCGCTGCCCTTAAACAGTGGAGCGAAGTGGCCCTCACTCTCTCGCCTGCCCTGCATTAGCGGTACCAGCACCCCCCAAGTATAGCCAGCCACGGGGAGCTGCTACAGGGCGGCAAGGCTTGTTGATTCGGCGACTGGCCCCCGGAGTGTTGGGGCGCCGGGGACATTGTACCTGGCTGCGACAGCAGCTGAGAGAGACCGGGAGACGACGGTAGCACGGGGCCCGGGGGTGCAGCTGGCCGTCCCCGGGGTGTGTGAAGAGTGTGAGTAGGGGCTTGGCTCGAAGAAACAATGGACAGTCGTGGGTCGCCCTGACCCCTCTCGCGGACAACTGGGTGGGGACGGCCGGCGGAGAGGCCGGAACTATTTGCCTACTGTCCTCTGCAGCCATGAGGAACAAGAAAACCACCGCGACTCAATCCAACACCATGGATAACTACACGGCGGACCCGGGCGGTGCTGCGTTGCCCCTCTTGGGCCCTCTGATCACCCTCCTGAGCCATCTCTTGCTTCCATCATGCAGGCCATACAGTCCCTTGGAACTACACTAGAATCTAAAATAGACAAAATGGCGATTGAAATCACCCTCCAGCGTGCAGATCTAAACAAGACGTCTGAGAAGGCCACGCAAAACGCAGCAGCGATTGTGGGCATACAGGGCGCTGCCAAAACATTGCAACAGCATGTTCAACAACTCACGGACCAACAGAGGCAAATGGCGGCACGCCTGGAGGACCAGGAAGGGAGGGCCCGAAGGAACAACCTTAGGGTGGTAGGTGTGCCAGAAAAAATGGAGGGGGCCAGTGTTGAACTGTTCCTAGAAGAACTTATCTTGAACACCCTAAAACCCAAAAGACTCTCCAAGTTCTTCGTCATAGAACGGGCGCACAGGGCGCCAGTCCCTCCGCCGCGTCCAGGGATCCCGACGCGGACCATCATTGCGCGAGTCCATAACTATAGGGATAGAAACGCGATCCTACATGCGGCGCGGCAACTGGAGATTTGCGTGTGGAGGATGCCACGATCCGCTTCTTCCCTGACTTCACGCTCAAAGTCCAGCAGGAGCGTCGCTCATTCGACGCAGTCAAGAAGACACTTCGAGAAAGTGGACTCCGCTACATGATGTTTTTCCCGGCGCACCTTAAGGTCTTGGTGGAGGGAAAGTCCTTCTTCTTCGTCACCCCGGAGGAGGCCCATGCCTGGCTGGAGGAGCGTGGCCGGCAGCGGGGGGCCCAAATCACGAAGGAAGTTGGAGGAGCGCGGCCCCCGATCTCCAGCCTCATCTGTGGGATCGGCGGAGGAGTCACGGTGGCGCCGGGGGGGCGGCCCTCGCCGGCTGGGAGATGGGGCGGCAGCCTCTTGGCGTCACCGGCACTGGAGTGAGCGGAAGGAGTGCGTGGACTCGATCTGGCAGGAGCTCATAGACAGCTAATGTATGACGGAACTGGGAATACCCCTCTTGTAGATATACTGAATGGAGGGGGGAGGCATTGATCGGAGGAGGGGTCCTGCAGTGATGGATATTGAGTGGACAAGTACATTTGCAGTTGCTGCTCGTCCCGCTTGGGCGGGGGGGGCATCACTTATGTTGAAGAAGGGGTGTTTTTTTTTCCACTTTTAGACCCTTAGTATTGGACAGGACGTTCGTTGGACTACTTATTGACTTGTACGGGGGTTGAGGGGGAGCCCCAGATGTTGGACTTGGCTGCACCACAAACCCCTAAGTTTTTCGTTTCAAGGGCTACAGGCGCTCTGCTTATTGGGGATGTCTGGCGCGGTTGGCCGGAGTGGCAGGGTAGCAGGGTGGGGGGCTGTTGTGGGGGGAACGGGGGGCAAGTTATGTTATTTCTTCCTGGTTTTTGTACTGCACTATTGTTTGACTCCATCGACACACTCACGGGGCGAATGGGAGGGGGGGTGGAGGGAGGGGATGGTTCTTCCCCGTTAGCTTCGGCAGAGGACATGGCAGGTTCACACTCACCTAAGGCACAGCACATAGATATTCCATCCTGGAATGTGAACGGTCTGCAGAATAAAATCAAGTGAACGGTCGTATTGCAATACTTGCGTAGGCATGCCCCTGATGTCGTCTTACAGGAGACACACCTGCTAGGAAATCACTGTAGGGCCTTGAATAGATTTGGCTACACCTTACATGCACACTCTGGCTTTACAACAGGCTCCAGGGTGGTGGGTATACTCATTAAAAATTCCCTACTATTGGTTCTGGGGCGAAGCTGGTCTGATCCCCTGGGTCGCTATGCGGCGATATCTGCGCAGTGGGAGGGTCGCCCTTAAAATTTCTGCTCGGTGTATATACCTCCGAAGCTGCAGGCGTCCACCTTCCCGGATGTGGGGAGGTTATTGCTGGAATTGCCTCCGGGGACGTTAGTGCTGGGTGGGGACATGAACGATGTGATGGCTAGAGATTTGGACAGATCATCGTCCTCACTGGGTGGGGGAGGGGTACACCACCTCAGGGACTTCACGCAAGCAATGGGCCTAACCGACTTATGGCGGGCACACAACCCACATCTGAGACAGTACACACACCTCTCAGCTGCCCATGGGTCCTCCTCTAGGATTGATTACATTCTCACACATACAGACTGCTTGACTCTGTTTCGGGACGGACACCTTAAGGCGAGAGGAATTTCTGACCACGCACCGGTGGGGATTCAGTTGTTAGGTCCCACCCGGGATTGGAGCATCCCCCCTCGGCTCGACTCCTTTCTTTTTAAGGATCAGGACTTTCAGGAGCGCTTCAGGGAGAGAGTGGGGCAATATTTCGCTGAAAACTTAGGCTCAGTGGATTCCCCTGGAGTAGTGTGGGAGGCGTATAAGACGGTGGCCAGGGATTTTGTACAAGCCGAGGTAGAGCGAAGATGTAAGGATAGGCATGCACAGGTGGAACAATTGGAATCAGAGCTTCATGCTCTGGACAGTGAGACGGGGCTTACCCCGGAACAGGACCGGCTCGGATGCATAAAGCGCGCCTCTTAAGCTTAAGCAAAGAAATAAGGGATGTCTTGACGGAACAAGCACGAGCGCATGCACTAGCCACCCAGCGGAGGGTCTATGACCTGGGGGATAAGGCAAACAAAATGATCGCCTGGTTGGAGAAGAGGGAGCGGGACCGTACTTGGGTTCCGAGAATAGAGCACCCGGACGGATCAGTGAGTACCACGAGCAGGGCCATTGCAGAGGACTTCGCGCGATATTATGAGGAAGTTTATCGGTCGCACACGTCTAGAGACGATCAGGAGTGTTGCGATTTCCTGGCCCCCCCTGCAACGCCCGGTGCTGGAGCCGGCAGATAGGGATATACTGGAGGCAGGCATTACGGTCAAGGAAGTGGCGGAGGCCATGGGGGACCTGCAGAAAGGGAAAGCCCCCGCACCCAACGGGTTCCCAGCGGAAGCATTTGGCTGTGTGGCTGGCCACACTGCACCGCATATGCACAGTATGTTCCTTGAGGAGCGAGAAGTGGGGCAACTCCCGAGAGACCTGCAACTGGCCACGATCGTGGTGATCCATAAAGCAGGGAAACCACAGGGCGAATGTAGCTCGTACAGGCCTATCTCCCTCCTCAACTATGAGACAAAGGTCCTGGGGCATATCCTTGCAACACTCCTGGGAGCGGTGATCCAGTCGCTGCTCCACCCGGACCAGTCAGGCTTCATGCCTCATCGGAGCACAAGACTTAATCTACGTCGCTTATTCGGGGTTCTACAGATGGCGCGACGCCCCAGGGGGTGCCAGCGTCACAGCTTTCACTTGACGCCCATATGGCTTTTGATAGTATCGAATGGCTCTACATCTATGCCGTGCTGGAGAAACTGGGCTTCGGGGAAAACTTTTGCTCCTGGGTGAAACTGTTGTACACAGGACCTCTAGCGCGGGTCCGAGTCAACGGGCCATGTCACAAGAGTTCCGACTGGGACGCGGCACGAGACAGGGCTGCCCCCTGTCCCCGACCCTCTTTGCCCTGGCATTGGAGCCACTGGTGCACTGGGTGAGGACGGACCCTGGGGTATGGGGGATAGAAATGAGGGGCGGTTGGGAAGAACGCATATCACTTTATGCCGACGACTTCACTGCTGTACACCCAGCTGCCGGCGGAATCCATACAACGTCTAATGGCTATGTTACGTACTTTTGGGGAATACTCCCGGTACCGTATCAATTGGAGCAAATCCTTGGGCTACGTTCTGGCGGGACCCCAGTCGCCCACGGTGGTAGGATGTGAGGGCTTGATTTGGCGAGAGTCATTTAGTTATTAAGGAATATGGATCACACCGTCCGACTCGGAGTTTCTCCGACTCAATGTGCAGACACAACTTGACCGTCTGCACAGTGACGTGCAACATTGGCGAACCCTCTCTGTCTCCCTCATGGGCAGAACGGTATTATTCAAAATGCTGGCCCTGCCGAGGTTGCTGTATGTGTTGCAGAGCTCTCCCTTTCTGATCCCGGATCACGTCTTCAAAACGGTTGAAGCAGAGCAGCGCTCCCTTTTGTGGAGTGGGGGGTGCCCGTGGATTGCCCTTCGTAAACTGCAGCGCGGCTCCTATGAGGGGGGTCTGGCGGTACCCGACATCCGCCTATACTATTGGGCAACACAGCTGGTTAACGTTAATGGGTGGGTATTCGCCCCACAGGATGAACCTGCATACCGGGTGGATCGTATGGCCCTAGTCACAGGTACCTACTTAGCGGCCCTCTACTCTAAACCACGGCGCAGTCAGCCTTTGCCCCCCCCAAACCGCGGCGGTGGTCGAGACATGGAAACGGGCAACGAAATTGCTCGTTTGGGAGAGGAAGCTCACGGCCCAGACGCCCCTGTGGGAGGGCAACTTCCTCAAGGAGGTCGTGAGACTTCGTGACCTCCGTCAGTGGAGCCTGATAGGTATAGATCTACTGGGAGATGTCTGGAAGAGTGGCATGTAGTAGAATTCACAACTCTACAGTCAGAATACCATATGGGAGATGGCGACTTCCTCCATTATCAGCAATTCAAACATGCTATCTAGTCGCATTTGTCACAAGGGGATCAGCTACCTGAATACGCCCCACTTGAAGACAGGCTTCTGTTGGACCCAATGATTGATAAGGCTATATCGCTCACATGCAAGAAGCTAATTAACAATATTCCGGATACACTTGGGCCATTGCGAGAAAAGTGGGAGTCTGACTTGGGATTGCTTGAAGACGATGACTGGAATGAGGCCCTGCAGTGTCCTAGAGAAGTGGCGATCCGAGCTAGATTCCGATTGGTGCAACTCCGCATCCTTCATAGGTCCTACACCCCACGCATGGTGCAATTTAAAATGGGCTTTGCAACATCACACTTTTGCCTGAGAGGGTGTGGGGACGAGGGCACATTTTTTCACATCCTTTGGGACTGCCCTAAAATTCGGTCATATTGGGTTAGACTGAAGGATATCATTGAGGAAGTGGTGGGGGCGGAGGTGCCGCTGGAGGCTAGGTGGCATATTCTAGGGGTCACGGGGGAGGTAACATGGCCCAAGGGAGATAAGGTGTGGTTGGCCTTCGCAAGCATGGTGGCAAAGCGGAATATCGCACGTCTCTGGGGGAGTGACTTGATCCCAACGTTAGAGGAATGGGAACGGGATATGGATTGGTGCCAGAGGGCAGAGAAGATCATCTACAATAGTCGGGGCTGCCCCAAAAAAAGGGAGAAGATTTGGCAGGCATGGAGGAGGTACAGAGGGGAATGGCTGGACACCCCGGAAGGCACGCCGTAGGAACTTCCCTCGTTAGACACCGCCCATGACATGTGTTTTGCACTTTCTTCCCTGAGAGGCAGGGTGCTGGGCTTCTGACATGTTTTGCACGTTGGGCGGGGGGGAGGGGGAGGAGGGGAGGGCGAGAGAGGGGCTGGCTCGGAGGGTAGGGGATGGGTAGGAGGGTGGGGTTGGGGCACAGGACCCACTGGCTTGGAAATAGACCATTATTGTATCCACCAAGGACTGACTTGATATGTTTCTTATAATGTAAGCACTATCGCACTCTCATTGCTTCATGATGTGTCATATGATGGAACTGTTTACTTCAATAAAAAGATTTTTTTAAAAATTAATCAATTAATAATAATTCAAACTAAAAATCAAAAACAATTTTTGCACTAGCCCAATTTGAAGGATTTTTGATTGTCCAGCTTAAATACCGAGTGGTGTTACTAAACAAAAGTTGTGGATCCCACCACTGCGAACCAAATGTGATGAAAGTGGATTATGAGTAGGTGGGGGTAAACACCGAAAGTCTCCCTTGCAGTAGAGGAGCTACTCCCCTGCAGCCCACAGGCACCGACAAGCAGATTCTAGTCCACTGCCTTGCAGCTACCCAGCCCGACTGACACCACAGATGACCCAGAGAAGGTACTTGTGCTCTGGTAGGTCAGATCCGTCTCCCAGCCGAGTGTGACGACACAAGGACCAACCGGTGCCGTGCAGCACCAACACCCGGGGTACCAGACGCCCTGCACCAATCACGAAATGTGAGAGTCCAGTGCGGATTCTCACTGAATCAGAACCAAGCAGCCATCATGAGATGTCGGTACAAAAGGGGGTGGTGATGGACGGAGCATCTGAATCAATCAAACACTCACACCCAGTCAAAAGATCTGGGTTTAATCCATCACCGTTCTTTAGCCCACTCTGCCACCCCAGTTCAGACATGGCTATATGCAAATCAGTCTGACCCTGTGCCTCATGGGAACAGTCCAGCCCGAACTGCCAAGCCTTGTCCTCCCTGGACCGGAAACAAGCTTCCGAGGACTGGTTTCTGGCATTCCAGCCGTCTTCAGCCCGGCTTGCTTGAATCCAGTGGCAAAGTGAGCAAGGGACTCACGTCTGAGCATACCCTGCCACAATTATGGCGGCCAAAAGCGGTACAAAAGGGGGTGGTGATGGATGGAGCATCTGAATCAATCAAACACTCACACCCAGTCAAAAGATCTGGGTTTAATCCATCACCGTTCTTTAGCCCACTCTGCCACCCCAGTTCAGACATGGCTATATGCTAAAGAACGGTGATGGATTAAACCCAGATCTCTTGACTGGGTGTGAGTGTCTGATTGATTCAGAAGCTCCGTCCATCACCAACCCCTTTTGTTCCGCTTTTGGCCGCCATAAGTGTGGCAGGGTATACTCAGACGTGAGTCCCTTGCTCACTTTGCCACTGGATTCAAGCAAGCCTGGCTGAAGAATGCTGGAATGCCAGAAACCAGTCCTCGAAGCTTGTTTCCGGTCCAGGGAAGACATGGCTTGCCAGTTCGGCTGCACTGTTCCCATGAGGAACAGGGTCAGACTGATTTGCATATAGTCATGTCTGAACTGGGGTGGCGGAGTGGGCTAAAGAACGGTGATGGATTAAACCCAGATCTCTTGACTGGGTGTGAGTGTCTGATTGATTCAGAAGCTCCGTCCATCACCAACCCCTTTTATACCGCTTTTGGCCGCCATAAGTGTGGCAGGGTATACTCAGACGTGAGTCCCTTGCTCACTTTGCCACTGGATTCAAGCAAGCCGGGCTGAAGAAGAATGGAATGCCAGAAACCGGTCCTCGGAAGCTTGTTTCCGGTCCAGGGAAGACATGGCTTGGCAGTTCTGGCTGCACTGTTCCCATGAGGCACAGGGTCAGACTGATTTGGATATAGCCATGTATGAACTGGGGTGGCGGAGTGGGCTAAAGAACGGTGATGGATTAAACCCAGATCTCTTGACTGGGTGTGAGTGTCTGATTGATTCAGAAGCTCCGTCCATCACCAACCCCTTTTGTACCGATCATGAGATGTCAGCATCATTGAGACCCACCTCAAGAGTGGCCCAGCTGCTTTGATTTTGCCCCTGCCAGCTGTTTGTCCCTGATCGCGAGGTGTATCTTTGCACACCAGCCCAGGTGACCTAAACCCTCTACACCAGAGTGCCCTGGCCTGGGTCCTGACTAACTGGCTGTGCCCCGTGTTCCAATACCCTTTGTGACCTGACTTTCCCGCAAGTCTCCCTGTGCAGCCCCTTTTCAGGTGGTCCCCCTTCTCCGTAGCGTGCCAGCTACCAGCCTCACCAGCACTCTGCTCCCGGTAGAACCCGTACGGTTCCCGAAGAACTGCTGGTGGCACTTTGAATCTTGGACCACTACTATTCTGATCCCAGAAGGTGAACCCCTGAAACTGACTGTACCTACCTTGTGCATCTTTTACTTTTTCTCCCCTAGGATTGCATTGTGCATAAAAGTGCACAGGTTTGATATGTCTCCTTACCTGTGAATATTTTTATCGAAAACTGTACTTACCTTGAAACAAAGTTCTTTGATTTAAAGTATATACTTAAAAAGAAGTGTTATTTTTAGGTCTCGCCTCTCAATGCGACTTAAACAGACTTTACCCAACTAGTATCCCAACTGGCGATTTGGTGCTGTGCCCGTGCGCTTTTAGGTCAATGCGCAAGCGCATTGACCTAAAATGCACGTGCACATCATCAAATCGCCATCTGGTCCCCAGCAGCACTCCTCCCATATCTTTGAAGTGAAGCATAGCTTCACTTCAAAGGACCCTGCTGCTTCACACCCTCATCGCCGCTCTCCCCGCTCCGCCCCCTTCCCTGCACGCCGTGTCGCATTTCTCCTCCCCCCTCCCCTTCTCTGCCTTCCCTCCGTCTTGTTTTTTTTACCCGCTCCGCCCCCTCCCCTGCCCACCGTGTCGCATTTCCCCATAGACCCATCAAAGCAGAAAAAAAAACGTTCCCGATTTCAAGAGCATTTTCTAAAAGAGATCGGGTTCGGAGTTGATATTCAGCAGCTCAGCAACAACCCTGAAAACGGCATTATTACTAACTGCCTGGTCAGACCACCCTGCACTGAACTCCCAGAGACTTCATGAAATGTGAGGTCGGGGTAAAGATCTCACCGCCACTGTCGCAACGACCAGAGCAGGTTTAGCTAGCACATTTAATATTCTTCATAAATGTTAATTACATTTGACATTACACCAAATATAACGCCATGTTCACTGCATGCAGTGTGATTGAGCACTGACCTTTGGTTATGTGTCACACCAGTGCTGCACAGACCGTAAACTGTTGATGTTTCATAAGACCCAACGAATATATTAACAATTACAGCAGCATCTTAAGCAGTTGAAATTCTCTAATGTTGAAAAGCCACAAATGATCTGCCAGAATGTGAAATGTTGCATCTGCTGGGTCGTTCTTCAGTGTTCATTCATGGCTGTGGAAGGATTTCTGTCCTGTGTTCGCTGTACTTGGCAGTATTTGTTGTTGAGCGCTGTATTTATTTGCCTTTAGTCACAGCTGATATCGTGCGGGAAAAAAACGCGGATCCTGATAGTAACTGATGTGTGCTGCACTGCAAAAGTGTTAGACGGGACCTGGAGGGTCGGCCGAGGACAAGGGGAGAGGTCTCCGGGGAGAGCCGTCTCCAGCGATCGTACAGACAAGTAACTTCCCCCCCACAGATAGACACCACACAAAGATAAGATTTAACGTTCTTTATAAGCAATCTTGAGGTACGGTAGAATGGTACAAGGAGGTCTGGACTCAGGGGTCCCCTCGATTCTAGTCTCTTGGATGGGAAAGGGGGTAGCGGGACAGTCTTATTACCAATCTGGTAGTTGCGATGAGATGATGGGTAGCTCACAATCCTCGAGCTCGGCGTTCTTGAAGGACGGGCCGCGGCAGCGCCAGCAGGTCCCGGGGTGGTCGAAGGTGGCAACGGTCCGCGGCAGCGCCAGCAGGTCCCGACGAAGATGGTAGTTACAACGGGCCGCGGCAGCACCAGCAGGTCCCGACGAGGATGAAGGTTGCAGTGGGCCGCGGCAGCGCCAGCGGCAGGACGACAGTTCACAAGGCAGGGCTGCGGCAGCGCCAGCAGTCCGTCAAGGATGAGTTCTTCTCGGTGTCTCTCGACTCCAGGATACAACTGCCTTCCTGCTCTGGAGCTGCCCCAGTTATAGGTCTGGCGGCCTTTGATGTCCGGACCCTCGCACTTGGAGGTCGGGAGGTCCGGGATGAGGGAGTCCAGACACCCAGCAGGGGGGTGGAGCCAGCGCCCGGGGAGGCTGGGGGCGATCGGCACCTGGCGGGGGAGAGCCATCGACACTTCTTTCTCCCATTGACCTGCCAAGTGGTCCGTTCACCTCCTGGGTGGATGGTGGTGCCGAGATGTCGGGGCCTGGCCAGGCCCAGGGTTGGGGTCGAGCTGAGGCCATGCGGCCTCGTGGTGCAGTGTCCAAGATGGCGGCCGGGCTGGGCAATGGTGCTGACGGTGGCCCGGGCCCGTGATACAGAGATGTCCGGGAGTAGGAGTCCCGTAGGGGACGGAGTGTGGGTTGCTTCTGTGGGTAGCACCTGGAGAGCTGATATCCGGGCTCTGTCATGCGGGGAGGGAGCGAGCCCTTCATGTGGCCTGTCCAACATGCGTCCCCCCCAGCTGAAGGCGGGGAGAGTCACCCATCTTCTTGGGGACTCTCCTCGTCGAGGCGGAAAAATCGTGACAGGCCATCCGCGTTGGCGTGATCCTGGCCAGGGCGGTGTTCCACAGTGAAGTCCATCCCTTGCAGGGATATGGACCATCGCAAGAGTTTGGGATTCTCCCCCCGCATCTGCATTAGCCATTGCAGGGGGCGATGATCTGTTTGCACCCGAAAGTGGGTACCGAAGAGGTAGGGCCGGAGCTTCTTGAGGGCCCATACCACTGCGAAGGCCTCCCTCTCGATGGTGCTCCAGCACTGTTCTCGGGCCAACAGACGTCGGCTGATGAAGGCCACTGGTTGGTCGACTCCCTCGGTGTTCAGTTGGGAGAGGACGGCCCCAATGCCATGGTCGGAGGCATCAGTCTGGACGATGAACTCCCGGCTGTAGTCGGGAGCCTGGAGTACCGGGGCGGTGCACATGGCGACCTTCAGCTTCTCGAAGGCCGCTTGACAATCGGGAGTCCAGTCGACTCTTTTTGGCTGGTTCTTAGATGTAAGTGCCGTGAGGGGCCCCACAATGCTGCCATAGTCCTTCACAAACCGCCGGTAGTATCCGGTGAGCCCCAAGAAGGCCCGGACCTCGGTTTGCGTTACGGGTGGTTGCAGGACTGGATGGCAGCGATCTTGAGTTGGAGGGGGGCCACCAGACCGCTCCCCACTTGGTGTCCGAGGTAGGTCACGGACCCCTGGCCAATCTGGCATTTGCTGGCCTTGATTGTGAGACCGGCCTGTTGGAGGGCCTGCAGGACCTCTCGGAGGTGGCGGAGGTGGTCTGACCAGTGGCGGCTGTAAACCGCGATATCGTCCAGGTAGGCGGCGCTGAACTCTTCGAGGCCCGCCAATACCTGGTTCACCAGGCGTTGAAAGGTTGCTGGAGCGTTTTTCATGCCGAATGGCATCACTTTGAAATGGTAGTGGCCATCCGGGGTGGAGAAAGCGGACCGTTCTTGCGCCCTGGAGGTGAGGCCGATCTGCCAGTATCCCGCTGTCAGGTCGAAGATGCTGAGGTAGCGGGCAGCCCCCATGCGGTCGATCAGTTCATCGGCTCGGGGAATGGGGTGAGCGTCGGTCCGGGTGACAGCGTTCAGGCCCCGATAGTCAACGCAGAATCGGAGCTCAGGGGTGGTGCCGGGGGCAGCAGCTTTGGGGACCAGTACGACTGGGCTGGCCCAGGGGCTGTCCGAGGGTTCGATGACTCCGAGTGTGAGCATCTTGGAGACTTCTTCTTGGATGCAGGCACGTACCCGATCTGGCACGCGGTACGCCCGATGTCTGATGGGGGGACTGTCCCCAGTGTCCACGTCGTGCAAGCACCAGGGGGTGACCCCTGGGGTGAGGGAAAATAGGGCTGCGAACTGCAGCAGGAGAGCTCGACAGTCTTGGCGCTGCTCTGAGGTCAGGGCATCTGACAGTCAGACCCCGTCTACCGAACCATCTTTTTCACGGGTCCTCAGTAAGTCAGGGAGGGGCTCGGAGTCTTCTTCCGCTCCACTGTCTGTAGCCATCAGTAGGCTGAGCTCCGAGCGCACAAAGTGGGGTTTGAGTCTGTTGGCGTGGAGGACCCGGAGGGGGTTCCGGGAAGATTCCATGTCGATGAGATAGGTGACGGGGCTCTTGCGCTCGATCACCTTGAAGGGCCCCGTCCACTTATCTTGCAGGGCACAAGGTTCGGTGGGGGACATCACCCATACTTGCTGGCCAGGTACGAACTCTATGGAGGAGGCGTTCTGATCGTACCATTTCTTCATGTCCTCCTGACTGGCTTCAAGATTGGCTTTGGCGATTTCTCGGAACCGCCTGGTCTGATTGCGGAGGGTCAGGAGGTACTTGTAGACGTCTGGAGGGGTTTTCAGGGGGGCCATCTCCCAACCTTCCTTGACTAGGCTGAGGGGCCCTCGAACAGGGTGAAGCCGAGGGACTTCTGAGGGACTTCTCGGTAGGCGAAGAGGAGGCACGGGAGGAGCACATCCCACTGGCGGCGGAGGGGCTCTTCCAACCCCATAATCATTCCCTTGAGTGTACGGTTGAACCGCTCAACCAGTCCGTTTCCTTGCGGGTGATAGGGGGTTGTGAATCGGTAGGTGACCCCGCACTGCTGCCAGAGGGATTTCATGTATTTTGAAATGAAGTTTGTGCCTCTGTCGCTGACGACTTCCCGGGGGAAGCCCACCCGGGAGAAGATCCCCATTAAGGCTCGGCCGACCACCGGTGCTGTTACAGTTCGAAGGGGGATGGCCTCGGGATAGCGGGTGGCATGGTCCACCAGTACCAGGATGAATCGATGCCCTTGTGCTGTTCGGGGGTCCAGGGGCCCCACAATGTCTATTCCCACCTTTTCGAACGGGGTGGTAACCACCGGAAAGGGCTGCAGGGGCGTCTTGAGTTTGCGGCCGCTCTTCCCGCTGGCCTGACAAGTGGGACAGGACCGGCAGTGGTTGAGTACGTCATTTCTCATTTTGGGCCAGTAAAAGTGGGTCACCAGGCGGTTGTAGGTTTTGTCCTGACCCAAGTGTCCGGCCAGGGGGACGTCGTGGGCCAAGTTCAACAGGAAGTCTCTAAAACGGAGGGGCACCACCAACACTCGACTGGCCCCCAACTCGGCGATTCTTTGTTCGCTGTACAATAGATCATTGTCCCAATAGATCCAGTGGGCCCCGGTGGTATCTCCCGTGCTCTGGGCGAGGGCTTGTTGTCGTAGTCCCTCGAGGGAGGGACATGTCTTTTGCTCTTGACGGAATTGTTCCTGGGTGGGTCCCCCTTCTTGACGCCACTGAGCCAGGTCTGGGAGATCCTGGGGCTGAGCGAGTTCTTCTTGGGTTTGTTCCGGGGGGTCGGCGGTGTTGGCGTCCCCCACTGGAGCGATCGGGGGAGGAGGTGCTGGCCATTCGGGTTCTTCTGGTCGGGGGATGGCGCGGGCCGCCATGGACCGGGTGGTTACGCACGCCCAGTCCGGGAGGCCCAACATCCCCAGGTGCTCTCTTCTTTCTACGGCGGCCCACGGGGAACTCTCGAGATCGTTCCCCAGGAGACATTCCACGGGGGCATCATCGCGGACCGTCACCTTCAGCATGCCGGATACTCCTCCCCAATCGAAGGGGACGCAGGCCATCCGACACATGCTCTCCGAATTGTCGGCTGAACGGACGGGGCAAAGAACGTTCGGTATTATTTGCTCGGGGGTCACCAGGTGACAGCGGACGGCCGTCACACTGGCCCCCGTGTCACGTAGGGCTTCGGCCTTGCGCCCATTTATGTTCACCCACTGACTGTACTTTCTGGTGTTGGCGGGTAGGGGAGCCCGCGGGACCATGTCTCTTCCCCCCAGGCACGCCAGGACCATGGCGGCCGGTTCCCACTCTTGTTGCTCTTGTTCGTATTCTTCCTGCTCTTCGGAGACTTGCTCTTCTCCTAGGGCGGCGGCAGCTACCTGGCGGGGCCTCGGAGTCTGGTTCTGTGGGCAGTTCGGGTCATTGGCGTAGTGACCGACTCGCTGGCACCTATGACACGTGACATTGGCTCTGAACCCCGGGCGCATCGGGGGGTTGCCCCGGCTGGCCGGGGGCGGGGTGCTGGTAGCGGGAGCGGCCGGGACGGTGTCTTTCCCCCGGCCCTGGCCTCCTCCTCCTCCTCGGGGACGGTGAAGGCCTTGGTTGTTCCTGTGCTGCTCGTTCGGGCCACCCCGGCCCACTCGGGTGCTTTCCCATCGGTCAGCCTCGGCGGCGAGCTGCCGTGGATCAGTCAATTTACTGTTGAGGAGGTGCTGCCTGAGCTCGACAAAGCAGTTGTTAGAGAGGTGCTCCCACACAACAAGGTTAAAAAGCTGCTCGTAGGTCGTTACGTTGCTCCCCTTGATCCATCCCTCAAGGGCTCGGCTGAAATAGTTCACATATTCCACCCAAGTTGTACCCGGGATTCGGGTGCAGTCGCGGAACCTCTGGCGGTACATTTCGGGTGTCAGCCCATATCGAGTGAGGAGGGCGGCCTTCATGTGATCATAGGACGTCATTTGATGATCAGGGAGCTGTAACAGGGCATCACGGCCTTCATTGACGAACCTCCCCCATAGACCGGCTCCCCAGTCACTTCGATCGATCCGGTGAGAGGACATGGCGATCTCATAGGCCTTGAACCACTGCTGTATGTCGTCGTTTCGGTAGTACTCTCGGACGACATCTTTGGGAATGTGGGCCTTTGGTTCTGAAGTTCCTGGGGTGCGTGGTTGCTCGGGCACCCCCAGGTCCTTGCCTTGCTTACGTAGTTCTATTTCTGCTAGTTTGCGCTCGTGTTCATATGCCAGTCTTTTTTCTTCAAGCTCTCTTTGTCTTTGTTTTTCCTCCCGCTCTTCTCGGAGCCGTAAGTGTTCTAGGTTCAATTTTTGTTCCGCTAGTTTTAGTTCTCCATCCATTTTGAGCCGTGCCAACTCTAATTCATGCAGTCTGTTTTTCTCTCGCTCTTGGATCTCTTCCCGGGAGAGACCCGTTCTCCTTTCTTCGGAAGGAGCGGGGTTAGTTTCCGGTGCTTCGATGCGTTGGTCCCGGGGACCAGCGGTGTTTGCCTCTGCCCATGATTCTAGGGCGTGTTTAAAGTCATCTTTTGTGCTCAGACCGGTGGTAGCAATGCCCAGTTCCATACAAAATTGTTTTAATTCTCGATGGTTGTACTCCTCCAGTTTGTCCATTTGGAATTTCTCCGTAGACCCGCTCTCTTGGGCTGGCATTGTGGTTTAGTCGTGGGGTGAGTTGCTTTCTGTACGATTACGCGTTGGTTCGGATCGCGCCGCTGGCCACCAATGTTAAACGGGACCTGGAGGGTCGGCCGAGGACAAGGGGAGAGGTCTCCGGGGAGAGCCGTCTCCAGCGATCGTACAGACAAGTAACTTCCCCCCCACAGATAGACACCACACAAAGATAAGATTTAACGTTCTTTATAAGCAATCTTGAGGTACGGTAGAATGGTACAAGGAGGTCTGGACTCAGGGGTCCCCTCGATTCTAGTCTCTTGGATGGGAAAGGGGGTAGCGGGCCAGTCTTATTACCAATCTGGTAGTTGCGATGAGATGATGGGTAGCTCACAATCCTCGAGCTCGGCGTTCTTGAAGGACGGGCGCGGCAGCGCCAGCAGGTCCCGGGGTGGTCGAAGGTGGCAATGGTCCGCGGCAGCGCCAGCAGGTCCCGACGAAGATGGTAGTTACAACGGGCCGCGGCAGCGCCAGCAGGTCCCAACGAGGATGAAGGTTGCAGAGGGCCGCGGCAGCGCCAGCGACAGGACGACAGTTCACAAGGCAGGGCTGCGGCAGCGCCAGCAGTCCGTCAAGGATGAGTTCTTCTCGGTGTCTCTCGACTCCAGGATACAACTGCCTTCCTGCTCTGGAGCTGCCCCAGTTATAGGTCTGGCGGCCTTTGATGTCCGGACCCTCGCACTTGGAGGTCGGTAGGTCCGGGATGAGGGAGTCCAGACACCCAGCAGGGGGGTGGAGCCAGGGCCCGGGGAGGCTGGGGGCGATCGGCACCTGGCGGGGGAGAGCCATCGACACTTCTTTCTCCCATTGACCTGCCAAGTGGTCCGTTCACCTCCTGGGTGGATGGTGGCCAGGCCCAGGGTTGGGGTCGAGCTGAGGCCATGCGGCCTCGTGGTGCAGTGTCCAAGATGGCGGCCGGGCTGGGCAATGGTGCTGACGGTGGCCCGGGCCCGTGATACAGAGATGTCCGGGAGTAGGAGTCCCGTAGGGGACAGAGTGTGGGTTGCTTCTGTGGGTAGCACCTGGAGAGCTGATGTCCGGGCTCTGTCATGCGGGGAGGGAGCGAGCCCTTCATGTGGCCTGTCCAACAAAAAGCATCTTCTACTTTTGTGTGGAAACTTGCCTGTAGTTGCAACGATTGTGACACCTGGGACCTACGTTTTTATTACCTCTGTTCCGTTGAGAAAGAATCTGGGATGTCCTGTTGCCCAGCTAGCTGCACTTTAGTCCTAACATGTCTTAGTTATGATGGTTTTAACAAGCAAATTAATTCTTATGTGGATTTCATCTATTTATTTTGGTCTTTATTATGTTAAATCGTACGTATTTGATTGTACAGCTTTTTATTCTCTTTCTCTAAATGTATTTGTTGCAGAATATTTGTATAGTGTTATATATATATATATATATATTTTTTTTTACGTCCTAAATTTGGCAAAATACAGAATAATTGACTGACCCCTATGCCTTAGTGGCACCGTTATTTGTCCTACGAATACAATCCACTAATTTCAAATTGGCAAGATATTGTCGCTGTATTAATTTTACTAGCAGTTCTTTCGGACAGGACCTACAGCACTGTCTGATTGCTAAATATTGCATCTGCTGGTGTCATACCACCAGCCTGGCTGGGGTGTCTGCTGTGGAATATGACCGAGCCAACATTCCTCTACCAGGCTTGGAACTCGTCCTCACTCGTACTCACACTACTTTATGACACACACACTGAGCCCACACACTACTTTAGGCCACACACACTGCGCCCTCACACTACTTTAGGCCACACACACACTGCGCCCTCTCACTACTTTTTCCCAAACACACTGCACCCTCACACTACTTTAGGCCACACACACACTGCGGCCTCTCACTACTTTAGCCCACACACACTCCACCCTCACACTACTTTAGGCCACACACACTGCGCTCTCACACACTGCGCCCACACTCTGCACCCTCACACACCCTGCACCCTCACACATACTACACCCTCACACACACTGCACCCTCACACACTCAGTGCCACATAATTATATGCTACATAATTACACTGCACTTAATGCAACATACACTCCAAACAATACCACTCAGAGCCACATAATTACATGCCACACAATTACACTCTACTGAATACAACATACACTCCACACAATACCACTCAGTGCCACATAATTAAATGCTACATAATTACACTGAGCTCAACGCAACATACACTCCGAATACCACTCAGTGCCACATAATTACACACCACATAATTACTCTACTAAATTCAACACACACTCCACACAATACCACATAATTATATGCTACATAATTACAATGCAACATACAGTCCAAACAATAACACTCAGTGCCACATAGTTAGACGCCCCACAATTACACTCTACTGAATACAACATACACTCCTCATAATACCACTCAGTGCCACATAATTAAATGCTACATAATTACACTGCGCTCAATGCAAAATACCCTCCAAATAGCACTCAGTGCCACATAATTACACGCCACATAATTACACTGCACTCAATGCAAAATACACTACAACACCCACTCAGTACAACAACATTTTATGCTACGTATTTACACTGCGCTCAACGCAACATACACTCAAAATACCACTCACTACCACATAATTACACACCACATAATTACACTGCACTCAATGCAACATACACTCCAAATACCAGTCAGTGTCACATAATTACATGCCACATAATTACCCTACACTCAATGCAACATACACTCCAAATGCCACTCTGTGCCACATATTTATATGCTACATATTTACACTGCGCTCAACGCAACATACACTCCTAATACCACTCAGTGCCTCATAACTACACACCACATAATTACACTATCTATGTATAACCCTCACTCTATATAACTATTGCCATCACTGTATCTACCGCCCTCACTATACCACTCTACCACCCTCACACTACCTCCCTCACTCTACCATCCTCCCACCCTCACTATACCCAGTTCTCAGCAAAAATGCAATGTATCAATGTTTAACGCTTTATTACAAAAGTACAAAAAAATTAATATTACACTTTTAATCTTGATTTAAAAAAAATATAACATATGCAACACATAATCTTCTCACAATTTTTTTCTTTTTTAAATGTAGTGCCATTATACATTACAAAAATTATTATGTAATTAATAATTACATATAAAATGTATAAGCCATTAAGATTTGTCATATCAATACATGTAAGACAGGGGAATACTAAACATCTAGCTTTAATAATGCTATAGGTGTCACATTTGCAAATTCTATAAATATTGGCATTTACAATAACAAAATTAATACATTTGCTATTATAAAAACATAAACATAACTTAAAAAATTGTACATTTACAAGACCAATAGCTCCAACTTTTCTAATGCGAGACCTATTGCATTTCCAATGCTTGTTTAAATTTGGTCTCATATTCATTTAAATTCTTTGAGTGTATGTCTCACTTATTGCCTCTGTGCATGCAACAAATTCTTAGCACTACCCTCTGATAAGCCCAACTGCTCGCCTACACTACCATAAAAGAGAGTTATTGCATTAGTATTATCTATATTAGGCTCTGTATACCAATTGGGGACCCACTGGACTCTCTGCAGTATACTTCGTTGTATTACAATATATAGAGAGGCAGCTTACTACAACACTAAAGTGCATTAAGCCCATTGGGGTCGCTAAACCCACATACCCTACCATATATTGGGGACTTACAGTTAGGTTGTTTTGACATTTTAGAATTATACCAATTATACCAATTATCACATATCTGTTAGAGTATAGAGCACTGGCCCTGGGCCCAATGCCCAGGGCCAATGTGTCAGTGACCACTAGCATCAGTCAAAAAATGGGGATGATAAGGGTAACAAGCATTTGCAATGCAATAGGTCTCGCATTAGAAAAGTTTGAGCTATTGGTATTGTAAATGACACATTTTTTATTTATGTTTTGTTTTTGAAAATAGCGAAATTAATAGCTTTGTCATTTACAATGCCAATAGGTATAACATTTCGCAAATGTGACACCTATAGCATTTGTAATGCAATAGGTGTTTTATTTACGTGACTTACATGTTTTGATATTACAAATAACAGTGGCTTTTAATTTTTTTTCAATAATTAATACTTAAATAAATGTTACTGTAATTTATAATGGCAATAGCTTAAAGTTTTAGAAATAACTTTTGTGAAGATTATGTTCAGTGTATTTTATTGTGACGAAAATCCAAGAACAGAAGTGAAATATTAACATCTTTTTGTTACATTTGTAATAAAGCTTGAAACATTGAGAGAATATATTTGAACCAGGTGTTGTTGAATGGTTGCTGAGTGATGTTGTGATGGCTAACGAGTGATGCTGTGGCGTTCAGTGATGCTGTGGTAGCGCATAGTGATGTTGTGGTGCCCCTGAGTGATGCTGTGGTGGTGCGGAGTGATGCTGTATGTATGCTATGTTTTGTTTTGCTATCCTATGTTTTGTTTTATTATGCTATGCTATGTTTTGCTATCCTATGCTTTGATTTGTTATGCTATGCTGTGTTTTGTTATGCTGTGCTATGTTTTGTTATGCTATGCTATGTTTTGCTATGCTATGCTTTGTTATGCTATGCTGTGTTTTGTTATGCTATGCTATGTTTTGTTGTGTTTTATTATGATCTGCTTTGTTTTGCTCTGCTATGTTTTGTTATGCTATGCTATGTTTTGTTGTGTTTGGTATGCTATGCTATTATGTTTTTTATGCTATGTTGTGTTGTGTTTTGTTAAGCTATGCTCTGTTGGGTTTTGCTATGTTTTGTTATGCTATGTGTTGTGGTTTTTTTTATGCTATGTTTTGTTATGTTATGCTATGTTTTGTTATGCTATGCTATGTTTTGTTTTGCTATCCTATGCTTTGTTTTGTTATGATGTGCTATGTTTAGTTTTGCTATCCTATGCTTTGTTTTGTTATGCTATGCTATGTTTTGTTGTGTTTTGATATGCTATGCTATGTTTTGTTGTGTTTTGCTATGCTATGCTTTGTTATGCTATGCTATGTTGTATTATGATATGCTATGTTTTGTTGTGTTTTATTATGCTATGCTTTGTTTTGCTATGGTATGTTTTGTTATGCTATGTTTTGTTATGCTATGCTATGTTTGTTATGCTATGCTAAGCTTTGCTTTGTTATGCTATGCTATGTTGTGTTTTGTTATGCTATGCTATGTTTTGCTGTGTTTTGCTGTGTTTTGTTATGCTATGCTATGTTTTGCTATACTTTGCAATGCTATGTTTTGTTATGCTATGCTTTGTTTTATGTTGTTATGTTTTGTTATGTTATGCTATGTTTTGTTCTGCTATGTTTTGTTGTGTTTTGTTATGCTATGCTATGGTTTGTTCTACTATAGTAGGTTTTGTTTTGCTATGCTTTGTTATGTTATGCTTTGTTTTGTTATGCTATGTTTTGTAGTGTTTTGTTATGCTATGCTATGCTTTGTTGTGTTTTGCTATGCTATGTTATGCTATGCTATGTTTTGTTATGCAATGCTGGCGAGGGTGTGTGAGTGTGGGTGTGAGGGTGAGGGTGTGTGAGGGTGTGTGATGGTGAGAGGGTGTGAGGGTGAGGGTGTGTGAGTGAGGGTGTGTGAGGGGGTGTGAGGGTGAGGGTGTGTGAGTGAGGGTGTGTGAGGGTGAGGGTGTGAGGGCGAGGGGGTGTGAGGATGAGTGAGGGTGTGTGAGGGTGAGAGGGGGTGAGGGTTTGTGAGGGGGGTGAGGGTGAGGGGGGTGAGGGTGAGGGGGTGTGAGGGTGAGTGAGGGGGTGTAAGGGTGTGAGGGTGAGGTGAGGGGGTGTGAGGGTGAGTGAGGGTGTGTGAGGATGTGTTAGGGTGAGGGTGTGTGAGGGTGAGGGTGTGTGAGGGTGTGAGGGTGAGGGGGTGTGAGGGTGTGAGGATGAGGGGGTGTGAGGGTGAGGGGGTGTGAGGGTGAGGGGGTGTAGGGGTGTGAGAGTGAGGGGCTGTGAGGGGGAGGGTGCGGGGTTGTGAGGGGAGGGTGTGGGGTTGTGAGGGTGAGGGGGTGTAAGGGTGAGGGTGTGGGTGTGAGGGTGAGGGAGGGTGAGGGAGGGTGAGGGTGATGGGAGTGAGGGTAAGGGGGTGTAAGGGTGAGGGTGTGTGAGGGAGGGTGAGGGTGATGGGGGTGAGAGTAAGGGGGTGTAAGGGTGAGGGTGTGTGAGGTGTGTGAGGGTGAGGGTGTGTGAGGGTGAGAGGGTGTGTGAGGGGGTGTGTTAGGGTGAGAGTGTGAGGGGGTTTGAGGGTGAGGGGATGTGAGGGTGTGTGAGGGTGAGAGGGTGTGAGAGCGAAAGGGTGTGTGAGGGTGAGAGGGTGTGTGAGGGTGAGAGGGTGAGTGAGGGTGTGTGAGGGTGTGGAGGGGTGAGGGTGAGAGGGTGTGTGAGGTTGAGAGGGTGAGTGAGGGTGAGGGTATGTGAGGGTGAGGGTGTGTGAGGGGGTGTGAGGGTAAGGGTGTGTGAGGGTGAGGGGTGTGAGGGTGTGTGAGGGGGTTAGGGTGAGGGGGTGTGTTATTGTGAGGGGGTGTGAGGGTGAAGGTGGGTGAGAGGGTGTGTGAGAGTGAGAAGGTGTGTGAGGCTGAAAGGGTGTGTGAGGGTGAGACAGTGTGTGAGGGTGAGAGGGTGGGTGAGGGTGGGTGAGGGTGAGGGGGCGTGAGGGTGAGGGTGTGAGGGAGGGTGAGGGTGTGAGGGAGGGTGAGGGTGTGAGGGAGGGTGAGGGGATGTGAGGGTGAGGGGATGTGAGGGTGAGGGGGTGTGAGGGTGAGAGGGGGTGAGAGGGTGTGTGAGGCTGAATGGGGAAGCGGCTGTTAAACAAACACAAAGGCAGTGCTGAAGGGAACAGCCTGAGTGCTGGAGAGTGCCTTGATATCAGACTGAGGGTGGACCACTTAGGTGTTTGGCTATGTGCTGCTATGGGCCTGTGCTTGATGTGTCTGTATAACCTTCCCTCCCTCATGTGGATGCCGGCGTAGCCTTGGGAGGAGAAGTGAGGATAGACTGAATGCCACACATAGGCTGGGGCCAAACCAGCGGAGGCCATCTCTATATAAGTGCGATTCGCAGCCCTGGAGGGATGAGATCCGCAGCGCTGCTCCAGTGAGATCGGTAAACCGGGGCCAGTGAGATCTCCAAGCCAGGACCCGCATCCCGGCAACGGAACAGAAATGGCGGCATGAACATTGCGGCGACAGGAGCCTTTCCTGAAGCCCCGTGGAACAGGCACCAAATGCGATGCAGTGCACACAACGAAATTTGTTTTATTTATTTATATGTTTACTTACCTGTTATAGTCCGGTATCCATACATTACAACCCCCCACCCTGCCCCTCCCCCTCCCTACGTCACCGCCCTGCAGTTACAACTACTACCAGCCATGCCTGCCGTGGATAGAGTGGAAACAGTACCCCGCAGCTGAAGAGCGGTCTAATGTACCAGGTACCGATAACACCGGGGAGGCAGCGGTGGCATTCCTCTCTAAGTCGGACGGACTCCCCTCCGCCGCATTTGCATGACCCTATCATGACAGCCGTGCCGCCTGTATTGGCGGTTTCCTCTTGCACCCGAATCTTTCAGCCCGGCGCCGCCCGCTGTCCTTGCTCCGGGGAGTACATTTGATACTGTGGTTGGTGTGGCGCCTCAGCTGACTCCACGGATAGCCTGCCTAGTGCTGCGCACCTCCTCCACCTCGCAGTGACCATCATTGCAGACCTACTTACCAACAGCAAGGCCTGTTCCTAGGACCTGGGTCAAGCCGGGGAGAGCACTGGGGCAGCGCCCGGGTGCCCTGTTGCATCCATTGCAGTTTGTTGATACCTGGCTGCCTTCTACTGGGTTGGAAAGGACCACAGGGCCTCCCCTGCTTCCTGGCATCTTCACGCTTACCGGCCTGCTTTCTATGGACGTGGCGCTGGTTGCCTCCCCCGCTTGCTGACCGGTAGACTGCCTGAGTTCCCGGGTTGTGACCCCTTTCAGCTTTATGGGATGAGCCCTCCTAGTCCTCCTGGTCATAGCAACACAAGGATACTGGCGAAAATCTCACCCGGCGTTTTAACATCAAGATGGCGCCTGAGAAGGAATGGGCCTGCTTTTTGAATGATCTGAAGCAGATCCATGGGAACTTTTACCGTACTACCTACCCCCAACCCCTCCCCGCTCTACTCCTCTCCACTTTCCTGCTACTGACCTCTGCCCTCACCTGTCCTGGCCCTTAGTCCCCACCCTGTTTATCTGTGAATTTTCCCTCGTCATTTGAGATCTAGCTATTTTGTCTGATGCCCGATGGAGCTACCTAGTTTAGCTATAGGGGAGACAGATTGGGGATTCCCTCCTTGGACGTCACCCACCCAGTCGTTCTTTAGCCAGACTTCCTTTCGTCTCTCCTGTCGTCTCTTCCCGCATCCTCCCTCTATTTATGTCTCTCCTTCTCTTCTCTCTCAATATATCGAGAATTGACTATTTTGTCTGATGCCCGATGGAGCTATCTGGTTTAGCTATAGGGGATATGGGCCGTGGACTCCCTCCTTGGTCATCACCTACCCAGTCGGCCTTCAGACAGACTTCATTTCGTCTCTCCTTGTTGTCTCTTCCCCTATCCTCCCTTTCTCACCTTCCCTGCCCCCTCCCCTCTACGCTCCATTTATTTTGCCCTCCATGTTCTTTAAATGTTTTCCCATTGAGAACTAGCTATTTGGCCAATGCCCGGTGGAGCTACCTGAAAGCTATAGAGGAGATGGGTTTTGGGACTTCCCCCTAAACCGTCACCTACCCAGCCGGACTTTGGGCAGACTTTCCTTCGTCTTTCTGCCGTATCTCCCTCCTACCCCTTTACCCTTAAGCCCTTCCCCCCTACACTTCACTTATCTCGTCTTCTATGCTCTTGTAATTGTTTGTCTAGCAACAGATGTAAATTGGAACTGATGTATTCTTGTAATTTTGTGGAACCTCATGTAAAGCGCTCTGATACCTCCGAGTCTACCCAACTCTATATAAAACTCTTAAAATAAATAAATGAATAAATAAGAGGGTGTGTGAGGGTGAGAGGGTGTGTGAGGGTGAGAGGGTGAGTGAGGGTGAGGGTGGGTGAGGGTGAGGATGATGGGGTTGTGAGGGTGATGGGGTGTGAGAGTGAGGGGGTGTGAGGGTGAGGAGGTGCGTGAGGGTAAGGGGGTGTGGGGGTGAGGGTGAGAGGTTGTGAGAGTGAGGGGGTGAAGGTGCGAGGGTTGTGAGGGTGAGGGAGGTGAGGGGGGTGAGGGGGTGAGGGGGTGTGAGGGTGAGTGAGGTTGTGTGAGGGTGAGAGGATGTGTGAGGGTGAGAGGGTGTGTGAGGGTGTGAGGGTATGAGGGTGAGGGTCCAAAGTAAATGGTGGCAGGGCAGACATCATAAGACAGAGAGAAGAGACTGCGTCGTGACTGCGTTGGTCAGTTTCAGAATCAGGCAGGGTAGAGTTAGCACAGTCTGCGAGGGATCAACATGTCTTGAGGCAAAGCTTAGCAGATGTAGCATTGCAGCTAGCAAGTCAAGTGTTTTCAAGCTGAGTGTCCCTAGAGAGATGGCAACAGAGCAACAGCATTTGAGGAGCAAGGCTACTGTAAACAAGCACGGTAGGCTTTCACTTTCGTCCAGAAAAGAAACGAGAAAGGTGCAGAGCACGCCGAACAAAACACGGCTTCCCTGCAAAATGGATGCAAAAAAAAACAAGCTCTCAGCATTGCTGTGGCGGGGGGGGAGCGGCAGCCTTTGAAGACTGATGCTCGACAAAAGGTGTGCGATGTGCACGTGCTGGGCGGGGGAGCGGCAGCCTTTGAAGTCTGATGCCGAGGCACAGACAAATGGTGGTGTGTCTCGTGGCTGGCTCTGTGCACGCGCATAGCTCACATGAACTGTACGCGATCCGCAGTTTGGTAGACTTTTTGAACCTCTTACTATAAATCTCGCCAATTTATCCCTGCGGGATATAATAGGCGAGACCTAAAAAGGATGACTTTCCTACATGGAGGTTGCCATACCAGGACTGGATCATGAGCTTCAAATATCCATACAGAGTACAGTGTAGCTCACATTTCTTAGCAAGGCACCCCAAGATAGGAAGTCTTATTTGAGTCTAGGAAGAAGAAACACAGTGCATTTATCTGGAAGAGTACGTCCATATTAAAAAGAAAGACCGTTTTTAATTGATCCCACTCTGAGACTGTGATATTAGTCACTGATTACGGTTTGTGGACCGTCAGTCAATCAGTCTCCGGGTTTGAGGCCAGGGGAAAGGATCTTTCATCCTGAACCGCGTAAACGCGGCGGCAATTTCGCCGCGGTGCAGCAGTTTAAATGGAGTGGCCGGGGCCGCGTAGGCCAACGGACGTGCACAGCACTACAAAGGTAGTGCTCGCGACGGCCTTTGGTCGACACACGCATGGAAGTGGGTCAAGTCTGATCTGAATAAAGCTCTCTGTTTTAGGTTTTTTGGCCATAACATAATCATGCACAAAAAAAACTGTCTAGGAATCTGGAGAAGGAGATTCAGTGAGTGATAGCTGTGAAATGCAGTCGTAGTGTATGACTCAATATAAACAGAAAATGTGGTAGCAAAATTTCATACTAAGCGTAAAAGGTGTGAATCAATACAATCTCACATTTGATTGACAGCACATTGAAAAGCAAAATGGCCCATGTTACCACATGAGCGTCACCATTTTCAGAGCCCAGTTCACATTTTGGTGTAGATACAAATCGCATTTAGGTGCAAAATCACATTTAGGAGCAAAATTACATTTAGGTGCAAGGTCACATGTATGTGCAAATCACTCTTGAAACAGCATCAACAAGATTATGGAAACATTTTTAGGAATACAACTTACATTTAGGAGTAACACCACATGTAGATGCAAAATCGCCCTTAATGAGCATCAAAAGGAGTATGAAAGTACTTTTTCTGGAGCGAAAATCACATATAGATCAAACAAATCACATTAGATAGCTTTGTGTAACATCAGCAAGAGCGAAGAAGCACTGTTGGGCAAACCCCCATTTAGGAACAAAAATCACATTGAGGTGCAAAGACACATTCAGACGCTAAATCACCCTCACTGCAAACCCAGAGGGTGTGTGGAATCCGAGTTACGTCCAAAATTACTTAGAACTGAGAGAAAATATGGAATTAGGGTGCACCATTAAGTTCACATGATGTGCATCGGAACGGCATCACATTTTGGCTGAGTCAATAAAGTGTAATATCACCCTTGAGCAACACCTAGTATGAGAGTGGAAAATGTTGAGCAAACATTTATGTACAAGATCACCTTTGGTGCAAAAGAAACAGCGTTGTGGCATCCCACTAAGTAGAAAAACATGTTTAGGGGCAAAATCAAATTAATTTGCCAGTATCTTTTTTGGTGCAATGTCAACAGGGCCATGGGTACACTTTTAAGTAAACGGATTAGATTTAACAGGGAAAAATGATTTCGATGTAAAATCACATAAAGGACCAAAATCACATGCAGGTGAAAATGGCCCTGGGCAAAATGTACAGAGAAGCGTTGCAACAATTTTATGAGCACAATCAAATTTAGGAGAAAAAAAGCACTTACATGCAAAAATCACTCATGGTCAAACTGAAGGGTGGATACACTTAAATTACTTTTACTCGGAAAACACATTTCGGTGTAAAATCATATTTGGGTGTAAAAGTACATCTAGGTCCAAAGTAACAATTCGGTACAAAAGCAGGTTTAGGTGCAAAAGCATCCTTGATATAACACTCACAGAAGAGTGGAAACACTTCTTTTTTTTTTTAAAGACCTTTATTGTACTTCACCATTATACACAGCTTCTGGCCTACAACCCCTTGGGCCGGCCGCAACGTATTCACAGTTACTCTGCAATATCAATAATAACACAGCCCATGTGCCGACATCCCAGGGGTACGGCGGCGTTCCATAATCATGCGACTACATAATTCACCGAAGGATCATAAATCTACTTAGGTCCATTTAAAAAAAAAATGTAAATAAACTTGTTAATATCGCATCAAACATGGAAGACAACATAAACAATCATGTATGTAGTGTTTTGAAAATACGTAGTGCAAATACAGTTAAGTCCCCATCGGTAAATCTTCTGCAGTTAATGACTAAATTCCGGAATGAACTGAAAACCCACCATACAGCACTTAATCGTGGGAATGGGACTCTTAGTCTAAAAGGGCCTCATCCGAGTCAATCTGGGGCGGTTCACAAATATCTCCCCTGAACTTGTACCATGCCCCCCAGATCAGCCCCCATTTCCTGGGGCACCCCGATGAACAAACACCGCTTTCTCGGCAACCATCGCTACATCCATGTCCCTACACCAGTCCCTCAGCGTAGGTGAAGCTTCAGCACCCCACAGTCTAGCTATGTTTCGCTTTGCCACCATCATCCCCAGCATGGCCCAGTCCTGCTGTTGAAGGGTTAAATCCGTTGCATCCCATACGTTTAACAGGCAACGCCGGGGTTCAGGCAGCAGGGAAAGAGACATGGTTTGGGAGATGGTACGCATCACAGCGGCCCAGAACATAGCCACTTGACCACAGTCCCAAATAGTGTGATAGAACGTTCCCCTCTCCCCGCATCCACGAAGACAATACTCGTGAGAGGTCTTCCCTATCTTATGCAGGACTGCTCTGGTGTAATACGTGCGGTGCAGTATTTTCAGCTGTACCAATTTAAGTCTGGAGGGGATCGCTGTTTACCGCAGCGAGGAGATAGCCTCTTGCCATTCTGAATCATCAAAGTCGCCCACATCCCTCGACCAGCTCAACCGCAACTTAGCCAACCTGTCCGGGAGATTGCTGACCAGCTTTCGATATGTAAATGATGTTGCTTTGCGGGGCATGTGTTCTGTCAGTAATCTATCCTCCAGAGGAGTGGATTCCTGTAGGACTGTCTCTGCCGGGATGGCTGTCTGCAGTGCATGGCGGATTTGTATATATCTATAATGTTCAGACTGTGCCATTTCATATTTGGTTTGTAGAAACGCGAAGTCCACTACCTTGCGCTTCTTCCAAAGGTCTCCCACAACCGATATTCCTATGTTGTCCCACGCCTGGAACCCTTTACTGTTGCGAAGGAAACCTAGCCTGTATGAGTCCCACAATGGTGTCATTTGCGTAATTGTGTTAGCTCATTGGAGGTGTCTGTGTGTCTTGTACCAGAGTTGAATCGTGTGTCGTGTCGGTCCCACCAGGTCGGTCGGCACACTACGGCTATAGAGGTTTCGCAACAAACCTCTGGGCTCCAAGCATTGTCTATCAGCTAAATAAGCGGGTTCAGTTTGCGGGGAATGCAGCCAGTAGTTAATTTGTTTGAGATGGGCCGCCCAGTAGTATAGTTCTATGTTAGGGAGTGCTACGCCTCCATCATACCAGTCTTTTACCAGTTTGCCTTGCGCAATCCGTGCCGGCCTACCGTCCCACAGCAAAGCCGAGACTGCAGATGAGATCGCCGTGAAGTAGGAGGGGAGGACCGGGAACGGCGTATTTTCGAGAATATACAGGAAGCGGGGAAGCGTCATCATTTTGAACAGTGCAGCCTTGCCAAGGAGAGTAAGAGGGAGGGAACGCCATACTTTTACATCCCGTTTGAAACAGTCCAGTGGGGGTTTCAAATTTAGGGTGTAGAATTTGTCCGGGTCTGACGAAGTATAAATACCCAGATATTTAAACGCCGCGTCGATATAACTCAAGGGGCAGCTCGCCGGGAGCAACGGTGGGTGGCCTACGAGAACGAATAGGACCGATTTAGTCCAATTAATCCTATATCCCGACACTCTCCCAAATTTTTCGCAGCCATTAAGGAGCTCAAGAATTGACTTTTTGGGAGTGGTGAGATAGAGAAGGATACCGTTAATGGATGGTTACCATCTGATCCAAATTGCCAACGGTTCAAGGACCAGAGTAAACAGTAGTGGGGAGAGCGGGCAACCCTGCCTGGTCCCTCGACCGAGCGGGAAGTCCCTAGAGATGTGGCCATTTGCTACTACCTGGGCCAGGGGCCCGGTATAAAGTAATCGAATCCAGGAGCAGAACTTGGGGCCAAAGCCCATATGTTGAAGCACAGCAAATAAATAGGGCCATTCCACGGGGTCAAATGCCATAGTGGCGTCAAGGGAAAGGAGAACAACTGGTTCTTTTATACTGTCCCGGCGGGCCAAAACAGCCTGCAAACGTCGTAGATTATGTGACGTATTGCGAGATGGCATAAAACCAGATTGATCTGGGTGCACCAAGGCAGTAAGGTGCGGGGCCAGTCGCTGCGCTAGTAATTTGGCGAGGATTTTTGGTTCCGCATTTATTAAAGAGATAGGGCGGTAAGAGGCGCAAGCCTCGGCCGCCTTACCGGGTTTATGGATCGGAATGATTGTGGCGAGGCGCTGATCTCTAGGGAGTTGTCCTGCCTCCAGACTATCGGTAAACATTTTGATGAGATGGGTGTCATGATTTCCTCTCCTCATCATGCCTTCGCCGTTGTCGCGCACCGCTGGCAGAGCGGACCACGAATCCCAGGAAGCCTAGCGCGGCGAGATGACGCAACAACTACAGCACGTGTTGCATACATGAAGGTCCGCCCATATAAGGTGGAAATGGAAAGGACGCTGTGTCGGATATTCAGACTCCTAAGCCGACGCATCCTGAAGCCGAGCGCTCCGTGAGCAGAGACTATTGTACCAACCATAGATATTCGGTAGAACGGAGGTAGGAACGCCCCGTGTCTCAGTTACTATCGGAACAGTGGTCTGTAGCGCGCAAGCGTCCTCTGACTCGGACGAGTCAGCGAGGCTCGCTCAGGATCCCGAGTTGTGGCTGGTTGGAGCGGCTGCTCCCAGCTCGGTCCAAGGGTCTTATCGAAGACCAAGTAACGGAGGTTGGTGTGAGCCGTGGCTCCCAGCCCCCGTCCTCGTACTAGTCAGGGATTAGTGTCGAGATGCACTCCAGGAGGAGTTTGCGGTGTCACCACGGTCCTAGCATCCAGAGGTAGGTCTGATCGAGCGGCTGCTCTCGACCACCTCTCGCTTTTGGTTCTTGGGTGATAGCAGCGAGAAAAACCTGATCGAGATACAGGTAGAGCGGCTGCTCCCCGTATCCCCTAGGAAGGAGTGGTAGAGAACCCGGCTGGGCGACTCCCACCTTCCCTACGTCTGCTACCCCAACGGTAGAGATCATAACCCCTCACAGCTATCGAACGGCATTGTCGGGCGCTTTTAGCACAGTGCCCTCCGTTAGCGTACAATGGGACCGTTGTACTTGCGGAGGACGGTACATAACACCAGTGCTGTGAATGGGGTAACGTATACAGAACTGGTGCATTCTATTCATCATTTCTGTTTGTTTTCTACCCGCTACTTTACCTTACACAATAAATCCTTAAACTCACAAGAAGTGGTTTTGTGTTCTGTGGGTGTCTGTCCCCGATCCCGGAAACGCCAGGTCGTTACAGAATATCCGACCTATTTCCCATAACTATCCCCCAGTCGGGTGACAGACATGGCCACATTGGAGGATGTATTAGCAGCGTTGGCTACAATACAGATTGAACTAGCAGCGTCGAGGCAGGAATCTGCAGATGTAAGGGCATGACTTGACGCTATGCAGAGAGACTCTTTGTCGCCTGGTCCTACCTCCACAACCGCTGCCCCTGCAGTTGTTGTTGAGATGCCTGTCACAGTACCATTGGCTGCACCGGAGAGGTACAGCGGAGACCCCAACACGGTACAGGTGTTCCTCACGCAGATAGCGTTGCATCTATCCTGCAAACCAAGGGCTTTTCCTACAAGCCAAGCCAGGGTGGCTTTTCTCTTGTCATATTTGGCTGGTGATGCGGCGCAATGGGCGGTTCCCTTGGTGAGCAGGGACGACCCCAGATTGTGTGACTGGGGAGCTTTTCAGGAGGAATTTCTTCGAATCTTCGACCGTAGGGCAGACTCGTACACTGCAGATCGCGAGATGCTAGAACTAAAACAGGGCAATAACGACTTGTTGCAATACCTCAATGCTTTTCGCCGGCTGGTGGCTAAAACTAAGTGGCCTGTTGCCAAACATGATTCAGAAAAGGGGGTGGTGATGAACAGAGTGTCTGAATTAAGCAGACCACTCTTACCCAGTCCAAAGATCAGGGCTTGATCCATCACCGTTTTTTAGCTCACTGCACCATCCCAGCTCAGAACTTGGCTATATGCAAATTAGTCTGACCCTGGCCCAGTGCATCATGGGAACAGGGCAGACCAAACTACCAAGCCAATTCTTGTACTGGGAAGGAAACAAGCTACCGGGGACCGGTTTCTGGCATTTCAGCCGTCTTTGGCCCGGCTTGCTTGAATCCTGATGGTGCAATGAGCTAGGGACTCACATCTGAGTATACCCTTCCACGCTTATGGTGGACAAAAATGATTCAGAAAAGGGGGTGGTGATGAACAGAGTGTCTGAATTAAGCAGACCACTCTTACCCAGTCCAAAGATCAGGGCTTGATCCATCACCGTTTTTTAGCTCACTGCACCATCCCAGCTCAGAACTTGGCTATATGCAAATTAGTCTGACCCTGGCCCAGTGCATCATGGGAACAGGGCAGACCAAACTACCAAGCCAATTCTTGTACTGGGAAGGAAACAAGCTACCGGGGACCGGTTTCTGGCATTTCAGCCGTCTTCGGCCCGGCTTGCTTGAATTCTGATGGTGCAATGAGCTAGGGACTCACATCTGAGTATACCCTTCCACGCTTATGGTGGACAAAAATGATTCAGAAAAGGGGGTGGTGATGAACAGAGTGTCTGAATTAAGCAGACCACTCTTACCCAGTCCAAAGATCAGGGCTTGATCCATCACCGTTTTTTAGCTCACTGCACCATCCCAGCTCAGAACTTGGCTATATGCAAATTAGTCTGACCCTGGCCCAGTGCATCATGGGAACAGGGCAGACCAAACTACCAAGCCAATTCTTGTACTGGGAAGGAAACAAGCTACCGGGGACCGGTTTCTGGCATTTCAGCCGTCTTCGGCCCAGCTTGCTTGAATCCTGATGGTGCAATGAGCTAGGGACTCACATCTGAGTATACCCTTCCACGCTTATGGTGGACAAAAATGATTCAGAAAAGGGTGTGGTGATGAACAGAGTGTCTGAATTAAGCAGACCACTCTTACCCAGTCCAAAGATCAGGGCTTGATCCATCACCGTTTTTTAGCTCACTGCACCATCCCAGCTCAGAACTTGGCTATATGCAAATTAGTCTGACCCTGGCCCAGTGCATCATGGGAACAGGGCAGACCAAACTACCAAGCCAATTCTTGTACTGGGAAGGAAACAAGCTACCGGGGACCGGTTTCTGGCATTTCAGCCGTCTTCGGCCCGGCTTGCTTGAATCCTGATGGTGCAATGAGCTAGGGACTCACATCTGAGTATACCCTTCCACGCTTATGGTGGACAAAAATTATTCAGAAAAGGGGGTGGTGATGAACAGAGTGTCTGAATTAAGCAGACCACTCTTACCCAGTCCAAAGATCAGGGCTTGATCCATCACCGTTTTTTAGCTCACTGCACCATCCCAGCTCAGAACTTGGCTATATGCAAATTAGTCTGACCCTGGCCCAGTGCATCATGGGAACAGGGCAGACCAAACTACCAAGCCAGTTCTTGTACTGGGAAGGAAACAAGCTACCGGGGACCGGTTTCTGGCATTTCAGCCGTCTTCGGCCCGGCTTGCTTGAATCCTGATGGTGCAATGAGCTAGGGACTCACATCTGAGTATACCCTTCCACGCTTATGGTGGAAAAAAATGATTCAGAAAAGGGGGTGGTGATGAACAGAGTGTCTGAATTAAGCAGACCACTCTTACCCAGTCCAAAGATCAGGGCTTGATCCATCACCGTTTTTTAGCTCACTGCACCATCCCAGCTCAGAACTTGGCTATATGCAAATTAGTCTGACCCTGGCCCAGTGCATCATGGGAACAGGGCAGACCAAACTACCAAGCCAATTCTTGTACTTGGAAGGAAACAAGCTACCGGGGACCGGTTTCTGGCATTACAGCCGTCTTCGGCCCGGCTTGCTTGAATCCTGATGGTGCAATGAGCTAGGGACTCACATCTGAGTATACCCTTCCACGCTTATGGTGGACAAAAATGATTCAGAAAAGGGGGTGGTGATGAACAGAGTGTCTGAATTAAGCAGACCACTCTTACCCAGTCCAAAGATCAGGGCTTGATCCATCACCGTTTTTTAGCTCACTGCACCATCCCAGCTCAGAACTTGGCTATATGCAAATTAGTCTGACCCTGGCCCAGTGCATCATGGGAACAGGGCAGACCAAACTACCAAGCCAATTCTTGTACTGGGAAGGAAACAAGCTACCGGGGACCGGTTTCTGGCATTTCAGCCGTCTTCGGCCCGGCTTGCTTGAATCCTGATGGTGCAATGAGCTAGGGACTCACATCTGAGTATACCCTTCCACGCTTATGGTGGACAAAAATGATTCAGAAAAGGGTGTGGTGATGAACAGAGTGTCTGAATTAAGCAGACCACTCTTACCCAGTCCAAAGATCAGGGCTTGATCCATCACCGTTTTTTAGCTCACTGCACCTTCCCAGCTCAGAACTTGGCTATATGCAAATTAGTCTGACCCTGGCCCAGTGCATCATGGGAACAGGGCAGACCAAACTACCAAGCCAATTCTTGTACTGGGAAGGAAACAAGCTACCGGGGACCGGTTTCTGGCATTTCAGCCGTCTTCGGCCCGGCTTGCTTGAATCCTGATGGTGCAATGAGCTAGGGACTCACATCTGAGTATACCCTTCCACGCTTATGGTGGACAAAAATGATTCAGAAAAGGGGGTGGTGATGAACAGAGTGTCTGAATTAAGCAGACCACTCTTACCCAGTCCAAAGATCAGGGCTTGATCCATCACCGTTTTTTAGCTCACTGCACCATCCCAGCTCAGAACTTGGCTATATGCAAATTAGTCTGACCCTGGCCGAGTGCATCATGAGAACAAACAAACAAACAGCGTTGTTTCACCAAGGACTGTGCGATGAGCTCAAAGACGTGGTGGCTCAAATCGATCCCCAGCCCAAGACGTGTGAGGGTCTCATCAGTCTGGTCCTGCGTTTGGACCACCGGCTGGGCGAGAGAAAAGGTGACCATAAGAAGAAAGGCAAGGTTTTGCCTTCTTACCTCTCCATGGGGAGCCCCGAAGCCAGCTCGGCTGCCAAGTCTGAGCCCATGGATATCGGAGCAATAATATCCAGTCTTACTACAGCAGAGAAGGAGTCACGCAGGAAACAGGGTCTTTGCCTGTATTGCGGCAAGAAAGGACACTACGTCCGTGAGTGTCCTGCCAAACCTAAGACCAGTCGATACCGGACCACCAGGCCTGTGACGGCTGTGGTAGATGTACCGGCGGAAAACTGATGGACTCCAGGAAAACGGAAGGGGCCTCTTGGAGTCACAATTACATTCCTTCCATGTCTAGTTCCAACCAAAGAGGAAGACAACATTTGTTCATCACGGTACACATCGGGGTTCAGGATCAATGGCTCCCCGTGGTGGTCATGGTGGATTCGGGGGCCACAGGCCTCTTCATGGATTACAATGAGGCACAGAAACTGGGGATCACTCTCATTCCCAAAGGAAAACCAGAAGACGTCTATGCAGTGGACGGAAGACGTCTGGTGACCGGACCCATCGGACATCATACGGTGAGATGCCGGTAAGGTTCGGCAGATGGCATGCTGAAACCATCGATTTTAGCATTATCAGAGCACCGCAGTACGGAGTCATATTGGGACTGCCATGGCTCCAAAAACACAACCCGTCGGTGGATTGGACCACGCATCAAATCGAAATGTCTTCACCATATTGCAAACAACGATGCGGGGTGCAACAGGAAATGCATGACACCCCACGGACCGGAAGACATACAGTGGCCACTGCAGCCGAGAAAGTGGTGACGCTACCTAGCGTATATCGCGGATACAAAGACGTTTTTGATGAAGTAAAGGCGGAGGTGCTCCTGCCCCATAGGATTTATGATTGCCAGATTGACCTGGTACCAGGAGCAAGCATCCCCAGCGGCAGGCTGTATGCCCTCACAGAGCCCGAAAACCTGCATCTGCGTTCGTATCTGGACAAACTCCTGGAGTTAGGATTCATCAGGCCGTCCAAGTCACCGGCAGCATCGCCCCTCTTTTTTATTCCAAAGACCAACGGCAAATTGAGGGCGTGCGTGCACTTTAGGGCCTTGAACGCTATTACCATTAAGAACAGGTATCCCCTTCCCCTCATCAGCGTTCTCCTGGAACAGGTACAAAAAGCTAAGGTGTACACTAAGCTGGATCTGAAGGGGGCTTACCACCTAGTGCGCATGAGGGACGGCGACGAGTGGAAAACGGCCTTCAAGACCCGGTTCGGCCTTTTTGAGTACCTTGTCATGCCGTTCGGGCTCTGCAACGCCCCTGCTGCCTTCCAGTTCTTCTTGAATGAAGTGTTCCAGGATGTGTTGGATGTATACGTCGTCGTATACATCGATGATATCCTCATATACTCCGACACAGAAGAGGATCACATGCGTCACGTCTCAGCAGTTCTGCAGAAACTAAGAAAGAACATGCTATACTGTAAACTCAGTAAATGCGACTTCCACGTCACATCCGTGGAATTCCTTGGGGTGATGCTGAGCCCAGGAGGACAGGAAATGGCGGAGCGAAAGATCAGAGCTGTGGAGGAATGGCCGGTGCCACGGAACGTGAAGGACGTCCAGAGTTTCAGAGGCTTCGCCAATTTCTATAGGCGGTTCATCGAGGGGTTTTCCGGATTGGTCGCCCCAATCACTCAGCTCCTACGGAAATCCCAGAAGTTCGAGTGGAACAGGGCGATGCGCAGAACGCCTTCGAGGCACTGAAGAAGGCCTTCGGAACTGCCCCGGTGTTGGCTCACCCTGATCCGGAACTTCCCTATGTGGTGGAGGCTGACGCCTCTGACGTGGCTCTGGGTGCCATACTGTCACAAATAAATTCCGGAACAGGCGTGCTCCACCCAGTGGCATACATGTCACGGAAACTCAACGACGCTGAGCGCAATTATCATATTGTGGAGAAAGAACTCCTGGTGATCAAGGATGCGTTCACAGAGTGGAGACATCTGTTGATGGGGAACCTGCAGTTCATGACCGCAACTCGACATCTTTCTCCTAGGCAGCTGCGGTGGATGATCTTTTTCTCTGGATTCCACTTTCACATCACCTACAGGCCTGGAACCGAGAACAGGAAAGCGGACGCATTGTCACGACAATCGGACACTAGGGAGACCGAACCTGTCACAGAACACTCTATCATTCCACCACATGTGGTAGTGGGGGTGATTCAGCCTGATACGTTCCTCAGAGACATCCAGAGGGGGATTCGCACCTTCGCGTGGCAGAGGTGGCTCCGTAGTCACAGAGAGTGGAGGGTGTCTGATGGCATACCCGTAAGGGGCCGCTGTCTGCTGTTACCCACGCCTCGGCTCCAAAGACAAGCCTATGAGTGGTGTCATGTATCCCCGTGTGCGGGTCATCTGGGATTTGAGAAAACTGTGGCATATGTGGGTAGACACTTTTGGTGGCCGGCCATGAGAGCGGTTGTACGGAGGTGGGGTGCGGCATGTTCCGTATGTGCTGCCATGAAAACTGACCACAGCCGAAAACAAGGGCTTCTCCAACCCTTACCCACGCCCACCACACCGTGGCAGAACATCTCTCTCGATTTCGTAGTGGGTCTACCAATGGATCAAGGGAAAACGGCGAAATTGGTGGTGGTGGACTACCTTACCAAGATGGGACACTTCATTGCATGCCACCAAGTCCCATCGGCGGGCGAATTGGCGTTGTTGCTACTACAGAACATTGTGAGGCTACATGGCCTGCCCAAGGTGATTGTGTCCGACAGGGGTTCGCAGTTCACCGCCCAGTTCTGGAAAACCTGGTGTTCGGCGTTGCACGTCAGATCGGCCCTATCTACGAGCTATCACCCCCAGACGGACAGGCAAACGGAACGTCTGAACCAGTCCCTCAAGCAATACCTGCGCTATTTTGTCGATCAAGGGAAGGAGGAATGGGTGGACTTGCTATGGATTGCGGAGATCGCCTACAATAATGCCACGCATTGTTCCACCAAGACCTCTCCCTTCTACTGCAACTATGGGCATCACCCACGGTTTTTGCCCTTTGCCCATCCAATCAGGGAGAGTAATCCACCAGCTACGACCGAAAGGGTGGCTCACATCAAGAACACGCTGATAAAATCGCGTACGTTCCTTGAGGATGCAAAGGTGAGATACAAAACTTCGGCGGATCGAAGGAGACGACCTGGGCCGGTATACAGGGTGGGTGACTACATCTGGATCTCTACAAGGAACATCAGATGGTACCTAGTGGATTGGAAAGAGTACGGCCCGGAAGAGCAGTCATGGGAGCCGGCTGCGGGGGTTCACGCGCCCCGCTTGGTGTCGGCTTTCCATCGCAAATATCCTTCTTGTGCTGGCCCTGGTGGGCGGTGAGATGGAAGGGGGATGTACTGTCATGATTTCCTCTCCTCGTCATGCCTTCGCCGTGGTCGCGCACCGCTGGCAGAGCGGACCACGAATCCCAGGAAGCCTAGCGCGGCGAGATGACGCAACAACTACAGCGCGTGTTGCATACATGAAGGTCCGCCCATATAAGGCGGAAATGGAAAGGACGCTGTGTCGGATATTCAGACTCCTAAGCCGACGCATCCTTAGGCCGAGCGCTCCGTGAGCAGAGACTATTGTACCAACCATAGATCTTCGGGAGAACGGAGGTAGGATCACCCCGTGTCTCAGTTACTATCGGAACAGTGGTCTGTAGCGCGCAAGCGTCCTCTGACTCGGACGAGTCAGCGAGGCTCGCTCAGGATTCCGAGTTGTGGCTGGTTGGAGCGGCTGCTCCTAGCTCGGTCCAAGGGTCTTATCGAAGACCAAGTAACGGAGGTTGGTGTGAGCCGTGGCTCCCAGCCCCCGTCCTCGTACCAGTCAGGGATTAGTGTCGAGATGCACTCCAGGAGGAGTTTGCCGCGTCTCCACGGTCCTAGCATCCAGAGGAAGGTCTGATCGAGCGGCTGCTCTCGACCACCTCTCGCTTTTGGTTCTTGGGTGATAGCAGCGAGAAACGCCTGATCGAGATACGGGTAGAGCGGCTGCTCCCCGTATCCCCTAGGAAGGAGTGGTAGAGAACCCGGCTGGGCGACTCCCACCTTCCCCACGTCTGCTACCCCAACGGTAGAGATCATAACCCCTCACAGCTATCGAACGGCATTGTCGGCCGCTTTTAGCACAGTGCCCTCCGTTGGCGTACAACGGGACCGTTGTACTTGCGGAGGACGGTACATAACACCAGCGCTGTGAATGGGGTAACGTATACAGAACTGGTGCATTCTATTTATCATTTCTGTTTGTTTTCTACCCGCTACTTTACCTTACACAATAAATCCTTAAACTCACAAGAAGTGGTTTTGTGTTCTGTGGGTGTCTGTCCCCGATCCCGGGAACGCCAGGTCGTTACAATGGCGGGCCGTGATTTGAACTGAGTTCTTGTACAGCTCCACTGGGAACCCGTTGGGGCCCAGTGCTTTGCCAGACGCCAATGCGTAGGTTGCCTCTTGTATTTCCTCCACTGTGATATCCGCCTCAAGTTGGAGCGCCGCTTCTGGGGAGAGGCCAGGAATGGTCAAATCTTTGATATAATCATATGCCTCCTCGATCGAGTACTCCGCCTGGGGGTATACAGTGTTTCGAAGTGGTCTGCAAGTAGGTTGACTATGGCCTCGGGATCCGAGGTCGTATGACCAGAAGGTGACGTCAGCTGTGCAATGACTCTACCCGCTCTCTCCTTCTTGTCCAGCCATGCCAGCATCTTTCCGGCCTTGTCTCCCAGCTCGTAAACCCTATGACGGGTGGCCTGAATTGTATTCTGCACCATTTCTTTATGTTATGTCATCCACTCTGTGCGCCGTAGCCGGACAGCCTGAGCAGCCCAGAGGGACGGTCGAGTCTCCTGTTCCCGAATTGCAGTGTTAAGTGTCTCCTCCAAAGCGCTAAGTTCCTGTCGCTGTGTTCGCTTGTGGTCAGCAACGGAGGCTATGGCCTGTCCGCGAAGGACCGTTTTGTAAGCCTCCCACAGGGTACTGTGTGAATCTACCGATCCAGAATTCTCCTGGAAATATTGTTCAGTAGCATTATTTAAACCCTTCATTAGAGAGGGGACCTGCAGGTAGCTCGCGTGGATTTGGAAAATTCGGCTTCTATTGGGGCGGTGGTTCGTGTATGTGAGTCGCAGTGGAGAATGATCAGATATTCCCCTGGGGCGGATGTCTATCTCCTTAATGCCCTGCAGCCCATCCCCAGACACCAAGATGTAATCTATCCAGGAGAGACAGTCGTGGGCAGCTGAGTATTAAGTGTATTGCCTATCACAAGGGTGTTTATGTCTCTAGCAGTCCGTGAGTCCCAAGGCGTCAAGTAGTCCGAGGAGTCGTCCGGCTCCCCGCACCGTTGCCGTATGTGGGTGTCTATCGAGTTCTTGATCTGCAATGTCATTGAAGTCGCCTCCTATCACCAATGTTGCGGTCGGCAGAGTCAAGAGAAAAGCCGTGAGGGCAGGGTGCGCTGTAGCATGTAGGTCTGGCGGAATGTATACGGACACAAAATTAAAAAGCTGTCCCTCCCACAGCACTGTGGCCGCTGCAAAGCGTCCCTGAGTATCTACACGTGTCTGCTAAACCACCAACTGAAAGTTCTTCCTTATTAGTATCCCTGTCCCCCTCGAACCCGATGAGAAGTCTACATGTGCAATGAACTTATATCCCCATCTATCCATTGCCTTTGAGGCCGAGCCCACCAGATGAGTTTCTTGCAGTAAAACTATGGCCGGGTTACAACGCTTTAGGTATTGCAGCACTAGGCCACGCTTCACCCTGTCCCCCAATCCCCGAACATTCCAGGTTAGGACTGTTAAAGCCGACTGGCGGGTTATACGAGTCTCAGGTGCACCTGCTACTTGTGCAGCCATCTATCAGTGTACGTAACATCGCGGGGGATAAATCCTGTAATGCATCTACTTTCGGGAAACATGTCGTCTTCATTATAATACAAGAAGGAAAAGAAACAAAGAAAAACAACCCAACCAACCTTCCTCCCAAACAAAAAGAAAAAACATCAAAAAACAATCCCTGGTTCCCCCCACCCTGTGTCCCGCCCTCCCTCCCTGCCTCCCTGCTAGACAAACTTTCAACTGCCCACCACCCCAACTCAGCAGAGCGCGTTATCCCTCCCATCGCCCAATACCTGTTTGTCGGGGGGGAGAGTTCAGCCAGGTACCAGTCCCTTAAGCCCCTAGTCTTGCCCCAGCTCGGAGTCACAGGCGGCAAAAGCCTGGAGTAGAGCAGGATCACAGTCAGAATCGGGACTCCGTGGTATTTGTATGGCGCCTATTCCTCTTCGTTGAGCGGAGAGCAGTTCAAGTCGGGCCCTCCCGCATCAGAGCCTCCAGCTGCACCCTCAGTGTCTCGGTGCCGTTGCGGTTTTGGTCAATGGTTTGATTTGCCCCCGGTGCGCCAACCTTCCAGCCAGTCATGCGCCGCCTCTGGCGTGTCAAAAAACCATGTTCTTTCGTCTGCTACCACCCGAAGCCTCGCAGGGAAGAGCATCGAGTAGGGCAACTCCTGTGTCCTGAGTAACTTCTTGACTTCAAAGAAGCTTTGTCGCCTCCTAGAAACGGCTGCCGTATAATCCGGGAAGAATGTCACTGCGGAGTTCAAAACACGAACCGGGGGGGAATTTCTGGCTGCCTGTAAGATGGCGTCCCGGTCTCTGAAATTGAATAATCTCGCGAGCACTGGTCTAGGAGGCGCACCCGGTTTAGGTTTGCCACGGGCACCCTGTGTGCACGTTCCACCGAAAAAAGTTTGAACGCCCCTTAGGTTGCAGTTTGGTGGTAATTAATTCCTTAACATACAGATCCATAGCTCTTGAACCTTCTGATTCCGGAATACCAATAATTGGGACGTTATTGCGTCTTGCTCTCCCTTCTTGCTCATCGAGCTTCTCCGCCAGCGTTTTATTTTCTTTTTCAAGCAGGGCAACTGAGGTCTGTAACTCAGAAGTGTCCGCAACAAGAGACTTCGCCACTATTTCCACTTCCTTGATCCTATCCGCCATCTTGTGGAGATCTGCTTGCAGCAGGGTGACGTCCGTAGATATAGTGCCCACCGTCGCCTGTACGGTAGCTGATGCCTTCATCACGTCCTCCAGGGTGATCTTTTCTGTTTTCTCATCCTCTGTAGGTTTAGTTTGTGAGTGGCCGGGGAAGGATCCTTTTTTATAGCCGTATTTATCTAATTTTGCCTGTGTAGCAGTGTGCCTCGGTCCTCTGCCCGCCATGGCCCCTTAGTCCTGTAGCACCTCGTGGTCGCTAGTATTGCCAGCGGGGGGGGGAGTCTCAGGCACTGCAGGAGGATCAGTACAGCGCGTGGGGCCCAGTGAACCCTCACTCTGGGGGACTCACTGCTGTGTAATGTGCCAGGGAGAGCGTCAAATACTTGCGGGCGAAGGCATGGGCCCGCAGCACTTTTCAATGGCGCCCCACGACCCAGTCCCCCGCTTCACGGCACTTCGGCGTGATGAGGTGCGAAGGTATAGGATTCCCGGCCAAGGCGGGCCCTCAGTGCGAGCGCCAGTGTCCGTTGGTGGTCACAACAGGGGTCGGAGGGGGTGGGGAGACTCATTCCCAAGGCAGAGTCTCCATTTCACGGCAGTAGCTGGCCCGATGGAGTCCCAGTGCCACCGCTCCACAATCTCCGGTTCCGACGCGGCCAGCTGCCGGAGCCGTTACTCAGCGTCAGGCGGGGGCAGGCAGTCTCATCTCCTGTACTCCGCAGTCCTGAATTTCGGGCTGTTGGATGAGCACGCGCCGGCGCTGAAGGACTCAGGCCGCGTAGTGTGTCACCCGCGCTGGAGAAGGCGCCAGACCTGGACTTCCGGGCGGCGGATGGCGGCCAGCCCACTACTCCCGTCCCCGGTCTTAGTTGCGACGTTAGGCCTCAGGTCGCCGAGCAGCCGTACAGGGCGAATTCAGGTCTGATCAGACAGCAAGCATATCAGGCCGTACCGTCCGCACTCCGATACCAGAGGTCACCGTCAGGGCCGTTTTATTAGTTGGATCAATGCACAGATTTAGCTGAAAGGGCAGCTGTGTCCCCGGAGCTCACAGCCTAGGCAGCCATCTTGATCGGTCGGTAGCCACGCCCCCCGTGGAAACACTTTTAGATGTGCAAAATCACCCCTGATGCAACATCAACAGGACCTTGTCGAACATTTTAGGTGGGAAAGCATATTTAAAAGCAAAAATCATATTTATGTAACCAAACACATTTAGGTTAAAAAAATCATACTTGTTGCTAAGATGGAAGTGTGCAAAATCACTCAGTATTGAAAGCAAATGTGGTAGTGTGATGATACTTTAGGTGTAGAGTGTTCATCAACATGCTTTCACGTTTGATCATCAGCACACTGTGGTGCCTACTCATCGTTGGTGCAATATCATCAGCATGACCGTCGCATGGAAAATGTGTAGGTGAACAAATCACTTGTAAGGGCTAAATCTCGAAAGTTGCAACGTAATCAGTATTGGGATACTTGGTAGGCTGGCTCCTAACGCTCTTATGATTAACTGGTGTTACCCTATGCTTGAATCTAAAATTAAAGTTGAATTTTTCTCTGCTCGTATGTTTGTTTTTAACTAAAATTTCGTAAAGGGTGCTTTAGTTTACTTGGTCTTACAGACCAGGGGGCATGTTATTCTTATCCAGGAGCGGCGGATTGCGGGGATTGGAGCGGCTATCTTGACTGTGCCGCCTCCATCCTGGGGTTTGAGCTCTAGTTTCCACCCCACGGCACTCATAAACTGGCCGCAGAGCTGACACGTGCAGCGGGCGTGCCGATGGAGCGCCAAAGGCAAGCCCGTCTGTGCCCGCCCACACCCATCCGGAGCCAGGGGCCACAACCCCTACTCCGTTTATATGGAATAAACAGACTTACTCGGCTCAAGAATTGCTGGGTCAGCGACAAATACCTCTCCACAATTGCAACATCTCTAGCGGTGAGTAGGCACTTTTGTTTGCCAACATTGGCAGTTATGTCTCTCCCTTCCCTGTAGGCAGATTGTACATTTAAGGAAAGATCAATGTACAGATAATGACTTAAACAGGTACCCAGCCAAAGACAGGTACCCAGCCAAAGACCAGAATAAGTGTACCTTACATCAGTTACGCTCTGGCCTTACTGAATTCACATGCTTTAACATTAACTGTCGTTCCCTCCCCAAACACAAAGCTCATATCCAGGACTTCCTAATAGACAGGAAACCGGATTCTGTTTTTTTAACAGAGACATGGCTGCACGAAGGCTCAGGGCCTGATGTAGCAGCTACCCTCCCACCCAACTATTCAATGATTAGGAAAGATAGGTTGCATAGAATCGGTGGAGGCTTAGCAATTATATATAACACAATATTTGAATGTAAAATAGAAGATTTTAATGCACCAGATTGCAAAAGTCTACTTTTCAAACTTGCACTTACACCTAAACTTACCTTTTCAGGCATTTTGCTTTATCGCCCCCTAGCCCAAAAGGGAAATGGGCAATCTCCCTTCCTGATTTAGTACCTGCCTATATTTTAAAAGCTGCTAATTTCACAATTCTGGGGGATTTTAACCTGCACTTAGAGGATTCAGGCTGCCCTAAAAGCACATCACTGATGGCCGATTTAGGGGTGCTGAATTTGCGACTGTGAAATTCTAATCCCACACATAGCAGGCCGTTTGCTGGATCCAATTTGTTCCAATTTGCCTGATCTTAGCCGTCACCCTGCTTTTCCCTTGCCTTGGTCTGATCACATTGCAGTGCGGTTCATACTGAAAATTGTGTCCGTCCATACTCCGCCTTGTCCTGCCCCTGAACAAAAATCGAGGAATTGGGCTAGGCCTGATGTTGCTACTCTCAATAAGATGCTGATCAACCACAGACCGAATCTCGATCTAATATCCACCAAAGATCATGAGCTCATTCACAACTGGCTTTTGAGAGCAGTAGACTTATGCCTCCCTCTCTCAACCAAACGCTCCAATAAACATCTGCCTCTGGCTCCCTGGTTTACAGAGAAGTTAAAATGTGAAAAATCCAGCTGTAATGCGCTTGAAAGACGCTGGAGGAAACACTACAATGCACATATCATAGCTTGTGCAAAGCGGCCTGGGCTGATTTTTTCTCACAGCAAATTTTACTGTCCCAAAACTGCACAAACCCCCCTTTTAAAGTGGTAAAAGAACTTTCTGGTACCGAAAAATTGACAAAGTCTCCTGTTCTTTCACACAGCCAATGCAAAGAACTTTGTCTCTTTTTTATTGATAAAATTGATACCATACACATGTGGCTTCAAAGAATAAATAATCCCAATATTAGGGCATAAGTAGTAGAATCATCTAATACCAGAGAGGCTCTTGTTATATCTAATTCCTTGAGCAATCCTAGCTCCCCTCTCAAAATGTCTACCTCGGCCCCCATGGACTTCTCTTTTAATCGCCTTCTTTTAAATACTTAATCTGGATCCCCAATTGATCCTTTGCCTCCACAGATTCCCAGCCTGCGGGATCCCGCCATTTTAGAAATTATAACGGAACTTTTAAATGCCTCTTTAAAGGACGGGATAGTTCCACATAGATGGAAACATGCTGTGGTCCTTCCCCTCCTTAAGAAAGCCAATTCCAATCCCACAATCCCGTCTAACTTCTGACTTATATTGCTGCTCCCCACTTTTGCAAACATTTTGGAGAAATATGTAAATGGCCAGCTGACCTCTTTTGTGGAAGCGCAGAATTTTCTTCACACCTCCCAATTAGTGTTTGGAGCTGATTTCTCTACAGAAACCACACTGTTGGGGTGACTGAAATGCTAAGGCATCGCTTAGATGAAGGCGAAACTGCAGAACTTATTTTATTAGATCTCAGTGCCGCTTTTAACACAATATCCCATCATATCTTGGAGAAAGCCTTACAATCATTGGGCGTGGAGGGAATGGCGGTAGAATGGTTTCGCTCCTTTCTTAGTGATTGGACCTTTCACGTCTCCTCAGCCATGGCCTGTTTAATCTCCCATACTTTCCCTTATGGTGTTCCTCGGGGCTCAGAGCTGAGTCTGCTGCTATTTAATATATACGTCCGCCCATTAGCTGAGGTGGCTGCAAAAGCAGGACTGCCTCTGTTTTCCTATGCTGACGACACACAGGTTATCTTTTCTTTCTCTTCGTCACAAGGACACGCGCCCTCGGATCTTAATCCAGGACTAAGCAAAGTGGCCATGTGGATGCAAAATAACCTGCTCAAATTAAATGGCGACAAGGCAGAAGGTATGATCCTAGGCAAAAAACCTAAGCACTAAAGTACTTCTAGGCAGACCTATATATGTCTGACTAGAGGTACTTTCGTGCTTAGGTTTTTTTTCCTCCCTCCTCTGGACCTCAAATTACAATTGGGAGAACTCTTCTCTTTAATCCATGATCTTCGGCAAAAGACATGATCTCTGGGGTCCTCAACATTGGCCTCCTGAATTAGACTTTCTATCCAAGCCAGTGAGCAATGTTCAGAACTTGGGTTTCATTATTGATGAACACCTATCGATGAAACAGCAAGTGGCTAAGATGTCTTCCACCTGCTTTACAGTCTTCAACTGGCTAATGAAGATCTTATGGGGGATTCCTCTCCCAGTCCAGAGAACTGTGGTCTAGGCTCTTATTTTTTCAAGACTTGACTATGGCAACGCCCTCTATCTGAGAGAAGGTAAGGCAACCATCAAGAGGCTACAATTAGTTCAGAATGCAGCTGAAAGACTACTGTTCCAATTGCCTAAATTCTCTTCTGTGTCAGGGTGTCTTCGTGAGTTACACTGGTTATCGGTGGCAAAAAGGGTCAAATTTGAAGTGCTGTGTTATATGTTTGAACTCAGAACAGGTTTGGCACCAAAATATCTACAAGACTTGATGAAGCGCCTTAGTCCGCTTCGCCCCCTGGGCTCTGCTCAGCAAATTCGTTTTGTTGTTCCCAAAATCAGTCAGGCCCGCATGAGAGGCCGGTCATTAGCCTATCTAGGACCGACCCTATGGAATTCCTTACCCATTATTTTGTGAGCTGAGACCTCTCTCCTCGCTTTTCGTAAGGGTCTGAAAACTTGGCTGTACTTAAATTAGTCTGATTCATAACCTTCCTTGCTAGCCTATCTTGCACCGCGCCGGGAAACCCTTCAGGGTAGCTGTGCGCCCTACATATTCTAAATAAATAAAATCAATATCACGGTTAGTAGCAAAATCACATTTAGGTGCAAAACCACATTAAGATACAAAATCATCTTCTTAGCAACATAAACAGTAAGGTAGAACCCATATTTAATAGCAAAAAACTAATTTAGGTGCAACTCACAATTGGTGTGAAATCAACATTGATGCAGCTTGAACATGATTGTAGAAACACTTTTAGAAGCTCAAATGCGCCTCCTGTGCAATGCATAGATATTTTGCTGTCCATGCACTGCAATGCGAGACGCTGTCTAGTCAGGCAGGATAACATACCTAGTAGCCAATAGCCAATGGTGAGAATGAAATTCTACCCTGGCCTAATCCACTGACACAATGGCCAAAGACACGTGACCCAAACAAATTAATGGCTGTAGGTGGTTGACCCATAGCCTGTCTCTGAGTATGTTGCTGGGGTTGATAAAATAAGCCCTGCCAGACCGCTAAAGCTGTCTGTAGGCGATCCTTAAAAGCATTATCAATGCCAATGTTTTTAGGTTTTGTTTAGGGCCTGTACAAACATGATATGAATACACATACAGCATGCACACAGATCAATATCCTTAGAGACACCCATTTTCACAATGTGCATCCAACACAGAATCACCTTTGCACACGTTCCAAGAAACATACAAGCATTAAAATATACAAACCAACAGTCATACATAAGCTTGTACACCAGGAGGCGCATGGTGACATATATAAGCAGAACAGAGGATGATGAGTGGCATGGGACAAAATGTGATATGCATTATGGACAACAAGGTGATGTACATCAGGATACAACAGAGTGATGTTCACCAGGGAAGCACGGTGCACCAAGGGAGCAATTGCTGTGGCATATTTACAAACTCCTACGCCCACAGGAGCAGCAATTTTTTGACGCTCTGGTGGCATATGCCATTTTCAAGATGGTGCTAAGCCACTTAGCGTGGCTCAATGCCACCTTGTAAATATGCCCCTTTTCGCCACAGGCCTCAGTGGCAAAGGAGCATGCAATGGGTGTTGCTGTGAGTGTTCCACTGCAACACCCATTGCTTTTTGATGCTGGCCCAGATTAACAAGGAGGTGTAAATCTGTGGCAGCGACAAAAATTAACGCCATGCAATAGCAGACATTCGAATTTTGCATTTTATCATTTTGGAGCACACATAGAAAGAGCAAAAAGCCATTTATGATTATTTATGTGCTCATAGGATGCAGGACACATAGAAGTAACAAATAGCCATTATGGATTATTTATGTGCATGAAGGGACACCTTCCTCCACATAAACAATCATTCCCTACAATGCAGGCATCCTTGCACTATGGTGCAAGGGTGCCTGTGTTGGCGCTAGTCAGCTATTTTTAGCACCATCGAAAACACAGTGGTGCACTGTATTGTAGTAAATATAGCACATCCTTGCGTTGTAAAAATGTCGTATTGCGGTTCTGCCAAATTTTCCGTTGCTCCGCACTCTGACATTTTCTAGTACATATGCCCCCTAATGTTCTTTGAGGTAGCATTGACTGATAGAACTTATGGCAGTACTCGGTGATTTGCATTAGAGGAGGCACATTGGGTGCTCAACACTTCAGGGACAAACAACTGTGCCCATTTGAAGGGGGATGCATAATGGAAAGATGGGCACATGGAGAAGCCATATAGGGACTCAATTCTGCGGGCAGTTAGCGGGCACAGAATGATGTGAAAGAGGACTTGAGCTAATCCATGTTAAGTGGGGACAGGTAACTGAGTTCTGGTCTTCCTCTTTCTATTCTTGCTCTGCAGGTATATTCCATGACCCTCATTCTCTGGACTACTCTGCTGTTTTTGATGGGGTCAATTGTGGCCATCTTTGGAGAAAAATCTCTACCTTTGGGTCTTCTCCATCAGTGCTTAGAGCCATCCAGTTACCTGGATGTGTATGAAAGTGTGTAATAACTCGTGTTTGACACTAACTGCGGACTGAAGCAGGATATGCGCTGGCCACCTTACTTTCTGATTTATATGCAGCTGATGTGGAGTTAAAGCTACAGGGGGCTAGAAATATTCCCCCCTATGGTGGGTGCACAGCACACGCCCCTGCGTCAATATGTGATGATACAGTGATTTTGATTACAATGTTAAAGGATCTATAAAAATCCATGAGGAAAGTAGACGATTTCATTTAAATGACCTTATGGTCAACAAAAACAAAGACAAAATAATTACCTGGGAATATCAAAGTAGATCGAAAAAGAAGCAGAATGCACTGAACACAAAATTCAATACTTGTTATTACCGAAGTTGTACTTTAATCTACAGAGCCAGAGTGCTGCTGATTTCATTTTTATCAATAATGGAATAATTCTTTATGGGTCACTATGTTATGGGGACCAATAAGCATTGCGTTAGATAACATAACATAACAAAATAACATAACATAACGTGTATTTGTAAAGCACACGCTCACCCAAGGGTATCTTGGCACTGAATAACAGATGTTTATTGGTGTTTAAATAGGAAACTTGGCAACTGTCCTAAACATATCTTCTATCTGCCAACTTCCTTCCCGGTAAGCCAGTTGAGCATGGACTTTGATCTGGTCCAAATGACTTACTCATTGAATTCAATGTTCATGAAACATTGTTTTAGATTGTGTACAGCGGTACCAGGTACTCTTAAGTCAATGCATTGGGCTGGGACAGGCGGACTAAAAACACACATTGTTATTTTCTGTTAAAGAATTACAAACGAATTTTTGATCAGCTTGAAGCTGCAACTTTTTGGAACAACATGGTCTACCTGGATCCTCTTAAAACCTGGTCAAGGCTAGCACCCATGAGCTGTCCTTTATTGAGGACTTCCGCAATTTAAATAAACCAAGGGCCATAATGGCCTTGATAATATGCCCTTGTGAATTCCCATAGCAGCCCAGGTTAACACTAGAACCTGGGCTTCTATGGGAATTCACAAGGACATATTATCAAGCCCATTATTGCCGCTTTAGCTGCAGTTTCCTGCCGATAAAAGCGGCGATAATGTATCACCCTTTCTTGATAATATGGCCCCTAGTTTGTTGAAACTTACTTTACATCTCTCATTCATCGCAGCCTATTTGGTCAATTCTTTGAAAGAATACATTTGTGCTAAATATCGGATGTTCCGCTCGCTCTTGCTTCCCACAGCAGATAGAAGACAGCGCTGAGTGAAACAGACCATATTTAAATGTCGATGCTGCAGACTGGGTAGAGCAAAGGTGGAATCGTTAGCTCAGTTGCTAAGTAAATGGATGATGGAGATGGAGAGCAGCCAAGAGAAGCCCAGACTGAAAAGAAGGAGAGATTAAACAAGGGAAGGGAAACAGTGGAGAAGAGAAGGAGAAAGAGGACGAGAATGGTGCAAGGAAGAGCAGAGTGAAAGGAAAGATAAAGGAAGAGCATGAAATGGGGTGACAGTAAAGGGGTGAGCAGGGGAGAGGACCAGGAATATATCCATATTTCCTTATTTTTATAATTCCATGTGACCATTGAATACATTCTTCCATTGCATCATGGGAGGCAGCAGAGACTGCCAACATTCAACAGAAACTGGGTCGCCCCTTGTCGTTGCCAGAAGACAATGCTGCCCAAATGACTTCTAATGGTTAATTGAGCTCTTCTTTCTACAGTTACCTGTGACAAAGCCAGGCAGTATATTGGACGTTGTTTGAAACGCTAAGTAGAGCTTTCATAAAGCAACAACGAGCTGCACTGAAAGGTGAAATACAAAGAAAGAATTCATATATCGCTTCCTGCATATTTGGCATTTAATTAAGATTTGGAATTTGTCTCGTGCTTGGGAGAGGCCTTTCATTTGAGAAGGATGGAACTTGTTAAAGGGAAAGAAGAATATTTCTTTATATTATGCTTGCAGATTTATGAAGTACAACTGTGGGTACAGGCGAAAGGTTTTATTGGACATAGCCACAATCTAGGAGTAACCAGACATTATGGTTGGGTTAACGGAGTCCAAAAGTATATCAAAGCGAGCATAGGAGGGAGATTGAAGCTGCCCAGCAGATGTGAATAAATTCCATAGATAACCACAAGGAAGTGGTAAGTCCTTCATTGGAGTTTGTTCAATCTGCGTACGACTCAGGCCGTTCTACGACAGATTCTGCACCAAAAAACCTCATGGTGGTTTTGCAGTTCCACCACAGATTGTATTTTCCATTTCCACCCAACTCTAAATCAGGCCCCAGATAACTATTGTCTAGCCAGGTGCATCCAGAGATATATAAAGACCGTGTAAGTATTTATTAACCGTTCGATTATTTAAAATCTTTACAGTAAAACCAGCTCAAACCAATACCCACACTCCCATGCCTCCCCTTTCTTGTTACAAGATCCTTTTGGCCTTTTTACCGGGGTTTGGTTTCATGTTTCACCAGTATTACAATAAGACCCGTTGAAAATTAACTATCTGTCTCTTCTTTGCCCATTGATGTTATTGCCGGTCCCTTATTGTCCGATAAACAGTCACTGAGTTTCAAGAGCTAGGGATACTGCATTTATAAACTGCTTCTAAGGCCTTCTGTCAAATTAAATGAATAAACTTTGCCACTCTTGCGAAAATATATGTTTTTGTTTCCGAGAGACACCAGTCTGATGCATCCTTGCCCGATCTGATGCCAGAGTCCCTTAATATAGGACGAAGCAGCCTTTGTCGCTCACTCACCAGTTTAGGGCAGCAGCATAAAAGGTGAAACCAGGATTGCCTGTGATAGTTACATAGCTGACAGGAGACTGCACCATCTTCTCGCGCCCATACTGGGTTAAAATCCAAAATAAAAAGGATTTTCCTGCAAGCTTGGACCCCTAGTGCTTCCCGTAGATACTGTTGAGCTTTCCCCAGAGGATAGGATTCGTCCAGTGCCATTGTGATGGTGTTATGGCGGAGTGCAGCACGATCCTTTTCGAACGAAATGGAGCAGACTTGCCGCTTCATGGTATTTGACCAGGCCTTTTGCAAGATATGAGGTAGAGACAAACTATCAGCGTCAATATTTAGGGTCCCTAGGGCTAGATGTAGGTAATTCCGATTTACCTACTCTTAAATACCGAATTTTACCGATTCGGTATTTAAGAGTAGGTAAATAGGAAGGAGGCAGATGTAGGTAATTTTTATTTTACAATTACCGAATCTGTAAGATTCGGTAATTACCAATTCGGTAAATACCGAATCGGTATTTCCCATTGATTCCTATAGGCCTTGAAGCCCATAGGAATCAATGGGAAATACCGATTCGGTATTTACCGAATCGGTAAATACCGAATCCTGCAAGGGGGAACGGGGTGTCACTTTGACACCCTGAAGCACCCCAATTCCAGGCTTGTTTGCCATGTTGCACATATACATGCCCTAAGGGCATGTCTGTGTGTCACATGGCACAGGTGTACATGCACAGATGTGCATGTGCACTTGAATTCGGTATTTTACCACCCAATAGGATTGGGTGGTAAATACCGACTCCTAAACGGCCTGAGGCTCTCTTTGAAGTGCCAGCTACATCTGGATTTACCGAATCGGTAAATATACCGATTCGGCATTTTACTGATTCGGTAAATTTACCGATTCGGTAAATTTACAGAATCGGTAAAATATAGGTCCCCTACATTAGAAAACCCTAATACCGGTCGGTAACGGCCGAATTCGGCCGTTACCGGCCGGTATTAGGGCTCCTACATCTGGCCCCTAGTGCTTTGCCCAACTTGATATGCCAGGGGGAGCCCACTTCTCTAAAGATTATCGCCAGATGATATTTCAGAGTGTTATTGGAGGCTTTGAGGACCCTGATGTAGTACTTAATTAGGTCCCCCTGAAGGGCCAATATAGGTGTGCATAGCCCTAGTTCCAATCCTAGCCTGGTACTCCTTGCATGCCTAGCTGCTTGTGACACAGACTTGTGGGCTTTGACATGAGAGGCTGCTATTAATTTGTCTAAAGCACCTGGGAATGCCAGGTGGCCATAGTTAATTGGCCGGTATTAGTTTTGCCTTTAGCACCCTCAGCATGGGATCTGCTGTCGGGCTGCACAGGCATTGGCTTAGGCGTCTCAATGTTAGGATTACGTTGTTGGTATTGGCAATTAGATGTTTTGTAGGTCTTGCCGGAGTAGCCCTCTCAAATAGCCAAACCCCAAGATAATTATAAGCAGCTGTTGTCCCAAATTGGTGGTCTCCCAGTTTCCAAGTACCTTGTTTTTTGTGGGGATATCTACCAAATATCATTATCTTCGTTTTGCTCTGGTTGACTGTCAGGCAATTTTGCTTGTTGTACATTCCCAGCTCCTTTAAAGCTCTTTGAAGACTCACCCTGGTGTGATCCAACACTACTGTGTCATCAGCGTACTGGAGGATTTCCAGTCCATTTTGCCTAGTCTCGGGGGAACTAGACTAGCCTCTTTCAGGGCACATCCCCATGTATGCCGTATAAAGATTAAATAATAGTGGGGCCGGATGTAACCCTGCTTCGGGCCATTGTTGGTATCAACTCTTGATGATAAGGTTGTGGGGCTAATCTTAACCTGTACCTAGGTCCCCTCATAAAGAGCTACGATTGCTTTCAAAAGCTTTAATGGAATCGCCCAGGCTGTCAGTTTTCTCCAAAGTCTGCCCCTATCAACTCTGTCAAAGGCTGTACTGTAATCTCTGAAACAGCAGTGGGTGCCAGTCTTTAACAGCTGGTTTGGAACGGTTCGCCAGGGCCATGATGTTGTCCATTGTTGAGCTGTGTGCCCTGAAGCCGGTCTGATAGAATGGTAGCATTTCGTCGTTATTAGCCCAAGCCTCCAGCTCTTTCAGTAGTAACTTTGCATAGGCTTTGGCTTCTACATCAAGCAGGGCCACTAGACTATAGTTGGCAGGGTTGGCGTGATCACCTTTTTTATGGATGGGGAAAAGAACAGATCCTTTCCATGATTGTGGTATTATTGTCGTTGAGTAAGCATAGTTATATAGAGGGGTAGGAGTTGAGGCAAAAAGAGCTTGAGCTGATTTAAATACCAGGGCTAGAATGCCATTAGGTCCTGGAGCCCATGGTTTCGCATTACCCTGATCACCCTTGTTGTCTCTGGTTCTGAGAAGCCGTCCCCTCAATCGTCTTTAATCCTCATTTTTGTTTGCTCTTGGAAAGGGGTTCCGTGTAATTGCTTCTTTCCGAGAACTTCTTGGGAAGAGCATACTCTGCAGCTGGTAGGCCTCTGGTGTATAGTCCCTCTACATTCACTTCCCACTCATTACTTGCAATATTGTTCTCCTTGCTCCTAGACTGGGAGTTCAAGCGATTGATGTATCTCCATAGTTTTGCATTGTTCTTTTCCTTTATCAGGGCAAATGCTGTGAGCCATTTCTGTTCCATTTCCTTTCTTTTAAACTCGCCTACTTTTTTCCTGTGGGCTGATCTCAATGCGGCTATAATAACCTCTCCTGGCAATGTACCTCTTTTCTCTTTTGCTCTAAGTGCCTTCATGAGAGCGCATTTGCTTTGACTCAGGCACTGCAGTGCTCGTGGCTTCTTAGGGGAGGAGACCTTGTCGGGAAAAACATTTTTGCAGTCATTTTTACCCAGATTCTACAAAACATCATCTGTCAGAACTTCCCAATGACCTATCACCGTCGGATGGGCCTCTCACAACCTGCAAGCTTGCCACATTTATGCCCACTCCTGAATTCTAATTCCGAGTTTAGTTGAACATTTTATTCTTTTAGGTGCTCTAAAGTGTTCGTCTCCTGTGGGTTTGGCTCACTGGTTAGAGGAGGCAGACCTGGAAGCAGAGGTCAGCCCGGGACCAGGGTTCAATTCCCGGCTCGGCGGGGTCTTGAGTCCTAAAAAATTTCCATGGACTCGACAATTCTCGCTCTGGTGCCTACTCGATTCACGGGTTCACACTCTGCGACTCTGGGCAATAGCTTGCTTAATCTCCACATCGGCCCCTCGCGGCGGGATGCCTGGCTTTCACCTTGTGGATACCCTGCCGGGGTATCTCACAAGGGAATACCAGGACGGGTTCCCTAAGCAAGCGCCTTGATGCCTCCGGGTGATACGTGCGCTATATAAATCGCAATACATTTACATTTACATTTACATTTACATTACTTTCTGGAGTTCTGCAGATTCCACTCCCAGGTTGAATGTTGCGCATAGAGGCATATGATCACATTCCCCTCTGTCATCGACTGTGTAATCATTCAACTTATCAGCCAGTTTCTCATTGGTTAGAATATAGTCAATGGTGGATATGTTCCTGAATGCTGGTTTGGGACACCACACAGATCAGCATAGTTTCTTCATGTAGTGAGTTGAGTGAAGTTTGAAAATTTTAAGAAGAGAAAGCAATGGGCCCGCCTTGTGCCCTTTATTTTGCATGCTAGGGACCTCTTCCAATCCTCTCAAGTTGAAGTCACCGGCAATGATCACATTATAGTGCCCATATGTGAATAATATTTCTTCCATTGTGGTGATGAGTGATTCCATGCTAGATAGTCAGTGCCGGTATATATATATATAACAGTTTATTAATAGCAGTCTAAACGGCTGGCGACTTGCCCTTAGCCCGGCAATTGTCCTAGCTTACAGGTCTAGAGCATTTACTCTTATTTCTGTGATTTTAAGTTTACGGGCATGAGTTATAAAGATCGAGAGGCCCCCAGAAGGACGTCCAAATATGTTTTTTTGTGGCACTTACCTGATATTCATTGAAGCCTGCTATGGGGGTTGATGGCATTGTCCGTGTTTCTTGGCAGCATATAATATCCCCTTTTGCAAGGTAAACCAGTACTTCCTTGTTCCCTGCATTTTTACTTAGTCCTACAATATTCCATGAGATGAAAGTTGATTCTTGATGGAAGTCGATGTTAGGTGATTGATGTTGATCTTCTCGCCCGCCATTTTCCTTCCTTCAAGCGCAAGCCCAAAATTTGTCTTTGGCTAGGGATACTGTTTCCAGTGATCCAATCTTATAGCCTACTTGGATTGGCCCATTAACACTCTTTGCAGATTATCTCTATCGGAGAAGGAGATGTTTATTGGTGTACTTGGGCGTTCTAAAGCGCCCCCCCCCGCTTTCTGTAGTGGTTTGTGCCCTTCAAAATTGATACTACCCCCTGCCCCTCTTTGTGAGGTATAAGGATGGATGGATATTTTGGTTAAATGGGTTCTGTCACATCTATGCCCCAGCTTGCTATTTGTGTAGCTTCATCAAGGACTAACTGTTGGAGAGAGTGTTCACTAAATCCCAAGAAAGTTGAGTCGCCATTACTATCTCCATCTGTCCTTTTGAACTTTACCCACTCCATATTTTCCAAAGTGATCTGGAAGAAGGACGTAACATGTCCAAAAAGTCGAAGAATGTTAGTTCTATTTAGGATCTCATAAGGGCCTTCCATATGATATCTGGGGGTGACCACCACCTCATATATTGTGGGAGTTTCCTCAGGGTGTTGTATATGCGTGGTCCCCCTAGTGCACTGGCAACTTGGTCCTAGGCTTGGGGAGGACTTGTTGGAAATTCACCACTGTTGTTCACCATCAATCCTATTTTTACTTCCCACCCAACTTTCTTTTTGCTTCTGCTCCGTCGAGGAAAGTATGGTATACTCATTCGGGCCTTTATAATCCTCCGGTCTCAGTGGATCATGAGGCCTTATTTGTGTGAAAGCGTCCTCCTTTCCCAGGCTGACCCTGTATGTTGCCGCCAGGCCTGTGTTTGGAGCTAGCCTTGTTGGTTGTTGAACCGCCTGAGCCCTACTTTGTTGCACTGAACCATCTCATTTTTTGGCATTGTCTTTATCTTCCAGGATTGCCCGGGTCCTATTCCGCTGCTTAAAATTAAAGATTGGGTAAAGTGGCATTAAGTTGGTTTTCCCCTCAGGTCTGTGACTATTCAGCATTACCGGCAAAAACATTTTTAAAATTTTTTTTTATTAAACCTTTGTTATGCAGCATGTAAATACAATTACGGGCCTACAACCAACCTGGCCGGCCTCAAAATCTGTTTGTAGCAATTACGGCCATCAAGAATTACCTCAGTATTCCACATCACATCATATTGCATACAATACAAAAAGCACTTCAACTGGACGCGCCCACCGAGGTAAAGGATCAGTGAAGGTTCATTTTAAATTATATAATGAGAAGGATCATATGGCATACAATCAAGCTAAGGGCATAGGGTGGGCAATGCACACATCAGGATGTCAGCAGAGCTAGTAACCGTTGTCGACGCTACAATACACATATCGGAATGAAGGAATAAGTAATCACAGTTCGCACCAGTCATCGCCCACCCCATGAACGCAAGACCACCTTAAGAAAATACCAATATACCAAAACACAGATACAACAAGAGGCGTAATACTTAACCTAAATAATGACCCAAGAGAAAGGGAAGGAATAAGAGGACGAAGAAGGATAAGTGAGTGAAGGAAAAAAAGGACCCATAGAAACTAAAAAGGGAAGGACCCCCTCCCCCTACCCCCCACCCTGCACCCCTGCAGAGGCTATGGCTTACCCCCCCCTAGCAGCGTGCCTGTCGCCCCATAAAGAATACCCGAAATATAGTTACAGGAAAGGGAGAAGAAACCCTTTAGGCTGAAGTATCCCAAAGTGTTACTCAAGAGAGAGAAAGAGAGAGGAAGGAACAAAAAGGCTGTAGAAATGAAAACACCCCCGGACAAGAACCCCACCCAACCCCCCACCCTGCACCCCTGCAGATGGCTACAGCCTGAACCCTAGCAGCGCGTGCCTGTCGCCCCAAAAATAAAGAAACCCCTCCCAAAGGTAGGAAAATCCCCCCCGCCCAGCCCGAAGGCCAGCAAGGAAAGAATGCGGAGGAGGGCCAATCTGTGTGTCCCCCGGTCCCCCCTCCGCCCCCACGTACGCCATGATTGTACAAAAAGCAGAGCCAATTCGTGGAAGATATACACAGAGTAGTATACAGACAAATCGTAGGAGTCCTGGTCACCAGCGTGAGCCCCGTAACAAACACAGTTCTGCCAGCCAGCCATCAGATATCCGTCCCGGTTCAGCAACCAGTTTTCAACCCTGTCCCCGTCTATTCGGCCCCTCCTTGTGCGTAAGCTGAGCAAGCAGTATTTGATAACATACATTAAAGCCCGGTCTTACGGCAAAACGAAGTCGCTCCAACCCCCATTTAGTTTCAAACAATCGAGAACCAACCGTCACTGTCCTGCTAGGCTCGAGCCATATCGTTGGTGTCACTTCACAGCTCCTGCGGCCAAAGTGTGGGCTACAAAGTATTGAGGAAAGAAGCACTGCTACGGTTCAAGGCAATCGCAACGGCCGGGGTTTCTGAGGAGCTGTCCGGTGGTAGTCGTTCGTCCGGGGAGCAGGACACGGCAAGTAGAGTCGTCCGCACCGCACCTCGGGTCAGTCGGTATCTCGGGAGAAGACGGGACACTCCTCGCTGGGGAAGGTGCAACGCCAGCATCATGCCACAGCAGGAAGCGCAATTCTCTTTGTCCCAAGGAGGAGGAAATGGCATCCACCCTCTTCTCCAAAGCCCAGGCGCCGCCAATGAGAGCCACGCAAAGGGAACCCAGTGCCGCCTTGAGATCGTTCAAGTCGGGCTCCTTTCCAGATGCGTGCGGGGCAACACCACAGTCTACAACACTCTCCCGCCCAGGCGGGGGTACCTGATGTAGGGCACCTTCCCCCGGCATAGCTGACCTGGTGCTGTTCAGCCCCGTGATGATCGGGTATGGGTCAATGAAATAATAACGTGGAACGGCCCGATATGGCCCGGAACAGTCAGTGCCACACAACTGGCGGTGCAGGTCGGAGCCCCTGTTGTAGATAACAGGGTCCCGTATCTCAATGTAGGCTGTCCACAAGTCCCGGTAGGGAATCGAAACAATGGCCGCACTCGGCAACAAAGAAGGGCAGGGTGATCACAGCTATCCCCAAAGCCGCGCCGCGCGGCTCACAATGTCATCCCACGATGCGGGCTGGACGAATGCCCTATAAGACGACCGTGCGGAGTCTCAATTAAGGCCGATTACTCCTGCCACCCGCTCACGGCCAAGATGGTTCCGCTGGTGGCCGGCCTCGCTGCGCACTCGGGACCCCGGACTCAGTCCTCCCAAGGCCGGAGAGGCCGAGGGGAGAGTTCTGCATTTCTACCGCAGGTCGGGATCACCGGAGCATATCGCCGGTGTCCCCTGCACTTCACCTCCACGAATCTGCGGCGTCCGCTCAGGATGGGTATCAGGATGTCTGCATGCTGGGAGAGGGCACCCAGAGCCGGGAGCCTAAGCCATTACTGGCAAAATTGATCTTCTTTTCAAATTTTATCTCTTCAGCTGATTTCTCTTTGCCCTTCTTGATAAGAGGGCTTCTGACCTTGCTCCTACTTTCCCCTCAGTGGTCTCCTTCAGCTCTTCTGCTTCCTTTGTGTCTGGGCTTACCAGAATTTCCTTAGTGTCACTCCTGGTTGGGGATGCCTGGATCTTTGCGCTCCTGCTCTCATTCTCGCGGACTATTGATTCAGGGCTCATAACTAGGCTGTGTTCTCCTTTGAGTGCCGTTATTAGGCTATTGATTGTAAAAGATCAATTTGGACCTCCATTTTTGTTGCTTGCCAGATCAAAGCCTTGGCTATTGACTTTTATGCTTCACTGATGGTTTTCAAATGGGCTACCTGGTGCTTGGAAATAGTGAGTGATGAGCCCCTGTTGGGGAAGATGTTGAGGAAAGCTCCCTATTTTCGGCTCAGACTCCTGCTTTTGGATCTGGCCCGCGCTTCTTGTGACCCTTCTTGTGGTGCGTTTGTGTGTGCTTTCAGCTGACTCCATCCTCTTTTGACAATTTGGTTTCCCTTTGGACATTTTACTTCCACTCCAAGTAGAGAGGGTGTTGGGAATTTGTCACCCTTTTTTTAAAACTTTATTTTTCAGTTAGGCGCTTCATCATACAACAATGATATACTGTGACATGCATAACATAATATTTGGCAACTGTAGATAGAGTTCTGTCAGCAGGGCAGCATAGGTTAACGAACTGCCAGTCCCTATTTCGTGTGGTCAGCGATGTTGTGAACTGTAGAGACTCTGTGTATAGTAACAGTTACACAATTCGCAATCAGGTGCCTCCCCTGAGAGAAGCGTGGTGCAGAAATGTGAATACAGAGTACATTTATTAACAGGATTTTCACGCCTATATGATGTCATCTCTGCCCACCCCTTCTGGCACAATGCCGCTTTCCACTTGTGTATCAGAGTCCCTATTTTTCTCAGCGATATACACCTTGTAAGGGCCCCGGATATCTTTAGGGCGTGAGGAGCTTGGCATTAGGGATGCATAGACTTCACAATTTACATTACAATACGCTAGGCTTCGCAGCCAAGCCTGCAGTTTGAGTGTCGTTTCCTTGCCGCACATTAGTGCTATCTAGCAGAAACTCAAGTGCCACAAACCTCCTTACTTTCTTGGGGAAGTTAATCATGTATCCCAAAAGTGCGATTTCCGTAATGGGGGTCAAAGACATGGAGATCATGTCGCCCAATGTGGCATGTACCTGTTCCCAATACATTTGTAGCTTTGGACAAGTCCAAGTCAAGTGGGCGAAGTCTTCTTGAGGGGCAGAACATTTCCAGCAATGGTGTCGTCTAGATGGATCTATCTTATGTGACCAGGCAGGGGTGTGGTACATTCTACAAAGGAATTTAAAATGTACGAGTTTGTGCCTGCTGTTGAGGGATATTTCTTCGTGACTTTAGAACACTGTTCCCATTGGTCATCCGATATGGGCCGGCCTAAATCATGTACCCATGCCATGCGAATTTTAACATCAGTGAAAGGGCATTCTGTGATGCATGCCTTATACATTTTGGAAATTAAATGAGTGCCCGTTTCACTTTCAATGATCAATGTTAATGGGGCCGTAGGTTCTGGCGCAACTGGATATGTAGGAAGGGTGACTCGCTGTATGGAATGCATACGACGCAGTACAGAGCTTCCATGAAGGAGCAGTCCTGAAACCAAACATCCTCCGACACCAAGAAGACATGATCTTTCGTAAATAGATCGCCCATCTTTTGGACATCAAACTTAACAAGTGTGCGTTGTACTAGTGTTTCTCCCATGATGGGAAGCCATGAGGGGTTCGGGAGCAGTAACACCGGAAAATACAATAGATCAAGCCCCAGCAGTCTCCGTAGCTTCACCCATGTCCAACTAGTGGTGGATACTGTCTGGATATCCAGTGGGTCCCTAGGAATCCCCTTGGGAAGTACTGTGGACAACTTCTGAAGGAGCACCAAATCCGCCTACGGTCTCAAGAAAGAGATCCGGGCGTCCGGTTGGTAACAAGCATAAAAATATTAGCTGTGTCAAAAAAGTTGTGAATTCCCAGTGAGGAAAAAGGAGCCCTCAGGCACCCACACATGGTAGGTAGCTGTTTGTCTTCATCGGGTTCCTGTAGTTAGTACGTGTAAAGATACAACAAACCAAAAAGGTGCAGATTAAAATGAGTGTAGACCACTCCCTCGACCAACACTTTTAATAGAGGGGTGATTCGAACCCAATTAAAAAACAGTGTGAATGAACGGACAAAAAAGGGTTAAGTAAATTTGAACCCCCTGTCCTAAAAATCGGTCGACATGTTTCAGCTTTAGAGTCCTATTCGACCCAGCATTCGTCAGGACCAGTAGTATATTCTCTCCCAAAGGGGCAGGGCACACCCTAAAGAGCCTACTCACATTGGGAGGAAGGTAATCAGCTATAGATACGCGTTTACCAACTTGTAATCGCTGCACTGGTAAAACTCAGGGCACAACCTCTGTTCTATGAGGGATATGGAATCTGAAATGAGACCAACAAAACAAAATTGGTTGTAACTCGTTTTAGAATTTTCCTCACTTACAGGTATTTAACACAGTTATACCTTTAAACTACCCGTCACACACCCAGTGGCACAGTCAAATCCATGTGTACAATCACGTAAAAACATACCCCTAACCGTTATGCAAAGGGCAAATTCAAACTTGGGCCACTAACTACCATCTTGGTAGAAGTGATCTTTGTATTACGTCACACATGCTTTCACACAATATCTGGGAGCATTTATTGATCCCCATATCTCAAGATCCTGGCTTATCCTTCTTGCCCACGATCTTCATTTTGTAATAAAGTTAAAAAGCAACAGTTTTCCTTCGAGAAGCTACTTAGGGGCCAAATGTATTGCGCATCCCTATCAGTATATGCATATTTACATAACGCTTAAATAACCGGAAGACTCTGGTACATGTATTACAACATTCATCATTCTCTAAACTCACTCAGCTTGTTTTCCAACTGCTTCCTAAACACAGGGAAAGACAAACTTTCACCTCAGGATCTGTTTGGAAAAAACAAACTTTGAGTCATTTTCTTTCTCAATATTGTCATGATGGAATTAACCTTAATTCGATTTTAAAATAGATTGTTAAGTCTGTTATCAGTGATGTCTAACTAGTTAGTTACATATTATCGTGGTGACTTACTCAGTTAATCCTAAATAAACATCTTCATGAGTCCGTGGTGGGGGAATTCTTCACGTCAGCATCTATTAAAAGTAGCGTGAAAGGAGAGTCAATTCCCTTTTAATCGGATGCATATGAATCTCGTAATCAGTGTGTTTATTTAAGAGATTCAATATTGCATTTCAGCTTCAAATAGAAAGTACCCCTCCCGGTTTTTAAATTCACCATCATCTGTTTACCAATATGCGGACGCACTGCCCATCTCACGGAGCAAACTAGCCCATCGTTAGTTTAGGCACTGTTTATTTTTGGCGACTTAGTACTGGTTGGTAATTAGAATTAGAAACCGGTTGCCACGTGTAAGTAGAAGTTCTGAAAACATGTGCAAAAACATATTTTACTCATTTGCTGGCTGACGGCCCCCCGCATATCCACCTAGTCTGGGCGCTTCCACGGCTCGAAAACATACTTGAACCGCGGAAGAAACCTTCTTTTGACCTCACGCGACCTTACACGACCTACGTGCTTTGTAACCACGCGATCAGGTCAGATCGTGTTTGTTGCAAATTTAAAGCCAAAGTGACCATATTTACTGATGGTTTAGCAATAACGGTGCCATTACATATTTACTTTAATGCAGTATTTTCTTCAAAGGGCACCTTACGGTGGAGCTTTTCTATTTAAATAACTCTAAACTGCATGAACACTTCTATAAACACAGTGGAACTCAGTGTTCACAGACAAGTTCCTAATTCCAACAAGAAACAACTCCGCAAAGGAACCACTCAGACTGAGCAGCATTTCTAATTAAAATCAAATCACTGCATGTCTATACCTCTTCCATATGAGTACCTTTAGCAGAAGGATGATTTTACTTGTCACAATTAGTTGCAAGTCATTACAAATTCTCGGAGCCACAATTTAGGAACTACATGTATATTAGAGGACGATTATAAGTCGTCTGGCTGTGATCTTATACGGCAAAAGACGAAACACATGGTCACTCATATCTAATGTGTCACCGTATTTTTACAATATAATGTATCACCGTATTTTTACCATATAATAGCCCCGCCTCTGTTAGTATTCAGACACTACACTCACAGTATTCTGGACAGCAATATGTTAGCGTCTCATCACGGACCCCCAAGGAATATCATCGTTGAGTCCATGACGGTGAGTTGTCAAACGGTGTATCCATCTTTGTTCTTTTTCAAAGATGGAACTTTCACCGCTATGCTCAAGATGTTCTATTATGGTCCATTTTAAATCATTCGGACCATGCCCCCGTTCTAGAAAATGTGCTGTCAATTTAGTTGTGTTTCTCTGGCACCTTACATTGCTACGATGTTCTCCTATACGTAGTTTTATTTTTCGTGTGGTCATGCCCACGTACTTCAAAAGACATGGGCAGACTATCAAGTAACCCACGTTACTCTTATTGCAGTTGGTATGGCTTCTAAGGTGCCAGATTTTGCCTTCCTCCAAGTCAAGGGTTTTGGTTGCCGTGGTCAAATGACACACACTACATCCACCACATGAGTAATGACCCACAACTGGTGGTAGACCCCAGGTGGTGAGCACATTTGGATTCTGTATTGCGTTCCTATTACTGGGGGGAGTGTGGACTAGTGCGTCCTTCAGGCTTCTCTCATGCCTGTAGGCAAAAAGTGGCTTTTGCCACTCGAGGCCATTGCTGGTCAAAATTCTCCATTGTTTATTTATTGTCCGGTTTACTACATTTGAAATGTAGCTATATGTTGTTACACAAGTGTAACGGCCGGATTCTCGGACCAGATAGGATCAGCTCCTCAGAGCACCTGTTATGTTATGTTATGTTAGCTGTTTTTGTACCGCGCACAGCTGCCCCAGCAAAGGGGCGTCCTGGCGCCAAGAAAGGTATACACAACATCGCAATAAAGCCGCAGAATCAGAGATTTTTATTAAAAAGAAAGGTTTTAATAGCACGTCTGAACTGGAATAAGTCTTCCAGTGCTCGAATTTCAGCAGGAAGAGAGTTCCACAGTTTTGCGGCTACTACTCGGAAGGAGCGGCCGCCAGTCCTACTCAACAAGAAACGTGGGACAACAGACAGGTTCTGACCCATCGATCTCAGGGATCGAGAAGGGACATAAGGGGTCAGTAGATTCCTCAGTATCCAACCCAGCCGGAACGTAATCACCTCCCTCCTCAGGACGTATTTACAATAGGTATGTATATGCCTTGTACCTAAGGATGGGGAATTAGCAATATACATGCATAGGTTTTCTACAATATCCCACTCATACCAGTTAGTCTCACGGCAACTTAGGCCCAGACTAGTCTACACTAGGGTAGTTCCGATTAGTTACCATTACACACTGACCACAGTCAGTGCTCGCTCGACAAGCCGCAATCCTGCGTGTCTACGCACCAGTCTCCTCCCTGGTGTTCTCTCACTCACATTCCGATCCACAATCCGGCGGATCTACGCACCAGTATCCTCCCTGGTGTTCTCATTACTTACATCCCAAGCCGCAATCCTGCGGGTATCAGCACCAGTGTCCCGCCTGGTGTTCTCATTAACGCCGCTCACCAACGACGATCACTTTCCTATGAATACCTTTGGAAGGAATCTTTCAGTGGCTACTCGGGATATGATACTACAATATTATGAATCACACAACAACTTACCGAATTAGAGGATGTACAATCTATTCTCCACCTCAAGGGGCCCCTCTCTCCCTCATTGCTCAGTCACTACTTACCAGACCGGGAATTACATCCGTTCATGAAAACAATGCCTGACTAGAAGAACAGGTTACCCTGATTGAACAAGAATACGAAGCACATGCTGGTTCACTAAGACCTGGGGTACTTTATTACAATGATCATAAAAACACAATACTACACTATGACATATATCCTGCAAAGGAAAGTGAAAGATTAGAATGTGCACACTATGGGAAAAAAGGTCGACGTCACCTGATTAATGTAAAGTCTGGATTCAGCCGTCATCTAGGTTCCCTTCTCGTCTGTGCCTTGGCTCGTCTTAAAATCACACCTCGGCAGTCACGGGTACACGTCTGCACCGCTATGCTCTGTCTTCTCTGCTTCCCTCCAAGTCACTGGAACCTTCCTCTCATTAGCTGCTTCCTCTCTGGCTGTTCTGCGCTACTCCTCTCCCCTCTCAATCACGGACAGTCTTCACTTCTCGGCTTCAATCTTATAACTCAGATTCGTTCTCCCGACTAACTGCTTCATTCAGAATGCACTGATCTTATAGGTCAAAGCTCGCCAGCTGCTCCAACTAAAATAACTTCAATCTGTCTCAGAGAGTATCAGCTTCTTGGTCTTTCTCGGACTTCAAAATGGCGACTGTCTGCCTGGAAAATAATTAATGGCATTGATGCTAACGGCTAGCTGCCGCCTACAGACTGACTAACTCACTGCCTCATGCTTTCGCTAATATGGAAGCTTGTCCTTTCATGGAAAGTTACGGCCAGTAACCTGCCGCCCACCAAATTCTTGTACCTCCCCGTACCAAGGACACGTTCCCAGCCGGCCGGCCTGATGTTGTGTCTTCGGAGTGGAAAAAAATACAGTCTTTCGATAAGGGCCAGCCTGAGCCGGTTCTCTCCAAGCGAACAACACTTCGAAACTAAAACATTACACTTCACCTAGAAGCATCTCAAGCTGCCGGGGCAGAAAGCAAGATGGAGTCTCTCCCGTTTGAGGCCTACAAGGCCCGAAATAAGCATAGCTCCATAGAAGGTATACTAACACTCTTGCAAAAGGACGGATTATCACTAATACTAATGAATCTATCCCCTAACATAAGTCTATAAGCCCTGATCTAAGGAAAAGGGTACGAAAGTGCATTACTGTGCCCTATGAATAGGCCCTGTCTATGGTTCTAATCCTTGCACTAGAATGATAATAGACTGGAGTCACTTCCAATCATCCTCCCTCAAAGGAGGGCCAAAAAAAGTCGGTCAGAACAATTCACCCTTGACTTCAGTCTATTAATCATTCGTTATACGGAACTAACATCTGTGGAAGAATAATAGGAAACAAAACTAACTGATCTATTCCTCGTGCCGAATCTACAGTATTGGAGTAGGGAAGGAATGCACTGAATAAAGCAGCAAATAGCTACTAAAATACTAATAGCAATCACAATACCCCCTAATATCTGTCGTAGGGAATGTAAGTCAGGTAACCAATTGAAGAGCCAGTCAAACCAACCCTGGTCAATGTGTTTTCTAACCTCTTCAGTCAAGTCATGAAGTTTGTCGATATGAGCCTGAATGGATTTAGTATGATCTGACAGATTAAAGCAACAAAGACCTTCAAAATCAGAACAATCATGTCCATGTTTCAGTAAAAGGTAATCAATGGCCGCACGATTTTGCAAAATAGCTCTGCGTTCAACCTGGGCATCTAATAACAGATCAGATAAAATTGTAGAAGTATGATTAATTGATTTGACCATCCAACAGGCCATTTTCCCGATGGATTTAGCGTTATAAACAGCCAATGCTGGGACAAAAAATAATCGAAATAGCTAAACTAAGGTATTCAGACTTGGAATAAAGATGTAGGGAAGAATCACAATCCTCATGTAACACCATAGCATCACAAACTATACGGGAATAGGTATTAGGATGTGAAGAAAACATTAATAAACTCAGTCTAGTGATGGCACATGGGCCTCCGGAAATATTTGCGGGAATATAGGGCCAAGAGGTGTTGCCACATGAAAACAGCCAACCAGAAGGTAACAACATTGTACGGTAATGGCTAGGGGTAACTACTATACTCTTACAAGTCATATTATTTTTAACGGAAGTACATGACTTTGGAGGTCTCCGGGAGCACAAAGTTTGTTCATGAGCCGAAAAAGAAGTTGCTGCTTTGAGCTTCAACTTTACACATTTAGTAATTGCATTGGGATCACAAGTAAGAAAGAAACACAGGTCGCCATGTGTGATATTATAGGTAGTGATTTGGGAATGAATCGGGAGCATTGAATCTGAAAGGATAGTACATAAGGGACGGTACTCATGTGCGGCAAGATCACCAAGAATTACATTGGGTCAGGCATTTGATATATTAAAAATATGCTTCAAAGTCTCTAAGGAGGCGGGGACAGCAACCAAACAGGTCGCTAGAATGTCAGTCACAGAACACATCGGTGTCAGGCAAAAATGCGGAGAATTGGTAACTCGTTCAGCTAAAGTTGTCCAAAAGTTCGATGATGAATCCCACGCAGCGAAGGAACGCGGTACTCGGGTTCTCGAATCAACCAAAGTCTGTGGGTTCCCTTCTCTCCTGACGTAGCAGACCAAAAGGATTCCAACGCCGGCACATCCTGCAGCAACAGTCCAAAGAGTGATCTGAAAGAAAATCAAATACAAGCATTATTCATTCTCGTAGATAACATTTGTCAGCCGGGACAGCTTCCCAGCTATCTTTCCCTGGTCTCAGTACTAAAATGGTATTGTCATGACCGGTTGCAATGATTTCAGCTTGTTCAGGGGGATTTGTAGGTGATTGCACCCATATTCTCGCTCCAGGATTATCTATAGAGCCAAAGCCTTTCTGGCCTCGCACAGTTAGCAAAGTTGGGGCGGTGCCTTTCTGAATCTCACCACTGAAAACAGGCATAATTAGCAATTGAGCAACTCGGTCAGTCTTTTGAATCGATAAATCAACCTCACTGCTATTCAGCAGGAGAACCTTAATCTCTCCCTGATAATCACTGTCAATTACTCCTCCGAGTACTTGAATGCCTTTTAAGGCCAGGCCCGACCTAGGGGCAATCAGTCCAAAATTTCCAGTTGGTATACAGACACCAACACCAGTGTCGATAATGACTCGATCTTTACTCTTAATTACAGTATCATTCATGGCATGCAGGTCAAAGCCTGCGGAACCTGGGGTTGCTCTGCATGGAGCCAGGGCTCCGGGGGAAATTTCCCAATACATTACAGTGTTGCCAATGGAATTGGGTTTCGCCTCGACATTTGGGGGAAACATACACATTAAAGGAGATTCAGCATTCAAAAAGGGACGATTGTTCAGAATTAACAATGCTTGAAACAAATAATCTCTCCAATTCTTATATTTATTGTCAGTCAATTTTCGCAATTGTTCTTTAAGTAAACCATTCATTCTTTCAATAAGGCCTGATGCCTGGGGGTAATACGGTATATGAAAAACCCATTCAATATTATTTTCCACACAAAATTCCTGTACAAATCTTCCACGAAAGTGAGATGCATTGTCAGATTGAATTTGAAATGGAACGCCATAATAAAGTATAATCAATTCCAATGTTTTAATGGTATTCATTTGAGTAGCTTGTTTACAAGGAAAGGCCACTAAAAGGCCACTGTAGGTGTCGACAACTGTACAAACATATTGGCAATTTTTACTCATAGGGAGTGGACCAATATAATCAATCTGTCAAATTTGAGCGGGCAATTTTCCTCGATGTAAATGACCTTTAACAATTTGTGGTACTTTTCGTCGTCTAGAATGTTGACAGATGGGACAATGCAAAATGGTATCTTTAATGTAATCTAGAGGAATATAAATTCCTCGATCGGCGGCCCACCTGCTAGTGGCTCTCTCTCCAAAATGTCCTGCTTTCTGGTGGGCCCATTTCGCCAATCCCGCCAAATCAGAATCTTGCATGTCCACCACTGCCTCAGCAATTTTAGATTTCCCATCTGCAATGTTATGAAAGAATTTGTCAAGGGAGTCTATTGGAGTATGAGCATCCACATGAAAGATTGTCACAGTACTCTGTGGGAGCATTTCCCAAATTTCTTGCCATAATTCTTTTCCCCACAGTTCTTTTGAATGCAATTCCCAATTATGAGAATGCCAAGTTGGTAACCAAACCGCCAGTCCATTAGCAGTGGACCAGGAGTAAGTAAAAATATGACATGTGCCAGGTAGTTCCTGTTTCAAAACTTGGTAAACTGTATATAATTCAGCAAATTGACTACTCTTTCCCTCACCGGTCGTACTCAGCAACTTTTGTGTGATCGGATTATAGGACACTGCCTTCCAATGCCGTTTCTCTCCTATGAACCTCGCTGAACCATCCGTAAACCACACATGTTTTCTGTCCTCCACGGACAAATCATCAAATGGCTTACCCCACTTAACAGGAGATTCCTGTACTACAGGTACGGAGCAATCACTTCCAGTTTCGATCGATGGCGCCTGCGCCACTTGCTCATGTAAAGATGCTACACCTTTCAGACCCACACGTGCCCTATCTTGAATGTACCATTTCCACTTAATCACACTCGCTTCTTGAGCATGTCCAATTCGATGAGTTTTCAGCAAACTCAAAGCCCACTGCATGATAGGAATTTCAGGTCTCAGAATCACATCATGACCCAAAGTCAATTGCTCGGTATCCACCAGAGCCCAATAGCATGCAAGCAACTGTTTCTCAAAAGGTGTATAACGCTCACCAGCCTCGGGTAACTTTTTGGTCCAAAAACCTAATGGTACTTTTTGTCTGCCTTGTTTTTGCCACAGACTCCAATTTGCATAAAGACCTTGCACGGACACATTTAAATCCACATCACCCTCGCAAACAGGCCACAGATACAAAGCATACTGAATCGCTTCTTTTGCCAGATTAAACGAATTCTGTTGTGGTTCACCCCATTCAAACACATTCTTTTTACGGGTAACTCGATATAAAGGGGCCAATATCTGACTCAAATGTGGAATATGCTGACGCCAAAAGCCGAACAAGCCAATGAAGCTCTGGGCTTCCTTCCGGGTTTCTTGGGACTGCAAAATCTAAAACATTTTGTTTAACCTGTGGGATCACCTCTCTGTGACCCTCATGCCAATTGATGCCCAAAAACTTTACACTCTGGGATGGACCTTGTAACTTATCAGGATTAATTTCCCAACCTTTTTCACGTAAACACTCAAGGATTTGATCTAATTGGGTCTGAACTTGATCTTGTGTTTCACCTTGAATCAAAATGTCGTCAATATAATGACATACCTGAATTTGCGGGTGTACAGTTACTTCAGACAAATGTTCCGCCACCAGCCGGTGACAGATCGTAGGACTGTGTACATAGCCTTGGTGAAGACTTCTAAACGTCATTTGACGTCCATTCCATGTAAAACTGAATTGTTCCTGACACTCGGGGGCAATCGGAATTGAAAAGAAAGCATTAGCAATATCAATGGATGCATACCATGTACCTGGATGCTTTTGGATTCTTTCAATTAAAGTAATAATATCCGGTTCTGCAACAGTCAAAGGGGGTGTATTTTTATTCAGCTCGCGATAATCAACAGTCATGCGCCAAGAATTATCACTTTTGCGCACGGGCCAAACGGGATTATTCCAAGCAGAAGTAACCGGAGTTATAACTCCTGTATCAACCAAATCCTGAATAGTGGCACTAATCTCTTCATGGCCACCTGGAATACGATATTGCTTCAGAGAAACAACTTTCGTAGCCTGAGGGATTCTTATGGGGGGCATTCGTAAACGACCAACCCGTACTGGTCTGGACGATATATAATGTTTAGTTCCAAATTGATAACAGCCATCATCTAAATGCAAAGTGATTCCTTTTAGAATGTCAATTCCAATTATGTACTCCAAGAGTGGCACAACTAGTACAGAATATTCTTTTCGAGGAATTCTGCCTATTCTCATTTCAAGTGCAGTTTGCACTGCGGGAGTTTCCTTTCCACCTAAACCAGTAATTGTGAAAAATTGGCCTTTGAATTTCTTTGATTTTCCGTGAATAAGAGTGGCCTCCGCTCCTGTATCTACCAATGCTCGGGCCCTTTGGATATTACGATGTTTCCAAAAAATTTCAGTATCTACATAGGGTCTATTGTCTTTGTGAGCCCACCTGCGTACTGGAGCTTGACCTATTTCCTAGTCATTCTTACTGCGTTCTGTCAACCAGGACAAATCAGGATAAATGCTCTCATGTTTTTTGGGTATCAAAACATCCTGTTCATATCCATCTCCATTACGAAATGGATTCCTGTCATCTGTATGATACTGTGAGTTACGATCGAACAGTCTGTGTCGATCCTCCCTTCTCCTCAACTCAGGGGACTGATCCCTTTCATCTCTATACCTGCTGTAGACACGATCATCTCTCCCGCTTTCTTTTTCCCCCTCACGCCCCCTCTCCTTCTCGCGACGAGGGGACACATCACGCTCATATCGCCGATCACCACGACGATCAGAATCATCACGACGTCTATCGTCACCACTTTCATCAGAACATCCACGATCACAATCATTCTTACGCACACGACGGGCACCCTCCTTACGATCCAAACCACGCTTGCGAAACATGTCCCATAAGCGATTATTAGGTTCACCATCAATGTCCTCCTTCTTCACACCATCATCCAACAGCGCAAGAAACATATCACGTTTAGAGAATTTATCATCTCCAGCAGTACGACCCTCCGGTCTGGACTGTATCTCAGGTTTAAACCAGTCACCCAACTCACCAAGCTGACGGACAGATTCAAGCACCATAGATAAAGCATTGCCAGTTTGATTGATCAACAAAGTCATCATAACCTGCTTATAAGCAACAGGGGAAGAACGGATAATGCGATTCCGCACAGAAGATGTCAATAAACCATCCAACAATCTGTCAGCAGTACTGAGAAAAATCGCAGTCTTCATCACCTCCTCTTTCAAACGCTGTGCTGCATCGCGCAAAGTGTACCACGGCTTGTCATTGATAGGCCAATCAGATTCAGTAGGATATTTATGGTTACAGCCATCAGTCGCTAACTGGAGTAGACTAATTTGGCCAGCAACATTAAAATTTCGAAAATGATCTTGTACAGTAGAATCGGAACTCAAAGAGCAAAATTTTAAGGCATCTCCTGCATCTAACATGATACCTGCAGCGCCCAATTCATAAAGGCGCGCCATCCACGTAAGCAAAGCCTCACCAGGCCGTTGTCGAAATCGTTGTAAAATGTCACTAACTTCCTGTTGAGTAAAGTCTTCCAAACTATCCAAAGCAATACCATTAGGATTACCAGGAGCTTGCTGTAATTTGCGTCGAAAAACCGGATGCGCAGAAACCTCCGGACGAGCATCGGAAGAAGCCCGATCCATAGATTTAGAGGAACAATCAGGACGAGAAACGTCATTAGAACGGGAAGAGCGACCACGGTCGCCGGAACCATCATTTTTGTCACAAGAAGTAGATTTACAGTCACGTCCGGAGTGAGAAGACTCGCGCCTGTCAGACTCCTCAGCCGAGGAGCCAGAATCATTCGAGTCCCAGATATTACCATCCCACTCATCGGGGTTCCAATCCAGTCCGGCTTTCGCCACGACCAGACGCACTTTCCGGTTACAAACACGACCGCGACGGTGTCTATACTTATATTTCGCAATGCGAACAGCAGCCCTTTCGGCAATAGTCTGATACGTCTCAAGTTTGTCGGCAAGCAATTTATTTTGACATCGCAAAAGAGTATGCGCATTTTGCACCTCACCAACCTTTTCCTCCATATCCACAAATCGTTGCTGTAATTTCACGAATTTCTCATGAAGAATTCTGTATGCAGTCAAAACAATCCACCCTCTGCGTCCCAAAATAGGAAGCTCATCACCCTTCACTACTGGTGCCTTCTGCAAGCAAGGAACCACATCAGCCGGCTCCACCAGCTCCAAACAAGAAGTCCAATTCTCACTCAAACCAGTAGAATCGGACCACTCACGGGCCAAAGCTTCGTAAGGCGTTGATTCCCAGCCGGGAATTTCAACAGGCAATTTAAAAGTAGATTTCGATTTTCGCGAAAACATATTGATACACAAAAAAGATATACACAACTATTAACAAATAATAAACAAAAGAAACCACGTACGAGCCGAGTGCAAACCAACAAGATTAAAACAATACAGCGCACACAGGCCTCGTAAACAGTTCGTGACGCCAGATGTAACGGCCGGATTCTCGGACCAAATAGGATCAGCTCCTCAGAGCACCTCCAACCCAGCCGGAACGTAATCACCTCCCTCCTCAGGACGTATTTACAATAGGTATGTATATGCCTCGTACCTAAGAATGGGGAATTAGCAATATACATGCATAGGTTTTCTACAATATCCCACTCATACCAGTTAGTCTCACGGCAACTTAGGCCCAGACTAGTCTACCCTAGGGTAGTTCTGATTTTTTACCATTACACACTGACCACAGTCAGTGCACGCTCGACAAGCCGCAATCCTGCGTGTCTACGCACCAGTCTCCTCCCTGGTGTTCTCTCACTCACATTCCGAGCAACAATCCGGCGAATCTACGCACCAGTATCCTCCCTGGTGTTCTCATTACTTACATCCCAAGCCGCAATCCTGCGGGTATCAGCACCAGTGTCCCGCCTGGTGTTCTCATTAACGCCGCTCACCAACGACGATCACTTTCCTATGAATACCTTTGGAAGGAATCTTTCAGTGGCTACTCGGGATATGATACTACAATATTATGAATCACACAACAACTTACCGAATTAGAGTATGTACAATCTATTCTCCACCTCAAGGGGCCCCTCTCTCCCTCATTGCTCAGTCACTACTTACCTGACCGGGAATTACATCCGTTCATGAAAACAATGCCTGACTAGAAGAACAGGTTACCCTGATTGAACAAGAATACGAGGCACATGCTGGTTCACTAAGAACTGGGGTACTTTATTACAATGATCATAAAAACACAATACTACACTATGACATATATCCTGCAAAGGAAAGTGAAAGATTAGAATGTGCACACTATGGGAAAAAAGGTCGACGTCACCTGATTAATGTAAAGTCTGGATTCAGCAGTCATCTAGGTTCCCTTCTCGTCTGTGCCTTGGCTCGTCTTAAAATCACACCTCGGCAGTCACGGGTCCACGTCTGCACCGCTATGCTCTGTCTTCTCTGCTTCCCTCCAAGTCACTGGAACCTTCCTCTCATTAGCTGCTTCCTCTCTGGCTGTTCTGCGCTACTCCTCTCTCCTCTCAATCGCGGACAGTCTTCACTTCTCGGCTTCGATCTTATAACTCAGATTCGTTCTCCCGACTAACTGCTTCATTCAGAATACTCTGATCTTATAGGTCAAAGCTCGCCAGCTGCTCCAACTAAAATAACTTCAATCTGTCTCAGAGAGTATCAGCTTCTTGGTCTTTCTCGGACTTCAAAATGGTGACTGTCTGCCTGGAAAATAATTAATGGCATTAATGCTAACGGCTAGCTGCCGCCTACAGACTGACTAACTCACTGCCTCATGCTTTCGCTAATATGGAAGCTTGTCCTTTCATGGAAAGTTACGGCCAGTAACCTGCCGCCCACCAAATTCTTGTACCTCCCCGTACCAAGGACACGTTCCCAGCCGGCCGGCCTGATGTTGTGTCTTCGGAGTGGAGAAAAATACAGTCTTTCGATAAGGGCCAGCCTGAGCCAGTTCTCTCCAAGCGAACAACACTTCGAAACTAAAACATTACACTTGACCTAGAAGCATCTCAAGCTGCCGGGGCAGAAAGCAAGATGGAGTCTCTCCCGTTTGAGGCCTACAAGGCCCGAAATAAGCATAGCTCCATAGAAGGTATACTAACACTCTTGCAAAAGGACGGATTATCACTAATACTAATGAATCTATCCCCTAACATAAGTCTATAAGCCCTGATCTAAGGAAAAGGGTACGAAAGTGCATTACTGTGCCCTATGAATAGGCCCTGTCTATGGTTCTAATCCTTGCACTAGAATGATAATAGACTGGAGTCACTTCCAATCATCCTCCCTCAAAGGAGGGCCAAAAAAAGTCGGTCAGAACAATTCACCCTTGACTTCAGTCTATTAATCATTCGTTATACGGAACTAACATCTGTGGAAGAATAATAGGAAACAAAACTAACTGATCTATTCCTCGTGCCGAATCTACAGTATTGGAGTAGGGAAGGAATGCACTGAATAAAGCAGCAAATAGCTACTAAAATACTAATAGCAATCACAATACCCCCTAATATCTGTCGTAGGGAATGTAAGTCAGGTAACCAATTGAAGAGCCAGTCAAACCAACCCTGGTCAATGTGTTTTCTAACCTCTTCAGTCAAGTCATGAAGTTTGTCGATATGAGCCTGAATGGATTTAGTATGATCTGACAGATTAAAGCAACAAAGACCTTCAAAATCAGAACAATCATGTCCATGTTTCAGTAAAAGGTAATCAATGGCCGCACGATTTTGCAAAATAGCTCTGCGTTCAACCTGGGCATCTAATAACAGATCAGATAAAATTGTAGAAGTATGATTAATTGATTTGACCATCCAACAGGCCATTTTCCCGATGGATTTAGCGTTATAAACAGCCAATGCTGGGACAAAAAATAATCGAAATAGCTAAACTAAGGTATTCAGACTTGGAATAAAGATGTAGGGAAGAATCACAATCCTCATGTAACACCATAGCATCACAAACTATACGGGAATAGGTATTAGGATGTGAAGAAAACATTAATAAACTCAGTCTAGTGATGGCACATGGGCCTCCGGAAATATTTGCGGGAATATAGGGCCAAGAGGTGTTGCCACATGAAAACAGCCAACCAGAAGGTAACAACATTGTACGGTAATGGCTAGGGGTAACTACTATACTCTTACAAGTCATATTATTTTTAACGGAAGTACATGACTTTGGAGGTCTCCGGGAGCACAAAGTTTGTTCATGAGCCGAAAAAGAAGTTGCTGCTTTGAGCTTCAACTTTACACATTTAGTAATTGCATTGGGATCACAAGTAAGAAAGAAACACAGGTCGCCATGTGTGATATTATAGGTAGTGATTTGGGAATGAATCGGGAGCATTGAATCTGAAAGGATAGTACATAAGGGACGGTACTCATGTGCGGCAAGATCACCAAGAATTACATTGGGTCAGGCATTTGATATATTAAAAATATGCTTCAAAGTCTCTAAGGAGGCGGGGACAGCAACCAAACAGGTCGCTAGAATGTCAGTCACAGAACACATCGGTGTCAGGCAAAAATGCGGAGAATTGGTAACTCGTTCAGCTAAAGTTGTCCAAAAGTTCGATGATGAATCCCACGCAGCGAAGGAACGCGGTACTCGGGTTCTCGAATCAACCAAAGTCTGTGGGTTCCCTTCTCTCCTGACGTAGCAGACCAAAAGGATTCCAACGCCGGCACATCCTGCAGCAACAGTCCAAAGAGTGATCTGAAAGAAAATCAAATACAAGCATTATTCATTCTCGTAGATAACATTTGTCAGCCGGGACAGCTTCCCAGCTATCTTTCCCTGGTCTCAGTACTAAAATGGTATTGTCATGACCGGTTGCAATGATTTCAGCTTGTTCAGGGGGATTTGTAGGTGATTGCACCCATATTCTCGCTCCAGGATTATCTATAGAGCCAAAGCCTTTCTGGCCTCGCACAGTTAGCAAAGTTGGGGCGGTGCCTTTCTGAATCTCACCACTGAAAACAGGCATAATTAGCAATTGAGCAACTCGGTCAGTCTTTTGAATCGATAAATCAACCTCACTGCTATTCAGCAGGAGAACCTTAATCTCTCCCTGATAATCACTGTCAATTACTCCTCCGAGTACTTGAATGCCTTTTAAGGCCAGGCCCGACCTAGGGGCAATCAGTCCAAAATTTCCAGTTGGTATACAGACACCAACACCAGTGTCGATAATGACTCGATCTTTACTCTTAATTACAGTATCATTCATGGCATGCAGGTCAAAGCCTGCGGAACCTGGGGTTGCTCTGCATGGAGCCAGGGCTCCGGGGGAAATTTCCCAATACATTACAGTGTTGCCAATGGAATTGGGTTTCGCCTCGACATTTGGGGGAAACATACACATTAAAGGAGATTCAGCATTCAAAAAGGGACGATTGTTCAGAATTAACAATGCTTGAAACAAATAATCTCTCCAATTCTTATATTTATTGTCAGTCAATTTTCGCAATTGTTCTTTAAGTAAACCATTCATTCTTTCAATAAGGCCTGATGCCTGGGGGTAATACGGTATATGAAAAACCCATTCAATATTATTTTCCACACAAAATTCCTGTACAAATCTTCCACGAAAGTGAGATGCATTGTCAGATTGAATTTGAAATGGAACGCCATAATAAAGTATAATCAATTCCAATGTTTTAATGGTATTCATTTGAGTAGCTTGTTTACAAGGAAAGGCCACTAAAAGGCCACTGTAGGTGTCGACAACTGTACAAACATATTGGCAATTTTTACTCATAGGGAGTGGACCAATATAATCAATCTGTCAAATTTGAGCGGGCAATTTTCCTCGATGTAAATGACCTTTAACAATTTGTGGTACTTTTCGTCGTCTAGAATGTTGACAGATGGGACAATGCAAAATGGTATCTTTAATGTAATCTAGAGGAATATAAATTCCTCGATCGGCGGCCCACCTGCTAGTGGCTCTCTCTCCAAAATGTCCTGCTTTCTGGTGGGCCCATTTCGCCAATCCCGCCAAATCAGAATCTTGCATGTCCACCACTGCCTCAGCAATTTTAGATTTCCCATCTGCAATGTTATGAAAGAATTTGTCAAGGGAGTCTATTGGAGTATGAGCATCCACATGAAAGATTGTCACAGTACTCTGTGGGAGCATTTCCCAAATTTCTTGCCATAATTCTTTTCCCCACAGTTCTTTTGAATGCAATTCCCAATTATGAGAATGCCAAGTTGGTAACCAAACCGCCAGTCCATTAGCAGTGGACCAGGAGTAAGTAAAAATATGACATGTGCCAGGTAGTTCCTGTTTCAAAACTTGGTAAACTGTATATAATTCAGCAAATTGACTACTCTTTCCTTCACCGGTCGTACTCAGCAACTTTTGTGTGATCGGATTATAGGACACTGCCTTCCAATGCCGTTTCTCTCCTATGAACCTCGCTGAACCATCCGTAAACCACACATGTTTTCTGTCCTCCACGGACAAATCATCAAATGGCTTACCCCACTTAACAGGAGATTCCTGTACTACAGGTACGGAGCAATCACTTCCAGTTTCGATCGATGGCGCCTGCGCCACTTGCTCATGTAAAGATGCTACACCTTTCAGACCCACACGTGCCCTATCTTGAATGTACCATTTCCACTTAATCACACTCGCTTCTTGAGCATGTCCAATTCGATGAGTTTTCAGCAAACTCAAAGCCCACTGCATGATAGGAATTTCAGGTCTCAGAATCACATCATGACCCAAAGTCAATTGCTCGGTATCCACCAGAGCCCAATAGCATGCAAGCAACTGTTTCTCAAAAGGTGTATAACGCTCACCAGCCTCAGGTAACTTTTTGGTCCAAAAACCTAATGGTACTTTTTGTCTGCCTTGTTTTTGCCACAGACTCCAATTTGCATAAAGACCTTGCACGGACACATTTAAATCCACATCACCCTCGCAAACAGGCCACAGATACAAAGCATACTGAATCGCTTCTTTTGCCAGATTAAACGAATTCTGTTGTGGTTCACCCCATTCAAACACATTCTTTTTACGGGTAACTCGATATAAAGGGGCCAATATCTGACTCAAATGTGGAATATGCTGACGCCAAAAGCCGAACAAGCCAATGAAGCTCTGGGCTTCCTTCCGGGTTTCTTGGGACTGCAAAATCTAAAACATTTTGTTTAACCTGTGGGATCACCTCTCTGTGACCCTCATGCCAATTGATGCCCAAAAACTTTACACTCTGGGATGGACCTTGTAACTTATCAGGATTAATTTCCCAACCTTTTTCACGTAAACACTCAAGGATTTGATCTAATTGGGTCTGAACTTGATCTTGTGTTTCACCTTGAATCAAAATGTCGTCAATATAATGACATACCTGAATTTGCGGGTGTACAGTTACTTCAGACAAATGTTCCGCCACCAGCCGGTGACAGATCGTAGGACTGTGTACATAGCCTTGGTGAAGACTTCTAAACGTCATTTGACGTCCATTCCATGTAAAACTGAATTGTTCCTGACACTCGGGGGCAATCGGAATTGAAAAGAAAGCATTAGCAATATCAATGGATGCATACCATGTACCTGGATGCTTTTGGATTCTTTCAATTAAAGTAATAATATCCGGTTCTGCAACAGTCAAAGGGGGTGTATTTTTATTCAGCTCGCGATAATCAACAGTCATGCGCCAAGAATTATCACTTTTGCGCACGGGCCAAACGGGATTATTCCAAGCAGAAGTAACCGGAGTTATAACTCCTGTATCAACCAAATCCTGAATAGTGGCACTAATCTCTTCATGGCCACCTGGAATACGATATTGCTTCAGAGAAACAACTTTCGTAGCCTGAGGGATTCTTATGGGGGGCATTCGTAAACGACCAACCCGTACTGGTCTGGACGATATATAATGTTTAGTTCCAAATTGATAACAGCCATCATCTAAATGCAAAGTGATTCCTTTTAGAATGTCAATTCCAATTATGTACTCCAAGAGTGGCACAACTAGTACAGAATATTCTTTTCGAGGAATTCTGCCTATTCTCATTTCAAGTGCAGTTTGCACTGCGGGAGTTTCCTTTCCACCTAAACCAGTAATTGTGAAAAATTGGCCTTTGAATTTCTTTGATTTTCCGTGAATAAGAGTGGCCTCCGCTCCTGTATCTACCAATGCTCGGGCCCTTTGGATATTACGATGTTTCCAAAAAATTTCAGTATCTACATAGGGTCTATTGTCTTTGTGAGCCCACCTGCGTACTGGAGCTTGACCTATTTCCTAGTCATTCTTACTGCGTTCTGTCAACCAGGACAAATCAGGATAAATGCTCTCATGTTTTTTGGGTATCAAAACATCCTGTTCATATCCATCTCCATTACGAAATGGATTCCTGTCATCTGTATGATACTGTGAGTTACGATCGAACAGTCTGTGTCGATCCTCCCTTCTCCTCAACTCAGGGGACTGATCCCTTTCATCTCTATACCTGCTGTAGACACGATCATCTCTCCCGCTTTCTTTTTCCCCCTCACGCCCCCTCTCCTTCTCGCGACGAGGGGACACATCACGCTCATATCGCCGATCACCACGACGATCAGAATCATCACGACGTCTATCGTCACCACTTTCATCAGAACATCCACGATCACAATCATTCTTACGCACACGACGGGCACCCTCCTTACGATCCAAACCACGCTTGCGAAACATGTCCCATAAGCGATTATTAGGTTCACCATCAATGTCCTCCTTCTTCACACCATCATCCAACAGCGCAAGAAACATATCACGTTTAGAGAATTTATCATCTCCAGCAGTACGACCCTCCGGTCTGGACTGTATCTCAGGTTTAAACCAGTCACCCAACTCACCAAGCTGACGGACAGATTCAAGCACCATAGATAAAGCATTGCCAGTTTGATTGATCAACAAAGTCATCATAACCTGCTTATAAGCAACAGGGGAAGAACGGATAATGCGATTCCGCACAGAAGATGTCAATAAACCATCCAACAATCTGTCAGCAGTACTGAGAAAAATCGCAGTCTTCATCACCTCCTCTTTCAAACGCTGTGCTGCATCGCGCAAAGTGTACCACGGCTTGTCATTGATAGGCCAATCAGATTCAGTAGGATATTTATGGTTACAGCCATCAGTCGCTAACTGGAGTAGACTAATTTGGCCAGCAACATTAAAATTTCGAAAATGATCTTGTACAGTAGAATCGGAACTCAAAGAGCAAAATTTTAAGGCATCTCCTGCATCTAACATGATACCTGCAGCGCCCAATTCATAAAGGCGCGCCATCCACGTAAGCAAAGCCTCACCAGGCCGTTGTCGAAATCGTTGTAAAATGTCACTAACTTCCTGTTGAGTAAAGTCTTCCAAACTATCCAAAGCAATACCATTAGGATTACCAGGAGCTTGCTGTAATTTGCGTCGAAAAACCGGATGCGCAGAAACCTCCGGACGAGCATCGGAAGAAGCCCGATCCATAGATTTAGAGGAACAATCAGGACGAGAAACGTCATTAGAACGGGAAGAGCGACCACGGTCGCCGGAACCATCATTTTTGTCACAAGAAGTAGATTTACAGTCACGTCCGGAGTGAGAAGACTCGCGCCTGTCAGACTCCTCAGCCGAGGAGCCAGAATCATTCGAGTCCCAGATATTACCATCCCACTCATCGGGGTTCCAATCCAGTCCGGCTTTCGCCACGACCAGACGCACTTTCCGGTTACAAACACGACCGCGACGGTGTCTATACTTATATTTCGCAATGCGAACAGCAGCCCTTTCGGCAATAGTCTGATACGTCTCAAGTTTGTCGGCAAGCAATTTATTTTGACATCGCAAAAGAGTATGCGCATTTTGCACCTCACCAACCTTTTCCTCCATATCCACAAATCGTTGCTGTAATTTCACGAATTTCTCATGAAGAATTCTGTATGCAGTCAAAACAATCCACCCTCTGCGTCCCAAAATAGGAAGCTCATCACCCTTCACTACTGGTGCCTTCTGCAAGCAAGGAACCACATCAGCCGGCTCCACCAGCTCCAAACAAGAAGTCCAATTCTCACTCAAACCAGTAGAATCGGACCACTCACGGGCCAAAGCTTCGTAAGGCGTTGATTCCCAGCCGGGAATTTCAACAGGCAATTTAAAAGTAGATTTCGATTTTCGCGAAAACATATTGATACACAAAAAAGATATACACAACTATTAACAAATAATAAACAAAAGAAACCACGTACGAGCCGAGTGCAAACCAACAAGATTAAAACAATACAGCGCACACAGGCCTCGTAAACAGTTCGTGACGCCAGATGTAACGGCCGGATTCTCGGACCAAATAGGATCAGCTCCTCAGAGCACCTCCAACCCAGCCGGAACGTAATCACCTCCCTCCTCAGGACGTATTTACAATAGGTATGTATATGCCTCGTACCTAAGAATGGGGAATTAGCAATATACATGCATAGGTTTTCTACAATATCCCACTCATACCAGTTAGTCTCACGGCAACTTAGGCCCAGACTAGTCTACCCTAGGGTAGTTCTGATTTTTTACCATTACACACTGACCACAGTCAGTGCACGCTCGACAAGCCGCAATCCTGCGTGTCTACGCACCAGTCTCCTCCCTGGTGTTCTCTCACTCACATTCCGAGCAACAATCCGGCGGATCTACGCACCAGTATCCTCCCTGGTGTTCTCATTACTTACATCCCAAGCCGCAATCCTGCGGGTATCAGCACCAGTGTCCCGCCTGGTGTTCTCATTAACGCCGCTCACCAACGACGATCACTTTCCTATGAATACCTTTGGAAGGAATCTTTCAGTGGCTACTCGGGATATGATACTACAATATTATGAATCACACAACAACTTACCGAATTAGAGTATGTACAATCTATTCTCCACCTCAAGGGGCCCCTCTCTCCCTCATTGCTCAGTCACTACTTACCTGACCGGGAATTACATCCGTTCATGAAAACAATGCCTGACTAGAAGAACAGGTTACCCTGATTGAACAAGAATACGAGGCACATGCTGGTTCACTAAGAACTGGGGTACTTTATTACAATGATCATAAAAACACAATACTACACTATGACATATATCCTGCAAAGGAAAGTGAAAGATTAGAATGTGCACACTATGGGAAAAAAGGTCGACGTCACCTGATTAATGTAAAGTCTGGATTCAGCAGTCATCTAGGTTCCCTTCTCGTCTGTGCCTTGGCTCGTCTTAAAATCACACCTCGGCAGTCACGGGTCCACGTCTGCACCGCTATGCTCTGTCTTCTCTGCTTCCCTCCAAGTCACTGGAACCTTCCTCTCATTAGCTGCTTCCTCTCTGGCTGTTCTGCGCTACTCCTCTCTCCTCTCAATCGCGGACAGTCTTCACTTCTCGGCTTCGATCTTATAACTCAGATTCGTTCTCCCGACTAACTGCTTCATTCAGAATACTCTGATCTTATAGGTCAAAGCTCGCCAGCTGCTCCAACTAAAATAACTTCAATCTGTCTCAGAGAGTATCAGCTTCTTGGTCTTTCTCGGACTTCAAAATGGTGACTGTCTGCCTGGAAAATAATTAATGGCATTAATGCTAACGGCTAGCTGCCGCCTACAGACTGACTAACTCACTGCCTCATGCTTTCGCTAATATGGAAGCTTGTCCTTTCATGGAAAGTTACGGCCAGTAACCTGCCGCCCACCAAATTCTTGTACCTCCCCGTACCAAGGACACGTTCCCAGCCGGCCGGCCTGATGTTGTGTCTTCGGAGTGGAGAAAAATACAGTCTTTCGATAAGGGCCAGCCTGAGCCAGTTCTCTCCAAGCGAACAACACTTCGAAACTAAAACATTACACTTGACCTAGAAGCATCTCAAGCTGCCGGGGCAGAAAGCAAGATGGAGTCTCTCCCGTTTGAGGCCTACAAGGCCCGAAATAAGCATAGCTCCATAGAAGGTATACTAACACTCTTGCAAAAGGACGGATTATCACTAATACTAATGAATCTATCCCCTAACAGAAGTCTATAAGCCCTGATCTAAGGAAAAGGGGACGAAAGTGCATTACTGTGCCCTATGAATAGGCCCTGTCTATGGTTCTAATCCTTGCACTAGAATGATAATAGACTGGAGTCACTTCCAATCATCCTCCCTCAAAGGAGGGCCGAAAAAGTCGGTCAGAACAACAAGTCAGCGGTGTTTCAGGTTCTCCTTCTCTTGTGTCATCTTCTAATAGGGCTTCCCTATTTTGATTTCTGGCCCTCTTGCAACTTTTCTTTAGGATTTTTGCTGGATACCCTCTGTGTGATAATTTATCAGTCAGATCCTTAGCCTGCTTCTTATAGGCGCGGGTGAAAACACGTGAAGTGGAGCAGGTTATTCTTACTGGTGGGTTTGTAATACGTCTTCGGTGTTAAATGGTCACCAGTTCTGGTGATCGTAACATCCAAAACATCGATGGTATCCCGACTATGCTGGTGGGTGAACCTCAGATGTGGGTCACCTCTGCTCTACTTCACGAGTTTTCACCCGCGCCCTTTGTGGGAAAACTTACCTTTTGGCCAGTACCTGCGTATTCGTAGAAACTGTAGCAGTGTCACTGACTATAAGAAGCAGGCTAAGGATCTGACTGATAAATTATCACACAGAGGGTATCCAGCAAAAATCCAAGAGAAGGAGAACCTGAAACACCGCTGACTTATGTAACAACATGTAGCAACATTTCAAATGTAGTAACCCGGACTATAAATAAACAATGGAGGATTTTGACCAGCAATGGCCTCGAGTGCCAAAAGCCACTTTTTGCCTACAGGCGTGAGAGAAGCCTGAAGGACGTACTAGTCCACACTCGCCCCAGTAATAGGAACGCAATACAGAATGCAAATGTGCTCACCACCTGGGGTCTACCACCAGTTGTGGGTCATTCCCCATGTGGTGGATGTAGTGTGTGTCATTTGACCACGGCAACCAAAACCCTTGACTTGGAGGAAGGCAAAATCTGGCCCCTTAGAAGCGATACTAACTGCAATACGAGTAACGTGGTTTACTTGATAGTCTGCCCATGTCTTTTGAAGTACGTGGGCATGACCACACGAAAAATAAAACTACGTATAGGAGAACATCGTAGCAATGTAAGGTGCCAGAGAAACACAACTAAATTGACAGCACATTTTCTAGAACGGGGGCATGGTCCGAGTGATATAAAATGGACCATAATAGAACATCTTGAGCATAGCGGTGAAAGTTCTATCTTTGAAAAAGAACAAAGATGGATACACTGTTTGACAACTCACCGTCATGGACTCAACGATGATATTCCTTGGCGGTCCGTGATGAGACGCTAACATATTGCTGCCCAGAATACTGTGAGTGTAGTGTCTGAATACTAACAGAGGCGGGGCTATTATATGGTAAAAATACGGTGATACATTATATGGTAAAAATACGGTGACACATTAGATATGAGTGACCATGTGTTTCGTCTTTTGCCGTTTAAGATCACAGCCAGACGACTTATAATATTCCTCTAATATACATGTAGTTCCTAAATTGTGGCTCCGAGAATTTGTAATGACTTGCAACTAATAGTGACAAGTAAAATCATCCTTCTGCTAAAGGTACTCATATTGGCATGATATTTGCGTCTATGGAAGAGGTATAGACATGCAGTGATTTGATTTTAATTAGAAATGCTGCTCAGTCTGAGTAGTTCCTTTGCAGAGTTTTTTCTTGTTGGAATTAGGAGCTTGTCTGTGAACACTGAGTTCCACTGTGTTTATAGAAGTGTTCATGCAGTTTAGAGTTATTTAAATAGAAAAGCTCCACATGACGTAAGGTGCCCTTTGAAGAAAATACGGCATTAAAGTAAATATGTAATGACACCGTTATTGCTAAACCATCTGTAAACATGGTCACTTTGGCGTTAAATTTGCAACAAACACGATCTGACCTGATCACATGGTTACAAAGCACGTAGGTCGCGTAAGGTCGCGTGAGGTCAAAAGAAGGTTTCTTCCGCGGTTCAAGTTGTTTTCGAGCCGTGGAAGAGCCCAGACTAGGTGGATATGCGGGGAGCCGTCAGCCAGCTAGTGAGTAAAATATTTTTTTGCACATGTTTTCAGAACTTCTACTTACACGTGGCAACCGGTTTCTAATTCTAATTACCAACCAGTACTAAGTCGCCAAAAATAAACAGTGTGTAAACTAACGATGGGCTAGTTCGCTCCGTGAGATGGGCAGGGCGTCCGCAAATTGTTAAACAGATGATGGTGAATTTAAAAACCAGTAGGGGTACTTTCTATTTGAAGCGGAAATGCAATATTGAATCTCTTAAATAAATACACTGATAACGAGATTCATATGCATCCGATTAAAAGGGAATTGACTCTCCTTTCACGCTACTTTTAATAGATGCTGACGTGAAGAATTCCCCCACCACGGACTCATGAAGATGTTTATTTAGGATTAACTGAGTAAGTCACCACGATAATATGTAACTAACTAGTTAGAGATCACTGATAACAGACTTTACAATCTATTTTAAAATCGAATTAAGGTTAATTCCATCATGACAATATTGAGAAAGAAAATGACTCGAAGTTTGTTTTTTCCAAACAGATCCTGAGGTGAAAGTTTGTCTTTCCCTGTGTTTAGGAAGCAGTTGGAAAACAAGCTGAGTGATTTTATAGAATGATGAATGTTGTAATACATGTACCAGAGTCTTCCGGTTATTTAAGCGTGATGTAAATATGCATATACTGATAGGGATGCACAATACACTTGGCCCCTAAGTAGCTTCTCGAAGGAAAACTGTTGCTTTTTAACTTTATTACAAAATGAAGATCGTGGGCAAGAACAATAAGCCAGGATCTTGAGATATGGGGCACAATAAATGCTCCCGGATATTGCGTGAAAGCATGCGTGACGTAATACAAAGATCACTTCTACCAAGATGGTAGTTAGTGGCCAAGTTTGAATTTGCCCTTTGCATAACGGTTAGGGGTATGTTTTTACGTGATTGTACACATGGATTTGACTGTGCCACTGGGTGTGTGACAGGTAGTTTAAAGGTATAACTGTGTTAAATTCCTGTAAGTGAGGAAAATTTTAAAACGAGTTACAACCTATTTTGTTTTGTTGGTCTCATTTCAGATTCCATATCCCTCATAGAACAGAGGTTGCGCACCTGAGTTTTACCAGTGCAGCGATTACAAGTTGGTAAACGCGTATCTATAGCTGATTACCTTCCTCCCAATGTGAGTAGGCTCTTTAGGGTATGCCCTGCCCCTTTGGGAGAGAATATACTACTGGTCCTGAGGAATGCTGGGTCGAATAGGACTCTAAAGCTGAAACATGTCGACCGATTTATAGGACAGGGGGTTCAAATTTACTTAACCCTTTTTTGTCCGTTCATTCACACTGTTTTTTAATTGGTTCGAATCACCCCTCTATTAAAAGTGTTGGTCGAGGGAGTGGTCTACACTCATTTTAATCTGCACCTTTTTGGTTTGTTGTATCTTTACACGTACTAACTACAGGAACCTGATGAAGACAAACGGCTACCTACCATGTGTGGGTGCCTGAGGGCTCCTTTTTCCTCACTGGGAATTCACAACCTTTTTGACACAGCTAATATTTTTGCATAGGGCACTTAAGGGTGGTGGTGGACGGGTCGTCTTACCGTTTCTCCTTTTGTGCTTTATGTACATTATAGTTAGAGATACTCTTTAGGTGTTTTTGATTGATTATCCTAAGGGGTGTGAGAGTATTTTACTTTGCCCTTTCTCTCTTGTTGTTTACACAGGTACCAAGAATAAGCCTCACTGCACTGTGCGGTTAAATAATATAAATACATATCTGGGACACCAAAGCCTCCCCTCTCGTTTGGGAGAGTCAAAATCTGTCAGCTCACCTGTGTTGCAGCAGCTTCAGAAAAAAAGACTGAGTGAGGGGAATGGGAATATTATTAAAAAGATATAAACATTTCGGAAGGACTATCATTTTAATAACGGCGACTCTGCCTGCCTTTGACAGTGGTAGACAAAACCACCGCTCTACTTGGAACTCCAAGGAGCTAACAGCTCGTCCATAATTTAGCCTAATTATAGTAGCTGATTCCTTGTGTGTATGGACACCTCGATATTTGACCGTCATGGCACCATTCGAGTGGATACTCACAGTCCCATGGAACAGCGCTGTGTCTCAGTGGAAAGATCACAGACTTGTGGCAGTTAATACGAAGTCCCGAAAACCGACCACACCCTAAGCTTTTCCTAATAATTGGCTCAAGATTAAGTTGTGGATGTCTCACATATAAAATAGTGTTGTCTGCATAAAGGGACAACAGCAACGGACCAGTTTTAAACTACAGACCGCGGTGTAAGTGGAGCTCCTGGAAGTGTCTTATCAAGGGATCCATCACTAAAATAAACAATAAGGGGGACAAAGGGAATCCCTGCCTTGTTCTGCGAGTCAAGCAAAACGGTTGGGATAACGTGCCGTTGATGCGCAGTCTGGCAGAGGGGCTAGTGTGTAAGAGAGCCGTGGTGGAAACAAAACCCTCGGGCATTCCCATGTGGCGCATCACTGAAATAAAAAAGGGCCATTCTAGGGAATCGAAGGCCTTTTCGGCATCTAGTAATACCGCTGCTGCTGGGATCATGCGGTCTATCCTATGAATAACTGCAAAAAGGGTCCGTAGATTAAGTGAAGTGGATCGATGGTAAACAAACCCGGACTGAGCCGGGGAGATAATATACTCCATTAATAAAGAAAGCCTGATTGCATTCACCTTAGCTAATATTTTATAATCCAGGTTTAATAGAGAAAGGGGCCTATACGAGCCACACAGAGAAGGGTCCTTGACAGGTTTAGTAAGAAGAAGAATGACAGCCTCTCTAAAAGTGGGGGTTAGAATACCTTTATCCAACACTTCTGCATATACCTCTATCAGTCGTGGGACCAGAATATCTTTGTATGCTTTATAAAAATCTGCTGTGAACCCATCTAGTCCCAAGCAGAGGAACCCCGGAGCGCCTCTATGGCCTCCACTACATTCTCTTGGGATATGGGAATAGCCAGGAAGTCCTGCATATATTTCTCAAGATATACTAGCGCAATTTCGGATAAATAATCTTCCTGAGCGATGAGATCACTGCCAATTCTAGAAGTGCATAGGGTTTTAAAGTGGGTCAGGAATGTTTCACTTATCCCCGGAGTGGAGTATACCGACTGGTCGTTTGAGTTTCTGATTTCGGTTATGTAAGTTCTGCTATAAGGGGGACAGAGTATGTGTGCCAGTATTCTGCCAGGGCGCTCGCCCTCACCGTACTTCCTAGCCGTGTGGTGCTTACCCAGGTATAATAGTTCCCTCTCCACTGCATTACGGAAATCTACCAACAGAGCCAAGAGCCGAGTCTCCACTTAAGCTGAGGCATTCTCAAGCAACTCTGTATCTAATTTCGCTATGTCCTTCTCAATGCAGGCTAGGGTATTGCGCAGGTCATTTAGGATGCCCGCATTTTTGGCAATACAAACCCCGCGAATATACGCTTTAAAACCATCCCACAACACCGCCCAAGTATCCACTGAACCGGTGTTGATGTCAAAATGGTCTTCAATGCCAACCCTCACCTCCTCAAGAAACACCTGGTCCTGAAGCCCCCCCCCCCCCCCTGGAAATTGCCATTGTCTTCTGAATCCCCCAGGACGAGGGATAGCAAGCCGCAGCACCACGGGAGAGTGATCTGAGAAGGTCCGTGGCAGTGTATCTAGTGCCCGGAACCAGCCAGCAATTCCTGGTGAAACCAACCAGTAATCAATTCTGGTCCAGGTGTCAGGATACCCAGAATAGTGAGCATATGAAGTAGTAGCCAAGTTGTGTGTACGCTCTATGTCTACCAGAGAGAATTGCCGGCAGATATCTTGTAATGCAAGGGGAGAGCGGGGTTAAGTGTCCGGAGAGGTGGAGGTGCTGTCTCTTGTAAGATCTAATAATAAATTAAAATCACCCCCCATAATTATCAGACAGGGGTTTAATGCCAATAAGTGTTCTTGTAATGAATAAAAGAACTCTGGGGAATCAACGTTAGGACCATAGATGCCTATTAATGCAACAAAGTGACCCATTAAAGTGCCTGTGACACTAAAAAAAACGGCCTTCACCGTCTTCTATCACTCTGCTCGGGGAGAAAGGGACCCTTTTAGGGATAAGTATGGCGACCCCCTCAAGCGTATCTGCTGTAACTAGAAAAATATCTATGTGCCCTCCAGTTTGCTGCCATTGGTGGAGCGTCTGCTTTGGACAAGTGTGTCTTCTGCAAGCAGGCGATATCAATGTTATGTCGTAATACGTAATTGAGCACCTGGCATATTTTACGGGTGTTGTTCAAGCCTCTAACATTCCATGACATAAGAGACAGCCCGGAAAGCCCAGACAAGTTACCTAACTGTGCCATACTAGGATTAAGACATTGATCATGTGAATACAGAAGCTAAACAAACGCCTTAGGACAATGACATGTGTACCAATTCCAAAAAAACGGTGAACATACTGCAAGAGTCCCCCCCTCCACCCACCACCCAGCCTCACGCTATCCCTATCGAGGCAAAACCATGCCCCAGTGAACATCTGATGGTGCCAATGAAATGTACATTTAAATGTGAAAACAGCACATAAACGCCGTAATTTTTGCAAATACAGAAACCAGAACAAGGTATACACCACAAGGTGTGACAACTCCACGTCGGCCGGACAATCAAAATTGTAACTACAGTGAATAGTATGAAACCGTAGAATTAAGCATCAGTTACAGAACACCCATGGATCAAAGTAGGATCATCCAGTCGCAGTATTGGAGAAGAGCTCCATGCTGGCTTCAGAGCCGCTTCGAGGAGAAGACGTGACTCGCTCAGAGCTGCCGCACCATTGTTATCTTTCTTGCAGTTGTGTCAGAACTCCTGCACTTCATTCGGGGTGTCAAATATACGTGATCTGCCACCCACGTCCACCTTAAGCCTGGCTGGATATAGCATTCCGTACCGTAGCCCCAGATTCCGTAGAGTGGCCTTCACCCCATTAAATTTGCAGCAAGCATCTTGGACCATGACTGTGAAATCCTAGAAGAACAATAGTTTATACCCTTGCCACTGTATTTTGCCACGTTCACGTGCGGCACTGTTCCCCCTGCCAACCAGCCAAACACCGCAGGAGTGAAGAAAGTCCCAATCCCCTACCCTCGCCGTGACACCCCAACACCCACAGATATATTCCGGGTGATGGAGAACACGACACCGGGAGAGGGCGGGTAAACAAAACAGGGAAACACAGGTCTTGGGGAATACAGCGTGTCTCTTCAGATCCCCTGGTAACGGACTGCTTGATCCCAGTCGAGACCTCTAAAAAAAAAATGGGGAAAGAGATTAGACATGAGGTTCCGTGACAATTTGTAAGTGGTGTTCTCGACTCGCACGAAAATGGTCGAGTCTGGTATCTATGAACCGCAAATGACGAGTTTAGTGGGTGCACGCGTTTTCGCTGTGCTAACCTAAACCGTTCGTTTGTTTCGTGGGTTTCTTCATCTGAACCCACGGGTTCCATCTTAGATACGGCATCCATTTTGTTTCTTGCCCTCAAGTAGCCAGCGAACGGACGCTGTCCGCTTCGCGACCCTGGGATTCGGAAGACACGTGTTCCTTTGACGGTGTCTTTATGATGAGGGGGATGACACTGTAAGGCAGATGGCCCGCTCGAGGCTCTTCTTGCCGTGCCGGTCTATTGTTTCAGTTGTGCATTCATTAGGCACGTTCCCTTTGATGCCTGCAACTCGTGTTTCCTGATACCACCCCTTTTACACCCTTTTCGATCTGTTCTTGTCTTCCTCTGCACCTGTTTCTGTCCCTTCCTCGATTCGTTTACAGCCAAACGAAATGTACTAATGGTGGGAAGATGTACTTTTACAGTTGGGAACTACCAAATGCTACTGTAATTATGTTCCGGGCCCTGAATACATGAAAGCGACCCCTTATGATTTTTACGATGGGAACCAAGTTGTAATCCTTTGTGCACCATGTTATCCTATGCCCAAAAACTGTATAAGAAGAGCGATCCACAGATACAATTTGAAGCAAACTCCTCGAACTTGCACACGTTGTACTTCCTGTGACTTCTGTGTTCCCTGCAGAAATAAATTTTGAATCTTTGACGCCGAAGGAAGTGTCCCGTGTCTCTGTCATTTGTACGCCGGAACAGGTTACCCACAAAGGTTTTAGGTGTTATCCCTGGCACCGCTGGGTCTAAGAAAAACCCAGTCCTTCAGTTGGCGCCCAACGTGGGGCTGCATCAGCGGTACCGGTCCAAAGCCCGACGATCGTGAGGAACTTCGTGTGAAATCTCCGAGGGAAGGTGCACCCCGCTTCATCGATCCTGTTGTCGAAACAAGTGGCCCGACGACTTTTCCCGCAAAGATCCCCGCCTCCTGACGACTGTGACGGACTGCTGCCCTGACTGTAGACCTGTTTTGGCGCCTGGCGTAGACCTTGGTACAGCGAGACGATTGACGGGCCTTCCTGGTGACGCCATTGATCTTTGAGTTAAGTATTTGTGGGTCGCTCCCAGAGTCCTTCGTTGTGGGTGCTTAGTTGTTGCATGGTTCCATTACATTTGCGGTTCTTGGTATTTTGTTCTTTGTTGTGATATTTGACGTCTGCAGTCGCCAAAACCCGAGGGTTTTTGCTCTTTTCAGGGATATTGTAATCCTATAACCCTTGATGTTTGTGAAACTCGGTTAGTGTGCACGATGCCTGGCTGTAGTACTTTGTTCAGTTGCTTTAGAAGTTGTGGTGCGGATTCCCGACTGGAGGACTCGTGTCCGATACCTCCGGTTGGAACTCCAAATTATGAGTTGTATAGTCGACACGGTTTGGGTCCAATTACATTCAATGAGTGTTGGGTTTGTTACACTAAAAAAGACGGTGTCCTTAGTTGGCCACCTCATGGTAGTTTTGAGGCCCCGATATTAGATAATCTTGAAGCTAAATTGTTCCAAAGAAAAGCAAGGCCGGCCATGTTTGATTCCTTTCGGTTGTGGCGGAAAGAAGCCAAGCAGAAAGAAATAAAGCAGCTTAAACGTGATAAGAGAGAAGGTTTCGCTTCAACGGAAAAAAATGTAGAGCAGCTTCAGCGTGATAAGGAGGAAAAGGAAAAGGAAGTTTTTGATAGGTTGCAACGCATGACTATCGATAAATGTTATCCCGTTTTACCGACGGGTACGGATAAGAAGGGAGAGGAAGCAGTAGAGGACCCTTTGTTGTCCTATCTATTAAAGTCGCCACCTCCTTATGCACAAGGTACCGCAGTTCCTGTGGTTCCTCCTGTTCCTGTTCCCCAACCTGCTCTCGTTCCTCCACCTGTTCCTGCTCCCTTACCTGCTCCCGTCCCTACTGCTCCCCCACTTGTACTTCCTCACACTCCTGTTCCCGCTACTTCTACTGTTTTGGTTACTCCTGCTGTTCCTTCTGTTTCTGACACTTCTATCGTTACCCCCTTGCTTCTCTCTTCTTCCTCGTCTGTTGGGTGGCGTATTCCTCATATTGCTGCCAACTTCTTCTCTTCTCTTGGACCAGTTCTTGGGTCCGCTGGTTCTAATGCTCCCCAACTACGGAGTCAGCTTCCTGGTGGTAGGGAGCGTGATACCCTGATCAATATGGCGACAAACTGGATTAAATACCCCCTTAGGAATCCTCCACGTGTGGTTGCTGATACGTTCTCTCAATTCAATGAGCCGACACAAAGATTCGTGTTTGAAGAAATGTGTAAGTTCTTACGTGATGTGATATCGGCTGATGCACCTGACAATGTATTGACTGCTCTGACTGACCTTCAACTTCAGTTTTCGAGCGGAATACTTGTGGGTAGCAATGTTCGACGTGCAGTCGAACAGCTACTGTCTCTTCGTCCTACTATGACGCCTCGCACATTGTTTTCAGATGAAAATGAGGGATTGACAGCAGCGCCTGGTCAGTATCCCATGCGCGAAGTCCCACCAGTGTACATGCCAGGTGACCCTGGTGCTAACCCTCCGGTCTTACCATTCTTCCAGAGAGTGTGGATACACCTTCCATGGAAGCGATCGGAAGTTTTGCAGGTGAAGCAATCTTTGCCTGACCCTCGAAAGAATCCTGCCGGGTACTATAAAGAGTTGTCTCAGCTAGTGGATGCGACGGTGATGAATCTTGCCGACATCGATATGCTATTTGGCAATGTCGTACCGCAACCGGTATGGGCAAAGATTCGTCATGAGGATCATGCGGCAGAATTAGGCGGTGACTGGGCTGCACTTCTTGCTGTGGATGCCTTGCAAGTTGGTGGGGCTAAGCCCGAACAGCTGATTACCAATCTCCCACAGAGAATAATAACTCTTATGAAAACGCTTATGCCAGCTATGAAAGTGAATTGGGACAAATTGTCCGCCTGCAAACAGAAGAAGGATGAGAGTGTCTCTGATTTCTTTACTAGATTTGAGGAAGCATTCATTGATCATAGTGGTCAAGATATGGGTACGGAGGGAGGCCAGAGATTGTTCGTGGATAAATTTGTGTCAAATTTGTTGCCGGACCTAAGCAACAAATTAAGGAATTCAGAGAGTGCGTGGGCTGTTTCTACTTCTGCTCAGATATTGGCTACGGCCCAATATTATGAGAATAGGGAGAAAGAGGAAAGTGATTGTGCGGACAAAAAGACGAAAGAGCTCAAAACGAAAGTGTTGTTGCAACAAGCGTATCCTCCACGTTCGAATCAGAATGATTCGCAACAGCAGAATCGATCGCAGTCTCAGTCGAATAGGTCGCAATCACGAAATGACTCCTCTTCGCAGAGATCTACGTTGGGGTATAATCAGTGTGCCTATTGCAGAAACGAGGGTCATTTGAAATTCGATTGTCCAGTTTTGCGTGATCGAAATAGTGGTAATCATCTAGAGGAGGTCGTAGTGGTCCTCAACAGGCATCACGTGGTAGAGGCCGCGGTGCTCAAAATGATCGTTCTAATGATTCTTCTGATTCTAATAATTGTTTTGATCAACGTGGATCGTCGCAAGGCAGATCTGCACAGTACAATGTTGACGATTATTACGTCGATCAGGGCACTGACGACGGCAATTACTAGGACAGCCATAGACAAGGAGAGGGAGTAGTATCAGTTCCGGTTGATCAGAGAGGGCCTTACGTCGCAGTTGCCACCTCGGGCATCGTTGAGCCTTTTCTGTTGGACACTGGTGCAGCGAAAAGTTCCATCATGCATTAGAAACTCCCTGGCGCACCTTTGTCTGGCTTAACAAATGTTTCCGTTGGATTCTCTGGCGCCCCTGTTAGCAATCCGGTTTCGGGCCCTTTGCCCCTTACAATTGGGCCTCGTGAGCTGAAAGCTCCTTTGATTTTGACTACTGGTTGTGGTGAAAATCTCTTGGGCCTGGATTTGCTGAAACGTCTATATGCGACTTTGTATTGTTCTCCTGCGGGAGTAAAGCTTACATTGGGTGAGAAAGTAATCTCTCCTATGTATTTGTCCATCGACAAGCTTCCCCCGGAATTGAGTTCTCTTCCTGCATCTTTGTGGGCAACAGGTCCCAATGACGTGGGCCTGCTTGACATTTCCCCTTATGTTGTTCACCTGAAATCCAATGTGCGTTTGCCGCGTATTTCCCAGTATCGTATCTCCCTTTATGGTGAGCGAGCACTGTTAGCGATCATCTACGATTTGGTTGAGAAAGATGTTATCGAGGAGACTCGGGGAAACGTGTGCAATAGCCCTGTGCTGCCCATTCTGAAGCGCACTGATCCATCAAAGCCTCCTGTTTATCGTTTTGTCATTGACTTACGGGAGGTGAATAAAATTGTGATTCCTCAGTTCCCTGTGGTGCCCGACATAACGGCTCTACTGACTCTGATTCCAGCCTCTGCATCTTGGTTCTCAGTGATCGATCTGAAGAAGGCTTTCTTCAGCATTCCGATTGCTGAGGAGAGTAGGGACCTTTTCGGTTTCTCCCTAGGTGGCCGCAGCTTTAGGTTTAAACGCGCTCCTCAGGGCTACTGTGAGGGTCCATCGATATACAGCCAAGCCTTGAAGAGCCAACTCGATGCTTTTGTGTTGCCGGTCGGTGCGGCCTTGATCCAGTATGTCGATGACTTATTAGTGGCTGCGGACACTCAGGACATTTGCAAAATTGCTACGGTGTCGTTGTTACAGCATCTCTGTGACTTACATCACAAGGTGTCACCTTCTAAACTGCAATATTGTTGCCAAGAAGTAACCTATCTAGGTCACTTATTGTCAAAGGAGGGAAGAAGGTTGACCCCAGAGAGAATTGCAGCGATTGCTCGAATGACTGTGCCAACAACTCAGAGAGATGTGCGTGCCTTTTTAGGTATCACGTCATACTGCAGGCAATGGATTCCAAATTTTTCATTTCTAGCGAAACCATTGGTGGCTCTTACGTGCAAGGATGTTCCAACTCCTTTACCATGGACGGAAGAATGTCAGAAAAGTTTTTCTGAACTACGTGACGCGTTGTGTTCGGCCCCTGTGTTAGGTACCCCTGACTACAGTAAGCCGTTTACACTATACGTTCACGAGAGGGAAGGTTGTGCGTTGAGTGTCTTAACGCAACAATTCGGTGGTAAGCAGCGTCCATGTGCATATTTTTCCTCGACCTTGGACCCGGTAGCTAGAGCATTGCCGAGTTGTTTGAGAGCAACAGCGGCAGCTGCGGTGTCCATCCGACAATCTGCATGATTGGTCATGGATAATATGCTTACGGTGATGGTTCCGCATGCAGTTGACACTCTCTTGAATCGTACAAAAACCCAACATCTGACGAGTGCAAGGTTGTCTGGCTATGAGTTGACGCTTTTGGCAAGTCACATTCAAATAAAGCGTTGTAATGTCCTGAACCTGGCGACTTTGTTGCCAATCAATATGGAATCAGATGAGGTAGCACCCCACGACTGCTACTTACGAACTGAAGAGGAAACGAAAGGTCGTGTGGACCTGAAAAACACTCCATTGGAGAACCCCGATGGTACCTTGTATGTGGATGGTTCGTGTTTTAAGTTGCCGAATGGTGATGTGACGACTGCGTATGCTGTGGTGACGTTGAGTACGGTTGTGGAGACTGCGAGATTGAATCAAAATTCTGCACAGGCGGCAGAGCTGATTTCCTTGACTAGAGCGTGTGTTTTGTCTAAAGGGAAACGGGTGAATGTGTTTACGGACAGCCAGTATGCGTTTGGTGTTGCGCATAGTTTTGGACGTTTGTGGAGAGAGAGAGGTTTCATGACGTCGCATGGTACAAAGATCCAGCATGGACAGCTTGTGAACGAACTTTTGAATGCACTTACATTGCCCGAGCAGGTGGCGATTATTAAATGTAGTGCACACCGTAAGGTGACGGATGATGTTGGTCGTGGCAATGTGTACGCTGATGAAGTTGCTAAGGAGACTGCCAGAAATCTTAGCACTAGAATGTATGTGACGAGTTCGGTAAGGTGGCCTGCAGAAACTGGTATGTGTAAGGACACTATAGAGAGTGTGAAAGCGATTCAGAATGAGGCCACCGAGACTGAAAAGACGAAGTGGAAAGACAGTACGGGAAAGTTGGATGCGAATGGCTGCTGGATTGATTTGTCGGAGAATAAAAGGTGGATGTTGCCGGATGCGTATGTGCTAGCTGTTGTGACGATGGCACACGGCTTGGCACATATTAGTGCGAAAGGTATCTGCAAGTTGTTGTCCCCTGTATGGAAGAATGATGGTATCGCTAAGTGTGCTGAGAGATTGGTTAAGAATTGTATGATATGTATGATGTACAATCCTGGTAAGAGAACTCCTACACCCCCTGGCCATTTTGCTCCCCCTTCATGTCCCTTTGAGGTGATTCAGCTAGACTTCATCCATATGGAGCGATGCAATAACTTGAAGTACGTTTTAGTTGTGGTTTGCGCATTCTCCCGATGGATCGAAGCCTACCCTCTTAAAGACAACACTGCTCTGTCCACTGCAAAAATCCTACTGAAGGAATACTTTCCTCGGTATGGAATGCCACAGATTGTATGGTCTGATAACGGAAGTGAGTTCGTGGGGAGTGTGATGAAAAATGTGTGCAAGGGCCTTGGAATTACACAGAAATTCCACAGTGCCAATCATCCCTAGTCAGCAGGTTTGGTCGAAGGGTATAATGGCACCCTTAAATTGAAATTAGCGAAGATTCAGGCTACGACTGGTCTCTCGTGGCCTGACGCTTTGCCCTTAGCTCTTCTGTCAACCAGGACGACTGTACACTCCCGAGTAGGGCTCAGTCCCTATGAGATTGTGTTCGGCTGCCCTGCCAATGTTTGGGGGGTCCCTAGACCCAGTGTGTTCTCTGATCTTGATTACCCAATGTTGATCGATTATCTTCATGATCTGACTGCTAAATTGAGGTTAATTCACCAACAGGTCTTCGAAGCACTGCCGACGCAGACGGAGGGTCCAGGCCACCAGCTCCAGCCCGGAGACTGGGTGGTGACGAGGAATTTCGGCCGAAAGCGCAACCTTGAGCCTCGTTTCACCGGACCCTACCAGGTGCTCCTTGCCACGAGGACTGCTGTTCGTTTGGAGGGGCGTAAGCATTGGGTGCACGCCACCCATACCAAAAAGGTACCTATACCTTTACCAGCGGACTCGTGGGTAAGGAAGGGCATCGCCTCGTATGAAGTTGAGACTGTACCGAACTTTGTTCCATTTAGCGACGCTCAGCCTGTCGGAGATACCTCAGTGCAGCAGAACGATATTGTTGAACATTTGTTATCACAAAACTCAAGATCTGAACAATTGACTGGTCAACAGAACTCTGTGTCATCATCGGACCAACTGTTTGACGAACAGACTCGTCCTGGGAGAAGCCGATATTTTCTTCGCTCCAATACCAGAGACTAATAAAAAATATCTTTGCTTTCTCCCCTGACATCCACGTTACCCCATTATCATTATCCAGTTTGAACACACTTGTATAATTGCGATTTTGTAAATTTTGAGTCTTTTTCCACGTATGTGTTCTTGCTTCCACAGTTAGGAGATTTTGTATATATTGTTGGTTAAAATACCTTACATCCGGGTGGGCCGTAGGGCCGCGCGGGTACTTCCTTCTGGTTAGTAGGTCTTGACACTAGGTCAGAGACCGTCGATTCCTAGGAACTCCTGGGGATTGACTACTGCTACACAGAACGAAGTACGTCAAGAACGTTGCGGACGGTTTTAGAGGATGGCTTTCTCGAAGCTGTCGGAATTGGAAAAGGCTCAGGCCCAAAGATTTGAACTGCGGAAAATTGCACGTACAAAATGCTTCACGTTTCAGGTGTTCCTCTTATTCCTAACTGTTTCTTCGTTATTGGTGGGTGGGGTGTATTACATGATACAGTCGTTGTTGCCTTCTGCCTCACCTACCCCTTCTTCTGAACCTAAACTTACCTCCACTGTCTATCCTCATTCCTTTTACATCTTACCCCAACACGAGCAGGTTAGACGTGCGGAATTCATGAACAATTCCTTCGTTCAGCTCCTTCATCAGCATCAGTTGGTGATGAACACTACCAATTGTTGGGTGTGTGGGTTAATGCCACATACCACCGATAAGGGAATTCCGTACTTGGTCCTTCCTTATAGTTCCCAGGGTTCAGCTCGAGCATTTCAAACAATGTTTCGAAGCGCACTAGATTCTTACCCCAATCGAGAGCCACGTTCTCCACACTTTGGTCCCGGTCCGTACCATAAGCCTTTGGCAATAGCGATTGCTGATTTAGATAGGGATATCTATGAGCCGTCGCTCATCCCAGAGGAAGAGGTGCGAGCCTATAGGGATCTCAGTGAGGTTGAGTATAGTGCGCTCGTGGGCGAAAGACAGCTTAAAAACTCATCTCCAATATGGATTGTACCCCACCTTGGTAATTTCTGTCTAAAAGGCCGTGGCCGAAGCCCGAGAGCTCACCTTGGGGAGAGTGCTTGCTCTGAGACGTATGTTTTACCAATGCTCTCTTCCCCTGTTCTCCTGACTGCCAAGGGTACGTACTTTGTCTGTTATGACCGTGCATATACATGGTTGCCCCTTGACTTCGCGGGCACCTGTTATATTGCAAACTTGTTGCCACCGACTTTTACAGTCGCCTCCGATTATCACAAGACCAGAGTTGTGAGGGGCGTGATTAGCAAAGAGGACACTGCCGGTCAAGAGGCAGGAGACTTTTTCAAAGGTTTCTTGCCGTTTTGGGGGCCTATGATCAATAGTAGGAACCTGAGACAGTTGACTCGAGTGGTGGAATCGACAGCTAACATCACTGCCAGTGCCCTTGGTAATATCACAGCAGAGCTTCAGGCAGATAGGCTTATGACGTTACAAAATCGTATGGTTTTAGACGTCGTCTTAGCAGATCGAGTTGGAGTATGTAAGGTGATCCATTCGAGTTGTTGTATATTCATTCCAGACAACGCTCCGACTGTCTATCAAGCCATCTCGAAGTTGCATAAGATCTCTGAATCCATACACGTGGACGTAGGGGATTGGACGCTTCTCGGGTGGTTTTGGGGCCTAATGTCGACTTGGGGTTGGAAGATTCTGATGATCATTGGGGTTGTTGTAGCATTCCTGTTCACGTGTTGTCTTTGCGTGCAGTGTGGTCCTGCCTCATGTGGCCTCTGTGCTACGACGTGTATAGGGCGGCCGCCTGTTACCAAAGGAACTCTGATGGATAGAATTATGCTGCAGCAGCATCTAGATGGTCTGATGAATATCGATTCTGATTCCGACTAGTGCTTGCCTACATGAGGGAAAAAGGAGCGTCTGAGGTTCCGTGACAATTTGTAAGTGGTGTTCTCGACTCGCACGAAAATGGTCGAGTCTGGTATCTATGAACCGCAAATGACGAGTTTAGTGGGTGCACGCGTTTTCGCTGTGCTAACCTAAACCGTTCGTTTGTTTCATGGGTTTCTTCATCTGAACCCACGGGTTCCATCTTAGATACGGCATCCATTTTGTTTCTTGCCCTCAAGTAGCCAGCGAACGGACGCTGTCCGCTTCGCGACCCTGGGATTCGGAAGACACGTGTTCCTTTGACGGTGTCTTTATGATGAGGGGGATGACACTGTAAGGCAGATGGCCCGCTCGAGGCTCATCTTGCCGTGCCGGTCTATTGTTTCAGTTGTGCATTCATTAGGCACGTTCCCTTTGATGCCTGCAACTCGTGTTTCCTGATACCACCCCTTTTACACCCTTTTTGATCTGTTCTTGTCTTCCTCTGCACCTGTTTCTGTCCCTTCCTCGATTCGTTTACAGCCAAACAAAATGTACTAATGGTGGGAAGATGTACTTTTACAGTTGGGAACTGCCAAATGCTACTGTAATTATGTTCCGGGCGGGCCCTGAATACATGAAAGCGACCCCTTATGATTTTTACGATGGGAACCAAGTTGTAATCCTTTGTGCACCATGTTATCCTATGCCCAAAAACTGTATAAGAAGAGCGATCCACAGATACAATTTGAAGCAGACTCCTCGAACTTGCACACGTTGTACTTCCTGTGACTTCTGTGTTCCCTGCAGAAATAAATCTCGAATCTTTGACGCCGAAGGAAGTGTCCCGTGTCTCTGTCATTTGTACGCCGGAACAGGTTACCCACTAAGGTTTTAGGTGTTATCCCTGGCACCGCTGGGTCTAAGAAAAACCCAGTCCTTCAGTCACACCCTACTAACCTAACTAGTGCCAAGTACACACACGAGCCCACCGACCTCCCCGCTTACCCCAGTCACAACTCAGGAGTAGCTCAAACGAAACAGGAAACAATCGCCTGCTTTCGTATTGGATCTTTCTTTCGTCAACCCAGACCAACCATGCCCCCTGGGGAAACACCGAGAATAACAATGAGGGTGGAATCAACAAGAAACAAAAAAGGACTGGGAAGGGATAGGGGAAAAAAGGTGTCCAAGGACTAAGAACGATTCAGAAAAGGGGGTGGTGATGAACAGTGTCTGAATTAAGCAGACCACTCTTACCCAGTCCAAAGATCAGGGCTTGATCCATCACCGTTATTTATCTCACTGCACCATCCCAGCTCAGAACCTGGCTATATGCAAATCAGTCTGTCCCTGGCCCAGTGCATCATGGGAACAGGGCAGACTAAACTACCAAGCCAATTCTTCACCAGAAAGGAGACAAGCTACCGGGGACCGGTTTCTGGCATTTCAGCCGTCTTCGGCCCGGCTTGCTTGAATCCTGATGGTGCAGTGAGAAAGGGACTCATGTCTGAGTATACCCTGCCACACCTATAGTGGCCAAAAACGATTCAGAAAAGGGGGTGGTGATGAACAGAGGGTCTGAATTAAGCAGACCACTCTTACCCAGTCCAAAGATCAGGGCTTGATCCATCACCGTTATTTATCTCACTGCACCATCCCAGCTCAGAACCTGGCTATATGCAAATCAGTCTGTCCCTGGCCCAGTGCATCATGGGAACAGGGCAGACTAAACTACCAAGCTAATTCTTCACCAGAAAGGAGACAAGCTACCGGGGACCAGTTTCTGGCATTTCAGCCGTCTTCGGCCCGGCTTGCTTGAATCCTGATGGTGCAGTGAGAAAGGGACTCATGTCTGAGTATACCCTGCCACACCAATAGTGGCCAAAAACGATTCAGAAAAGGGGGTGGTGATGAACAGAGTGTCTGAATTAACAGATGTGAGTCCCTTGCTCATTGCACCATCAGGATTCAAGCAAGCCGGGCCGAAGACGGCTGTAATGCCAGAAACCGGTCCCCGGAAGCTTGTTTCCTTCCCAGTATAAGAATTGGCTTGGTAGTTTGGTCTGCCCTGTTCCCATGATGCACTGGGCCAGGGACAGACTAATTTGCATGTAGCCAGGTTCTGAGCTGGGATGGTGCAGTGAGCTAAAAAACGGTGATGGATCAAGCCCTGATCTCTTGACTGGGTAAGAGTGTTCTGTTTAATTCAGATACTCTGTCCATCACCACCCCCTTTTCTGAATCGTTTTGTCCACCATAAGCGTGGAAGGGTATACTCAGATGTGAGTCCCTTGCTCATTGCACCATCAGTATTCAAGCAAGCTGGGCCGAAGACGGCTGTAATGCCAGAAACCGGTCCCCGGAAGCTTGTTTCCTTCCCAGTATAAGAATTGGCTTGGTAGTTTGGTCTGCCCTGTTCCCATGATGCACTGGGCCAGGGACAGACTAATTTGCATGTAGCCAGGTTCTGAGCTGGGATGGTGCAGTGAGCTAAAAAACGGTGATGGATCAAGCCCTGATCTCTTGACTGAGTACGAGTGTTCTGTTTAATTCAGATACTCTGTCCATCACCACCCCCTTTTCTGAATCGTTTTGTCCACCATAAGCGTGGAAGGGTATACTCAGATGTGAGTCTCTTGCTCATTGCACCATCAGGATTCAAGCAAGCCGGGCCGAAGACGGCTGTAATGCCAGAAACCGGTCCCCGGAAGCTTGTTTCCTTCCCAATATAAGAATTGGCTTGGTAGTTTGGTCTGCCCTGTTCCCATGATGCACTGGGCCAGGGACAGACTAATTTGCATGTAGCCAGGTTCTGAGCTGGGATGGTGCAGTGAGGTAAAAAACGGTGATGGATCAAGCCCTGATCTCTTGACTGGGTACGAGTGTTCTGTTTAATTCAGATACTCTGTCCATCACCACCCCCTTTTCTGAATCGTTTTGTCCACCATAAGCGTGGAAGGGTATACTCAGATGTGAGTCCCTTGCTCATTGCACCATCAGGATTCAAGCAAGCCGGGCCGAAGACGGCTGTAATGCCAGAAACCGGTCCTCGGAAGCTTGTTTCCTTCCCAGTATAAGAATTGGCTTGGTAGTTTGGTCTGCCATGTTGCCATGATGCACTGGGCCAGGGACACACTAATTTGCATGTAGCCAGGTTCTGAGCTGGGATGGTGCAGTGAGCTAAAAAACGGTGATGGATCAAGCCCTGATCTCTTGACTGGGTACGAGTGTTCTGTTTAATTCAGATACTCTGTCCATCACCACCCCCTTTTCTGAATCAAGGACTAAGAAGACACCCAAAAAACCCCTATATCTAAAAAGCACGAGGGTAGCACAAAAAACGGCCGTTATTCAGCTCCTTCGTGAAACCACCCACAGGATACACAACAAGATGGTTTGACTACAAAAAGAGGAAAATGGGACATCCAGCTCTCAAGGGAAACGCAGCCGTGTATCCCTTAGCGTCTCCAATAACAAAACAGGTCCCCACTAATGGTTAAAAAAAAAACATAGGTCAAGAAAACAAGGTTCGTAGGAAAAGGGAAGTAAAAAACTAGCCCTCTAGAGGCCCACAGTCGTGGACCGCAATAGCCCTTTTAAAGCGAGCCCAAGGGAGCATCCATAAATTCGTACATACACTTGACACAATTCACTAAAACCAGTGAACGGGGGTCTAGACAGAAGGCACCCGCCCCCCCTGAACACCAACAGGCACGCAGTACGGAGTCCCTGTCCCTGAAGTTCATAATTCTCGCAATGATGGGTCTCGGTGGAAGGCCAGGGTTGGGGCGGGGCCTAATGATCTGTGAGTATGTTCTACTACAAAGTAGTAAAGGCCTCCCTGTCAAACAAATCAGATAGCAATTGTTCCACGAAGACGTCCATACGTCCCGTATTGGCCGTTTCTAGTACACCTAGGATACGCACGTTATTGCGCAGACTGCGCGCTTCCAAGTCCTCATTCTTGATCGCAACCTCCTACAAGATTCGTTCCACTCTGTCCTGTCTTTTCTGTGACTGTGCTGAGGTAATTTGAATTTTTATGGTCAAGAAATGTCCCCTAACGCGTACCCCACCGTCTCCATGTACGTGCTTAAAGTGCATGTAATTTCCCTCCTCGACCAGCTATGAAGACGCAAATACATTTGCGTCCAACGTTAACATGTCCTCTTTCAGATCCACCATGAATGGATTGATAATTCAGTTCCTAAGTATGCCTTGCCACCGTCTTTTCATGGTGCACTTTCACGTTTTCCTAGCCCTGCAGAGCTAGGCCCTGATTTCTGCCATCGAGCCCTTTCTGCTCTCTGCCTCCTGAAAGCTGCAACGTGGGATACATCCCTGACCTCTGTCCTACTTCCTGCGTGGAGAGCGGTGCCCGGCTCGGCCTGCTTGCCTGCCAAAGACAGTATTTTGCCTTCAAGTTATCAGTATAGCCGAGCTCAGCTCCTCGAAAACACATTCCAGTCTAGCAGAATAGATAAACAATCCCCCGGCTGCAGAGCAAAGGGCCCGGCCTTTCTGTCTCCATGCAAGTAATTCATTGCTCCCGTTACCATGGTAGGCCCATGGCCCCTCGCATTACACGCAGACACGTCAGTCACACGTCATGCCACTGCGCGCGCATCTTTGCTACAGATTTCTGCTGACATTGCAAGATTCCACTATGTATCCACCCACTTGTGACACTTTCATGTGACGTTTCTAGCACACACCTCTGTGTACGCCCTCGTGCACGCCTTCTGTTACGCACATGTGTTCTTATCTCGTTTCTCTCAGCTGTTACGCCTTCTGTATCCATCACCACTATATGCATTGACTATATATATTGTACTCTGTTAATAAAGTATTGTCTATCCCTTCCTGAACCTTAGCGGTGAAAGGAACATGATACCATGGTTCGAACCATTCCATTTTATGGAATAAAACCCTTATAACTCAGATACCACGGACTCTGCCTCTCATTTCCGAGTGAGTTATTTTATTGAACTTTACCGCATAGAAATTCCGCCGGTAAATATTTATTTACCACAGTGCTGCTCTATCTTCAACATCCGATATCCGAGCCTCCGCCACATCCAAGTGATGGTAAAGCACCTGAACCTTGAAGCCCATTTCGGCCAGGCTTTTATCCAGTGCATCAAACCTGCCATCTAGAGCCCTAAATCCTGCTCTCATTTCCTGAAGCATCGCAGCTGTGAGAGACGGAGGGTCCTCTAAGTCTTCGGCTACATGGGCTCCGTCTACCATGTCAGCGGATTCGTCGGTCGCGTGGTCTGTGACCTTCTCAAAGGGCAGAGTCCGTTGCTTGGGATCTTTGCGGCCCATACCTCAAGGTAGTGTAGGAAGCCACTAATGGAAGGCCTGGTGTGGCCAGCGTGTGGTCTGGGATCCGGTGTGGCGTAAAGGCCTCGCCAATGCTGGGCCACCTTATATGGCAGTATAGGCAGCTTTCCCGGTGATCAGCCCCCCAAGCTCAAAGCGGAAGCAGTGATGGTGTGGGCTTCACCCCTGGCCCAGGGCAATTATGGACATGCAGCGCACAGTCAATAAGTAGTCAGGCCCCCTTGTCGCAGCATGCGTGTGTTCAAATCCGGCAGGCCTGCATGCAAGGCAAATCAGATCATGACACATACAGAAAGAGCGAACCACCGGTCTTAATAGGCCTGCCAGCAGTCATTAGTGTCTCGTGGCCACCCGCAGTCTCCAGATGAGCTGTACTGATGACGCGGCCTCCCCGAGCTCTCTAGGGTGAGTGAGCGTTAGATGTGTTGGGTAGCTTTGAAGGCAGATGTGCCGCAATGTGAAAATGAATAGCCCCTGATGAAGCGATGTGCTGAAAGACTTATGAGCAGAAGCTGCCGACAGATAATGAGAGGAACAGACTCCCAGCTTCATGCAGGCCCATAGCAAACTGGTCAGCAGGTGGGGACGCGTCTTGTGGCCCTCAATGCTGACGCTCACTTTGCACAAGCTCCAGGGGCCTTGTCAACTTCTACACCAGTCCTATCGGGTCTGATAAGGGAGGAAGGAGCCAGCGCCATCAGCCGGACCCACAGCCGCACCAGTTCTGATTGTGGAACCAAGCAGGCTGCCCCCGCGTGCCCACCGCACCCCCCCGGCCGCTCAGGGACCGGAAGGCCCTGCCCCCAACGTGGTCCCCTTGGCGAGGCCGTGAGCGCAGGGCAGGCTGCGCAGACGCTGCACTTGCCGTCCAGTGCGCAACCAAAGTCAAGGGGGGGTGTGGGAGGGCAGCCGTTCAGATGAAGAGTGAGCGAAACCAGCAAAGGGTACCGGCCGGCGGCCCCCGCTCACCTCACAGCCCTTTCTCCGCAGCTCACACGACGGCGTCAGCTAGGCGTAGGCCACAGCCCCGGGACTCGGAGCCCTCCTGCGCAGTCACTGGAGGCTCCGGATTACAGCATCGCAGCGGCTCCTGGCAGATGTCCCTGTGTTCCTCTTCTCCTCATGGGATCATCGGGGAGTTTTCTGAGTCAAGAAATGGAGCTCAACATGCTGAAAAAGGGATTTTGATGTGCCCGGCTGATGGAGCTTCAAACGCAAGCGGCCATCTTAGATGCCTGCTTGGCCACGCCCCAATTTTTCACCCTTTATATCGCTCTCTTCCTTATGGGCTCTTTGCACCCACAAGCTTCACAAGACTCCCCCTTACTGGATCTTCTGGCCCTTTGGGTAAAAATAAGATTACAGTGTTTTGCTGAGATTAGTGCAACTTGTTTGTGGACTGTGCGTTTCACTTGTTCTGTTTGCTTGGGCTATCAAGGGCACTCTCTTGGGGGTGGCTGGGCTCCCTGGAACTTTCTGCTGCAATGGTGGCTGAGGCTCAGAGCCGCCCCAACAGCACAGTAGCTGTGCTTGAGGATTGCACCCTTTTAACCGGCAACATGCAAATTCCCTTCCTCCAGTACTATTCAATGACCAACGCAGGTATGAAGAGCCTTTTATGATGTTTTAAGAGTTTTTGCAGTATTTGTTTTGCAGTTTTACAGTTAAAGCAAAATGTTGTTAAAATAGCCACAGCTTGCTGAGTTGCGCCACAGTGCTGTACCAAGGAGCGGCACTGTTTCCCACAAGGGGACCTTGAGTCCCCCCCCGCGGCCACCCTCCGCTGGCACACACGTTGGCATTCGTTGGCACACACAGCCGCTCTCCACACTCACCAAGGTATCAAAGGCAGGACATCTCCCAAGTCTCCCAGGACGTCTCCCAGCACCGGGCACCGAGCTCAGCGTGTGGCTTCAAATTGGCTCCCAAAATGGTTAAAGTGGCAAAGTAGCAAAGGGGCTGGGCTCCCACGCCTTTCCAGTCTGTACCAATTTTTTTTTTTTTTGTATGTTCTTATATAGCGCTCGACTACCCGGAGGCATCTCGGCGCTTGCCTTGGGAACCCGTCCTGGCTTTTCCCTGTGAGATAGCCCCTAAAGGGCATCCCCAAGGTGAAAGCCAGGCATCCCGCCGCGGGGGGCCGTTGTGGAGATTAAGCAAGCTTAATGCCCAGAGTTGCAGAGTGTGAACCCATGATTAGGTCAGGCACCGAAGCGAGAATTATCGAGTCCGTGGACATTTAAGCTCAAGACCCTGCCACGTGAGGGCCAGTTCCTTGTGAGTGCTGCTGTGTTTGAGGGACCCCTTCGCTCTGATCCTCTCCGCTCGCTCACGGGCTGCTTGCAGCACAGTTCAGCTCAATGAAATTGTGGCCAAACAGAGCTGAGCTAAGGTTCCATTTGCTCTTCATCTGTCCCCCCTCCAATAGGGAGCCTGATTCAACTTGGGAGGGGGGAGTGGGCGTAAGTCGTATATTGTGTATCCTGAGCTTATCCGGAGCAGTCCCGGCGTCTCAGTGTTTCACTGCTCTCCCAGCACTCCCAGCTCACTTGCGTCAAAAGCAAAAACCAGTACTGTCTGACCTCTGAACTGAACAATAAAGGATCAAGTTCAGAGACACCCAGGAGACACAGAATCGTCTGGTGAAATTGAGGTTTGTCCCAATTTTGTGTGCTTTAGCTGTACATTTGAGTAAATCTGTAAGCAAACTTGATTTGCTATTTGCTAAATGGGGCACTTTTAATTTAGTGCCTGGCAGGGCTGACCTGGGAACCCAAAACAGCCCTGGAATTCTTTGTCTATCCCCTGTACGACGTGTTGCGAGCAAACGCAGCAAGCAACCTGACCACTACAAAGAGGACATGGGGGAGAGGGTGTTCTCTCCCCAAGAAAAGTTTGGAAATAATAACATAAATGATGCATTCTACAACACATTTGATCATGTTCAATTGTATTTGTTTTTAGAGCACAATAAATGATAACCCTACAGTGCACCATGATACTGTCATATAGATGCTGCTTTTCTATATACTGTGTTAAGTTAGCATGAGTTTATAAAGTGTTTAAACAACATATTTTCCTTTGGCTTCAGTTTGCACACGACACATAATTGTTATTGTAGCTTTCAACCTAGACGAAAGATGTGATTTATTTGAGAATAATATGTTATTGCTCTGATATCAGTCGTGCTTGGTACACTGTCTGAACAGTGAGTGCTGAACCCTCTAAGAATAACCTAACACAAGGTTGCTGGGAGCTCTGATCCTCGCACCACTAGACATAACACAAATACAGTTGCTGCCAACATTGGGCTCAAAGCGGGTTTAAGATAGAGTTACTGAGAATGCAAAAACACACTTGATGGTGCTTCGCATGCAGAGAGCTGGTAGCTGATGATGTGATCTTCTCCTCCTGACATTTAGAGGTATGGGCCCGCCCTGCTAAAACCCAAATGAGACCTTCTTAGATATAATATAGTATGCTAAATAGGGAGCGCGAAAAATAGGTGATACAAATTTCTATTGATTTTTGCATTATAATATGCTATCACCGTTTGCTTATTATGGATTAGTGACTATGCTTATAACTCTGATTTTTATAAGATGTCTGCCTGTATTATATAAGATACTGCATTTGAGAACTTTGCATTGAATAATAAATATTTCAAAATTGCACGTGTCCTCTTTTACTCCACGTTCTGGTTTGAAATGATTATAGAGCGAAAGAGTGTTCATGTGTTCCACGATACCTGAGGTACTCTAAGTTCATGTTCTGGTTTGTCTAAGTCATTGGGAGTTTGTTATGACCAATGAGAGACTGTAGCTAGCTCGGTAAGGGGATTTTGGATACTGAGGTGAGTTTTGGGTCACCCTAATTCACTGAGGTTCCTGATCTCTATGCACAGTTCTGTAAGAGAACGGAATCCCTGCAACATGGCGCCCTTCCGTTGTTGGCCTTATATCATGACACTCGAGTAGTATATCATTCAGACCTTAACCCCTTCATTCCCGTTTCCAGAAAACGGTGATGTCGGAAAAACCTACCTATTTTTGTAATAGGTCTTTTCAAGCTTGAATCTTTCTAAAACGGTTTCCTTGAATTACTACCCAGTTGTGCTACAAAGTAATCTTTGTTTTTTCACATTCCTGTGCAGTCATGGCTCAAGCCGTGGACATTCCGCTTCATAGTCGCATTGCGGTGCGTGATCATTTGCGGGCTTATAATGTTCCTTTGGAGGGCTTGGCTGTGATAATGGTGGTTAGTGCGGAACACGCTTATCCATACGAATTGTTTTATTCGTGGGTGACGTTTCCGGCGGTGGACGCAAATTCTGAAGTGTTCCACACGTACACTGCCACTCCTGTACCTGCTGAGTATGCTCCGTACAGGGCACAGGAAGTACCTATTGATGTTTGGCAGCATGGAGTTTGGTTTGGTGGCGCCCTACCCCATTCTTTGACCGCTCCGAGATTAGGTCCTTTGTCCATTCCAGGCGCAAATTGGCCTGCTTTGGCTGGATTTACACCTCACCCTAATCACGGCAATTGTACCTTGGCTGAAATTCAGCAACTTCATGTTGTCGCCATTGCCGTGATTAGAGCATCAGTACATTACACGAGCCGTAATGTTCAGGGTGCAGCCCCTGGAGGTGCGGCGCTTCCGGCAGGGCAGGCTGGTCTGAAAATCAGTCCTGTCATGGTTAATTCTGTAATGGGCAAGAAGCCCCAAGATAAGGATGATTTTCCTTTCTGGCTTGCCGAGAAATTTGACCAGCTGGAAGCAGGGTTTCCTAATACGACTCCTGGTGAAAAACACTGGATTCTTACGCTTAGTTTGCCGAAAGATTTGGCCCCTGAGCTTGTTGACTGTGAGACCTGGGGTAAGACTTTTGCAGCGGTCTATTCGAGGTGCTTTGGCACTCCGTCTGTGTCCAATCTGTCTACGGTCCTTAAACGTGTTCAAGATGATCACGGACCGGAGTCTGCGGTTGAGTTGGGTATGCGCCTGTGTGTCTCCTTTGATGTAGTTTGCGATCTGATCCATGCGAATGTCAAGGGGGATGCAGTGAACTTTCAGGAGGCTAACGCTTTGGCGGTGGTTCCCAATGCCGAGAAACCCCGACAGTTAGCGAGGATAATTGTGGCGGCTTATAAAACAGTTGGCCGCAATGCCAAGGGTCTAAAGCCTTTTTCTGATAAAGAGAAAAAGCAGCCCCAGGGACAGTCTTCGGAAGCGAGTGTTCAGCCCAATACCAATAAGAAACAAAATTGGCCTAAAAAACAGAAACAGGGTAAGCAACAGCAACAACAACAAACACCGGTTTCTCGTCCTGCGTCTCCGTTGCCTGCGCAGTCGGAACCTGTTTATTATTTGCGCGACCGCGCGATGACTAAATCACCTGATCGGTTTCAGGCTTCTGACCAACGCTCTCCTCGTTCCTTTCAGGACTCATCGGCTCCGTCAACCGGTGGTGGAGGGGGCGGCAGGGGCCGGGGTGGCCAGCAAGGACGTGGTCAGCCCCGCCCGCGCAACGGTGCAGACAAGCAGGAGGGCTCTACACCTCAGAGACCGCAGTTTGCCAAGAAGAAAGTCGCAGCCTTAACGGCGCATCGATATGCCCCAGATTGTGAGAACGCGGCTTCGGAATCTGACGTGGGCTCTGACCTTTCTGGACAGCGCGGCGGAGATTACTATAGTGAGGGAGGCCCTCCGTCCACTACTGAAGGTGACAGCGACTGACACTTATGTTGTGATTGAAACAGCTGATACAAGAGTTGCTCACCCTGATAGACTTTTTGAAATTGTTCTGTTAATTGAAGGTGACATACAGCGTACCATAAAAAGGGGTATTTTGGGAAAATCTTTCGTCTACGTATGACATTTTGCTTTCGGAGGCTGACTGGCCCCCACCTTTTGTTCTTGCAGCTCCGAGAGGGGAGGAGGTAATCCTCCCCAGTTTCGCGAACACTGTTTCGAGAGTGGAAGCGCTGCACTTTGCAGAAGAGTGGGCTCTGACGCTTGCACCGGCTGTGTACCGAATCAATGTGGCTGGGATAAATTGTCCCCAAGCCACGAGATTCCTTTACGGTCTCAGCCGCAGCCTCAACCTCAATATCCCATCCGACGTGAAGCTAAAGCTTCAGTTGCGGCTATCCTTGAACAATTAGAATATCAAGGTGTAATTGAAACATGTGTGTCACCGATGAATAACCCCCTTTTTACTGTGAACAAGCCGGACGGCTCATATCGTTTGGTTTTGGATTACCGGCATTTAAACTCGCATTGCCGTAACTGTGCAGTACAGAATTCTCACGGCTCAGCCCTTGTAAATAGTCTTGTGCGTAAGCGGTTCAAAACCACGCTTGACATTTCCAATGGTTTTTATGCCCATACATTGGACAGTCTAAGTTTCCAATGGACTTCCTTCACATGCGGCGGTGTCCAAAAAATGTTTCGGCGTCTCCCAATGGGTTATAAGAATAGTCCTGGAGTATTTTACGCCCGCATTGTCTCTTTGTTGGAGAGGGTCGACCCAGATGCTTGCTCTTATGTGGATGACATATATCTCACAGAAAACGAACTTTGGGAGCATCTGTGTCGAGTGAACAGTATTATTTGTAACTTTGCAGACATGGGTTACAAGTTTAACTTTGCAAAATCGCACATTGCAGAGTACACAGTGTTGTTTCTAGGCTATGAACTCAGCAATGAAGGAAAAGGCTTGGCTCCTCACTTCCTGGAGAAATGCGCACAGTTGCGCTCTCCGACAACACTGAAAAAATTACAATCTTTACTGGGCTTTTTGAATTTCGGAAGAACATACATTCCGGAATATGCCCAGCGTATCAAGCCTTTGTATGATTTGATACAACCATCTTTTTCCAAATCATGCTGGCTGCCAGAGCATTCAGCTATTCTGCAGTCTTTGCAAGCTGATCTGCTTGCTTCTGAATACTTACAGACTCGTGATAACCAGACCAACCTGGTGATAAGAATTGTCCCTGGGACGGTAGATTTCACGTACCTAACTTTTAATGAAGGAGATACAGTACCTATTGCTTACAAGTCACACTTGTACACTTCGGCTGAAATGCGCTTTTTCACTGTGGAGAAAGTTTTGACAGCTGTGCAGATGGCAATTCTCAAGGAACGTGCCCTGTCACAGGGAAAACGTATGTTGGTTGTTACCCCGTGTCCTGCCTTGGAGGCAGTTACAAAAGCCAGTGTACCAAATTCCAAAGCTTTGCACCCTCGGTGGATTCAATGGGCAGCATCCTTGACATCCCAGGATGTCACGTTTATTTTTGACGCCACTTTACGGTCGCAGGAGTACTTACAGTATGAATTTGTTCATCCTGCTCCTTTAGCAATGCGGCCGTTGGAGGATTTCCATTGCATCATTTACACTGATGGTTCGGCGCAGGTTGCGCATGGCTCTAAACATGCCTATGTTTCCGCATGCGCCATTGTGGTCGGTGCCATGGTGAACGATGAGTTCAAGTCCAGTGTCGTGCACACGCAGACACTTGGGGACTGCACCGCGCAATTAGCAGAGCTTCGTGCTCTGATGCTTGCATTGGAGTACGCAGATCCTAGTGTGACAACTTTGATCGTAAGGGACTCTTACTACTGTGTCCAGTCTTACAATGAAAACTTGTTCTTTTGGATTCAGAATGAATTTCGTGATTCCAAAGGTAGCACAATAAAACATAAAATGATCTGGGTCCGAGTGGCGGAACTTAAAGAAAAGTTACCACTCGTGTTTGTGATTCATACTCTTGGCCATCAGCGCGTGGGAGTCCACGCTGTCGGTAATTCGCTTGCTGATGAAGCGGCTAAATCAGCAGTATCAAAATACTTAGTTGCAGCAGTCACGTGGTCCAAAAGTAAGCTAGCTGATGACATCTTGGCAGCTGTTGCTGCCACTGAGAAGGGAGGTAAATATCCTGCGGGGTTCCCTTCGAAGTACACATACCACTTAAGTCCCGATAAGGTTCCTTATGTGAAAATTCCTGATGTTGGAGAACGTTTAATTCCCAACTCGGATCGCAGAGCTACTTTGATTACGGCGGCTCATGAAGGTGTGGCGTCTGCGCATGCGGGCGTCTCAGCCACTGTAACTCAGCTACAACAGAGGTTCTGGTGGCGGGGACTGTACAAACAGACGCGCGATTATGTCCTTCAATGTGACATTTGCCAGCGGATTAAGCCTTCAACTGCTGCGCGTCCGCCTCAGACACAGTTATACATTTCTAATAAACCACTGGGGTGCGTTTATTTAGATCACTGAGGTCCTTTTTCTTCTGATACTGCATACAAGTACATCTTAGTAGCAGTTGATTCATGCACACGCTTTGTGTGGGTATGGCCCCATCGGAGCGCTGATTCACGGACTGTCATTAAGGATTTGCGAGTCTTTGTAGGGATTTTTGCCTGTGGTACCTTCCATTCGGATCAGAGTCCGGCTTTCGCCTCTAAGGCGTATAAGGATGCTATGGTTTTGTTGGGGGTCCAAGTCAAGTTTTCGTCTCCGTACAGACCTGAGGGTAACAGTGTAGTGGAACGAATGGACCGTGACTTAAAGCAATCTTTGACAGCTCGAGTTATAGGCACTGGCAGAAACTGGTTGGCCCATCTCAATGGCGTGCAGCGTGCGCTTAATAATCTCCCTAGAAGGTCTCTGGGTGGGCTGACCCCATACGAAATGCTCTTTGGTATCATGATGTACGTCCCTGACCTCGACGGTCTAGACTGCAAGGCCCAGGCCGCGGCCTTTGACGTAGATGAACATTGCAATGCTTTACAGGATCTACAAAAGACCAGAGACAGTCTAGCTAAGGAACATTTGCCCTCCACAACGGATGATGCGTTGCAGATCCCGGTAGTTGGCTGGCTACCCCAAGTTGGAGAACTGGTTCGAGAGAAGATCGATAACAAGAAAGAGTTTGGTCCCTCATATCGTGCACCGGTTCGAGTTCTTGGAGGGAAGGGCACGAGAACAGTCATATTACCACCACTTCCAGGTCGTAAGGAAAACAGATTTATCTCAATTGACAATGTCAAGACACACAGGGTGGCCGATTCTTCATAGCATGACACCGGCGGTTTCCTGTCCTTCCATGGTGAGGCACTCTGTGTTGGCTATTACTTCTGGTGCTGAGCCTGAGGTGTCCCTCGAGATGCCTGCTATTTCCAGTCCTTTATTAAATACTATTCCTGTTACTAACATTGATGAGCTGAACTACACCTATCCAACTGATTTATCAATGCCGGATTTGCAGACCCGTTTGGCCGGCCAGTCCAGATTCTCTTTTGACTCTGTTTCAGACCATTCAAAGAAACCCTCAACTATTGCAAAGTATGCCACTTTATTTTAAAAAAAAATGTTAATTCCCCCTTGGACATACATTTGGATGATTCTATTTTCATTTTATCTTTTTATGTCAATTGGTTTTGTGTTTTATTTTTTCCGTCTGATCGATGGCCACTATGTCAACGAAAGAACAGGAATTCGGTACCTTAATGGAACATTGGCCCTCTTTCCTCTTCACATTCAGCACACAGACTGAAAAGAGACTTGAATACAGTTAACATCACTGCTTGGCCTGTTCTTGATGGGATTGTGTGGGATGCGGTTAGGTTTCAAATACATGGCCCCACTGAAGTGATTAATGTCCCGAATGTGCTTAGAGTAAACATGGGGGATGTGGTAAAACAAAATATACGATCTGATGATTGGGATATTCAGGCCGTTGAAGCATTATTTTCTGATTTGAAATACTATGCTGCATTTGATGCTGAGGATTTATCTTTAGATTCTGTGAATTATGGTGATTTGTTTTGCTTTCAACATTATGGTAATCATTTTTTACATAAAACAAATTCCAGGAGGGTTGCTGTAAATTACACACAGTGGGAACATTGCCCAGCTCCATTGGGAGGCAGCTCGAGTACATTTCTGAAAAAATACACTTATTTTACAGACTTTAATCAATCAAATCCTGAGTCGTTTTATTTCAAAATGACACAAAAGTCCATGTCCAAAGTTAGACTTACCGATACAAAATTGTTGTATTCGAAGTCCTTTCTAGACAAGTTAGCTGTAGATGGCTACGAGCTGTGGAAAGGAACAATTGACCTTAAATCGGTTTGGGGTACCAAAGATTGGCAGGTACAAGGCACTGAGGCTTTGCACCGTGCATGTCTCATCCCGAATCCCATGTTGTTTCTAAATTCTTCTATTTCCCAAAGAACATGCTTTGGATTGGCTACTTCTAAAAAATTAAATACACCAATTATCCCCGAATTGGAAGAATATTCAGGTTGGGGTAATTATACTGAATTGTCCATTCGTGAGTTACAAACTCTATTGCTTAATTCATCCTTTAATGTGTCCAGTTTGGATCCGAAGGGTTGGCTGATGTGGCATAGAAGTGCTGATTCTTGCCAACGTCGTTTTTTGGGTTTGGCTGAAGGGTTTACACAAGTCAGACCTGATCCCCGTTTTGAAACTGATTATACTGTCACAACTTACTCTGTGGGGTAACTGTCAGAATTGGTTACAACATTCCACGTTAGCTGCAGTTAAACTACATCTATCTCAGTTAAATGATAATGTGGATTTAAGTGATTTTATAAAAGGCCCGGCTAATGGTAGGTCTAAACGGTGGATTTATGCGGTTTACAATGAAATTTGGAAATTTTCACAAATTGAGGCTGCTAAGCGCCTAAGGGCGATTGACCAAGCAAATCTGGAAAAAGTGCTTGCAGTTGTCGATAACAGTATTAACATGCTTTCTTCCCGAATTTACACGTTAAATAATATTGTTTCTTCTGTAGTTGACATTGTGAATGATGAGGTGTCTGTATTGTACCATGGTCAAAATCAATTGCGTTCTGTAATGCAGTTTGTGTGGACACTACAGACTCTTAAGGCGTGCCGCGTGCCCTGGAGTTACATGAACATGTCCTCCCTATTTGCCCCATTTAATAAGTCAAGTCAAGTCAGAGATTTATATAGCGCGCTACATACCCAGAGGGTCTCAAGGCGCTTGAGGAAGGGAATTACTTGTCGAATATCCAGGTTTTAAGTTGCTTTCTGAACGCTAGGTGGTTCTGTGTGAGACGTAGGTGAGTGGGGAGTGAGTTCCAGGTTTTAGCCGCGAGGTAGGAGAAGGATCTACCTCCCATGGTGGTTTTGTTGATGCGAGGAATGGTAGCAAGGGCTTGGTTGGCGGATCGTAGCTGGCGAGGGGGGGTGTAGAAGGAAAGTCGTGTGTTGAGGCATTCGGGACCAAGTTCGTAGAGTGCTTTGTGAGCGTGGGTTAGGAGGCGGAAAGTAATCCTCTTATTGACGGGGAGCCAGTGGAGGTTTTTCAGGTGGCTAGAGATATGGTCTTTGCGTGGGATGTCTAGTATGAGTCTGGCTGATGCGTTCTGGATGCGTTGGAGTTTTTTCTGGAGTTTTGCGGTGATACCGGAATATAGGGTGTTTCCGTAGTCCAGGCGACTTGTAACCAGTGCATGGGTGACTGTCTTTCTGGTTGACTGACAAGCAGCGCATGCTTTCCATGCGAGATGCATCATTTTCTATGTTACATATTGAAAAGTTAGAATTTTACCCTTTTCTGTAGCTGAAGCCGCTGCTGCAACATGGCTTATCCATGGAGTTATTACGTTACCATTTGCTTTGTACAAATTTACTAATTGTATGCGGTATATTGCAATAGGGCGATATGAACCACTAGGTAGTGCATTCCTCCATGAAGCATGGTCTTTACCATACACGTACAGATGTCTGAAAGATGGAAAGGAAGTGAATCTAAATGGTGAAGATTGCACACAGTCGCCTGACCGTTCACTGATATGCAGACACATCCAGTTGCATGGTTCTTGTAATCAGGAATGGCCAAATTTAGCTTGTGTTTTGAAAGGCACGCCAGTTCCAGCAATAGTTCCCACATTTACATTATTGACAAATGGTAGTTATTTGCTTTTGAATAACGAAGACTGTTGTGGGTTAATGGTCGGTATCGCTTATGTGGTTACTGTATCTGAACGTGTGGTGTGTTGCAAAAATGTGCTATATCCTCCCACGCATGGGAATTCAGATGTTTCCATCTGGCCGCGCATCCCAACCTTGAAAGCGGAGTTCAATGGCATGAGCAGAATAAGAGCTCTTTTGTCTCAAAAGGAAGTGGCCCTGAGCTCGGCCCGTGAAACTTATGTCCTTCACATAGCTAACACACGCACAGAGGTGCAGACACTTTTAAATACTGACTTGCCGTTTCATTTCTGCGAATTAGTACATCAAATCTTTAATGCCTCCTCCACGTCTGGCTTAGCTCATTTTTTTAAATTGGTTAGCAGTGGTCTCGTGACTACATTTGAAAATATTTTTGGTGTCATCCCCGCTTTCTTCCATTCTATATTTTCGAGTTTGTTTGGCGGATTCCCTGTTTTGCTGGCTTTGGCTGCAGGTATTTTGATATTATTCTGCTTCATAAAACATGGATGCCCATCCTGCGCAAGAAGCCGCTCAGTTCCTTCTGACACTGTTTCGCAACCGGATGCTTGATTACTATTGCACCCTGCCACTTGCGACTTTAAGCACGGCATTTGGATTATCGTTTCGATTTTCCTATTTCACATGTGTCCAGCCTGTGTTTCATTGCCTGAGCTGCGATTTCGACTGGGCCATTGATTTGTGTCTCTGCTTGCCGATATCTCCTGACGTTGATTTTAATCACCTGATGGGTGTTAGGAATCGAGCTAGTCCTATCTCTGTGACCATGCCTTGCCATCACATGACCAGGGATAGGTAGATAAATAGCCAGTCCTACCTTTAGCTCGTTGCTCGATATTGCCAGTGTTTGGATTCCCTTCCTGGTTGTTGGTTGCTGAAGGCTGCAGAGCTGAGTTTTCCTCCCTGTGGTCTTTTCCCTTGTTGCAAGCCTTTACCCTCTCACGGGCTCGTGAGGAGGATTGGTGCTTCTTTTGGCATCGTTCTTGTCCCTTCCCCGTCTTTCCTTCCCTTTCTAGGTATTTAGCGGTATCCCGGTATTCCCTCCCTTTTCCTCCTTCTTTTCTTAGTCACTGGGGGTTTTTGGTATTGTTATCGAGTGAACCGGGGGCTCCCGGACACTCCAGCGTGTTTGTTTGTAGAACGCTAAAGTCCTGTGACTCTACGCTAGTTCCAGCGCGCCCCACACATAGTGCAATCCGCCTCGTTATTTGCGGAAGTGACGTTTTGGGTCACTCCGCTGCGGTTTTGTTTTTCATTAGCGCCGATCGGTTAGCGCATCGGAGGGTTCCCTGCTCACTGCCCCTTCGTAATTATTATTTGGCACACGGGGTTTTTTGGTATTGGCTGTTTGCCTCCGTAGACCTTTTTCCCCGTCCTTCTTATTTTTTAGCACCAGTGTCATTGCTCACGCTCCCTCCTTTTCTCTGCAATAGACACTCAAGCAGAGACAGAGATACCACGGTTATTTTTGTTCTATACCCAGCATCTTTACGAGGCCAAGCCTGCCAGAGATACAGGTGAGGAGGGCTGTCTGGTGGACAAGACATGGTCATTGGGGGTTGGTTATAGTGGTGTCCAGAATATATGAAAGGTGTTGTTTTTCTCTACTTGTGCTGCAGGTGCAGAAGCGTAAATAACGAGGGAGCAGTGTCCTGGTGTCTACAAGGGTGGTAGACTTGGTGTCTCCTCCACATAACCACCCTCTTTTCTGGTCCATAGGTGTACCCACAGTGTTTTTCCTGTGGGTGTCCCGTGGGCAGGAGAAGGGGACTGGTGCATGCTACGTCCCTGCAGTGCTTGGGCCGGTTGGGGATCTAACAATGGGCCCCGTAGTTGCTCACGAGTTGGTTTGTTCTGGCGAAAGGATTATGGCCTTGGCAGCGATGCATGGACTAATGGGTCAGTGGGACATACCCGCAGCGGCGCATGAGTTTCTGGCACATAGCATTCTTGAGAACCCACCGAGTTGTCCTCTGATGTTTCTAGAGGGTCCGGTGCTGGAGGAGCACGTATGTTCTTTCCCATTGCTTAATTGGATGGCTGAACTGTTTTCGGATGATGACAGTAATTTCATGTTGGAAGCTGTTGCTGCCTATTTTGCATATTCTGTCCAATCATGAGATGCCTTGGAGACTTTCAATATTATGGCACATGACTTTTTAGTATTTTTTGAAAGGTGCCTTTTTCTTACGAACATTCAACTTTATATGATCTAGGCCTATGATTTTATATTAGGCCTCGAGTTCAAGACTTTGGATTACATTTTTGTTTGGCCACTATAGGCATTCATACATATTTTTATATAAATTTTATATGCACTTTTAGTTTGGCTCAATATTATTGAACTCTGCTTTCATCTAATGCCTCTATTCTAGTATTGGCTTGTGTTTTTTGACCCTCCTCGGATCATTGGGGGGGTGTCATATAGATGCTGCTTTTCTATATACTGTGTCAAGTTAGCATGAGTTTATTAAGTGTTTAAACAACATATTTTCCTTTGGCTTCAGTTTGCACACGACACATAATTGTTATTGTAGCTTTCAACCTAGACGAAAGATGTGATTTATTTGAGAATAATATGTTATTGCTCTGATATCAGTCGTGCTTGATACACTGTCTGAACAGTGAGTGCTGAACCCTCTAAGAATAACCTAACACAAGGTTGCTGGGAGCTCTGATCCTCGCACCACTAGATATAACACAAATACAGTTGCTGCCAACATTGGGCTCTAAGCGGGTTTAAGATAGAGTTACTGAGAATGCAAAAACACACTTGATGGTGCTTCGCATGCAGAGAGCTGGTAGCTGATGATGTGATCCTCTCCTCCTGACATTTAGAGGTATGGGCCCGCCCTGCTAAAACCCAAATGAGACCTTCTTAGATATAATATAGTATGCTAAATAGGGAGCACGAAAAATAGGTGATACAAATTTCTATTGATTTTTGCATTATAACATGCTATCACCGTTTGCTTATTATGGATTAGTGACTATGCTGATAACTCTGATTTTTATAATATGTCTGCTCGTATTATATAAGATACTGCGTTTGAGAACTTTGCATTGAATAATAAATATTTCAAAATTGCATGTGTCCTCTTTTACTCCACGCTCTGGTTTGAAATGATTATAGAGCGAAAGAGTGTTCATGTGTTCCACGATACCTGAGGTACTTTTAGTTCATGTTCTGGTTTGTCTAAGTCATTGGGAGTTTGTTATGACCAATGAGACACTGTAGCTAGCTCGGTAAGGGGATTTTGGATACTGAGGTGAGTTTTGGGTCACCCTAATTCACTGAGGTTCCTGATCTCTATGCACAGTTCTGTAAGAGAACGGAATCCCTGCAACAATACAACAATCTTGTTGGGGGTCTTCAGTTTTCCCCTCACTATCATTCTCCAACAGAGCCCCTCATCTCTCCATAGCCCCTCTCACATGTATTTCATTTATTTTATATCACCTCTCATACCAGTGTAGGGACTTGGAGCACTTTACATCATGCACACATACAGAGACAATTAATCATATGTCTGTAAATCAGTGTGTAGAAAATATTTTACAAGACAAAGGGGAATACAAGGTGTTGGATTCACATACTATCAATTCTGCTAGACATTATTAAAGATCTGGAGAAGCATATAACCAGGATTCAAAACTTAACACAGTGGTTGGATTTACTAATAAGAATGTATTTCTACCCAAACAAACCCATTTTAGCAGTTTTAAGATAATGAAGAATTAGGAAAAAAACATAGCTTCCAAACCTGAACCATGCGTTTGCATGCAGCTCTTTGATGGCAGGCCATAGTCAAGGTGGTAGATGTATTACAATTGTAAGTTATGCACTGCAAGTAACTAAAGGATCTCTGTAACAAAAGCAGTAACCCACTGATCTATGCACATTAAATACAGTTCTGTGATCTGCATGGTACACGTTCTTGCAGCAGGCATATTAACCCTCGGCGCTACAATAGATGAGTCAAAACTTGCAATAGACAATATTCCAATCTCCCTCCAACAGGAAGATAAACCACCAGAGACGTCAATCTTGACTCTGTTATGAAAACTGATGGGTTTACTAGGAACTCTGCAGTGATTTATGCGTTTTTGAGAGTGAGAAGTGAGTCACTGTGCTGGACAGTCGTGCTGACTTTGTTCCTCGGGGCCGGTTTTGCAGCCCCCAGTAAAAAATTGGCCTTCCACCCCTCTAGCCTCCCGCCCGATGTCCATTACCCCAGTCTGGCCTTGGTGCCTGGGCCTATTAGTTTTCACAGTTCGACCCTGGATGGGGTACACAAGGGGCTCTAGTACTCGAGTGTCGCAGAACTGGATATCTCGGGCTGCATTTATGTTATATCCTTAATAAAGATAAACAGTATTTTTTAAAAGACCACATCCATGAACACAGACAGAGCAGCAGTACTCATTTAAAATAAAAAAAGGAAAACAGATGTTTATACAGTTTTTTTTTTTTTTAACGCCATGGTTGGGGTAGACTCTGCCATGATCTCCATTCCTTGTGGTGTCGTCAGTCTGGGTGAGCTGGAAAATAAAGGGCAGATGAGGTCAAGGGCGGCCCACCAATGCATCCTGATGTGATCATTGTATTGGTCACAGTGAGGGCAGGCAGGTCGCCTATTCACTAAATGAGGTGTTTATCACACTGTAGCAGCAGGGCCACCATAGGTAGCTGTTTTCTCATGCTGATTGATTGCTCCTACAGTGCAAGACAGCTTCTACAGTGTTGGTGGGCTGGCCCCTGCCCACAGATACAGAGGGGAAGGGGGAGGAGGTTGTGGCAAATGCAGAGGCCTTTCTCAATGTGCACCACACAGGGCTGGATGATCAGATAATATTTTTTTTTAACCATTCCTGCCGTCCTGTGATGCATTTTTAAAATAAAGAAGTAGGGGAACAGACTGTGTTAAATTTAAAAAGTAGCGGTACGCTGTGCCCTTCTGATCCCACCTCTGCTGATAACCCAGGAACAGTCAGGCAGCTTTACACACACACTCATTGCCTCCAGTGCACTTTTCAAGCACAGTTTGCTGGCTTTTGTTTTTAGAAATGCACTTATTTTGTCTCAAAAGATCATCTTGCCTTTTTCAGCGCCAAAACATATTTTGGCCCTAGCTTTTCCTTTTAACAGTCTGTCATTGTCTGAAAATAAACTCGTCAAAATACCACAATGAATTTTAGTAAATAATAACATTTATTACAAAATAGGATCTTGATATTTTCTGAAAATGTTGTGCCCAATTATAAGCTTGTCCTTTTCGATATACACATTTCATCCACAAATAGTCTTTCAAATGAATTAAACCTAAATACGCAGTAATGTTTATTATGTGCCAATGCATTGCTTTCCTATGCAAATAATGACACTACTTCCCCAGGTACCCCGATCATATGTTAGTTAATTCCATCATGTACTCTGGTGTATCACATCACATGCCAATATGTACTTGAGTACCTCCATATGCTTGTCAGTGGTATCAGCTATTGGCCCAGTGATGTACCCCACCAATGTCCATATGTCAGTCAGTGTGATTATGACACACACACATACACACACACACACACACACACACACACACACGTGTGGTTGAGTGTGTGGATGTGTGTGGTTGTGTGTGTTTGGGTGGTTGTGTGTGCTTGTGGTTGGGTGTGGTTGTGTGTGCGGTTGTGGTACTGTGTGTGTGGTTGTGTGTGTGTGTGTGTGGTTGTGTGTGTGGTTGTGGATGTGTGTGTGGTTGTGTGTGTGGTTGTGGTTGTGTGTGTGTTTGGTTGTGTTTGTGTGGTTGTGTGTGTGTGGTTGTGTGTGTTGTGTTTATGATTGTGTGGTTGTGTGTGATTGTGTTTGTGTGTCTGGTTGTGTTTGTGGTTGTGTGTGTGTGGTTGTGTGTGTGGTTGTGTGTGTTTATGTGTTTGTGGTTGTGTGGGTGTGGTTGTGTGTGTGGTTGTGTGTGTTGTTGTGTGGGTGTGTGGGGTTGTGGGTGGGTGTGGTTGTGTGTGTGTGGTTGTGTGTGTGTGTGGTTGTGTGTGTGTGTGGTTGTGTGTGTGGTTGTGGGTGTGGTTGTGTGTGGGGTTGTGTGTGTGGTTGTGTGTGTGTGGTTGTGTGTGTGTGTGGTTGTGTGTGTGTGTGTGATTGTATGTGTGGTTGTGTGTGTAGTTGTGGTTGTGTGTGTGACAGTAATACTAAAAGCATCTCAAAATAAAGGAACACAAACATCGAGTTTGTGGAAAGAGAAAGCACATTGTAAGTCAAACGGGCACAGCAAAGCATTAACACAACAACATGTTCTTTGATGTTTGATGTTCTTTGAACGAGAACATCAAAGGGGCGCTGCTAAAGTGATCGCGGGCGAAAGTGATCTCGGGCGCTTAATGAGTATGACGAGGTTTGCCATTTGGCGCCCGGGCTCCTAAGCACGCGCCCGTGCAGCTCTAGGCTGGCCAGGCTGCCCATGGTAGCATTTTTTGAACCCTCACTAAATGTCTCACCACACCAGCTCATGCGCTGGGTCAGGCGAGACCTAAAAAACGAAAAGACTATAAGCATGTATATCAGTCTCTCTGTCTTCCTTTCTGCCCAGTGACACTCAGATAAAGCAATGATGCAACATCAGACTTTCTGAAGAGTAAACTACAGAACTGAGCATCATCAGGATGGCATTTGGATGGCATCATCTCATGAACGACTAGGTGTGCAGCTCAAAGCTATTCTGAACTTAGTTTTGAACTTTAAGCTTGAAATAGCCAAATATTTAATCTTCCCGAAAGAGATGGGATGATGACAAGAAGGGACGGCCAGCCCACGGCCATCCTGAGGTGCGGTGTCAACAGCATATGGTCAGTTGTATCAAATGTCCATGAGAGGATGAACCTGGTTAAACACGGTTTGTGGCAAGCAGATCATTGACTGTAAGAAAGACAACCTCTTTATTATACTGCAATTAAACTGCACCAGATAATATTGAAGAAAACCTTTCTCCAGGACAAGACTCAACACATCAAGACAGGACAACCACTTCAAGCTTCTTCCCCAGATGGGAGGATGAAAACTCCAGGATATTTAGGGCCTCATTTACGAGACTCCTTGCGCCCCCGGAACATCACTTTTGTGACGTTTCGTGGCGCAGAAGCCTGCGTGATATTTATCAGGTAGCACTAAGCCACTTTTTTTGGGCTTAATTCTGCCTTATTAATATCAGTCCCTTTAACACAGTGTTCTGTGTTAAAGGGGAGTGCAATGGGTGTTGCTGGGGGCGTTCCCGGCAACATCCATGGCCTTTTGACACTACCGCAGATTTACGATAAATCCTAATTCTGGCGCAGCACCAAAAGCTTACGCCTCCCCAGTGTAGGCATAAGGGAGGCACAACGAGGAGAAATATATTTATTTTTCCTCGTTTTTTCCCCCTTTTTCTATGTGTGCTGCATTCTGCAGCACACATAGAAAGAGGAAGAAGCCTCTTGTGATTTTTTTTGTACAGAAAGGTTTCCCTTCCAATACAAAAATTATCATCCCCGCAACGCAGGCACCCTTGCACCATGGTGCAAAGGTACCTGTGTTGGCACACGGCAGCCCATTGTGCGCCGGCGCAGGGGAAAAGGACAGGAATGCGCTGCATCTTATAGATACGGGGCATTCCTCCACTTTTCTTTTGCCGTAGGGCAGCGCAGCAGGAAAGCCTGCTGCACTGCCCTACGGCAAAACCTCATAAATGAGGCCCTTAGCGAGGAGGTTAATATCCAGTTTTTAGGATAAAGCGGAACACTGGTTTAAAAGCCATTGATAAGCCACGCCTTCAAGGGTGGAAAACGTGCCCAGGGCAGTCAACGACAAAGGGATTTGTTTAAATGAATTACTAAAGAGTCAGGAGGGTATGGGTTGAACTTCAGGTTGTCTACCTGACAATTGATCCTATTGAATAACTTATACATGCCTTGTAAAGCTTTCTATTCACGTCACAAATCCTTACTTTCTACTCATCCTCTGTTCTCTGTTTCACAAGAAACGCCTTTCAGCTGTATTTATCTGGGTCATCTCTCTCTGCCATCTCCCTGGGGTTGGTGTCTCTTTCTCCTGGGTCTTGTTGGTGTTTCTAGCTTGTTTTGCTCTGTTCTCACTGCCTTTAAATACCATGTCTCTATTGCCCCTCTGCTGACACCAGGCAGTATGGAAGTGCCCCAGGAGCTGTGAAGTATATTGTGCATGGATTCAGAAAGGACTGCTGGGGCAATGTGGGTTGGGTCAATAGCTCTCCAGTCTAGGGTTGGGAGGAGTGGGTGTCCTGCAGGTGTGTGGAGCCCATTGTTATTGGCTCGGACCCTAATCAGAAGAGCTTGGGGCAATGTAAAGAACCCTCCTTGCCCGCCTGGCTCAAAGATTATGATACATAGTAAAAACTGGGCCCACCAGGATTTGCTGGTTGATGCCCTGACCTATAATTATGGTCAGCGTTCTGCTTCTGCAGACCTGGCGGGCTGGCGAGCACCAATCATGTAGTTCAAAATGACCCCCTATGTATTTACATTCACACCAAAAGGGTGAGGTCAGCAGTTTGCTCTCTAGTTGTGCAGCTGGTTGACCCCTTCCACCAACCTATAGCACCCATTGTCTCTGGTGCTACAGCGTGTCAGACTGAGGAAATAGGTGAATCTTCCCACTAGGGCATGGGCATAAGGTAAATAACAACAAGCAATGGCATAGGCAATAGGTTTCACCTTTGGGACCTTATAAGTGTTTAGCCATGCAGCACATTATCCTTAGTGGTTCAATTATATTAGCCGAAATTGGAATGTGTAGAAGCTCGTGGCATTGGGAGCAGTGTCGGGTAGCTTGCAGTGGTGAAGGGCCAAGGGAAGCTTGCAGAAGTGAGGAACATGCGAAAGCTTGCGGCATTGGGAGCAGTGTCGGGTAGCTTACAGTGGTCTAGGAGCAGCTAAGGGAAGCTTGCAGAAGTGAGCCCCCATAAGCAAAAATACAAAATCATTCCCAAGAAGAAAAAAAAAGACAGATACTGGGAGGGTCTGCAGCACAGTCCCCTTTGTGTACCTCTGACTAAGTGTTTTCCTCCACTTGTGTTTCCAAGTCAGAGGTGGGCACAAAAGAGTTGGCTTTTCCCACCAGGGAGCTAGATTGACACCTCATTGAGATAAGATCACTTGCAGGCAAGTCAATGCTGCTGCTATTGGTCTCAGGCGCCACCTGAAAGAGAACAAAGGCAGCAGCCAGTGCCGCATTTCACCCAGGCCGCGCCCGGCTGGACCTGCAGAGCGCAGACGGAGCGAGTGAGCGCCAGGACCGCAATCCAGTCAACTGCACATATAAAGCAATTACTAGTTAAGTGAGAAACCCTACAACGCAAAGCAAATGAAACCAGCAAGGACAATGGCATTCGCCTTGTTCACATCTTCACAAACGTCGTTAATCACACGCATCAGGTGCCAAATGCTGCATACAGGGAGGATGTAAGCACGTGCCAACCCGCACCAGCTGCATTTTGATTTTATTGATTTCTTTTTGTGATTTTACAAACCGCTTTACTAGAGACGTTACCAAACAATCACAAAAGGAGCACATTAGAAATACAAACGTGCATGAGTGTAAGTGGGAGGAAGGCTGTACATTACTTCAGGTCCCAAACGGTGAACGCAGGAGTCTGGTAGAGATGTAACATTGGTCAAAAAAGAAAGCAGACATTCAAGAGCGAGCAAAAGGAATGCAACTTAAGTGTCGGAGAGAGGGAGTTCTAAATAATTGTGGTGCTTCAGAAAAATGACTGTTTAATGGATCCCTCTCTTCTGAAGGTGGCAGAAGCAGAACCCAAGAGAATGGATTGAGTGGTTTTTTAACCCAGTTGTGCCTGAAAATTAACGTTTCTCAGTTATGTACGCAGACGAAGAGGAGTGCAGGAGCATGGTGCCCAGAACAGCTAATGCTTGGACTTGTGAAAATAATAAACACACGCAACTCCCCGAAGAAGGTGACATCCGCCGCCGGGCTACAGAGAATGGGAGGGGGTGGGAACATTGTGAACATGGATAGCGGGTGGGGGGTGGGAGCAGAGCAACCGAAACAAGAGAGAACTGTCAGAGAAACGAAGGGGCAGATTTATGTTAACTGGCGCATCCCGAGGGATGCGCCACTTAACGTGCGCCACAGCTACGCCACCCATGGTGCGCCGCATTTATAATGTGGCGCACCATGGTGCAAAAACGGCACTGATACGTGACGCATCTGTGCCGGAAATGTGGCGCATTGCTGGAGTTGCGTCGCAAGCGCGACGCAGCTCCAGCAAGGCTCGGGGGGTACACATTCTGCACAATGCTGCGTCAAGACCTACGCCTGCTTCAAGCAGGCGCAGGGTTTTGACGCAGCATTGCCCTGAAAGTGACTGAGTGAAATCTCATAGATTTCACTCAGCCACTTTCAGGAGGCGTTCCTGCGCAGGAACGCCCCCCCCTGCGCAGGAACGCCTTCTTATGGTGCAGTGCTTTACAACGTGACGCATCTCCTAGATGCGTCACGTTGTAAATAGGGTGCATTGTTTGCGCCGCAGTTGCGTCAAATAAAGTGACGCAATTGTGGCGCAAAGAGGCGCAACGGCCTCATAAATCTTCCCCGAAGTGCTGAGAGTCAGAACGGAGTGTTCGCAGCTCTACGGGACAGAGTGAGGAAGCGTAGGAACCATTTAGGGAGGGAGTGCTGTGCCGGGTGCAACACTGAGCACACAGCATGCAGAGGAAGAGCAGACGAGACAGACGGAAACCACACTCAGCTGCCCGGGGAGAGAGTGTACTCCTAGAGGTGGAACACATGCCTACTGGAGGTCCCTGGGTGGTTTGCTTCTCCTCCCAGCCTCTCACACAGCCTCAGGCAACTTCCCGGGTGTGATGTCATCAAGCTGCACCTGAATTGCAGATTCGCTAAAATTACGATTTCTTGTTTGCAAATTCGCAAATAAGGAATTGCTAATATGGAGTGCGCAAAAATATTCTGCAACTTTTAAGGAATCGCTAATTTATTGCAAAAAGAATTTACATTGCGGTTTGCGATTCTCAAATTGCGATTTGCTAAAAATCACAATTTCGCAAATAGCTTATTTGATATATATGCCCCAAAGTGCAAGTGTTTTGCAGCCGCAAAACATTAGTACATAGCACATTGACTTGCTATTAGGAAGGGACTCCCCTTTCTAATAGCGAGAGTCTTAAATGCTACTTTGTAAGTCAGTGACTCGCAAAATAGCATTTGTACATGCTATTACACTTTTTTGCGGCCGCAAATAGGAGGATCTCCCATTTGCGGCCGCAAAAAAGGATTGTACATCTGGCCCAAAATTTGAAAAAAGGGCCTGGGACATCCTTGGTAGGTGGTATAGGATTGACCAAATAGGTGAAAATGGCACGATGTGTCACCTCCCTGTCAAAGGGGGCGGTTCAGGAAAAAGATTTTGTACTCATCAAGCCAAGCTAGAATAATAACTTGTAAAGAACAGCCATATTTCTATAACAAACAGAATGTAAGGATTGTTAGAGGTAATACAATTATGTAACTCAAGGTGGAGTTTAGGCAACATTAAAAAGGCAGTGAGAGGGTGGGTTTCTTCCTAGTCATGTCAGTTAAAAAGTGAAAACTTTGCATCCCCTGCATAAGAAGGAAACATCAGGTTGTAGATTATGAAAAGAGAGAGTGCACTCATTTTTAGTCCTGAGAATTTTGGGGTAGTTTGAAAAGTGGTGGACAGGAGGCATAGATGCAGAGGCTTGCGGCCAGTGGATGGCATGGCATGGTCCAGACATGGGTAGGCATAGGTGAGCTTGCCTGTGGCAGCTCTGCAGAAGCGCTGCTGTGCAAGAGTCACAGGTTGCCATAGGTGGGTGGGTGGGGTCAAGCAGCTGCACAATTAGAGCATAAAGAGCTCATGTCACCATATTAGCGAGAAAATAAGTAAAAAAGGGTGGAAGGTACAACTAAAATATTAGCGAGAACCTAAAATCATAAACACAAATAAAAGATTTGAATGAGGTTGTTGATTTTTGTAGTAGATGTCTTTTGTATTTGCTTTATGTAGATACACTGCTTTCTTCACCCCAACCTAGGAGTTTGGGGTTTTCGCTCTAAGAGATGGCTAATAAATAGCATTTTGGGATTATATACCATACCAGTGACCAATTAATATGGTTTCTGGTTTAGTCATCTAAGAATTTATTCCCCCAGGTCAAACTCCCCCACCCCCCTTTTTTAGGTCTCGCCTAGCGCAGAGTGCATGCACTGCAAGGAGAGGGCCTTTTGGAATCACTTCAGACTTCCAAGAGACTTCTCCTTGTGGGTCTGCCTCCTCCAACTTATCCCATTGGCCTTTGCGTGTGGCTTTCAATAATTGAAAGCACGGAAATGGCCAAAGACGGGTGCATGTCCCGCCTCCCTCAAAACTTTCACTCCCATGGACTAGGGGTCTCGGGAGCGAGCAGCGACTCGCATTTCCAGCTGCTTTCCTCCCAGATCTTTATCTTGGCTTTCGCAGTTGCGCTTGTTATTTTTATTGCTCCCTCAAGCCCACTGCTTTGCTCTCTTCTGATGGCCCCATCCTTGACACCTTCCTGCCTCTGGCACTTTCCCCGGTCTGCCCTCACACTCTGGTCTGCACCTGGCACAGCAGTTCCTCCGCTTTCACACTCTGTCCCGTAGCGCTGCAAACTCAGGCTGTGAGCCAGAATTGCCGTAAAGCCTCACCGTCAGATTGCGCCTCCAATCCCACTGTTGGAGGGAGAACCAGAGTCCATAAGGGATGAGGCCCAGCCAGAGCAGGAACAGCGTGCACAACAGGTCCACGATCAACCCCCTGTGCACCGTACAGAAAAAACTTGCAGGTGATGCAGGCCAAGGGCACTCACCAGCGCAGACGCTGTAGAGGATCCTTCGGTGTTTTCCGGCCTGGAAGGCAGCATAGTGAAGGTACAGCGCCTGCAAACAAGAAGCATGAAGTCAAGTCACAGGCAGCTGGTGTCTGTGAACCACAACCTGACTGACATGAAGGAGTGCATCAGAGAGCTGAATGTCAAAATAGATAAGGGACATAAGGCCTCTGCGTACAGCACCAGTGAAATAACGGGTGCAATAAAAGAACTCTGTGCCACATGAAAAGAGACCAGGCATTTAGACACAGAGGGAAACTACAACTCTGCACCAATCTGGAGACTTATAGCAAGGCGATCAACCACTTGTCCAATGTCACTTCCGTGCTGTCACGCCGCACAGTGACCATGTAGGTCGAAATGGCACACTGCAGCCAGGATGTGGCCAAAGGGTTGGTGCAGGTGACAAATGCAGTAGACCAGCTGCAGACAGTTACCATGGGTTGCACAGGTCTCCTGGGCTCAGGGTACAGGGAGGATTTCTCAAGCAGAGGCAGCAACATCCCATCAATTGCTGAACCCAGACGTCGTAGTGTGAGGCAGGGTACACCATCGGATGCCTCAAGGGAGAGCAGTCAGCACCCTGAGCGTGCAACAGCAGGACTTAATCAATCAATCAAAATATTTGTATAGCGCACTAATCACCCGTTAGGGTCTCAAGGCGCTGAGCCGGGGTGGGGGTGCAGCTACTGCTCGAACAGCCAGGTCTTGAGAAGTCTCCTGAAAGCCAGCAGGTCCTGGGTGGATGCGTGGAGGGCGGCAAGGGCGAAGTTGGCAGAGCGCAGCTGGTGATTCGGTGTGTAGAAGGTGAGACACTTGTTGAGGTATGCTGGTCCAGTGTTCTGTAGTGCTTTGTGGGCGTGGGTGAGGAGCTTGAAGGTGATCCTCACCTTGACTGGGAGCCAGTGCAGGTCCTTCAGGTGGGCAGTGATGTAGCTGTGGCGGGGTATGTTGAGGATGAGTTGTGCGGAGGCGTTCTGGGGTTTGGCAAATGTTCCTGCATGGAGGGCGTTGCCGTAGTCCAGCCTGCTGCTGACGAGGGCCTGTGTGACCGTCCTTTTGGTTTCAGTGGGGATCCATCTGTAAATCTTGCTGAGCATGCAAAGGGTGTTGAAGCAGGAGGAGGAGACGGCGTTGACTGGCAGGGTCATTGAGAGCGATGAGTCCAGGGTGACTCCCAGGTTGCATGCGTGGTCGGTGGGTGTGGGTGCGCCTCCCAGTGTAGCTGGCCACCAAGAGTCGTCCCAGGCTGAGGGGGTGGATCCAAGGATGAGGACTTCTGTCTTGTCCGAGTTAAGTTTCAGGCAGCTGGTCTGCATACTGCTGGTGACTGCCTACATTCATTCGTGGAGGTTGGTTTTGGTGGTGGTAGGGTTTTTGGTGAGAGGGGGCAACAGTTGAGTGTCGTCAGCGTAGGAGACGATGTTGAGGTTGTGCGAGCGAACGATGTTGGCGAGAGGAGCCATGTAGACGTTGGAGAGGGTAGGGCTGAGGGATAATCCTTGAGGTACACCACAGATGATCTTGGTGGCTTCGGAACGGAAGGGCGGTAGGAAGACCCTCTGGGTTCTTTTGGTGAGGAAGGAGGTGATCCAGTCCATGGTTTTGTCACGTAATCCTGCGTCGTGTAGGTGTGTGTGTAGGGTGTAGTGGCATACAGTGTCAAAAGCAGCCGAGATGTCCAGAAGGGTGAGGGTTGCAATTTCGCCATTGTCCAGTATGGTCCTGGTGTCGTCTGTGGCAGCGATGAGGGCGGTTTCGGTGCTGTGGTTGCTGCGGAACCTGGATTGGGACTGGTCCAGGATGTTGTTCTCCTCGAGGAAATGGGTCATTTGCTTGTTGACGATTTTTTCAATGACTTTCGCTGGGACCGGGAGGAGGGAGATGGGGTGGAAGTTTTTGAAGTCCTTTGGGTCTGCTGTGAGTTTCTTGAGTAGGGCGTTGATCTCGGCGTGCTTCCAGCTTTCCGGGAAGGTGGCGGTCTCGAAGGAGCTGTTGATGATCTTCCGAAGTTGGGGGGCGATGATGCGGCTTGCTTTGTTGAAGATGTGGTGAGGGCAGGGGTCGGTTGGTGAAGCAAAGTGGATGGTGTTCATGGTCTTAATGGTATACTCGTCATTGATGTGGGTCCAGGAGAGCAGGTGGTTGGTGAGGCTGAGGGCGGTGTTTATGCAGTGTTGGCAGCTGTTGGGAAGGTCTGGGTGTTGAAGCTGTCATGCATGTCTGCGATCTAGCGGTTAAAGAAGGTGGCTAGGGAGTCGCAGAGAGCTTGCAACGGCGGGATGTCGTTGGAGTTGGAGCTGGGGTTGGAGAGCTCCTTCACAATGTTGAAGAGCTCTCTGCTGTTGTGTGCGTTGTTGCCAATGTGTTCCTTGAAGGAGGTTCTTTTGGTGGCTTGGATGAGTTGGTGTTGTATGTGGATGGCGTTCTTAATGTCTGTGTGGTTTTCCGGTGTCTTTTCTTGGCACCATCTTTTCTCGAGTCTTCGGCAAGCCTGCTTAGTTTCCTGGAGGTCGGTGGTGAACCAGCTGGCCTTTCTGTCAGTATGCCTGTTTGAGGGTTTTTTGATCGGGCAAGAGTGTTGGCGCAGTCGTTGATCCATTGCCTGAGGTTGCTGGCGGCTGTATCCATGTCGGTGGTGTTTGTCAGTGGGTCTCGAGCGAGTGAGGGTGGTGATGAGCTGGTCTTCTGTGACCTTGTTCCAGCTGCGGTAGGGGATCCTTAGTGGGTGGTGGGGCGCGGTGGGTTTCTTGAAGGAGAAGTGGACCCAGCGGTGGTCGGTCCAGTGGAGTTCGGTGGTGTGGCTGAAGGTGGTGTGTTTGCTGGCGGAGAAGATGAGCTTGAGCGTGTGACCGGCGGAGTGGGTGGGTGTCGTGACAAGCTGTTTGAGTCCGAGGTAGGCGAGCAGGGTTGTTGAGTTGCTGTCGGTGTTCTTGAGGTGGAAATTCAGGTCATCGAGGAGGATTTAGTCATGCGGACACGAGGACTTGCTTGCAGATGATGTCGGAGATGGCGTCAATGAACTGTGGCCGGGGGTTGGGGGTCTGTAGATGAGTGTTCCTCTGAGAGTGGTCTTGGGGTCGGTGTGGATCCGAAAGTGTAGGTGTTCGGCGGTGCTGGAGGTGTCTATCATGCAGGGCGAGACTCTGAGGATACTTCTGTAGACGATTGCGATTCCTTCTCCTGGTTTGTTGGTGCGGTCCCTTCTAGTGATCTTGTATTGATCTGGGATGGCTGTGGCGATGTCAGGTGCAGAGGAGGGTTCATCCAGGTCTCTGTTAGGAAGGCGACGTCCGGGAAGGCTGAGTCGAGTAGGTCCCTGAGTTCAACGGTGTGCTTGTGGACGGAGAGGGTGTTGAGTAGTATGCATCTGAGGTGGTTGTGTGCTGCTCCGAGGGTTGGGGTGGGGTGGGGCATGCGGGTGCTCGGCGGCTGGTGAAGTTTCAGTCACGGCAGGTGACGGGTCCGTGGGTGAGTGTCGGGCTGGCCTGGAAGCAGTTTGATGATCGGCCGGTGTTAAGTCCGTGGAGGAAGTCGGCGCGTAGCCTCATCGGGTGTTGTGGAACTCACGGGGGCCATGGGTTCTGGCACTGAGCGCGATCCTAGCACGGACGGGCAGAAAAAAAACAACAAACTAGAAACAAAATTGTAGTGCTCCTCCACTTTTATGCAGGCAGTGGAACCTGCTCTTCAAAATACCAAATGTGTGCTCAATTACACAGCGTGTTGCCATGTGTGCGCGATTGCATCTTCGCTCTCTCGGACTGTCGCCTGCAGGATGGAAGACATAAGGTTATTCACTGTACTCTCACTTCAGCCCTGAACTGTATGTAAGAGTGCTTGACATGCATTTACCTAGCAGGTAGCACTGGGCAAATTTGCCCACAGTGAGACGTCTGTATATCCCAATGTATCTGAAAATGAAGGAATTGTGTGCACTGCCATGGTATTTTGCCACAATGTCCGTTATGATATATTTGGGTTTGCAGATGACCTGTATGTTGAGGGAATGGTACGATTTGTGGTATCTGAATAAGCTTGCATTGTTGGAGGGGGTGAGAGGGCTACATGGGTACCATCTATGCAACCAATGACATGGGGAAATTGGGCAAACTGGTAGAAGTCCAGTTTGTTTTGATGCAATGCCTGTTGTGTGGAGTGGAATATGATGTGATGATGTAGCCTCTGTACCATTGCATCCAGGAATGCATGGAAGAAGCGCGATAGGCAACTCTGGGAGACCCCTCCTGCTGTCGCTATCACCCCCTGGAAGCCCGATGATGCCAGTAAGTCTAGTGAACAGAGGACCTGTACATGTGCTGGTATGGTTTGGGTCCTGCGGGTGGGGTGTTCAAGCATAGGTTTTAGCTCTGCACTCAAGTCCAGTATGGTAGCTGAGTCCAGTCTATACTTCTCATGTATCTCTTCCTCGGCCTGCTGGAACAGAGTGATGCGCACTCTGAAGACCTGTTCCTGTCGCCACCTTCTCGGTGCTGCTGCTTGAATCTGCATCCTCCTGGCTATCACACACAGCGCTGCATTGTGGAAAGCCCTATAGCATTGTGGGCATGTTTAAATAGGTTGCACCTGGTTACCACCTGCTCCTAGTTGGTGGTAATAATCATGTGCAAAACAGCAACTTTCGTGAAATCGCAATTTGCGAATTTTTGATACACAGATTTACGATTTCGCAAAGTGCTACAACACTTTTTGCGATTATCGCAAATAGCGTGTCAGAATTTGCAAAGTTGCAAATGAAATTCGCAATATGTCTCAGTCGCAAAATAGGTATTCGCAATTTTTGAGAATTCCTATTTTGCACTGCGAAACTCTCATACATAGGGGGAGCTATTTGGTGATTGCAAACACGGTCTTTTAGTGATTCGCAGTGCTTGCAACTTCCAAATGGCTTGATACTTTAAGTAGGTGGTAAACCACTCGCAAAGGGTAAGGGGTATGGGGACCCCTTCCCCATTGTGAGTATGATGAAAAATATTTTTTAAGAGCAGGCAGTGTTCCCAGAGACCTCTGCCTGCCCTTAAAAAAATGAAACTGAAAAGTTTAATTTTTCTTTTTTAAATGCATCCCGTTTTCCTTTAAGGAATTGGGTGCATAAAAAAATGCTTTATTAAATAAAAAAGCAGTCACAGATATGGTGGTCTGCTGACTCTAGCAGGCCAACCTCCCTGTGAATGCCAGCCATTCCTAAAGGGTGCCAAAATTGTGCCTGCCTAATTAATGTTAATGAGGCATGCAATTTGCGACCCCCATTAGGAATTGCAAACAGTGTCTGAGGCACTGTTGTGCATTCCAATTAGCAAGTCGCAAATAGGAGTCGCAAATGTGACGCAGTTTGTGACTCGCTAATTGGCTGGCCGTACATCTGGCCCTTTAATCCCTCCTGCAATCTTTCAGGGGCTATCATCTATAGGCACCTCATTGGCTCCCAGTAACAAACAGAACCAATTTTCAAACTCTCGTCCTTACTCACTGAGCAGTTTTGGTCATTGGCCCATAGATGTATCTACAACTATTAACATGGAACACTCAAGAAACATAGGCCAGGGGGTCAAAGACTCCTCTTGGTTCCTCAATTTAATAAAACTTGCAGAGTATGACGTTCCTTGAAATACACAGTCGCAATCCTGTGGAACGTGATACCTTCTCACCTACGTTCCACCACCTCTGAAGCCTCCTTTCGTAAATCAATTAAAACTTTGATTTTCTCCCCTTAGCTCTCCTTCCATCTCAGCTTCCTCGATTCTGGAGCACCTAGACGACACTCAGTTTTGAGTAGTTGCGCGTTTTACAAATTATATTTTTTTTAAGTATTAAGCTCGACTTTTGATTGACAAGTTTCCGAAGACTAACACGTTTCCTAAAACTTTTTTCCGTAAGCAGACTGTCTGGTACTAGTTGGGGATGTCAACCTGTAGCTTGAGTATTTTTTGACTCCTGTCTTTTATTTGCAGATTACTGTAATGGTGGATTCCTTAGAAGCAAGAGAAAAGAGTCTTTCTTGTATGTTTATGTTCTATATCTGCTTCAAGATTAGTGATAGTTTTGCTTTAAAGTGTTGGTCTGGGTTTTTACCCTTCTGCATGTGTATTACAGATCTCAATATCATTGTCTCTTCTTGAGAATAATGAATTCCGTCCTTTATGTGTAAAGGTCTTCAATTCATATATTGTGCCACTTTTTGTTCAGTGCTTTCTAATGCCTGTCTTTGTTTTGTTTTTTTTTGGTTTTTTTTGTTGAACCTTTATTATTACGTCAAGCAAGTACAAGTATGGGCCTACAACCACCCCGGCCGGCCGCTAGTCAAAGCATAAGTACAGCAGAGCACTGTGGAAAGTTATAACAGTTCGAAAACCGGGTTCCTACACATGTCCAGGACATGACTTGTATTCAAGCGTACAGGTCGGAATTCAGGATTATGAAGGTTCATTTTGCAATAAGAAAAAACTAAAAATAAGTGCCATACGGTCATACATGGTCCTACAATAACAAATATGAATCAGGATATCCGCAAATAGTACAAATACAAATGAGGTATTGGGGTTAAGGTACGCGAGTCAGGATAAGTGTAGGCACAAACCCGTTCTGTAGCAAGACTGAACCCCACCCCTCAAAACGAAACATATTGTAGGAGACATGAAGAACGACGACACTAAAAAGGGAAAAAGGCTAAAAGGCCATAGAAACAAATAACGGACAAATTAACAAACCCCATACCCCTACCCCCCACCCTGCACCCCTGCAGAAGGCCACGGCCTACCCCCCCCCCAGCAGCGTGCCTGTCCCCCTAATGGAAACCCGAAATATAGAAAAAGAGGAGAAAAAAGAAGAGAAGAGAAAAGTGGAGGAGGGCCCTCGATCTTGCCACCCGGCCCCGCCCCTCACCCCCGCGCCCAGGAGACATCCCGAAAGCAAGATCAGAATATCCATGGAGAACATCAATCACCGACCACACCAGCAATATAATCCCGGCCGAATATCCCCCAAGCACCGTCAGCCAACAATAAGTCCACTAGACTCTGGACGGTATCATCCCTGGCCTTGTCTATCAATGGAACCAACATACGTCCACTTATCAATCGGTATACAGAGCGGCGTGGAGGGTCCAAGTGATCCGGGCGGGCCAGGCCGAGTTGTCGCTTCATAGGACTCCAGCAACCCAAACCCATCCGAACATGTATGGCGGAAATCCGTTTGTGTCGATATGGACCCCGAAAACATCCCCAAGTCCGAACACAGTCTCACCATCCAAGGAGGGAGAGTCACACAATCCGGCAAGCGCCGAGGCGTCGCCGGGGCAGCCCAAAAAATAGGTTGGCGTTGTTTCCCCAGCCGCCAAGGGGACATGTGCCCCGAAGAGACACTCGCATGTACAACGGAGCTGTCCAGGGCGATCACGTGAGCCGGGTCTTTCAGCGCCTCCATGAACCTAGGCGTAGCTGGAGCACTCTTCACGGACATAGAGGCGGGCACGTCGGCAATCCGTTGAGATCGAGCTGTGCCCGTGTGGAACGGCGGGACAACAATGGCGGCCATCCTTCTCCCCAGGTCCCGGGCATTACAGATCAGGGTCTCATGCAGGGTCGTTAGAGCAGCCAATATATCTTTGGACGTGAGCTCCTTCTCGCGCCGCCAGTCCCCTGATCTCACCCGCACGGCAGCTGTTTGACCTGGATGTGGTCCACAGAGGAGGGCGCCGGCCGCCATCTTAGCTAATCCGGCCTCGTCCTTCTTCACCTCACCTCAGGGAACGGGCCCCAAACCAGGGCACTACAGGATTCACAGCCGGGACTCAGAATTGCAAGGCAGGCTCCCCGGAGAAGAGTCACCAAAGGGCTAAACACAAATCTCTGCCGCTCCCCGGGAGCCGCCCGCCGATTCCGGGGGTAATCCTTGAGTATGCCCGGACACAGAACTGGTAAGGGGGCCAGATATCGTGCACTCTCCTCGACCCTGCTTTGCCACGCAGCCCCACGAGGCACTCCGCTAGGTGGACTGGGTCGCCACTGTCGCCATCGGCCCATCAATTCTCCTGTGCCCTCCGGCCGACTCTTCACCTCCACCAGTGGCCGCTGTTGTTGCATTCGCGGCCGGCTGCACCTCTCACTCGACACCCCGGTCCCAGCACCGCGAAGGCCGCAGAACAATCGGGGACATTTCTCCGGGTCTGCTGCATGTAGAAGCCTCAGAAGCAGATGGTTTGTGAAAGTTCTCCTTCGCCTACTTAAATAAGCTGTTACGCCTCAGGATATTTGCCAGGATGTATGCGCGGGTGAGAGGGCTCACGGAGCCGAGCTTCTATGCGGCCATCTCGGTTGCTGGCTTGGCTCCTCCCCCCATGCCTGTCTTAGTTTACTAATAATGTCATGTTTTTTCTGAGAGGTTGGGCTTTTAATATGAGTTTCCCATATTTTTGTGCCTGGATACCATTGCTGGAATCAGAAATCAGACATGTATCCAGTATCCAGACACCAAAATATGGGGATTACAAAGCATTTTTGTCAGCAACAGAAATAACACGTGGACACCAGAATGGCAGGTCCTACTTCATGTCTTTTTCACTAGTTCAGGGAATATAATTTGCTTGGAGCAGGAATAGAGAGGCGGTGTTTGATGTGTCCCCCATGCAGTTGAAGGGGAGCAGGTTGGAGGTCTATCATTTTTTACTCTGGTAGTTCCAGACTCACAGGGCCTGATTCACAACATTAATTTAATACATTTCAGTAATTTCCAATTTGGAACTTGGTACTTTTCAGTGTTCACAAACTCTGAGTGCAAATTTACTGCAAAGGTGTAAGTTACATGTCTCCATCCCCTTAGTACTGAAATTGGCTTACTTTTGTGTGGGTGGGTGACGTTTCTCCCTAAACCACTCCCTGGCTATCCCTAAACCCCTAACACTTCCCTAATCCCATATCCTTTTGGAATAAATCTGTCCTTTTTAATGCCACTTCCCTGTAGCCCACCCATATATACAACTAAAACACCTGTGTGTGGGAGACCCCACAGTTGGGAAGAAGAAGTATCGGTAATTGTGGGGGCGTAAACTCTGCAGGTAGTTTGTTGTTAGCACTTTGTAGTACCAGAAAGTGCAGTTTGTGAGTCAAACCCGTAGTTTGTGAATAGCATTTGTAATAATTTTTGTAGTAGTACTAGAAAACATACTACAAGGAGTAGTTTGTAAATCAGGCCCAGATACATGAGAAAACCCAATTACACAGACGCAGCCCGTGCAGGTAAGAGCGGTGGGGAGGTGTGTGTGTGTGTGTGTGTGGGAGGGTGACAGACGACAACGAGGGAAAATTGAATAACCATCGTCCGATGAAATGCCGCCAACCCGGCCCCAAAGCCTAACCGCTCTTACTTGCACGGGCCGGGGCTGCAATTACACTGCTTTGGCTCCGGAAACTCCTAATATGGGCCGGAAGGTTTTCTATGTGAGAATGAATCCCTGCCGCCTTGATTCGATCTGTTAAATTAATTATTTCTAACGGACTCAAGTCATCTTCTTTTCTCAACTGCCCTGCTTAATATCTTTTTGTGATTGGGGCCAAAATAAATAAAAAAAATATGCAATGCTCTTTCGCACCATTTTGCTGCTTTTGTGTTAGGAGCAGAAGCAAAGCATCGTATATAAATCACACAACTATTACTGATGTCGAACGTATAAATCTGTATGCAATACAGATTAGGGCAAATTCGTTACAGCAAACGTCGCCCAAAAAGAGCGCTTGCTGCATTCCCGCCCCCTCTGTGGAAAGTTCGTGTATTTTGCCCGGAGGCTCCGGGGCACTTCCCGTCCTCCATGTTGGGAGCCAGGGCCGGCTGACGCACCGCTCAGAACAAAGCTGTCAAACTGGAATTGCACCAGTGATTGACACGTGTTCCTGAGACAAATGCAGTGATTGCCGCTTTAATTAATTTGTTTTTTTGGCAGCATTAATGGTATGAAGAAATTGTGTTTGCGTATGATTTTCATCCTAAGAACTCCGTGAACCGTGACCTCAGGGAACTTGTTTCTTCTCCCACCAATTTTTCCGGAGCTTTCTTCAATGAATCATTAAGCTGTATGTAAACTATTATGTGCGGTTTCTACTACAAGGAAACTCGGCCTCCGTGTAGCACCAGTGAAGTAGGCTACAAGTCAGGGGTATGGATTCCTGGGATGCTTTGCCATCTTACTCACACTAAGGGTTGGACATTGATTTTCAGTATTGATCAGTTGCCTTCCTGTTTCCCACACACCAGTGCCAGTCGGCCCTGTCGCTGTTAGTGCACCCATGCTTGGTTACCATCTTTTGTTGTGTGGTGTACGTACACCTATATGAGCCAGGGAATGTTAGCGCAGCTGCAGGTTCTGCATAGGGTGCCTTGTACGTCACTCTGAGCAGGGTCTACAACAGGGATCCAGAACTTGCCCTGGACTGGCCGACCTGGGCAGCAGCAGAGAAGGCATAGCGCCTAGAGGGTAGGAGGTTGGACTGGGGTTGACCAAGCACATTAGAAACAGACCCCAGGACATTAATGCATGATGCAGACTCAGAAGATCTAAAACCTCCAAAAGTAACTCACGTCCTCTCTTTTATCTGAAGGAAGACCTCCCACTACTGAAAATTTCTACTTCTCATGCCCATGGAAGTGCCTTCCCAGTGTGTTCTTGCGGTTAGAGTGTTTGCCTTTTATTGCAGTATTATCCATGCACTTGTGTTTGGTACCCTCTTGCAACTTGCACTCACCACTTTGCCCCTGTAACACACGGTTTGCCTCCTCTCACATGTTTTCTACCTTTGATACTTGCACAAGTGCCACTTTTGCCTACGTAATCGTTTGTTCTTGTGCTTGAGTGTCTAATATATATTGCAGTATTATACCGCAAATTATACTCTATTTTCTCTTGTAGCCTGCACACTTGTCACTTTTTCCTCCTGTGCACTTTTTACTACCTCATGTATTTTTGGTAGCCCACATTTTTACTACCTCATGTATTTTTGGTAGCCCACATTTTTACTACCTCATGTATTTTGTTTGCTCACAAGTGTCACAATTACCTTGTCTACCTCATGTATTTTTGGTTTCTCACAATTTTTACTACCTCATGTATTCTGGTTTGCTCACAATTATCACTTTACCGTATGTAACGTAACGTATGCCTCTGCAATCTGTTGCTCGTGTAATGTTCTCAGTTTGTATCATTTATGTTCCTATTGTGAAGCGCTCTGACACCTTCGGGTAAAGTCCGCGCTATATAAAATTGCATAAATAAAAATAAATAAAATAAAATAAATAAGATCAGGAGGTGGTGCAGGTAGAGGGGCTGGTGTTGGACAGATGTGCGCTCGCCTCTTAACCCACCCTCAGCGCAGGGCGCAAGAACGTAAACTTACCATGACAAGGCACTGACATCCTGCCCATTGGTGGAGGTGGCCTCTGGTCAGTGTCTGACCCTTGTGTGCTGCCTATGAGTCAGGGACAGTCGATAGAGCCGGGGCCTTCTTACAGCGGGGAGACGTGTGCATCCCGTGAGAGCGGACAGTTTCCGGAGCCGCTGCTGAGCTACTGAAAGTAGCTCAGTATCCGCATCTCGGGCCTATGTACAAGAATGTCACACAGTGCAGTGTAACAAGTTACATTGCTGCGCTTGGAGTGAGCGCGACCTGCAAACTATCTGAATATGCAGTATTCATGGCAATAAAGTGCACTCCTGCCGTTTCCACTGCGCTGTATTCATGGCAATACAGTGCACTCCTGCCGTTTCCACTGCGCTGTATTGATGGCAATACAGTGCACTCCTGCGGTTTCCACTGCGCTGTATTCATGGCAATACAGTGCACCCCTGCGGTTTCCACTGCGCTGTATTCATGGCAATAAAGTGCACTCCTGCCGTTTCCACTGCGCTGTATTCATGGCAATACAGTGCACTCCTGCCTTTTCCACTGCGCTGTATTCATGGCAATACAGTGCACTCCTGCGGTTTCCACTGCGCTGTATTCATGGCAATACAGTGCACCCCTGCCGTTTCCACTGCGCTGTATTCATGGCAATACAGTGCACCCCTGCCGTTTCCACTGCGCTGTATTCATGGCAATACAGTGCACTCCTGCCGTTTCCACTGCGCTGTATTCATGGCAATACAGTGCACTTCTGCCGTTTCCACTGCGCTGTATTCATGGCAATACAGTGCACTCCTGCCTTTTCCACTGCGCTGTATTCATGGCAATACAGTGCACTCCTGCCGTTTCCACTGCGCTGTATTCATGGCAATACAGTGCATTCGTGCCGTTTCCACTGCGCTGTATTCATGGCAATACAGTGCACCCCTGCGGTTTCCACTGCGCTGTATTCATGGCAATACAGTGCACTCCTGCCGTTTCCCCTGCGCTGTATTCATGGCAATACAGTGCACTCCTGCTGTTTCCACTGCGCTGTATTCATGGCAATACAGTGCACTCCTGCCGTTTCCACTGCGCTGTATTCATGGCAATACAGTGCACTCCTGCCGTTTCCACTGCTCTGTATTCATGACAATACAGTGCACTCCTGCCTTTTCCACTGCGCTGGCACCCTTTTGGCAACCTAGCTTTTTTGCGCCAAGGGTGCCTGCGCTGCATGCAGGATTGGTCTTTTGTGCAGGAAGGTACACTTTTCTGCACAAAAAACAATCCTGCGAGGCATAATCGTTCTACGTGCACTGCAGAGTACAGCACACATACAAAAAGGAAGTGAAACAAGGAGAAACAACGATATTTCTCCTTGTTACGCCTCACCTGAGATGGGCAGAGTGAGGCAAGCAGCGATTTGCACTTGTAGTCTTACTCCAGAATTATGGAGTCACTCAGGGCCACGCAAAGTGGCCTTGCATGGCTTCATAAATCACATGTAAGGTTTGTGTCGCTCTTGCACCACATTACGTGGCACAATAGCAATGCAAACAGGCTTATAAAAAGGCCCCCACGTGTGTCAGCAGCACTTGCAAATCAGGCATAAAGAAACAAGATATCCTGCTATACACCAGAGGCACAAAAAGATAATTTCAACTACTATCGCTGGTGACAGAATATATTTTGTGCTTCCCTCTTGAAGTGAGTATCGAGTCAACCAATAGCTCAATCTTCTGATCTTATGATGATCCACTTTCCCAGGAGGAGAATGCATTTTGCTAGAGACACTCGTGAGGCTGCCATAAAGCAATCAAATCTCCCACTGCATTAACAAAGCACCCTATGCAATAAAATGACCTCCTCAACTATAACCAGGGAATGATCAACCCATAGCCTTAAGGAATCCTCCCTGCATCCCTCAGCATCACTTCTTTGTGAACAAAATTTCAAACCATTCAGGTCTCCGTCTCTCTCGTCCTAGAGCCGTCTCGCTGTCCTCCCATCTTAGCCTTCTTACCTCTCCAATCCTCCTTCTCTTGCTTCACACCAGCGAACATGAGATCAGATACCCATCCTTGAGATTGAACCATGGCTTGCAGCCCAAAAGAAGCAATTCTTTCCCCACCCTAGCATCTATCATACAGGTGGGATAAATGAATCCCTCTGTAAGGGAATTGACCGCAGACAAATTAAACTTGCCATCATCATGCCCCTGAACAAACCCGCTATTAACCCACAAGACCAGGCAAGTCACCAACCACTTTCTAACACATCGTACCTCAATAAAATCCAGTAGAAAGATGGGATTAACCAATTTCATCAATTTATTGAGCTCAACCACCACCTCCGCAACCTGCAATCAAACTTCGGGCTCATGGGGGCACAGACTGCACTGGCTAAAAACACTGAAAATCAACTCTTCGCTTAGGAAGAAAGGACACATGGGGGCCGATTCACAGAACTAACTTCAGACAAAATCCTAAATTTACTACTTTTGGTATACATAGAAGTTAGGATTTTGTCTTAAGTTTGTCTTAAGACAAACTTAAGACAGACTTAAGACAGACTTAAGACAAAATCCTAACTTAAGTCTGTCTTAAGTTTGTTTTAAGACAAACTTAAGACAAAATCCTAACTTCTGTGAATACCAAAAGTAGTAAGTTTAGGATTTTGTCTTAAGTTAGTTCTGTGAATCAGGTCCATAGTGTCAATCTATTCCTTGACCACTCTGGTTCTCTCTTTCTTCCAGAATAGAATGTAACAAGTGTACTTTCCCTAACGTACACTGACAGCACTCGAATGAATATTTGACTGAACGCCATGGAATGCCTAGCCCACACATTGCACTGGACGAAAAACAACTTCTATGCTTGAATAGATGAAGACTGAAATCCTTGTTCTGGGAGTGTCAAATAAGTATGCAATGCCTTTCAAATGGTCTGCAAGCCTGGGATTGCCTCCAACCAACTCATGTAAAGGAGGAATACATTTATGGATAGTATTAATCGCAGATCTTTTAGGTTTAAAGTATTTTATTGAAGCAGGGTAAAGAAGGAACAACAGGGCAATAAAAAAAAAGAACCACAGGTGCACCACAATAAATGCATACAACGTATCAGATACATCAAAGCAGTTCAGTTCCTGTCATAGGCTCCGTCCGGTATGGATACACAGCTCGTTCGCCTGTGGTTAAGAGCAAATAAAAAGAAGAGAAAAAAAAAGGGGGGGAGGGAGGAGTGAGGGGGGGAGAGGGAAGAGGAGGGAAGGGGAGGAGGGAAGGGGGGGAGTGTAAGGGGAAATGGGGGGGGAGGGGAAAAGGGGGGATGGGGAAACAACCCTGCTCCACAACCTACCCAACCTACAAAGTTCCCCAACTACCACGCCCCAACCCACCCCCTGTACTGTGCCATGACCTCCAGCTCTCCCCTCATAGCGACCCTCCGGTCGACTCAGCCACTCCACGCCAACTCCGACCAATCAATCAGGCGGATCCGGTGGCGGTGTCAGTCGTAGCAACCTAAGATACCTGGGGCAGGTGATCTCCCTGAACTCAGAACACAACAAGCTATGGAAAGGCGCCCACAGCTCCTCAAAGGCTTCTGTATCCCCCAGTGCTACCAAAGACATCTTTTCCATGCCAAGGACATGCCACAACCTATGCAGCCAGCCGACAACAGTGGGAAGTGTGGTGGAGCGCCAGTGTATGAGAATGTTTTGCACCGCTGACCCTAAGGCTATCGCAATCTGTCTGCCCCTTCTAGACCTGAGAGGGTACATCAACCCATTTGGCAACCCCAGCAGGACATAGGATGGGAACCGTGGCAGCTCTATCTCAAAACATTTGTCCACCTCACCAAGAACCTCCTCCCAATAAGAAGCCAAAAGGGGGCAATCCCACAGTATGTGTGTAAGCGTGCCAGTTTGGCCACAGTTACGCCAGCACGTCCCCGGGATTGATCTATCCATCTCGTAATCGCAGATCTTTTGTTCACTTCAGTAATGAACATTGTACACTCTGGAGAATTCTTCCACTTATGCAGTGACGGCTGGTTACATTTCAGAGCGGTGCGGAGTAATACAGGCCCCAGATTTTTGTAAGCAAGCAAAGTAAGTGACCTCAGCTTCCTCTAGGAGGGCTCAGGACAGTTCTATTCCAGAGAACATTTTGAAAGCAAAGTGGCGAAACAATACTTTTTAAAGCCCAATTTTGAAATAAATTGGCTCAAAAATATTATGCTCCAAGCCAATGTAGCCTGACACTCCCCAGGAGTTAACTCAGTTTTGCAGTGGTTCCACCTGCATGCTAATAATTCCTTTCATTGTGGCAGGGCCAGCATTTTGGCAGAGGTGCTGCCTATGTGAAATTGGTGCCCACAGGTTGTGCCAGTACCAGAGTTTTGCCATTGATGCCATCTATTTCTTAAGAGTGACCTATATGTCAAAATTACCAGATGTCATGGCCAGCATTTTGGTATTGTGATTGTCCGAACCTTACCCCCACCCACGGGCCCAAATATCATGGCTGTCCTCCTTTATGACCTACATTATGTCAGCTACAACATTCCGCCATGGGTAGCTTGCATACAAAAAGTTACCTACAAAATTCTAGTTCAAGCATTTAGCTGCTGGTGTCCCAGAAACCACGCATTATCAACAATAAGCAAGCACCAGCATGTCACCATGGGTGCCGCATATGTCAAGAATAACCTCCGGTGTAAAACCATAAAAGGAAGGAGAACCCTTAAAAAATCAACAGCAAGACTTCCAAGTTTATAGAGCTCTCTCCCAGCTTTGTCAAAATTAACTGAAAAAAGACAAGTTTTGAAGTTTGAAAGTAATACTAGTCTCAAAGACTCTTTTGTAAAAAGAGATCTTGCTTTATTATTCAAATATTATTCAATTTCAGGTTTCCTACTCGAGCCAACACGTGTTTCACGACACCAACAGTACATTGTTACTCAATCAGGACTGTCATCCAATTAATTTCAATAACATCCATGTATGGTAGGCCCAGCTTATCAGGTTGATTGATTCCTTAAAATGTTTTCTTTAGGTAGGTACCTGTAAAGGCAATGGGAAGATAGTGTCAAATTCACGACCAAGAACTTCTAGAGTCAGTGTGATGGCAAGATAACCAGCAGCAACAGTATCGTTGAGTGCATTACAGCTAGACTGGGACTATCCTGTAACTGCACTCTCTGCTACTGTAGCACAGAATTCATGTGATGATCCACAGAGAACTGCAAAGCCCCCCCTCCCTCCCTCTCAGAACCTTCTCATTACACAGACTCACTGACCATTCGCACTTGAGTTAGATGGCAGAAGACTTACAAATCACCCAGACTATTTCCAATCCATGCACACAGGCTTTGCAAAAGTTGACAGATATCCCATCTTTTTGAAGCCTTCTCCACTGATCCAACCATTAACCCGCAAACTATCTGAATACGCCATCCCTTCAATTGACCATTTTAATTGCTTAACTGATCTTAGCACAGAGACATATTGTCTAACGTTAAATCAGGCTCTACTGGTGGTCCCTGCCCTCCCCAGATTATTACCCTTTCCCCTGATTTCTGTTATCTGGCCCTGAACTACCTCTGCAACACTTCTATCAGATCAGCCACAAATCCAGACACGTAGAAACATGCTTTTATAACTCCTCTGTTAACAAACCATCAGCCTACTCTTACATTTTAAGCAATTGTCCAATATCTCTGCTGCCTTTTCTAGCTAGCATCTTGGAAAAGGAAATACATCTCCAACTGTCCTATTTCTTTGAATCTAATTCCCTTCTTGACCCGCCCCAGTTTGGCTTTTGGGCGCTCCACTAGACTGAAACGGCTTTAGTGGTTGTCACTGATACCATCGAGATACCACGGAAGTCAGAATGCAGACCTCATTCTATTGGATTTTAAGTTCCCATTTAATCCTCCGCCAAAGCTTACTTGATGTTGGGATGTGCAAGAAGGCTTTCCACCATGTAGTGTCTTTTCATTAAGGCCACCCTTCCTCCTTTTCGATCTTCTGCTACCACCATCAACTTGCATTGATCTACCAATTCAAAGATGCAAAGATTCAAGCTATAAGGAGTTAGTTGGAAGCTTTGGGCCTGATTACGGGTTTGGCGGGCATGGAGCAGGCCACCACTCCAGCAGGCTAGCTCCAGGACCGCCAAAATCACCTGCCGGCCACCCACCAGATTAGGAGTTTTCTCCTGGTCTGGTGGGCGGACCTTTTGCGTTCCCACAGCGGTGCCTATTGAAAAGGCACCTCAATGGGAAATGCCAAAACCTGTTCCTGTACGGCATGGTGAGGATACTTCTAATATACTTGGCGGTGCTGCAGCAGCACCGCCAGCATATTCGAACCTCTGACCACTCCGCGACCACCGCGGGATCCATGATCCCCTGCACTTGTGAAGGTCCTGTGGCGGACCCTACGTCGGGTGAACAGCCAATCTGGCAGTCCAATGACTGCTACCACGGGTTCGGCGGACCAATTGACCACCAAAGCCCTTTAGCTTGGAGTGCTGTGGCAGATACAAGTGCATTGCGATTTTATTTCTTGATTATCAATTCAATTCAATTCAAGAATTCTTGATTTCGGCCATTTAGGCCATAAAAGATACATATAAAAACATACATCATAAAACATCCACATTGTATTAAACCATTATATTAAAACATTACTTTGAAAGGGGAAAAAAGGGGAAAAAGAATCAGTTCCCTATTGGTAATCAGGAGGTGGATTGGCATTACAGTTATATGAAAGTTCCATCCTTTAGTAGGCAGGCTTTTAATAGTTTTCTGCTGATGTGCCACATGGCCATTAAAAATTTAGCAACTGCAAATACTATCTGAGGGGAAGTGTTTGTTTTCAATATTCTGTTTGAGATCGCAAGGCTCCTTACGCCCAAGTTCCTACATAGAGGCAATAGCCAATATTTCCTTGGCCTGTTGTAGGCTGGGCAAAAGAACAGGACATGAATTTCCTCCTCATCATAATTGCTACACCCAGGGCAGGTTTTGTCATCCCCCTTTGCCCATTTACATGTAAAAGAATTGATGGGCAGTGTACCTAGCCTCCATTGGATGAACAGTTTTCTTGCCAATATCGGGAAAATGATGTCCATAAAACTTTCAAAGTAGTAAGAATTCTTGGAGTCCAGAAATCGTTCAGTTAAAATCCCATTGTGGGGTGCAAGCACAAGGGAAGCAAGACTTCTCTCCTTATGAATCTCCACCAGTCTTTTTTGAGAGACTTTTCGGCAGCCTAACTCAGGGGCCTCCCATAGCTCATGAATACTCAGCCAGTACAGTTCTTTCTTTACAAATGCCAGCCACGGAATTTTATCACAATGGTTCAAATTCATTACGTGGATGAGGTCTTGCCTACAGTGTGCAAGCTCACTGGTGGACCAGAGCCTATGCCAGAATCTTAATGGCTTTGATTCCAAATCCTCACCAATGGGTGGAAGATCCACATCTAATCTTAAGGGAAGCAGGGGTGTACCACGAGGGAGGGCTAGGAGACGTCTCAAAAAGTTATTTTCTACACTGGCCAGCGCTGTCCCTGCTTTATGCCCCCATAGCTCACTACCATATGATGCAGCCGCTTTAGCTTGTGTTTTATACATTTCAACTGCCGGGGTGATAGGTTTAAAAGTAGAAGTGTTCGCAACCTTCAAAATTGCCCCGGACAATTGAGACAGCTTAATCCGAGATCTTGCTATTTGTCGTTCCCAGGATAAATTCTCATGCAGGGTTACCCCCAAGTACTGAAATGTTTTTACCCTCTCTAGTCTTACTGAGCTCAATGATGGATTAGGTCTAGTCTTAGGTGAGGGGTTAAATATCATGAATTTGGTCTTCCCTGTATTGATCTCTAGACCATATTGTCTACAGAAAAGACCAAATCCATCCAGGATCCGTTGAATCCCCATTGGGGATTTGGAAAGCAGGAGGGTATCGTCAGCAAACATGATGGCCGGCACCCTCCTGCCTGCCAGAACTGGAGCGTCATTGTCCCTCACGTTACCAAGGTGGGATATAACATTATTAACATAAAGGCAAAACAGGGTTGGCGCCAAGATACAACCCTGCCTTACCCTCTAAGGACTGGGAACCTTTTAGACAACGCTCCGTCCCTCCCACACCTGACCTGGGCAAAATTACCATCATGGAGCCTAATTATGGCCCGTAGGAGGTGGATATGGACCCCCAGGTCTTTTAAAACCTCCCAGAGTTTCTTTCGGGGGACCAAATCGAATGCTGACCTCAGGTCCACGAACACCATGTACAGCCTCCCCCCCTCGATCCTCACAGTTTTCCAATGGAGGAGTACGAGGCGGAAAATCTGGTCCATGGTGGACGTGTTTTTCCTGAAGCCAGCCTGGAGGGGGCTTAAAATTTCTTTGTCCTCCATCCAGTCTAAAAGGTGGTCCAGCAAAAGGCAGGAAAAAAGTTTTTGAGGGACATCTATAAGGCTGATCGGCCTGTAGTTGGCTGGGAGAAGAGGACAGCCCTTCTTGAAGATGGGTACAATCTCCGCCCCCAGCCAAGTACAGGGGATCTCCATGCCTCCCGCGATGGAATTAAAGAGAATGAGGAGGTACGGTGCCCAGATCTCAGGGTGGGACCTAAAAAGGTCACCAGGCAGTCTATCGAGTCCCGGTGCTTTCCCCGTCGCCAGTCTCTCTATTGCACTGGCCACCTCCCCCAGGCTAAATTCCAATCCGTCCTCTGGTTGGGATAAAACGACAGCAGCCACATCATTGGCAATTTCAAAGGTATCTTCATAAAGTTTGCCGAAGTGGGCTTCCCAAACAGAAGCTGCAATGTTGGGCTCCACTGCAGCTTTTGGTTCGCCTGTGCCGATGTTTACCAAAGACCAGAATCTCCTGGAGTCCCTCGTTTCTAAAGCTAGGGAGAGGTCCTGCCATCTGTTCCAGTCCCATTCTGACCTTGCCAGTGCCATTGTTTCCCTGTATTCCCGCCTAAGCTCGGCCACCTTGCCCCTATATGTACCTGCTTTTATTGCTGCTATTAGTTCTGTCAGCCTTTTTACAGAGTTGTACCAGGTAGAGGTTCGGGTTTTTGCTTGCGCTGCACTACCACCGGGAAGAGGACCTCACCTAGAGCTCCCACTAACTCTTCATGGATTTGGGCTAATCTCTTGTTAAAGTCTTGGGGTTTAGGTTGATTGATTAAATTGTCCAGGTCCTTTAACCTAGGGAGTGCTAGATCATAGATTTCCCTGATACTTTCTTGTGAATTTGCCAGTTTCTCCCATTTTACCCTACGCCTGTTGGAACTGAGAACCAGGTTCCCTAAATCCTCACTGGGCTCAACGGACTGCGATCCAGCTACGACTACAGAATACACCATATCTAGTAGACGTGCATTGTGATCGCTGTCCGTTCTTGCAACTACTCTAAAATCCTGGACCTTGGACCACAAGCTGATGTCTACAAAAATGTAGTCCAGCCGCGATTCGTGATCCTTCCTATTGAAGGTACATAGCGAGGGGGTGTCTGAAATTATTCGGCCATTACAAGCCCTTAGCGCAAAATTAAGTGTCAGGGACGTAATTTGCACCGCAAGAGGAGACCAAGATTTGGGGTGGTGGGATTGACATGGTGGAACACCCCAAAAGCAATCTTCTGCAGTGAGTGCCCCTTCCCTCAGCCCTTCCAGAGGTTCAAAGTGACAATTAAAATCTCCACCCATCACTATCTTACAGTCTTTAGGTAGTTGGCCCAGAAAGGACGAAAGATCATCAAGTGTGGGTGACTCCATGTTTGCACCGCCTGGGCGAGAGTACACGTTGATAATTGCTATCTTATAGGCATTGGGCCACTTAAGTAAAACACACTGTATGTCCTGTGAGAATGTATCTACATTCTCCGTATTGCATCCAATGTGACTTGCTACCCACACCGCCAAGCCACCCGAAGGCCTCCCTTTGCCACTCCAGCTGGCTTTGATTTCTAAAATTGCATAGCCTGTTCTAGACTGGGGTTCCCTGTCCCAGGTCTCTTGAAAGAGACAAACATCACAATTGCCTACTAAGGAGTCCCAGTCATCAGTATATAGTTTGTTGGCAATACCCGCCACATTGCAGGACAGAACCTTCAAAGTTTCGGGTAAAGGTTTAGAGCCCGGTGCCCCAGTTTTCTCATGTTCAATGACCACTGAATGAACAGCAGACCCTTGCAGTTGCATTGTTTCCATGTTGAGTGGAGCAAGAGGTGTTAAGTTCAAGTCAGGCAGGTCAGTGGGTGTTAGTATGTGAGCATGTGGACTACCAGGTAAAATGTTTTCTTGGACCCGCGTCCTAAGGGGAGTTGGGTTGTCTAAATGGAATGTATCACTTCCCCGAGTGGTGGTGCCAGCATTACCTCCCACGATCCCCAGCCCTGTAGATTCGCTAGTGGTTAGCCAAATCTGTTTACAGTGGCTTGGGTTCACTTTTATGCTATTAGTCCTCGGGGGCAGCAATATTTTAATGGGGGTACCCAACCATCATTCGCAATCTTTGAGGCCTGAAAAGACTTTGAATCTGTTGGTGACTTCCAAAGGGGTAAAGGGGAGCAAATGTTCCATCCCCCTTGTTTCTGACGAGTGGTCCACCCTCCTAAAATTACTACCATAGCCCCTATAAGGAACAGTGTCCCACCCAAATGCGTTCTTTGGGGCCATGGGATTGGGCATCGTCGGCAAATACTGATTATTGAATTTAGTGCATGGATTATTCAATAGGGCAGGGGGTGCCCAAGGACACACCATGGGAGCCACTAAGGCTCTTGGATAAAAGTATGTGAGATCACAGGGAACGATTGTTTTGCCTACGTTCCCTGGTATCCAATTAAGGATGTGCCTGACCGCCCCTGGATCTCTAAAGTTTACCACTATAAGATCACCCTTAATATCTTTTTCTCGGCTCCCCAGCCAGGGGAGTCGACGTACATGCACAATCTCCCCGTTGATGTTACCAGGGAGCGGTCTATTCTGGGTGAGCCAATGCATAGTTTTGTTTTTGAGCTGGACAGGGCCTTCTCTCCTATCAGCCTCAAGTGTGGGGACACCCTTGAGTATCATTGGATTCCCCTGTGATAAATTATCAGTACATATCTTTCTAGAGATAATAACAAACCTCTGTGATAAGGGGAACCCAGTTAACATTCTTATGGATCGTTTAAGTGTCCCTGATATGCGCCTTGAAGGGGGCAAAAAGATACGAATGAGTCAAATAAAGAGCATGTTTACTCGCTGTGCTGAGGAAACGAGCTGGAGTGAGGATCAACAGTACCTGAGGAGCAAGCAATCCATTGTGCTTTTCTACTATCCCAGGAGGGCACTGACCTCTTCCTGTATTTATACAGAATCCGAGATATGACCGCGAACAATTAAATTCTACGTCTGTGGGTATGAATTGATCCAGGGTGGAGGATGCCAGGGTTGAAAGCACACATAGTCGAGAACCATGGTCAGTGTCCATGTAAGCAGGGTAAAAAGTATTCAGTGTGCTACCTACTGGTGGACTATTTATCTTAGAAGAAAGAAAGAAGATCCTGTGACCAGTTTTAGGAAAATAAGGTATACGGTCAAGAGATATCGGGTTAAGCCTGGTGTGTGGTTTGAGACCTCGTGATGTAGCCATTGCCACTGGCCCATATTTGCACAAAATTGTATCATCTTATGCCAGGATTTCCCCCCTTGTCTCGCCCTAGATTGACGTTTTTACCCTGTCATGAGATACAGGGATGATTTTTTAATTAATGGTGGAAAATGCAGACTAAATTAGGAGAATGCCCTGGGTATCAAATTGACCTTGAAACTGGATAAATAGGGCATTTTAGTAAAGCCAGACAGGTTTAAGTTTTTGCTAACTATGCCCTTGCACAATGCCCTTTATTAGTTATAACTGAGACATTATGCTGTTTATACTCCAATAGGCCATTAAATCAATGGGGTATCACCCACAGAATCAAAGGACCTGGGTATGAATAATATAAAGAAGGGTGGTCCTTGACATTAATTAGAATAAAACTTATAGGAGTATCATTTGTATCTTGGTAATGCGATTAAATCTGCATACATTGATTCAAGCAAGATGGGGGAGATATATTCGAGTTGGTATTGATTGTATGCACATCAGATGCAAAGAAAAAACAGTACCCAACAAATTAGCAAGTTTAGCCTGTGAAAAGAACAATAGATTATAACCACACTCTGGGTGCTTGTTATATCAAAATTTACATATTTATTTACAACTTCATAAAACAATTATAAACGGCGCAAAAGACTATCAGGGTATAGTCAGTGAAAAGGAAAAGGGGTGCTCTTGTGATTTAGAGAGGAAAAGGAAAGTTAGCAGTTATAGTATACAATTATAATATTTACATAAACCAAAGCGGGAAAGCTTCCGCTATCATATGGGCCTGTCCACAACAATTGAAAAGGGGAAAGGAAATTAAACTGGGCGGGGTACAGGCACACAAATCGAAAAAGCGTCGACGTTTCGACCCTAGTGCTCCTGGGATATTTGGGACCTCGGCTGCGGGTCTTCTCTAGGACAATGATGATGGGGGGGGGGGGAAAGGGGGACTTGGCCGTGATCCAACGAATGGTCTGGATCGGACACCAATGATGCTGGTCAGGTTGGACCTCCGTTCGAGCTTCTAGGGGGTGGGTCACCTAATATCTTGATGGTGGTCTGATGATTCAGGTTAACACTCAGTTAGATGCTCAGCCTGATCTTATCGGTAAGGCCACTAATTGTCCTGTTATTTTTATTTTACCTTTTTCTTTTTGAAATTTATAGTATTCATTTTATATTCTCACAGGAAAAATGAAAACATGGTCAATTCATATCCATATAAACAAACATTTCAAAAAACATTTCCAATATACAAAAAAAAAAAAATTGTGCTCTACAAAAGACATAACAACATTTTGCTTTACATCTGTGACTCCAAACAACAAACAACTAACATCAATAAATCATCTAACATGTACGAATGTCCCTTTGTTTATCAATCAAGTTTATACAAAAATAGGAATTCAATCCTGATTTTGATGGTGGGATTTAACAACAAATCCACAAAGTTTTCTAGAAGTATGTCTCTAGATATATGCCGACGCGTTTTGAGTTCAGATATCCCAAGTCACTGGACTCTCATCAAGGCTTTTACATTGATATCTGAGTGTTGTAGTTTTAATCACCTAGGGACCAGTTGGCAGTTCGAAAACGGTATATTTTACGATTTGAAGACCTTTTTTTTTTCTTGTTTATAGCTGTGCTTTATGCAGTTATCCTTTCGCAGAGAGTAGAAAGATACTCCTCGTTTAAACGGACGCTGTAGCCAACTATTTCTCTTGTTTTGGATTCTCCAAATTCCCATTGTGGCTTCAGGTTTGCTTTACGCGGAAAGCGCCTCGCTCCGTATTGTGTATGATGATGATGATGATGATGATTACGCACTTGTATAGCGCAAGACTACCCGTAGGCATCTCGGCGCTTGTAGGAATACCACCTAGGAACCCTTCCTGGCCTTTCACTGTGAGGAGCCCACTCCTGGGCACCCCCAAGGTGAAGTCAGGCATCCTCAGCGTTGTTGGGGCCGTTGTAGAGATTAAGCAAGCTATTGCCCAGAGGTGCAGAGTGGGACTCATGATTAGAATAGGCACAGAAGCAAGAATTATCAGGTCCGAGGAAATTGAGCCCGAGACCCGCCGAGGCAGGAATTGAACCCTGGTCCCAGCCAGACTACTGCATCAGGGTATGCCGCTCTAACCATTGAGCCACACTTCTCTACAGTATATCTCCGCTCGTATTTATCTCGGGCTCAAAGTTGCTTGATTTCCATCTCCACTACTCTGCGTACTTCACGATGGCAGCCATAATACCATGATTTCCAGATGACCCCATATCTATCCCATCTATCTCTAATGGGTTAGAATTTCCTCTACTTATGTTTGTTACACTGTGTATATAATTTTGCATTTGTGAGTCATTGCTTTGTTCCTTAGGATTTTTTTCCCTATTACCTTTATTGAATAAGGCAAAATACTTAATACTTTTTCTATTGGTTATAGAGTTCTGTTCCCCATGTAGTTCTTTATCTTGTTTTTCCATAATGTCTTTATTTTGTTTTGTGTCATTATCGACCATTATATTAGCCTGTATTTCTTGACCTTGTATTGAAATTGCTAAACTACGTTTGGCCTTATTTCTTGCTTTGCACAATTTTTTCTTATGTTTCTTTGACAAACAGACCATTGGAGATTCCGCTTCCTTGACCTCCTGATATTTGATGGTTTCTTCTGTGAATAAACCCACCGAATTGTTTACATCATTTGTTATTCTTCCTTTTTGTTGTTGGTTCTGGCCTACTATCGTTATTCCGTTAGCCGTGATAGCCATTACTGAACTACATTTGGCCTTATTTATTGCTTTGCATGATTTTTTCTTAATTTTCTTTGTCAAAGTGAACATTGGAGATTCAGCTCATTAACCCTCTGCTCTCTGATGGTTTCTTCTATTCATAGGTCGACCAATTTTTATAAAATCATTTGACATACTTCCTTCTTGTTGTTGGTTTTGGCCTGCTAACGTTGGTAAATCATCAGTGGTAGCCGTTTCCCTTGTAACAGTTTGTTGGTCAACATCGCTTTGCTGTATTGCCTTGTTATTTGGGCCGGTGTCATTAGTTTTTCTATTTACTCCTTGTACCTTATATTTTCCATTTTTTTAGACTTATTTGACATCTTCAAGTATTGTAGTCATTGCATCTGGTATTGTAATTAATTGTTTATTATTGGGGCACATGTACAATCAATGCATGTCGCAGAAGCCTGAGATTGTGCTCTTTTTATCAGGCTATTCAACTGGGCCAATTTCTGATCTATACCAGCTACCGCGTTTGCCATCACGTTGAGTAAATCAATTTGAATCTCTATTTTATTTGATTGAAATGTCAGAGCTTCTAGTGTCATTGTGG